>NC_140937.1:48225305-48837805 GCF_014529385.1 Adiantum capillus-veneris
CCTACAGGGTTTTCTTTCTTTTGAGGTGACAAATCCCATCAAGGTGTCTAGGCACTGATGTTCCATGTTGATCTCAAGAATTGGGGAAGATTGGTAGGTCCTGCTCCCATCCTTTTCATTTCTTATTGCTGCCCATAATCCATTTGGCCATGGTTTCTCAATTCTTGGGATGAGTGCTATCTAGTGTGACCTAGCATCATCGGTGGAAGTTGTAACCATGGGTTCTTCAATGTGAGCTTTTGGTTTCTCAATTCTTGGGATGAGTGCTATCTGGTAGGACCTAGTGTCATCGGTGGAATTTATAACCATGGGTTTGTCAATGTGAGCTTTTGATTTCTCAATTCTTAGGATGAGTGCTATCTGGTGTGACATAGCATCATCGATGGTATTTGCGACCATGGGTTCGTCAATGTGAGCTTTTGGTTCATTCTTTTCTATTTTTATGATGATTGTCTATTTTGGCTCATCACATCAGCCCGAAGTTGATTTTCTATTTCCATGTTTTGTTGTGGTTTTGGCTCTATTTCCGTTTGAGGGGTTCTTTTATCGGTACTTTCCTTTGACATCTTGAACTCAACTATTTGCTTTTTAGGATGGTTCTGTTGGCTGGGATGACATTATTATGGCGGGTGCAATTTTTATTAGTTTCTTGCACATTTTCCACCTTTGTTTCTAAACTTCCACATATGGATAAGTCACCCATCGTTGCTCAAATGTTTGATTGGGTTAAAGCTTAGCCTCATATGCCTCCAAGTTATCATCTAGTGGTTCATAGAGTTTATCAATGAGCACTAATCCTTCTAAGATGATTGGAGGGATTTTGTTTGGCCCAACTATCATAGCTTCCCTTTCTTTGTTTTTTTTCTATTGTTCTTGAGGTTGTAAAAGCTACGCAACCATGGTTGCCTCTTTTCTCTCCAAGAGTGTAGCCTTCATTTTTTCCCTCTTGACTTTCCAAGATTTGCATTGGGTTCTCATCGACTTGGCATCTACTTAGTGAGGTCTACCTCTGTAGGCTTCTTCCTACTATTCTCATTGTTTGTGGCTTCACAAAAATGAGCTCTTGTTACTATGTTGATAAGAGCAATCCACTTTGAATCTGATCGATTGGAATTGGATAGGATTCCTATCTTGTTTATTGGTGTCTTCCTACTTAATCAAGGCTTGTGGGATAGTCATGAACAATGTGTGTTTTTTCACATTTCGGAAAAAAAAAATCCAAAGAACCTAGACATGTGTCCTTTGGGTGGACTATTTCTGGCCCAATGATTGCCTACACATTATAACATGGTCCCACAGTTTGGGGTGGTTGTGTCAGTGGAATTGGTTGTCCCTTTCTTGGTGGGTATGGCCAAGGTTTGTGGTTCGGGTTGGCTGTAAACATCAAAGTTTTGTTATTTGATGGATACCAATTTCCATGTCAATTGTGGTATACATGAGGTTAGGTGAGAAGTTTCAATGTTGTTCTAGGGGGAATATCATATGATAGGATTTCTAATGAGATTGCATATGGTTTCTCAGGACCCTCATTGTTGGCTCAACTAGGCACTAGTGCCTCGCTCTCTGGATGTTTGTTTGTTTGAGCATACCTCAAAAAAATTCTATTTTTATTAAGAAGAGGGAGCGGTCTCTCAACCCCTAGTGAAAGGTTATTTTGTCCCACTGGGTACCTTGGTGGTGACGGTTGGTTTATGGGTGGAGGATTGTACGGTCGTTCCCTCACAAAGTTGTGATTGTAATAGCACTCATTTGGTCTCATGGTTAGTACAATTTTTTTCAATGGTGCACCATTTTGGTTGTCATAGCACATTCGATATTGCTGGTCATAGTTGGGTGTAGCATTGGGTGGTAGGATGATCACCTCCACAGATATCACACTTCCTCATTTGAGGCTACTAGATATTCTATGATTGTTTGAAATCTTGGTTCATTCTTCTCATCACTTCTTCTATTGTTTGCTCCATGTTAGGCATTTATTCTGTGGTGGTTGCTCCCCTAGGGATGTTTCCACTTCTAGTAGAGTTTGTTTCAGTAGTCAAGATGCCGGTTTCCTTAGTAACTTCACCATAGGATTTATAGTATCCACAAGACACAAGGCCTCTTTCATTACTCCTTCCAAAGAAGCAGACCTTTTCAAATGAAGGTCTTTTTCAAGTGTTTTATTTTTAAGACCTTAATCAATAATATAGCTAGTCTATCTATTGTGGGACCTCTCTTGGTGGATGTCACTCTAGGTCCTGCTTGAATCGCAAAGTGTAGGGGATCCAGAGATCTGTGCAGAGTGATGAGTGCAAGACAGGGAAGGATAAAAGTAGGAAGGGGATTAAGCAGGAGACACAGCAGTTTGGGGTTAGTGGAGTAGGAAAGTGAGAGTTAGAGTCAACTCTCACTTTCTCTCCCTATATTCATTAGAGAGTAAGTGAATAGGGGGTGTTTCCCATGGCCACTTTGCCTATACCCCAATAACATCCCACTTGAAGGTCAGGGTGGCCTATAGTGGAGTTAGTATAGTTAGTATATACAAAGTTGATGAAGCATCATTTAGGCTTCATCCTACACCCATAAGCTCTATGGTGTGTGTTCACACATCCAATGGTAGGCTCTTTGTGAGAGCATATGCGGGGTTGTCGTCAGTATGAACCTTCACTAGCTCAATATCCTTGCCAACCAATACATCTCGTATGACATGGTATCTGACCTCTATGTGGAATGGAATTGGCCTATGAACTTTGAGAATAGCGGAATTAGGAGAATTAGAGTGAGCATTTTTGTGAGACTACCTTCAGAACATAGAGGGTGAACATAATTAGCGGTAGCAACATAGCCATAATACTTAATTAACTTGGCATGAACAAACTTAGAGAGAGTTTAGAGAAATTGACAACATTTGAGGATCGGATTTATATGGAGCAGGCTCCCCCTCCAATAGGCTTTTGTATTATAGATTCTCCCATCAAGAGAGACTTGGTACAATACAATCTTTGTGTTCCTTGTGACCTAGGTGATGCAATGAAGATGGGAAGCTTCATGCATCACGAGCATAACATAGACTTTGTAGAAAGCATTAACCATCCCTGGCCTCAGTCCCAAGGCCTCAAACACCTTCAAAGGTGGAGGGAGCTAGCGGGGAATGAGGGTAGGGAAGAGGAAAAAGAAACATTCATAGGAGAAAGAAATAGTCTCTCACTTGTCTTCACTCTTCTTGCTTAGCGTACATAATAGCATATTAATGAAGATAGAGAAGATGGCAAGCTTAAGCATTGGAGCATGGCTCTTGGTTGGATTTGCATCCCATAGCCAAGAGTGTTGGTGTAGGCTCTCAACCTCTCTACAAGCTTGGAGAAGGAGATGGAGCTCTTGCACTTTGCACTTCACACAATGTGTGTGTGTGTGTGTGTGTCTGTGTGTGTGTGTGTGTGTGTGTGTCTGTGTGTGTGTGTGTGTGTGCGCGCATGCGTGCGTGTGCGTGTGCGTGTGCGTGTTGGAGAGTATACCCCCCAAGCTAGTCCCCCTCCTTGCTTTGGTCGACGCCCTCTTCTAGCTCAAGATGGAAGCTCATTGGACCCCTGTAAGCCAGGCCAATGACATACAGAGTGCATATCAAGCAAGCATGCTAGCCTTGGGACAAGTGTCCCCCTTTCCCCTTTGAGAGAGAGGACTTGATAAATGCATAAACAATTAATTTAATTAACTAAATTATCATTGGACCCCTTGGGAGGCCAACCAATAGGCTTTAGGCACACCATGAGGGCAACATGAAGAGGAGCTTGACAAGTGACCTAGTTGCTTTCTATATACCAAGCTTGCCTTGTGTGAGGGTGTGTGTGTTCTCTCTCTAGCTCCTACAATGAGGGCTCGCCCCCTCATGATTAGGGATGTGCTTTGACTTTTGAACACCTTAACCCCTCAAGCACCTTAGTCATGGAGCACCTTAGCACCTTAGTCATTAAGCACCTCAAGCACATCAAGCACCTTAGTTAGCAAGCACGACAAGCACATCAAGCACCTTAGTCAGCAAGCACGACAAGCACCTCAAGCTTGGGTCGGGTTCCCACCTCAAGCACAGCCCTAGCTTGCCAAAGGTCAAAGACTTTTAACACTAACCATTGGAGGTCTTTAATGAAGCTAACGCTAAGGTCGTTAAACTCCATTAGCTAGCCTTGCTCTTTGACAGATCATCTCTCATTTGGACCCCTTTAACCTTTGAGATAGATCCATAAGCACATGTCTATATTCTAACCCTTGTTCCCGTTTATTCTCCCACATTAAATGATCGGTTTAATATGAGAAAATCATTTGGATTGGTTAGATATTAGATTTTATGACATTACCTCTCTCTTGAAATCATAGTCGTACTCGACTATGAGGTAGAAGAGATAAATCCTTAGTCATTAGTCAATGTTTCTTAGAGGGTTGAGGATCCCTTTTCACCCTACGACATCATTCCAAGATAGATGACTGATCCATTTGGTGCTTGGGAGACGTAGCTACCATAAGCATGTATGTTGTTTAGTCCATTTCATTCTCAAAGTAGAGTAACAAATTCTACTTGGTGTTTTAGAGACGGCGTCATCATAAACATGATTGAAAGCATGCATACTATTTAAATTTGTGCACAATAAAAAGACAATTAGTCTTATAAGACAAAAAAATTGATCATATAGAAGAAACATGTACATTTGCTTACTCTAATGTAGCATTGTAAGCATTGACAAGCTTCGTATTATCCTTAAGCTGTATTCCTTGCATCCATCTAGCATCTTCAAAAGGATAAGTTTTGAACTTAATAGGATACTGTCGGATAATCTTACCATGTCGTAGTACCTTGAATTCATGCCAAAAA
This sequence comes from Adiantum capillus-veneris, assembly GCF_014529385.1. NCBI lineage: Eukaryota > Viridiplantae > Streptophyta > Polypodiopsida > Polypodiales > Pteridaceae > Adiantum > Adiantum capillus-veneris. The sequence goes on from NC_140937.1 coordinate 48,230,149, forward strand.
AGAGCTTCAAGTCGTAGCACCTCTTCTTGGTCTTCGATTCTAGAGGTCTTCAAAAATTGGTTCACTTGGAGGATCTCCTTTGTAGGGCTTAAGTAGGCTCACATGAAAAGCATTGTGTATGAGCCAATGGTTGGGCAACTTGAGTTGATAAGTCATCTCATTGATTGGCTTCAATATTTGAAAAGGACCATAGTATCTTTTTGCTAGTTTAGCATAATACTTTTGATGGCCCGTAGGACTTTTGCCCGTCGTTTTCCTCAATCGAGCCTTGGAAAACTTAAGTAAGACCCAATCATTTTCTTTGAACGTTAAGGCCCTTCTGTGCTTGTCAGCAGCAGCTTTTTGCCTTTGTTGAGAGATGGATATAGCCTCCTTAATCTTTAGGAAAGATTCTTGTAGGTCACGGCTATACTCATCGGCAGCGAAGATCTTCCCATGTACTTTAAGTAGCAAGGGACTTTTAGGTCTTCCCTCAATGATTTCAAAGGTGCTTTTCCCATAGAAGTATGGACAGTATTATTGTATGCATACTCTACAAGGGGTAATTACTTTTCTCATTGTGAGCATTGATCTACTTCTATAACATAAGTCTTTAGTAGATCGAGAATCGTAAGATTGTCTATCTCACTTTGGCCATCCGTTTGTGGGTGATAGGCCGAAGAGATATCACAATGCAATATTGGAACCTCGTGAATGCCCAAATCTCCCACTAGACGACCTAACTATATGGCTTCCTTGATGGTGTCATAAGCAGCAACATACTCTACCTCAATGGTAGATGAAGACGTGCAGTCTTAGAGACACGATCTCCAAGAGATAGCCGCTCCAGCAAACATGAACACGTAGCCATCAAAATTGGATCTTCTATTATCCACACAACGCGCATAATCTACATCCGTGTAACCCTCCCAAAGCGTAAACACTTGCTAGTTGTACCCTTCAGGTATCTAAGGATTTTCTTCACTACTTCCCAATGCTTATTGTAGGGTTTGACATGTACTTACTAACCACTCCCACTACCATTATCTACATCAAACTACCAACTGCTGAAGAATATGGCACTTTCTTCATTTCCTCTTTCTCAGCATTTTCTTGGGAGAATATTCCTTGCTGAGTTTTAAGTATGCTTGCATTGGGGTACTCAATGACTTCCCCCCCTGCATACTAAAATGTTGCGAGACTTTGTGGATGTACGTTTCTTGAGACAATTCAAGAATTCCATATTTTCTATCTCTCTTTATGTGCATACCAAGAAAGTGATTGGCGTTTCCCAAGTCTGTCATGGAAAACTGGGTGCTTAGCATATCTTTCAAGTGATTGATCTCATCAATTGATTTCCCTGCAAATAAGCATATCATCTACATACAAGATCAAGAAGATTAAAGAACCATCGTTCAACTTTCTCGTGTATAAGCAGTGATCCTCTTGACTCCTTATGTCCTTGAGATTGCATGAATTTGTTGCACTTTTGGTACCACTGACTTGAACCTTGCTTGAAGCCATAGAGTGTCTTTTTAAGTCTACAAACCAATTCTACCATCGTTGACTTTTGAGTTTCACATACAAAACCCTCTGGTTGTTTCATGTACACATATTCATCTAGATCCCCGTGAAGAAATGTTGTTTTCATGGCCATTTGGACAAGTTCCATGTCCTGGATAGCAACAGAACCAAGCACGATGTGAAGTGTCGTCATCTTGACTCCTAGAGAGAAAATCTCATCAAAATACATGCCTTTTTGCTACTTGAAACCCTTGGCAACTAGACAAGCCTTGAACCTAGGCTCGAGATCTTTCGTTGTATACTTTTTCTTGTGTGACCCACTTGCAAGGTAAAGCATGTTTTCCATGTGGTAGTACAACCAAATCCCATGTCTCATTAGCCATGATCAAATTGTATTCTGTTTACATAGCCTGCTCCCACTTAACGCTATCATCCAGCTATATAACTTCTTTGTAGCAGGTTGGCTCTCCACCGTCAGTGACCAAAAGGTGGTGTATACCCGGCTCAAATCGTTTGGGCGCATGTGATACTCTCACAGAGTGTCTCGGTGTCTGACTGTTGGACTCTACTCTCTCTAGAGCAATAGTAGTATCATGCCCTTGAAGGTTAGGTGCATCACCACTAAACTGAGTTGGTTCGGAGGCTACATCCTCAAATCGAACTCATCTGTACCCAATTTCTTTAATGGGCTTCTTGTGCATCTCATTCAAAATGACATGTGAGTTGCGAATGACTTTGCGGGATTCTGGGTGCCAGAGACGATAACCCATCTATCCATTTGTGCCATACCCAATAAAAATTCATTTGTGTGACCTACGATCTAGCTTCCAACGGAGTTCTTTGGGCACATGTGCATATGTCTCACATCCAAACACACGTAAATGCTCATAGCTTGGCGTTTTCCCAGTCCACAATTCCTCTAGAATCTTGAAATTCAAAGAGAGCTAGGTGACCTATTGATAATGTGCATTGTTGTTTGAACAGCTTCCCCCCAAAACTCTAGAGTAAGCTTTGCCATAGAAATTACAGAGATAACTTGCACTTCAATCATGCGATTCATCCTTTTAGCTATCCCATTCTGTGCAGGTGTGTATGGAGCAGTAAACTGCCTACAAATGCCCTCTGAATGCCTCTTCGATTGCAAAAATCCTTGAATTCCGTAGAGACATAATCTCCACCATTGTACGTGCTAAAAGCTTTGAGCTTTTTTCCTGATTGGTTCTCAACCATGGCGAGGAATTTCTGGAACATAGAAAAGATTTTTCCTTATGCTTAAGGAGATACACCCACACCTTTTTGGTAGAATCATCTATGAACATGAGAAACTAGTTTGCCCCCTCTAGAGTCTTATGTGGCATTGGACCACACAAATTGTTGTGCACTAAGTCTAGGGGTTTGCCTAGTTTCTTGTTCAATGGCGAAGATGTCAACCTAGTCTGTTTGTCATATAGACAATGCTCACACAATGGAAAATACATGTAATCTAACACAGGTAAGTAGCCAAAACACTAAAATGTTTTCATTCCCTTCTGGCTAATATGCCCTAGCCGGATATGCCACAACTCAGTAGACGACAGCTCGGCAACATAGATAGAGTGTTCATCGACACTCAATACAAACATAAAGTACAGGGAGCCATTTTTATGGCCTTTCATCATGACAAGGTTGTTCTTGCAGATCAGCCAAGAACGATTACCAAATATTGTATTGTAACGAAGGTCATCCAATTGACCTATAGAAAGAAAACTCTTTTATAAGCTTGGGCACATGTCTGACATTTTGCAATACAAAAATAGTGCTATTATTCATCTAAAGCTTCACATTACCAATGCCAATAGCTCATAGGAATCACCAAGCTTGACCATGCCTGGCATGGAGCATAAAGGGAAAACCAATCTCTATGTTGTGTGACATGAAAACTTGCACCAGAATTGAGAATCCAATTTTGTGCATAATCCTCATCATGTGCAACCAAAGTATCTCGAGTAAGATCCAAAGTGAAAATGAGAATATATGAGGGATCTGCTTTCACCTCTGCATGAAGCTTCGCTAGCATAACATTCATCGCTAGAGGAGGAGCATCCTCTATTACAATGGTAGGCATGGGAGACTCAACCACTTTGATCTTCTCAATCTTTACCGTACTTTTTTCTTTGCCAGAATTATCTTTTTGCATGTTTTTTTGCTCTCTTAAGGAATTGAGACAATATTTTTTGTAATGATCCTTTTTATGGCAATAGTAACACTCAACATTTTTGGCATTGCGCTATCTACTAGAGTTCCTATTTTTGCGTGGACTACGAGAATTTCTCTCTCTACTTTTGCTTTTGTTCTTGTTCTTGTCACGGTCCACTGACTTTGCTTCGTTGAACTGCCAGTCATATATGCATCTCCATGACTATCATCTTCAAGAGATTTAGTGAGCAACGCATTTGTGACATCATTGAACACTAAATTTCCATTGGCAGAGCTGAATTGCTAATGGTTGTGTAAAATATGTCCCATGAACTGGATAGAGAGTATAGTAGGAATATAGACTTGAGTTTGTCATCAAACTCACTAAAGCCTTGAGATGTCAACTGAATGAACAAGGAGTTGAACTCAATTAAGTGTCCAGAAACTGTGCTACCTTCTTTCATGTTGAGCTTCATAAGCTTTTTCATGAGAAAAACTTTGTTGGATGCACTTTTGCTCTCCCATGCTAAACATAAGCTATCCCATAGAGCCTTGGTTGTTGTCTTCCCTACGATAGTGAAGACCACTAACTCGGCTAGATATAGACATATTGTAGCCATGGCTTTTTCATCCAAAAGCTCCCACTGAGCCTCCGTATATCCATCACCCTCTGCAAGCTCTTTCAGCAGTTCTGATAGACCTTTGTTATTCAATACATCCTTCATGCGCTCTTTCCACATGGTGAAGTTGCTGCCATCGAACTTGTGGATGAAATATTCCTCCTTTTAAAGAAGAAGCCATCATTGACAAGAGGGTTTGAGAGGTGCCAAACTTTGGCAAAAGCTGCAGAAATATGCTACCATATGCATGTGGTAGTGATGTGTGTGAACACACTTAGGACCGCCGAGGCATTTTTTCCCTCTCTAGGAGGTTTTTTCCCCCGTGCATTGTCTATACACCCATTCATTCTAGGGATATCTATCTTTCCATTGCACACTAAGTAATACACTCTCTATTGTGTGCCTTGAGCTTCCTTCGTCTTCCCCAAGCTATGTGTGTCTTCCGGCAATTCTAATTCCAACAATTGGTATTAGAGCAGGTTACGTCCTACCGAGCTTAGTCGCTAGTAGCTCCAGCACATGCCTGCTCACTTTCTTCGATTTCAGTGAGCTTTGGCGAGTGTTCATAGGTCGACAAAAATTTCGGGTGGACTCGTAGAGCTCAGTCTGCTTAGATTGTTGATTCGGGTTGATTTCGGTCTCCGTTTCAACTACAGGCAGTACTGCACATGCTATTTCGTCATTTTGTGCAAAATTTTTGTCAGTGGTGTTTTTTGCATAACAGGTCCCTTACAGTCCTCTACAATTTTTGTTATATAGCACGTGTTGTTCCCGCTTCGTTTCTCCTCTTTTCGGGCAGTTTTCACATCAGGTGCAACATTTACCATGGCTAACAACAACACAGATGTGTCCAAGATGTTTACTGTTGAGGACAGATTGGATGGGGACAATTACCCTATGTGGGCTTACATGAAACTTAGCACGCTGCATCTTACCCAAATACAGCCTTCACAAACATGTTTGACAGGTTCTTCAAGAGGAAACAAAGAAGCAACCATATCAGATTTTTGCAAATGCAACAAACTAGCAAAATTCGATGACCAAACGTGCATGCCAAAGTTTTGCATCTGAAATAGACTTTGAATTCAAACTGCATTTGCAAAAATCTGCCCACACTTGTCATACAAAGTGAGCTTATACAGCCCACAACATAAAAAGCCAAAGGCAACAATTTCATCACAAAAACTAAGATCATGTACTGTACATCTGTCATCCACAAATTTGACTACAAGACCAAGTCTAGCAAGTGCAGATACAGAAAAAAGATTCTTCTTGATCCCAGGTACATAAAGTGCATCAACAAGTGTGAAAGAACTGCCATTTGCAGCAATAAGCACAATCTTTCCAACCCCCTGAACTGCCATTTGTAGCAGTAAGCACAATCTTTCCAACTCTCTGAACTGGATAAGAGCATTTTTGGCACAAGTAACTGAATTTGCATGAGGGACAGACTCAAGAGAGGTGAACAAATCACGATGTGAGGTAATTTGCTTTGTAGCACCACTGTCAAAATACCACACATGTGAAGCTGCAGCAACTGACATGCATGCATCATGGACAACAGGATTATAGGTACACTCTGCACTTAAAGCCCATTCTACATAAACATCATCATCACAGTCTCCTTTCACAGAAGACTCAACAATAGCTGCATTTGTAGTGGAACCAGCATTTGCAATGGAACCACCCTTTTTCTTCTTAGCCTCTTTTGTCTTCAACTTAGGACACTGCTTGATCAAGTGATCATCAGCTTTACAATAATGGCAACACATCTTCTTTTTGCCCTTATCCTCAAAATTTCCAGACAAATTGCTGCCACCAGAAGCATTAGGAACAGACGATTTTCTACTGGCAAAAGGACCATATAAAGTGGCTGCATTGCTGTTATCACCCTTTCTTTGAGCAGCAATAGAAGTCTGTTCAACCGCACGCTGTCTAGTCCTGTTTTTTTTATGGAAAATGACTCTTGCAATAGCAATGTGCATAATGCATCAAACTTGACAACTTCAGGATTCCCTTGGGTCATAAGTCTCCAAGTACTAGCAAAAGTCTGGTAAGAATCTGGTAAGGCATCAAGAACAGTTTGAACAAGGAAACTGTCTGAAATGACTTCACCTGCAGAAATAAGTTGCTCATTGATATCCTTGACACCAGCAAGGAAAGTGTCGCTATCATCTTCCTCATGCATAATCTTTGACTCCAACTCTTTACGCAACAATGCAATTTTTGCCTCATTCCGGCTTGCATAAAGACCAGCGAGAATATCCTAAGCCTGTTTTGCAAATTTGATTGAACAAATGTGAGGAGTAATGGTGCACTTCACATACAACGCAATCAACGCATGAGCCTGCACATCCTTTACATCCCAACGATCTTGTTCTGTCGTAGGCAAAACAAATCTAATAGCAGCAAGACCTGCAACATCCTCAACATCGCCTACATCCTCAAAACCAGGACGTACATCAATGCCCTGCACAATATTCTAGACGCCCTTTGACACAAGAACAAAGGATGGGTCAGTTTGTGCTACATGCAGATTGCAACTTGTGTATAGTGATGTTTGTGGGCCTATGCACACTCCATCCTTGGGAAATTACTTATACTTCATGACTTTCATTGATGACTACTCCAGGCATGCATGGGTATATCCGTTGAAAGCTAAGTCCGAAGTGTTCATGTGCTTCAAGCAATTTATTGCTATGTATGAAAATGTCTCGAAATGTACTATGGGCACCCTCCGTTATGATCAAGAGGGGGGGAGTATATATCTCATGAATTTAATGCATTTCTGGCTAGCCGTGGGATAAAACACCAATGTACAGTGCCGTATATGCCTCAACAAAATGGTGTTGCTAAGAGGGAAAACAAGTCACTTACGGAACTGGCAAAATTTTTAGTCAATAGTCAAGCTTTACCACATTTGTTTTGGCTCAAGGCTGTCATGTGTGCCACTTATGTACTCAGCAGGTGTCCTACAAAACCGTTGCAATATATGACTCCATATGAAGCATGGCATTATAGAAAGCCATCTATTGAGCATATGCGTGTTTGTGGTTGTTTGGCTTATGGTTTAGTGCCACAAGCGCAGCACAGAAAATTGGATGATAAGGTTGTCAAATGTATTTTTGTTGGTTATAGTGCTGAAAGCAAAGGTTATAGGTTGTACCATTCGCAAACAAAGTGTATTTTGTTGTCATATACTAGAGATAATAATGTAAGCTCACAAGAAATTTATGACACTTTGTTGTCTATTTTCAGTGGTGGAGGTACGAATGTAAATTCCAATGAGGCAAATGTACAGCCTATGGAGGTTTCCGAAAATGTTACAGATCAGCCTACTACTAATGCAGATGTACATGATGTAGTTGATGAGGAAAGGGCTGAAAATGAGCAAGCTAGAGGTATGCCAAAATGGCTGGTGCACACTTTTCGTGACAGCAAATTCGATGCACCTTTGTCTAGTCGTACTTGTTCAGGTTCTCGTCGTACCTCTTATGCATCAGATTGTTATGCTTTGGTTGTGTCTAGCTTACATGATGTTGAGGAACCTCTGTCTTTTGATGAAGCACAGAATTCAATAAATTGGATGGCTGCCATGCAATCAAAATATGATGCACTTATAGAAAATGACAAATGGAATTTATGTGATTTGCCTCTTGGAAAAAAGGCCATTGGTACAAAGTGGGTTTACAAGTTGAAACGGAAGCCGGATGGTGAGGTTGATCGCCATAAGGCTCGACTTGTTGCAAAAGGCTGTACACAGCAAAAAGGCATAGATTATGAAGAAACTTTTTCTCCCACTTGTCAAATGACTACTGTTCATTTTCTATGTGCATTGGTAGCTCATTTTGGTTGGGATGTACATATGTCAGACATTCTTACTTCTTTCTTGAATGATAAATATTTGAGGAAGTTTATGTAAGGAGCCTCACAGTTTTTTCAAGAAAGGACAAGAGGACAAAGTGTGTAGACGTTAAAAGGCTTTGTATGGGTTGAAGCAATCTTCTCGTGCTTGGTATGAGAAATCTGACACTCATTTGGTCAAACGAGGCTTTTGTAATAGTTCAACAGAAAGCACATTGTATGTAAAGCATGAGGGTGATGTACTTCTCATTGTGGTTCTTTATGTAGATGATTTGCTGATCACTGGACCAAATGAGAGACATATTGCTGAATTTAAGGCTGATTTGAATGCTACTTTCAAGATGAAAGATTTGGGGCTGTTGCATCATTACTTGGGCATATAGTTCAAGCAGTGTGATGGCGATATTGCCTTGTGTCAGAAAAGTTACATAGAAACATTGCTATGTAAGTTTGGACTTGAGGATTGCAAACCTATTGCCACTCCCATGGAAACAGGTTTGAAGCCAAGTCTACATGATGATGGTAATCCTGTTGATGTCACTCTTTACCAAACTGCTGTTGGCTACCTCATTTGTGTATGCAACACGAGGCCGGATATTCAGTTTGCAGTCTCACAAGTCAGCAGATTTATGCATAGCCCGGAGTCTAAGCATTGGCAGGTTCTCAAGTGGATTTTCTACTACCTTAGTGACACTTTACATCTTGGCTTGTTTTATCCCAAGGGGGGATCATTGCCGCCAGACTAACATGCTTTTTCGGACTCATATTGGGCCGGTTGTTTTGACACGCGAGTGTCCACAAGTGGTTTTTGTTTCATGCTGGGCAGTTCATGTATATCATGGTTGAGCAAAGCAAGAAGCAACCTATTGTGGACATTTTTAGTTGTGAGGCTGAGTACAGGGCAGTCTTCACAGCTACGGTTGAGTGTGTATGGCTCAGACGCCTTATGGCTGATTTGGGTGTTGGATAGGACACTACCAACACTATCTACACTGACAGTCAGAGCGCATTGGCAGTTGCGAGGAACCCAGGTTTTCATGCTCGCACAAAGAAAATTGAGGTGCATTACCGCTATGTTAGGGAGAGGCTCTCAGCAGGAGAGATCAGCTTGGCTTATGTGCCAACACAGGACAACCTTGCATATCTTTTCACAAAGGCATTGTCTCGTGAGAAGTTCAAAGCTTTGGGCTTACTCCCCTTTGTGGATTGATTATGTCCTCAGGGCATGGCACTTCCCTTTACTCATGTGCTAGCTCTTGTCCACCGCAGAAGATTTGTTACCATATACATGTGGTAGTGATGTGTGTGAACATACTTAGGACCGTAGAGGCATTTTTTCCCTCGCTAGGAGGTTTTTCCCCTATGCATTGTATATAAGCCCATTCATTCTAGGGCTATCTATCTTTCCATTTCACACTAAGTAATACATTCTCTGTTGTGTGCCTTGAGCTTCCTTCGTCTTCTCTAAGCTGTGTGTGTTTTCCTGCAACCCTAATTCCAACAAAATTTGGGCAGAGTACCCTTTGTATCAGAAGCAACATCTCAACTGAAATAGGCTCAAAAGTGCCAACAATGAAAGTCATGACTCGTGGGAAAAATCCGACAAACTCTCCTTTCCTTTGTATGAGGAGTCAAAAATCAACCCAAAAAACGCATAGAATTGTTACCATATACATGTGGTAGTGATGTGTGTGAACACACTAGGACCGCCGGGGCATTTTTTCCCTCTTTAGGAGGTTTTTTCCCCCGTGCATTGTATATACGCCCATCACTCTAGGGCTATCTATCTTTCCATTGCACACTAAGTAACACACTCTCTATTGTGTGCCTTGAGCTTCCTTCGTCTTCTCCAAGCTGTGTGTGTTTCTCTACAACCCTAATTCCAACAATTGGTATTAGAGCAGGTCACGTCCTCCCGGGCTTAGTCGCCAGCTGCTCCAGCACACGCCTGCTCACTTTCTCCGATTTCAGTGAGCAGGCGCTTTGGCGTGCGTTAGCAAGTCGACAAAAATTTTGGGAGAGTGTTCGCTCAAAATTTTGATTTGGGCTCATTTCGGCCTCCGTTTCCACTACAGGCAGTACTGCACAGGCTATTTCGTCATTTTATGCAGAATTTATGTCAGTGCCGTTTTCTGCATTACAGGTGCCTTATAGTCTTCTACGGTTTGTGCTATATAGCACAGGTTGTTCCCGCTCCGTTTCTCCTATTTTCGGGCAGTTTTCACATCAGGTGCAGCATTTACGATGGCTGACAACAACAACACAGATGTGTTCAAGATGTTTGCTGCTGAGGACAGGTTGGATGGGGACAACTACCCTATGTGGGCTTATATGATGCAACATGTTCTTGTGTCAAAGGGTGTCTGGAACATTGTGCAGGGCATTGATGTACGTCCTGGTTCTGATGATGTAGGCGATGTTGAGGATGTTGCAGGTCTTGCTGCAAGGATTGCAGCTGTTAGAGTTGTTTTGCCTACGGCAGAACAAGCTCGTTGGGATGTTAAGGATGCGCAGGCTCATACATTGATTGCGTTGTCTGTGAAGCGCACCATTGTTCCTCACATCCGTTCAGCAAAATCTGCAAAACAGGCTTGGGATGTTTTAGCAAGTCTTTATGCAAGCCGCAATGAGGCTAAAATTGCTTTGCTGCGTAAAGAGCTGGAGTCGAAGATTATGCATGAGGAAGATGATATGGACACTTTCCTTGCTAGTGTCAAGGATATCAATGAGCAGCTTATTTCTGCAGGTGAAGTCATTTCAGACAGTTCCCTTGTGCAGACTGTTCTTGATGCCTTACAAGATTCCTACAAGACTTTTGCTAGTACTTGGAGACTGATGACCCAAGGAAGTCTTGAAGTTGTCAAGTTTGATGCATTATGCACATTGCTATTGCAAGAGTCACTTTCTAGGAAAAACAGGACTAGGCAGCGTGCAGTTGAACAGGCTTTTATTGCTTCTCAAAGAAAGGGTGGTAACAGTAATGCAGCCACTTCTTATGGTTCTGCTGCGAGTGGCAAAAATTCTGCTCCTAATGCTTTTGCTGGTAGTACTTCGTCTAGCAATTCTGGCGATAAGGGCAAAAAGAAGATGCGTTGCCATTATTGTAAAGCCAATGATCACTCGATCAAGTCGTGTCCTAAGTTGAAGGCCAAAGAGGCTAAGAAGAAAGAGGGTGGTTCCACTGCAAATGCTGGTTCCACTACAAATGCAGCCATTGTTGAGTATTCTGTGAAAGGAGACTGTGTTGCTGATGTTGATGCAGAATGGGCTTTTAGCGCAGAGTGCACTTACAACCCTGCTGTCCATGATGCATGCTTGTCAGTTGCTGCAGATTCACATGTGTGGTATTTCGACACTGGTGCTACAAAGCACATTGCCTCACATCATGAATTGTTTACCTCTCTGGAGTCTGTCCCTCATGGGAATTCAGTCACTTGTGCAAACAACGCCTCTTATCCAGTTCAGAGAGTTGGAAAGATTGTGGTCACTGCTGCTAATGGAAGTTCCTTCACACTTGTTGATGCACTTTATGTACCTAGGATCAAGAAGAATCTCTTGTCTGTATCCGCACTTGCTAGGCTTGGACTTGTAGTCAAATTTCTGGATGACAGATGTACAGTTCATGATCTCAGTTTTGGTGATGAAATTGTTGCATCTGGGCTTTTGTGTCGTGGGTTGTATAAGCTCACTTTGTATGACAAGTGTGGACAAAATTTTGCAAATGTTGTTGCAGATTCAAGGGCTATTTCAGATGCAAAACTTTGGCATGCACGTTTTGGTCATCTGAATTTTGCCAGTTTGCTGCGTTTGCAGAAATCTGATATGGTTGCTTCTGTGCCACCTCTTGAAGCACCTGACAAACATGTTTGTGAAGGCTGTATTTTGGGTAAGATGCAGCGTTCTAAGTTTCCAAAGGATGGTTCAGTTCGGGCCACATGTAGGTTGCAGCTTGTGCATAGTGATGTTTGTGGGCCCATGCAAACTCCGTCCTTGGGCAATTACCTGTACTTCGTGACTTTCGTTGATGATTACTCCAGGCATGCATGGGTATTTCCGCTTAAAGCGAAGTCCGAAGTTTTTATGTGCTTCAAACAATTTCTGGCTATGGCTGAAAATGTCTCGAAATGTACTATGGGCACCCTCCGTTCTGATCGAGGGGGGGAGTATATGTCTCATGAAGTTAATGCATTGTTGGATAGTCGTGGTATAAAACACCAATGTACAGTGCCTTATACACCTTAGCAAAATGGTGTTGCTGAGAGGAAAAACCGGTCACTGACGGAAATGGCACGATGTATGGTCAAAAGTCAAGCTTTGTCGCATTCTTTTTGGCTTGAGGCCATTATGTGTGCCACTTATGTACATAACAGGTGTCCTACGAAAGCTTTGCAGTCTATTACTTCATATGAAGCATGGCATGATAGAAAGCCTTCTATTGAGCACATGCGTGTTTTTGGCTGTTTGGCATATGCTTTGGTGCCACAAGTACAGCGCAGAAAATTGGATGATAAGGCTTTCATATGTATTTTTGTTGGTTATAGTGCTGAAAGCAAAGGTTACAGGTTGTATCATCCGCAAACAAAACGTATTCTGGTTTCACAGGATGTAGTGTTTGTGGAAGATTCGGTTCAGCCCTTGCTGTCATGTACTAGAGACAGTAATGTAAGCTCACAGGACATTTATGACACTTTGTTGCCTCTTTTCAGTCGTGGAAATACGAATGTAAGTTCCAATGAGGCAAATGTACAGCCTATGGGGGTTTCTGAAAATGTTCTAGATCAGCCTATTACTGATGCAGATGTACATGATGTACTTGATGAGGAAAGGGCTGAAAATGAGCAGGCTACAGGTATGCCAAAATGGCTGGTGCACACTTTGCGTGACAGTAAATTGGATGCACCTTTGTCTAGTCGTACTCATTCAGGCTCTCGCCATGCATCTTATGCATCAGATTGTTATGCTTTGGCTGTGTCTAGCTTACATGATGTTGAGGAGCCTCTGACTTTTGATGAAGCACAAAATTCAGAAAATTGGATGGCTGCCATGCAATCAGAATATGATGCACTTATAGAAAATGACACATGGACTTTATGTGATTTGCCTCCTGGCAAAAAGGCCATTGGTACGAAGTGGGTTTACAAGTTGAAACGCAAGCCGGATGGTGAGATCGATCGCCTTAAGGCTCGACTTGTTGCAAAGGGTTATGCACAGCAAAAAGGCATAGATTATGAAGAGACTTTTGCTCCCACTTGTCGTATGACTACTGTGCGTTTTCTATGTGCATTGGCAGCTCATTTTGGTTGGGATGTACATCAATCAGACATTGTTACTGCTTTCTTGAATGGTAACATATTTGAGGAAGTTTATGTAACGCAGCCTCGGGGTTTTGTTATAAAAGGACAAGAGGACAAAGTGTGCAAATGTAACAAGGCTTTGTATGGGTTGAAGCAATCTCCTCGTGCTTGGTATGAGAAAGCTGACACTCATTTGGTCAAACAAGGCTTTCGTAACAGTCCAACAGAAAGCACATTGTATGTAAAGCATGAGGGTGATGAACTTCTCATTGTGGTTCTTTATGTTGATGATTTGCTGATCACTGGACCAAATGAGAGACATATTGCTGAATTTAAGGCTGATTTGAATGCTACTTTCAAGATGAAAGATTTGGGGCTGTTGCATCATTATTTGGGTATACAGTTTAAGCAGTGTGATGGTGGTATTGCCTTGTGTCAGAAAAGTTACATAGAGACATTGCTATGTAAGTTTGGGCTTGAGGATTGCAAACATATTGCCACTCCCATGGAAATAGGATTGAAGTTGAGTCTACATGATGCTGGTGATCCTGCTGATGTCACTCTTTATCAAACTGATGTTGGCTGCCTCATTTATGTATGCAACATGAGGCCGGATATTCAGTTTGCAGTCTCACAGGTCAGGAGATTTATGCATAGCCCAGGGTCAAGCATTGGCAGGCTGTCAAGAGGATTTTCCGCTACCTTAGTGGCACTTTACATCTTGGCTTGTTTTATCCCAAGGGGGGATCATTGCCGCCAGACTTACATGCTTTTTCGGACTCAGATTGGGCCGGTTGTTTTGATACGCGAGTGTCCACAAGTGGTTTTTGTTTCATGCTTGGCAGTTCATGTATATCATGGTTGAGCAAGAAGCAACCTACTGTGGCCACTTCGAGTTGTGAGGCTGAGTACAGGGCAGTCTTCACAGCTACGGTTGAGTGTGTATGGCTCAGACGCCTTATGGCTGATTTGGGTGTTGGACAGGACACTGCCAACACTATCTACACTGACAGTCAAGCGCATTGGCAGTTGCGATGAACCCAGTTTTTCATGCTCGCACAAAGCACATTGAGGTGCATTACCACTATGTCAGGGAGAGTCTCTTAGCAGGAGAGATCAGCTTGTCTTATGTGCCAACACAGGACAACCTTGCAGATCTTTTCACAAAGGCATTGTCTCGTGAGAAGCTTGAAGCTTTCCGCAAAGCTTTGGGCTTACTCCCCTTTGTGGACTGATCCTATCCTTAGGGCATGGAACTTCCCTTTACTCATGTGCCAGCTCTCGTTCACCACATCACTCCAGGGGGGATTTGTTACCATATACATGTGGTAGTGATGTGTGTGAACACACTAGGACTGCCGGGGCATTTTTTCCCTCTTTAGGAGGTTTTTTCCCCCGTGCATTGTATATACGCCCATCACTCTAGGGCTATCTATCTTTCCATTTCACACTAAGTAACACACTCTCTATTGTGTGCCTTGAGCTTCCTTCGTCTTCTCCAAGCTGTGTGTGTTTCTCTGCAACCCTAATTCCAACAAGAATGTGCCAATTGCATTAATTGGGCATCAAAAAACCTACAATGTCACTATCAATGGTCAGTCATACATGGTATCAAGCATAAAATCCCATAAGATACTGTTTTTGTGGTTTAATAAAGCTTTAAAAATTATGCCAAAAAATCCTATAGGCAAGTAACATTGTGTGTGTGTGTGTGTGTGTGTGTGTAGTTGTTTTACCTTGACTAATAAAACATAATTGAACTTTTTATATTCAAAAGGTAGTTGGCTTTAAAAAAAAGGAAATGATAAGTACAAAAACAACTCAGTCTTAGAATTATTTTTGTACAATGTTTGTAAGAATGAGGCCTCATTCCATTATATAAATAACAGAAGAACTTCCCAAGCAATAAGTGAATGTGTAATCCAGTGTAGAACAGCTTGCCAAAGCCAAAAAAACTTTCCAAGATAAGATAGAGTCCTTACCTGCATCCATCCAAACAAGACAACAAATATGTTAGCCTTGGATGTGTTTTACAGGTATCAATGGACTATACCAGTTGTTATCCATTCCATCTTACAAAATTTTGAAAACTTTACAAGCTAAGTCCATAGTATTCATGTAGACAAATGTTTTTCTCTCTCACTCTCTTTTCTTAAAAACCAAAACCCCAAGTTTTTAAGCAGAAAAAATTATATCATACTGATTAGAAGGCCATCATCCCTTCTAATCCAAGTGTATGAATCCCCCCAATTTATTATCTCAGTTTATCTTCCTAGATCAATGAACGCACCATCATATGTAGTTTATGAAAGATTTTTTTTAAAAAAATTCCTTCTATAATTCCTTAAGCTAGTTAATGTTTGTCTTAAGTCGGGTATAGTTTAGGCCCATCATGGTACATGGAATCCAAATCCACCAGTTTGTATGTTACTTAAACACATCATTTTGGCCAACCTAGGTGGCAAGGCGCACTTGCTGAATCAAGCTAGACCAGGAGTCTAACCATGAAAATTTAAAGGAATCATGTTTTTAAGTTACCAATTCCTCATGTGAATGAAAAAGAGATCCTTGTAATACTTTATCACGGCGGTTTAGTAATATAACCAGTAATTGAAAGTAGTTGGGCAAGAAAAAAACCATCTACCACCCGTATGTAGTTGAACCAAGCCCTGTATCACCATAAAAAACCACTACTACCTATGTAAATAACGATATGCAGCATTTCAACCAAAATCTGGGAACAGAACCAATAACGTCATGGAATGCAGTTAGGGTAACCTTCCTTACCAATCAAAACAATGTCCAATATCAGTGCACAACAATTCAGCCCCTTTTTTTCACATAACCAACCTAAGCAGTGGTAGACAGTATACCAAATCAATTACCAAGCAACAAAGGGAGCAACATCCGCCAGTGTGCAAGCAGATACTGCAATGTATTACCCTTAACCCGACCATAAAGAGATGACCAGATATAGCAATCGCATGCCTCCGGGTCCAACTATCCATAAAAACATTCAATACCAGTGTGTAGAGGGTGGGAAAACACCACCCTTTTCAAGCTCCCATATCCATCCAAACCACAAGGCCTATCAACACTAAGATCAATAACCCATGCAAAAAAGCAACAGTATAGGGCCAACCTCCAAGAATATTAGTAAGCATCAATAATATGTCTAGCCATACCCGTTAGCTGGGCTAAGCGGCAGTAAACTAGTGAACAATTTACCGAACAGTAGCCAGTAGGTAAGTTTCTTTATAAAAAACCAGAGTTAAAGCGGCAGCAGCTAGTAAGCCATACCCCAACACCGCCTATACAGAACCTTTAGAAAAAAATTACGCGGAATCCATAGCAACCAGAATCCCAGTAATGGGATTAAAGCTTTGCAAAAAACACCAATGAACCTTACTATACTATGGAAAAACCACTCAAGGTGCCCTGCCATTAAAGCAACACAGTAATATTGCCCTAAAAATGTAGGTGCGAAATGAAAAACTTAAGAGTAAAAGTAGCCGACCTGTGTTACTTGTGTTGTGAACTCCATACTTTGGTGCAGTAGAGAAACAGACACGCAGTCCTATTTTATGCAAGCAAAAAGGAGCACAAACAAATCTACGTGAGTGGCAGAGTTGCACCCTCACCTTTTAAATAGAGGAGGGAGGAAGGTCGCCATTACTGCATAGCATGCAGATTGCCATGAGTGGAGAAATCCCCATCTGAGATGGTGAGGCCGCCTACAAAGTGTAGTGAAGAAACTACCCTAGTGCCTTCACGACCGGGTTAACCCGAGGCAGTACCACAATGTATCACATGCTTTAGATGGGCCATGCCCCATGGTGTATACCATAGGAGGCATGTTTCAGTAGAATCCCGGGTGCCAAATAAGCTAGGGATCCATTAATAGGTAGTTAATACAATGTGTGTGTGTGTGTGTGTGTGTGTGTGTGTGTGTGTGTGTGTGTGTGTGTGTGTGTGTGTGTGTGTGTGTGTGTGTGTGTGTGTGTGTGTGTGTGTGTGTGTGTGTGTGTTGCTGTTTTAAATACATATATACGCAAACGAACACAAGTGTTCACGGACAGCCAGATCCTAGACAAGTATAAGGGTTATGCATAAAAAATTTATTTGCATGTTTGAAAATAAATTATGTACATGGTATCAGTAACCGAGAATACATCATAGGAAAATACAATCCCAAAGAATGGTAGTAGAGCCGCTCCCCATTCAAACGAGCATCAAATTCAAGACATAAAGAATAGCCTGTTTTAATCAAAGAAGGTAGCCCTCACCTGCACCCATAATAAACAAGAAAACGCTCAATTAGCACTTGTTTATCGTTATACAGGTGATGCATGGGCATCCCAGTTGTTATCCATGTCACAAAGATAAAACAAATCATTCTTTAGGTGTTTCCATATAATCCTTTGAAAATAATGTGTCATGATACTATACTTCTTCTTTTTATTCCTCACAGCACCATATATATACAAAAAGTACCTCATACAGATTTTATGTAGTAAAATACTCGGTATTTTTTCCTCTAGAAGTGATAGAGGAAGGGTTCTTTTACATACATACGTTTGGCGGGGTTTTTTTTTAATTTTATCATAATTTCTTAAGGCCTTTGTCCAATTTAAAACCTAGTACATACCGTTAAGTTTTAGATACGATAAGTAGAGACCTAGGTATCACAGCATATGGCAGCCAATTCCCAGAATCAAGGTCAGCCATGTTTGTAATATGCACAATATTGCTTATTTCTTGCTTAGGAATACTCAGCACACTTCCTTGCCATAAAGCATTGAGATTAAAGTATTTAACCAATCATTTTCAAGAGTAAAAAGAGCCTATAGTATTCAGCACACAGTACCGACACAAGATAGACGTCATCCCCAACAGTAATACAGGCTATAATACTTTTACACCAAGATGTGAACCCAAGATCAAGTCTTCCAAACACAACCAGATCATCGAAAAAAATTTCATTAGAATATTACATTCCTTCTTACTAGAGAGCAAAGTAAAATTCAATATATATGTTTCGAAATGAATACTTGCCAATCATCTCCTAGTGCACCATGTTAGTCACCTAGGATTTAGTAGCTCACCATATTTTTGAACCAAATTTTGTAATTTATTATTCAACTAAACAGCAGCTAGTTACGGCCACTACCCCATTTTTTAGAGAACTGTTTAGAATACTGGTTTTTATCATAGAATAGAGCTATCCCTGAATAAAAGTCCTCAGTAGAGATGCCATACTGCCTGTTAGTATACCACATAGCTGGGGCAAATATGATTACGGGTTGACCTTTATATCAGGGTCATTGAATATGGCCGTACTTAGGTTTTCTATGATGCCCGGAACCCAAAAATAGCTCTATCTCGGTTTAGAGCAGAATTTTTTCAAGAGATCTCCTATCGTACACTATCCATGAGTGCCCCAATTATCGGCCTTTTATGTTATAGAGACACACAAAAAAACCCCATCCATGTCATTAATATCTATTTTTAGAAGTCAAGATAGGCCTCCTACCTATTCAAATATTAGATTATTAATGGTGCAAGTCCTGATTCTTTAACCCTAAAAAATCTCATAAAGCTGTCACTTTTTTTCTTTATGTCCTGTACAACACACAGTCAGCAAAACAGGCTTTGCCCTGCATTAAGATATTTATTGAAGTTTTCTAGAAGCCAATCAAAAAACCAGACAAAATCCGACAGTGGTAGAGATAGTCCTCTTAAACCCGGATTTTTTTCAGTTGATCTCTGACATAGTACAATACAATCAGTTCTCAAATCCACAACCCCCCGGTATGTAACACAAATATGCCCCTAATCATAGAAACAAAGCATCATTTTACAGTTGTCTATAGTTACGAACCAGTCATGAGCAAGGAGAAACACCCACAGCAACCCTATGTCCCATAGGGTGTCATCTTTAGTATGTCAGCTTCATTAAGTTTTGTACGTTAGAACCCAACAACATGTATGGAAAGATTATCTCCGCATAAAACATAATACCAAAACAAATACACAGTATTTTCCACGCAGACAAAGCTACATGCTATTTGACCTGTGAACTCGGAGTAGTAGGCAGTCTAGCCCCCACGATGATTTCCTTCCCACTTGTCATCCGAGTGCAGAACAGTTCTCACCCCCCAATGTAAAAACATTTACAAATTCCCTCACCATAAACAGTAAACAAATGCCAAGTGAGTATAAAAATCCTAAGCAACAATATGCACGGTTTTCAGAGGAAAAATCAAACATTATTCTATATATCTATCAACGCTAAGTCATATCTACCAGATATCTACAGCTTTGGTAGGCTAAAGGCCCCATACCCGATGATGTTTTTAGGTACTATGAACCAATTAGTCCCTGCCTATTAGTATTTCAAGGGGTAATGCATATTATTCCAAGTCCTTTTAAAAAAAACTTTCCTACACCCAAGTTAGGTGTTTTTAAGGTATTTCCTTGTTTTGTAAAAAGCCCAGCCTGGAGTGGCATCAGCACATATGTACAAGATGAAGGGTTTTTAACACTAGGTTATATCACTTCATAAGCAACACCATGCAAGGTATTCAGAAGATCTTTAAACAATATTCCCTATACCTATCAAGGATAGGTCATATATTCCATATACCTATTGTTTGGTGTTTTAACCCGAGTAAGGACAAAGCAAAGTTATACCCTATTTAGTATAAGAGAAAGGAAGCCATTAGAGTGGCATCAGACACTAGTATAGGAAGTTAGTAAGCTTTTTTACACTTATCCCTCATGGCAACAAACACTGATCTGATATTAGCTTTTGCAGTCCAACACTTGCAGCAGACTAATGAGTTAGCTCGTAGATCATTTGTCAAAAAATATGCCAGCCTTCTCTTTCCGAACCAGGGAACATCTGTAGCCCAAACACAGTGGTGGACATATCAAGATAAACTCACCACAGTAACATTATGGGGTCGAGAGCATTTCAAGAAGAACATTAGTCTGGAAATGGTAAAAGAGGCCATGGGTTTAGGTCCGAAGTACTATTACCTTGAGCAGTCTATGAAGCGTGGGTTCTCATAGCGATTATTCCTACTGGCACAATTTATTCCTCATCACAAGCTCTTCCTATGTCCTCATTTTGGCCCTTACTTACGAGGATACTTTGATTATTCTCCCCGAACCAAAGGTTTAAGCATGGTATTAGCTAATCGTATCCTGCCCCATACTGAACGACCACCCATATGTTTCTATTGCGATAGTTGTTTGTGTGATCATGTAATGGATGGCTTAACCGTGATGTAAGAGGAACCTAGGCGGTTTTATCTGCTCTTATCTATGATAGACTCTCTTTTTTTAGGCAACACTTTTGAACAAGTGTGTGTGTGTGTGTGTGTGTGTGTGTGTGTGTGTGTGTGTGTGTGTGTGTGTGTGTGTGTGTGTGTGTGTGTGTGTACCCGCCCTGTCCCAGGCACCAAACACAGTGAGTCGATAGTAGGCCCATTTTGAATGGGCCTACTACCTTATTAGAGAGATGAGAATATCATGGTTAAAGTGTAACCCAGGCCAGTCATGCTGGGTAAGAGATAGTAGAATTTTATTAATTATGTTGTTTCTATTGAAGCCATTAAGGCAATACTTTTTTATAAGTACCTTAATATCTTCCCAAGCAAGGAGGTAGTTGGAGGAAGATAAGATAATTAAGTAAAGCGGGCTGATACAAGTGCTAAGAGCTGCTTTGTGGGGCCTATGACTATTCCTTTTGATGAACTCAAAAGGTGGAAGTTTTAGGAGATCTCTCTTCCATACAAATTTTCGGTCATACTCTCCGACACAGGGTATATGAAGAGAAATAGAAAAATTAAGGAATTGTACTGAAGTGCAAAAAAATCCATTAGGTGTTGTGAACCCTTGTAAAGAAGTTGGTTCAATTTTTAAGCAGTTAGGATATATATAGCTGATCTCTTCTGAAAAAGCCTTAAAGTTGATGCTTAGTATGTCATCCATAAATCTGTAAGTGTGTCCAAACAGTGAAAGTTTATTACTTTTATTATTCATGGCTCTGAGAAACCATTTGTACTCAAAGAAGGCAAGGTATATATTACACATAAGGGGGGAGCAGCAGAACCCCATGGGGATGCCTAGGCTTTGATTAAAATAGTGTCCTCCAGAGAGAATAGTACAGTTATCAAGTAATCATGATATGTAAAAACATAGCTGAGTCTTCGTTGAAGTGCAAGGGGTGTGATGAGTATGTCTTTTTTAACCATCTAGGTTTTTTGGAAAGAGATGTGTAGAAAAAACTCTTCTTCCTAGCATTAATAAAAGATATTTTTATAACCTATGATAGTACATCTTTAAGCCCAAGATCACCTTCTATGGGAATATTCTCATACCACTGAGTAATATCTGCTGAAAAAAGATGGAAAATTTGTTAAGGGAGGTTAAGAGAATCCTCAGTAAAGTTTTTTGTTATCTAGAAGGGATTGTAATGAATTTGTAGAAAGTTATGGCAGTTTTTTGTCTAGAGGCACAGATAAGATCAAACTCAGCTACTATAAGGTCAAGATAAAGAGTGATATCTTTGGTGATATCTGTAAATATGCCATTAGAAGCATCTAATATCCATCTAAATTTATCTTTATGAATCTTATAGGTGGGAAAAAGTACTGGTAATTTAGTGTCCTAAAGAGAGTAGCCTAAATTTTCTAAGTGTCTCGAGATGTTATTGGTAACTGTTTGTAGGGATGTGTAAATTCTAGTGAATTCTTTCTCGGATACCTTAGAATGAGCAGTTTTCCAAGCTAAGTTTTCACAAATAAGAGTGGGGCAATTAGAGATTTCCAACCCAACTATGAACCAATTTTGTTACCATATTCATGTGGTAGTGATGTGTGTGAACACACTAGGACAGTCGGGGCATTTTTTCCCTCTTTAAGAGTTTTTTCCCCCCGTGCATTGTATATACGCCCATCACTCTAGGGCTATCTATCTTTCATTGCACTAAGTAACACACTCTCTATTGTGTGCCTTGAGCTTCCTTCATCTTCTCCAAGCTGTGTGCCTTTCTCTGCAACCCTAATTCCAACAATTGGTATCAAAGCAGGTGTCGTCCTCCCGGGTTCAGTTGCCAGTAGCTCTAGCACACGCCTGCTCACTTTCTCCGATTTCTGTGAGCTTTGGCGAGCGTTCGCAGGTCAACAAAAATTTTGGGAGTGCTCGTAGAGCTTAGTGTGCTCAAATTTCTGATTTCGGCCTCCGTTTCCACTACAGGCAGGTCTACACAGGCAATTTTGTCATTTTGTGCAGAATTTTTGTCACTGCCGTTTTTTGCATAACAGGTCCTATACAGTCTACTGCGGGTTATGCTATATAGCACGTGCTAGTCTCACTTAATTTCTCCTCATTTTGGGCAGTTTTCACATTAGGTGCAGACATTTTCCATGGCTGACAACAACACAAATGTGTTCAAGATGTTTGTTGCCGAGGACAGGTTGGATGGGGAGAATTATCCTATGTGGGCTTACATGATGCAACATGTTCTCGTGTCAAAGGGTGTCTGGAATATTGTGCGGGGCATTGATGTACGTCCTGGTTCTAAGGATGTAGGCGATGTTGAGAATGTTGCAGGTCTTGCTGCAAGAATTGCAGCTATTACAGTTGTTTTGCCTACGGCAGAACAAGCTCGTTGGGATGTAAAGGATGCGCAGGCTCATGTGTTGATTGTGTTTCCTGTGAAGCACACCAATACTCCTCACATTTGTTAAACAAATCTGCAAAACAGGCTTGGGATATTCTAGCAGGTCTTTATGTAAGCCGCAATGAGGCTAAAATTGCTTTGCTGCATAAAGAGCTGGAATCAAAGATTATGCATGAGGAAGATGATATGGACAATTTCCTTGCTAGTGTCAAGGATATCAATGACAAACTTATTTCTGCAAGTGAAGTCATTTCAGATAGTTCCCTTGTGCCAACTGTTCTTGACGCCTTCCCAGATTCTTACCAGACTTTTGCTAGTACTTGGAGACTTATGACCCAAGGAAATCCTGAAGTTGTCAAGTTTGATGCATTATGAACATTTCAATTGCAAGAGTCACTTTCCATAAAAAACAAGACTAGGCAGTGTGAAGTTGAACAGGCTTTTATTGCTTCTCAAAGAAAGGGTGGTAACAGCAATGCATCAACTTCTTATGGTTCTGCTGCGAGTGGCAAAAATTATGTTCCTAATGCTCTTGCTGGCAGCAATTCGTCTGGAAATTCTGGTGATAAGGGCAAAAAGAAGATGCATTACCATTATTTTAAAGCTAATGATCACGTGATCAAGCAGTGTCCTAAGTTGAAGGCCAAAGAGGCTAAGAAGAAAGAGGGTGGTTCCACTACAAATGCAGCCATTGTTGAGTCTTCTGTGAAAGGAGACTGTGATGTTGATGTTGATGTTGATGTTGATGTTGATGTAGAATGATCTTTTAGTGAAGAGTGCACTTATAATCCTGCTCTCCATGATGCATGCATGTCGATTGCTGTAGATTCACATGTGTGGTATTTTGACAGTGGTGCTACAAAGCACGTTACCTCACATCGTGAATTGTTCACCTCTCTCGAGTTTGTCCCTCATGGGAATTTGGTCACTTGTGCCAACAATGCCTCTTATCCTGTTCAGGGAGTTGGAAAGATTGTGCTTACTGCTGCAAATGGTAGTTCTTTCACACTTGTTGATGCACTTTATGTACCTGGGATCAAGAAGAATTTTTTGTCTTTATCCGCACTTGTTAGACTTGGACTTGGAGTCAAATTTGTGGATGACAGATGTACAGTTCATGATCTCAGTTTTTGTGATGAAATTGTTGCATCTGGCCTTCTGTGCTGTGGGTTGTATAATCTCACTTTGTATGACAAGTGTGGATAAAATTTTGCAAATGCCGTTGCAGATTCAAGAGCTATTTCAGATGCAAAACTTTGGCATGCACGTTTTGGTCATCTGAATTTTGCCAGTTTGCTGCGTTTGCATAAATATGAGATGATTGCTTCTTTGCCGCCTCTTGAAGCACCTATCAAACATGTTTGTGAAGGCTGTATTTTGGGTAAAATGCGGCATTCTAAGTTTCCAAAGGATGGTTCAGTTAGGGTCACATGCAGCTTGTAGCTTGTGCATAGTGATGCTTGTGGGCCCATGTAAACTCTATCCTTGGGCAATTACCTGTACTTCGTGACTTTCATTGATGATTACTCCAAGCATGCATTGGTATTTCTGCTTAAAGAAAACTCCAAAGTTTATATGTGCTTCAAACAATTTCTAGCTATGGCTGAAAATGTCTCGAAATGTACTATGAGCTACCTCTGTTCCGATAGAGGGGGGAGTATATGTCTCATGAATTTAATTCATTTCCTGCTAGTCGTGGGATAAAACACCAATGTACAATGCCTTATACGCCTCAGCAAAATGGTGTTGCTTAGAGGAAAAACGGGTCACTTACGGAAATGGCACGATGTATGGTGAAAAGTCAAGCTTTGTTGCATTCTTTTGGCTTGAGGCCATCATGTGTGCCACTTATGTACTTAACAGGTGTCCTACAAAAGTTTTGCAGTCTATGACTCCATATGAAGCATGGCATGATAGAAAGCCTTCTATTGAGCACATGCGTGTTTTTGGTTGTTTGGCATATGCTTTGGTGCCACAAACACGGCACAAAAAATTGGATGATAAGGTTGTTCAAATGTATTTTTGTTGGTTATAGTACTGAAAGCAAAGGTTACAGGTTGTATCATCCGCAAACAAAGCGTATTGTGGTTTCACGGGATGTAGTGTTTGTGGAAGATTCAATTCAGCCCTTGTTGTCATGTACTAGAGACAGTAATGTAAGCTCACAAGACATTTATGACACTTTGTTGCCTCTTTTCAATGGTGGAAGTTTGAATGTAAATTCCAATGAGGCAAATGTATACCCTATGGGGGTTTTCAAAAATGTCACAAATCAGCTTGTTTGCTGATGCAGATGTACATGATGTACTTGATGAGGAAAGGGCTGAAAATGAGCAGGCTAGAGGTATGCCAAAATGGCTAGTGTATACATTGCGTGACAGTAAATTGGATGCACCTTTGTCTAGTCCTACTCGTTCAGGATCTCGCCATGCATCTTATGCATCAAATTGTTATGGTTTGGCTCTGTCTAGCTTACATGATGTTGAGGAAGCTCTATCTTTTGATGGAGCACAGAATTCAGACAATTGGATGGCTGCCATTCAATGATGCACTTATAGAAACTGACACATGGACTTTGTGTGATTTGCCTCTTGGCAAAAAGGCCATTGGTACAAAGTGGCTTTACAAGTTGAAACGCAAGCCGGATGGTGAGATAGATCACCATAAGGCTCGACTTGTTGCAAAGGGTTATGCACAGCAAAAAGGCATAGATTATGAAGAGACTTTTGCTCCCACTTGTCATATGACTGTTGTACATTTTCTATATGCATTGGTAGCTTATTTGGTTGGGATGTACATCAATCAGACATTGTTACTGCTTTCTTGAATGGTGACATATTTGAGGAAGTTTATGTAACGCAGCCTCGCGGTTTTGTCAAGAAAGGACAAGATGACAAAGTGTGTAGATCTAAGAAGGCTTTGTATGGGTTGAAGCAATCTTCTCGAGCTTGGTATGAGAAGGCTAATACTCATTTCGTCAAACGAGGCTTTCGTAACAGTCCAACAGAAAGCACATTGTATGTAAAGTGTGAGGGTGATGTACTTCTCATTGTGGTTCTTTATGTAGATGATTTGCTGATCACTGGACCAAATGAGAGGCATATTGTTGAATTTAAGGTTTATTTGAATGCTACTTTCAAGGTGAAAGATTTGGGATTGTTGCGTCATTACTTGGGCATACAGTTTAAGCAGTGTGATGGCGGTATTGCCTTGTGTCAGAGAAGTTACATAGAGACATTGCTATGTAAGTTTGGACTTGAGTATGCAAACCTACTGACACTCCCATGGAAACAGGTTTAAAGTTAAGTCTACATGATGCTAATGATCCTGCTGATGTCACTCTTTACAAAACTGTTGTTGACTACCTCATTTATGTATGCAACGCGAGGCCGGATATTCAATTTGTAGTCTCACAGGTCAGCAGATTTATGCATAGCCCGGAGTCTAAGCATTGGCAGGTTGTAAAGAGCATTTTTTGCTACCTTAGTGTCACTTTACATCTTGGCTTTTTTTATCCCAAGGGGGGATCATTTCCGCCAGACTAACATGCTTTTTTCGACTCAGATTGGGCTGGTTGTTTTGACACACGAGTGTCCACAAGTGGGTTTTTGTTTCATGCTTGGCAGTTCATGTATATCATGGTTGAGCAAGAAGCAACCTATTGTGCACACTTCTAGGTGTCAGGCTGAGTACAAGGCAGTTTTCACATCTATGATTGAGTGTGTATGGCTCAGACGCCTTATGGTTGATTTGGGTGTTGATAGGACACTGCCAATACTATCTACACTGACAGACATATTGCATTGGCAGTTGCGAGAAACCCAATTTTTCATGCTCGCACAAAGCACATTGAGGTGCATTACCACTATGTCAGGGAGAGGCTCTCAGCATTAGAGATCAGCTTGGCTTATGTGCCAACACAGGACAACCTTGCAGATCTTTTCACAAAGGCATTGTCTCGTGAGAAGCTCAAAGCTTTCCGCAAAGCTTTAGGCCTACTCCCCGTTGTGGATTGATCATGTCCTCAAGGCATGGCACTTCCCTTTACTCATGTGCCAGCTCTCATTCACCGCATCACTCTAGGGGGGATTTGTTACCATATACATGTGGTAGTGATGTGTGTTAACATACTAGACCGCCGGGGGGGTTTTTCCCTCTTTAGGATTTTTTTCCCCCCGTGGATTGTATATACGCCCATCACTCTAGGGCTATCTATCTTTCCATTGCATACTAAGTAACACACTGTCTATTGTGTGCCTTGAGCTTCCTTCCTCTTCTCCATGCTGTGTGTGTTCTGTGCGACCCTAATTCCAACAAATTGTTAGCTACTTTTTGAAATTCATGAGCAAGTTATGGTGTTATCCAGGAGATAAGCATTTTCTAGGTATTTGTGAGATTTTTTTGGAAAAAACATTCTTCCACCACTTTGGTTAAGTCTAGTAGGACTATCTTCTCCAGTTGGAGAGAACTGGCAAGGTCAGTTAAGCAGCTAAGTAAAATTGATAAAGCAAGATATGGGTTTTTGGGAAAGTTGGATATGTGATTAAGCCCATTAGCCAAGATTCTTTGAACTTTGATATTTTCAATGATGCTAAGATCACTAGTACAAACATGCATACCATATGTATCAAAGTCTTTGCAAAATGTGATAAACTATTTTCAGATACATTCGAGAATAGATTCATGTTGAAGAAAATCATAACTGTAGACCAAATTTTTAATGGGTTGTTGATACTTCCAGCCAATAAGTACATTGTCTAGCAGTTTATAGCTACCAAAAAGTAGATCAAAGCACTCACAAAAAAGTGTTTTAGGTTGTATCCAATCGAGAGCTTATTATGGAAGAGACATTATACGTGAACAAAGTCTTGGCCTGGAGCTTTTTTATTGAGAAACCTCCTTCCACATGGGCTCACAGCAACCTGCATGTTTATCAATGATTACAATTCAAGAAAGTTCCTGATTGGGGAGTTTCTGCCTCTTCCCCTAGTGTAGCTACGAGATTTCCCTTTATTAGAGAAAGAACTCGGTGTCAGAAAAGAAGTGAAAGAGTTGGGAGTAGCAAGAGAATTGGGTCTTTTTAGAGAAGGGGAGTCATCTTCATCAATACATGGCTTGAGTAAGCTAGTGATGATCTTTACTCCTTTGTAATTAGCATAAGTGGTTAAATAGATCCCAAGTTCATCAACTTTTAGTTCCTTCAAGATATCCAGCATTAGCTCACGAAAGATGTTAAAGGCAATTTGAGCAATTACTATATGTTTAGCTTGGCCACCTAGCCAAGAACAAATAAGAGAGAGATGAAAGTCCAGGGGTTTTTCAGGGAATAGTAGGTCTAGATGGTTGAGAATGTACCAAATGGCATGATCAAGCCACATGATGTTGGATTCACATGAAGCTTTAGGGTCAAGAAATTTGCAGGCACATTTAACATAGGTTCAAAAAACATTCCAAATGGATTTTGTTGGGTTGCTTTTGGCAAACTCCATGTTGCCCTTTGTACGGATGTAGAGGCCAGTATTAGAGGGGCATTTGGAATGATCGATGAGGTTGAGGTTGAAGGGGGATTTTATGAGTTCCCCTTTGTCAAGGAATTATCCACCTTTCAGAATTCTGATTCTGCAATCTTTCATAGTAGAGGCAGGGAGATTAGCAAGGTAAACCCAGGTTTCACTTAGAATTGGTGCTAAAAAGGCTTTGTTAGGTAAGACCCAGAGTTGATGGTCTACCCCAAAAGATTCCATTTCAATCTGCCTAGCAGGTAGGAAAGGTAATACTTTAGAGATTTTTGGTACCATCTAAGAGGTTAGAGTCATTAAGGGAGAAAAGATTACTCTGAAATGCTTTGACTGCTTCCAGAGTCGCACTAACCCTACAAAAGATACCACGTGTTTGAGGGATAGTTGGAGTAGCAAGGGTTCTAATAAAAGACAGATTGAGACTGCATAATTTCTTCAAAAAGATGGAGAGATCAGTCCCAAAAGAAGAGAATAGGGCCAATTCATGTTGGTATTGTACAGAGAGTATGGGAAACTGGGCTATGTACTGGGAAATCAAATGTACACCATCTTTGGAATCCTTGTCCAAGGTGGCCAAAACTTCTTGACCCGATCATTAAAAGATAACATGTGTAAGATAGAAATCTTTTTGTCTGAGGTAAGAACCGAGTCATAAATTAGTTGAGAAGCATCCAAGCTGCTAATACATCTGAGGACAAGAGATGTTGTACACAGAGAGGGGTTCAGAGGTCAATTCCAAGCCTTGTGAGAGAGAAAGGGTCTGCAATATACAAAAAGTTTAGTGAGGCTATGACTACTTTTATAGTAAGTAATACAATATTTGGCCTTTCTTGCCAGGAAAGGTCGGGTTCTAGTTGCAAGGCATTTTTTGGAGGATGGTCTTTTAGGTAAAACTTAATCTGCTCTAGAATCTTTGTATGATTCTTAGGATTGTGTTTTTTATTCATGCGGACTGTCATTCTAAAGTGTTTGTGGTTCTGAAGGAAATATATAAACATAAATAAGATTAGTCTTTGTAGATTGGGCCTATAATCCTTAAACCGACAAAGTCAGAGACTATTATACCCATGAGCAGGAGACCAGAAAAATAGTCTATGAAGGACCGCCTAAATCCAGTCAACCAAACAAGGGATTACAGACTATGGGTCCAACTTAGAACTAAGTTTCAGAATTAGCTTCTAAAGCCAGCATCCCAATTTCCCCATAAGAATGGAAAAAACTTATGTTTAGGACGAGTGTGTAACTGTTTTACCATAAATAAGACATAATTGAACTTTGATATTCAAAAGATAGCTGGCTCCAGAGAAAGGGAAATGATAAGTACAAAAACAACTCAGTCTTAAATTTATCTTTGTACAATGTTTATATGAATGAAGCTGTAGACATGTAGTAGTGTTAGTGTGTATACGCGCTTCACCAGGGGCACTTTTCTCCCACTGGGTTTTTCCCCCTGGACATCTGGTGTGAAAGGACACCTTACCTCTTAGGGTTTCATATGAAGTGATTCCAGAGAAGGACTTGGTTTCCAAAACACTCAATTCACTACCACCATCTTATCTGACTTTTCAGACTTCTTTGACTCTGTCTTTGCGAGCTAATCCTGAGCCTCTTCATTTTGAAGAGTTAGTGGCTTTGCTATTGCAGGAGGATCAATCACGTAAGAACAAGTCTTTACAGGTGGATGGTATGGATCATGCTCTTGTTGTATAGAACAAAAACAAGGGTAAAGAGAGTGCTCCTTACTCCAAGTCTAGTGCAGGACAATCTTCAGAGAAGTCTAAAGGTGATTCCGACAAGTCCAAGAAGAAAGGTAAATGTCACTACTGCAAGAAACCTGGTCAATACATTAGTGAGTGTAAAAAGCGAATTGCTAAAGAAAAGAAGAAAGAGTCAAGTTTGGTTGTTTCAGCTTCTGGTGATTCTTCTACAGCTAAAGAAGAGTCTGCAAACTTTGTGCGAGATTCTTATGCTTTCGTAGTATGTTCAGATTTTTCTGCTTACAGTGTTGACAAGACACAAATGATTTGGTACTTTGATAGTGGTGCATCCAGGCATATTACTTCAAGGAAGGATTTTTTTTGTTCATTGGATGCAGCTCCAGTAGGAAAGAAGGTGACATGTGCAAATAATGCTTCTTATCCAATCAAAGGCGTTGGTAAGATTTTGATTACCATTTCAGATGGTTCAGATTTATGCTTGCCAGATGTCTTATATGTTCTAGGGATCAAGAAGAATTTGTTGTCTGTATCCTCTCTTGCAAAAAATGGTCTTCGGATCATTTTTGAGGATGACAGATGTGTTGTACGAGATCGAGAGAATGGTTATTCTCTTATCACTACAGGTACGCTGGAAAATGGACTATTTGTGCTAGATCGTTATGAAAAGCAGATTCAGGTATGTATTGCAGAAACAAAGACTCAGGCCATGCAGGATGCTGAGTTGTGGCATGCTAGATTTGGGCATGTTAGTTATGGCAGTTTGATGACTTTACAACTTCATAATATGGTGCATGATTTGTCTTTATTGGAGATGCCACCAAGACATGTATGTGAAGGTTGCGTTCTTGGAAAGATGCACAGATTTGCATTTTCGTAGGATGGTTCAGTTAGAGGGACACGAAAGTTGCAGCTTGTACACAGTGATGTATGTGGTCCTATGAGGATGCCATCTATAGGAAACAACCTTTATTTTGTGACCTTCATTGATGACTTTTCCAGGTTTTGTTGGGTGTATCCACTCAAAGCAAAGTCAGATGTGTTTGCAGTTTTTCAACATTATGTCGCCATGATTGAAAATGAAACAGGTTGCAAAGTACAGACTCTTCGTACCGATCGAGGAGGTGAATACATGTCAGGTGCATTTAAGGATTTTTTGGGAAAGAAAGGCATTAAACACCAATGCACTATGCCATACACACCACAACAGAATGGTGTTGCAGAAAGGAAGAACAAGTCTTTAATGGAGACGGCTAGATGTATGCTCAAGGCTAAGAGTTTGCCTCATAAGCTATGGATGGAGGCAGTTGCTTGTGCAGCACATGTCTTGAACAGGTGTCCTACTCATGCCTTGAAGACCATTACTCCATATGAAGCTTGGTATGACAGAAAACCTTCAGTCAGTTATCTTCGTGTTTTTGGTTGTCTTGCTTATGCTCACATCCCTCAGCAGTTACGTGGGAAGCTTGATGATAAGGCAATCAAATGTATATTTGTGGGGTACAGTAGTGGAAGTAAAGGTTATAGACTTTACAATCCTGCTACAAACAAGATTTTTGAAAGTCGTGATGTAATTTTTGCAGAAACTACTGCTCAACCTATGGTTGCTTTTGATGTACCCCATATGCAGACACATGATGTATTTGAAGGTTTGCTTCCTTCTTTTGTGGAGAATCAAGAATCACAACAGGTTGATAATCTTGATCAATCTTTTGATCAGCATGTGACACCTCATGATGTAGAGGAAATTGTGCGTGAAGAGCAAGAAGTTCTCAGGGAAGAAAGAACCTTGCCTAAATGGGTTCAGAAAACTTTGCAGGATAGCAAGTTGGATGCGCCGTTGCCACGAAAAACACGTGCTGGTACTACTTTTGGTAGAGAACAAGTAGATTTGGCTTGCTTTAGCACTCTTTGTGATGCAGATGAGCCTGATTCATTTGAACAAGCTTTAGAGTGTGTTCAGTGGAAAGATGCTATGCAGCAAGAAATTGATTCTATTCATAAGAATCATACATGGGATCTAGTGGACTTGCCTACAGGTAAAAAACCTATTGGTACAGAGTGGGTTTTTAAGGTAAAAAGGAAACAAGATGGTATTGTTGACAGGTACAAAGCAAGGCTTGTGGCAAAAGGCTATGCGCAACAGAAAGGCATAGATTATGATGAAACCTTTGCTCCCACTTCTCGTGCGTCCACAGTTAGATCACTAGTTGCAATTGCTGCTCATCATGGTTAAAGTGCATCAGTTGGATATCAAAACTGCTTTTTTGAATGGTGATTTGCAGGAAGAAGTTTATGTAAGTCAACCAAGTGGTTTTATTGTAAAAGGTCAAGAGCAAAAGGTATGTAGATTGCGTAAAGCTTTGTATGGTCTCAAACAGGCTCCAAGAGCATGGTATGAGAAGATACACACTTATTTGATTGGCCAGGGATTTCAGAATAGTCCAACAGAAAGTACTTTGTATGTCAAAAAGAGAGATGGAGTTCTCATTATGCTAACACTTTATGTGGATGATATGCTTCTTACAGGCAATACTGCAGATGAAATTGAAGCGTTTAAAGATGCTTTGAGAAAAACCTTTGAGATGTCTGATCTTGGTTTGCTACATTATTACTTGGGTATTCAGTTTGTGCAATCAGAGGATGGCATATACATGTTGCAGGCAAAATATTTGCATAAAATTTTGGACAAGTTTGGTATGCAAAATTGTAAGCCAATCTCTACACCCGTAGAAACTGGATCAAAGTTGAGCATGCATGATGCTGGAGAACCTTTTGATGTACATACTTATGCAGCAGCGGTTGGTTGCTTGATATATTTGGCAGGCAACACTTGTCCAAACATCCAATTTGGGGTTTCACAAGCAAGCAGATTTATGCACAGCCCAGGTATGCATCATTGGCAGGCTGTGAAGCGCATACTTCGTTACCTTTCAGATACCCCTAATCTTGCCATGTTCTTTCCAAGGGGGGATATGTATGGAAAGCACAGTTCTATGCAGCTTCTTGGTTACAGCGATTCAGATTGGGCTGGTGATTTTGACACACGACATTCCACAAGTGGGAATTGTTTTTTCTTGGGAAATGCATGTATATCTTGGCTAAGCAAGAAGCAACCCACAGTGGCTAGATCAACTTGTGAAGCTGAGTACAGGGCAGTTTTCACGGCAATAGTTGATTGTGTATGGATACGCAGGTTATTGGCTGATCTTTGTGAGTGTCAACAGGCACCCACTACCATTTTCATTGATAGTCAGAGTGCTATGGCAGTTGCAAGGAATCCAGTATTTCATGCAAGAACAAAGCACATAGAGGTTCACTACCACTATGTCAGGGAAAGGCTACATGCAAGGGAGATCACACTAACTTACTGTCCTACACAGGATAACATTGCAGATCTATTTACGAAGGCGTTATCACGAGAAAAGTTTGAAGCTTTCCGAAAAGCTTTGGGCTTACTCTCATACACATGATGATCTGCTACCTTGTACGGAT
Organism: Adiantum capillus-veneris; assembly: GCF_014529385.1. Taxonomy (NCBI): domain Eukaryota; kingdom Viridiplantae; phylum Streptophyta; class Polypodiopsida; order Polypodiales; family Pteridaceae; genus Adiantum; species Adiantum capillus-veneris. Next base: position 48,264,025 of record NC_140937.1, read on the forward strand.
TCACACTATCACTACAGGGGGGATTTGTAGACATGTAGTAGTGTTAGTGTGTATACGCGCTTCACCAGGGGCACTTTTCTCCCACTGGGTTTTTCCCCCTGGACATCTGGTGTGAAAGGACACCTTATCTCTTAGGGTTTCATATAAGCTTTGTAGCTCTGAGTTTGTATATACACTATTATTCTAATACAGAGAGATAGACTACAGAGATCTCGTACGCAAGCTCTGTGTCTTCTCCTTCTTCATCTTCTTCCTACTCTGAGTTGCTGTCTTCCTTCTGTTGCCTGTTTCATCATCTTCAACAGAAGCCTCATTCCAGTATACAGATATCAAAAGTACTTCCCTTGCAGTAGGTGTATGTTTAATCCTGTATTGGACAACTGCTAAAAGCCAAAAAAAAAAACTTCCAAGATAAGATAGAGTCCTTACCTGCATCGATCCAAACAAGACAACAGATATGTTAGCCTTTGATGTGTTTTACAGGTATCAATGGACTATACCAGTTGTTATCTATGTCCATTTTACAAACTTTTTTAAAAAACTTACAAGCTTAGTCCAAAAGTAATTTATGTGTTCCAAAATGTACTCCTTTTATAAAAAAAAACCCAAAGTTTTTAGCAAAAAAAATTATTATTTTGATTAGAAGGCCATCACCCCTTCTAATCCAAGTGTCTTAATCCCCCATCAACATCTTTAACAGTTTATTTAGGTTATCTTTCAAGATTGATGAAGCTTCACCACAAGAAGCTATAAAAGAATCTTTTCTACATAAAAATTTCCTTTAATAGTTCAAAATATCAAGCTCGTTTTTGTTTAGGTCAAATATAGTTTATGCCCTTCATGGTACAAGGAATCCAAATCATCCCCCAGTTTGTATATCACTTACCTTAAACCTCTCTTAGCATGCCAAGTGGCAAGGAGCCTTAGGGCAAAACCCCTATTGATTAGATTAATATTGCACGACCTATAAAAAAACAGTAAAAAACGCAGGGAAAACTGCCCGTACCATAGATTATGTTGCTAGATAGTATGCTATCAGCAATCAGGGCCCTATATTTCCAAGCCATGTGGTAAGAACATAACCCAATATTGTAAGATCAGTAAAATGCAGAAAAGCCAAAAACAAACCAGAGCTGTAATCTGTCGGGTCAAGCAGAATCGACACCCAAAAGTGAGATCATACATGTGTACTTTCAACCCTCCAATGTATTGCCAACCTGCAATTTGTTAAATGATGATGCATAAATTTTAACGGAGTATAGTATGGACAAGCTAGGCGGCAGTAACCCCCTGCAATGTTTCAAAAAATATTTTAACCAAACTAATGAACAGATTACACAGCGCAGCCAGAAAAAATAGTAGCAAGATCAAAGCTATGCCCCAAGAGTGTTTAAAATACTTCATCATTTACCATATAATGTCATGCATAGCCAACATAATGGGTTGTACCAGGCATAACGTCGAGGAACAACACTCCTCAGCGGTGTCTCTAACTGTCAAGCAAAGCTTAACCACACCGTGGTCCTTACCAACCATCCATCAATAATCATGTTCTGCCAAGTAGAGCCAACCCAAACAATGGTCCTTACCAGGCTTTAAGTGACAGAGCTTTACCATATTATCACGAGCAAAATAAGAAAGAGACAAAACAAAACCCTTGATACCAAGCTTAGTGGCCAACCTATGTCGTTTGTGTTGCAAGCTCCATGTTTGGTGAAGCAGAGAATAAACACACGGTCCTTACACTTTACGCAAGCAAAACTCACACAAGGCTAAGTGAGGGGTAGAGTGCACCCTCACCTCTTAAATAGAAGAAGGAGGAAGGCCGCCATCACTGAATGCATGTAGTGTGTAGAGAGTACTGAGTGGAGCGAGCTCCTCCTGGGGATCCGAGAATGCGATGCAGTTCGTCATAGCAAAACCACCATAACACCTTCACGGCAGGGTTTAGTGAGGGCAGTAAATTATAACCACGTTATTTTGCCAACTAGGGGTTTTGTAACTATCATAGCATTATAAGGGTTCCACCCCATAGTGGATACCCATATAGTGAAACTAGGAAGAGTGTTTTGGATTATATAAACCCAGAATTGCACTTTTTTGTGGTTTAATAAAGCTTAAACAATTATGCTAAAAAATCCTACAGGCAAGTAACACAGTGTGTGGTGTGTGTGTGTGTGTGTGTGTGTGTGTGTGTGGCATGTGTGGTATTGACTTTACCCACTCACCATTTTTAATTATCAACCACCAACCGTAGTACTAATGGGGTATACATATGGCCTAGAATTGCAAAGAATATTTAAGGAATATTCCTTCAAAAAAATTTATGATCACAAATAAAGACCTCATCAACATACAAGATGAAATCCACCAAATATATGTGCACTATTGCTTTACAAATTGTGCAGCATACATCATGGTGGGAAAATTTGACGAGTGGGCACTGTAGGTATATCAGCACCCCTCGTCAATGAACACTCAAAGATGCTTTATGTTGGCCGTGCATCAACTCCGAGTCAATGAAGATGTCTAAGTAGTTGGGCTTTCCCAAGAGCTTTGGTGAAGATATCTACATGATTATCTTCAGTAGTAGAACAATACTCTAGCTCCACAATCTCATCCTCAATAAGATCCAGAACATGATGATATTGAACCTCAATATGCTTTGTATGTGCATGGAAGACAAGGTTCTTCGCAATCATCGTACAACTTTGGTTGTCACATTGAAGTGTTGTTGCTGAATCAACAGGAACACCGAAGTCCACAAGAACTCTCTTGAACTAAATTGCTTTACAAGCTACAAACCAAGCATCTTTATACTCCACTTTTGTTGAAGAAAGATCAATGGTTGGTTACTTCTTTCTAATCCAAGGAAAAACTCCAGAATGAAGTGAGAAACAATATCCAAAAATTGACTTTCTAGAATCACAATCTCCTACCCAATTAGAGTCACAATACCCACTTAGGATATTTGTATCAATGCCATAAAAAATGCCATGGCCCAAAGTACCTTTAATATACTTTAGAACATGCATGTCTACCTTCCAATGAGATTCCCTAAGCTGGTTGGAAGACCTGCTCAAACCACCAACTACAACAGAAGTGATTGGTCTAGTATTACACAAGAAAATCAATCCATTATCCGAAATGCTTTTAGAATTTTTGTTGAATACTTTTGTTGGGAGATGAAGATGCCATTCGTAGATTGCCAAACTTCAATCCCCAAGCAACAATGTAAGTTTTTTGCTAAGAATTTTTGCTGCATACTTTCGTTGAGAGATGAAGATGCCATTTTTGGATTGCCAGACCTCAATCCCCAAGCAATAATGTAAAATTTACAAGTGTCATTTCAAACTTGGAGCTCAAAGTCTATTTAGAATGAGCTCTTCATGATCACCTACGATAATTAAGTCTTCTACATACAAGATAACAATGATCTAGTTTCCATTATCTCTCAGTACATATAAATAGTTGTATCAGGAGCACTCCTTTTAAAGAAGAGCTTTGAAAAAATAATCTTTCTCTCGATGACTGCTTTAGGCTATATAAAGCCTTTTTCAACTTGCAAACCTTTGTTTTTGAGTGGGGAGACTCTAATCCGGGTGGCTACTCTACATAAACATCCTCCTCGAGAATTCCATTCAGAAAGGCGGATACTAAATCCATTTGGAAAACAACCCATTTCAAGATAGCAATAAGAGCAAGTACAAGGCAAATAGAGCTCTATGAGCAAAGGTTTCACTTACATCAAACCCTTCAATTTGTGAATACTTTGTGCTACTAACCTTGCTTTGTACTTTTCCAATGAGCCATCAACCTTATTTTTTTTATAAAGCCATTTGGTTATGATGCCCTTCTTCTTTGGTGGTTGATCCACTATTTCCTATGTGTTGCTCTTTGTTATGTTTCATACTTTGACTACATTACTTCTTTCCACTTTGGATCAGCCATGGACTCTTCAACGGTGGCTAGCTCTTTTAAGTTTAAGGAGCCCACAATTTCAATCATTAGAACCATTTTGACGATGTTTTTGGAGCATTTTTTCTCCTCTCTTCTCTTTTACCTTTGCAAACGATCCTTCCTTTACAAGGATTGTGAAGATGAGGGTTTCGATCATCAAACAGCTGTTGAGGCCACTTTGGTAGTGGCTTCTTCTGTGATGCTACAATAGGCTGGTTAGTTTTGTTTGAGTTTTCATCATCAAACAACTCCTCTTCCTTAGTTTTTACCTAACTTGGATTTGGCACAAGCTGGGTTATTTCTTCGTTTGATGAGAAAGTGGGCAAACCTGTTTACTCCACTGAATGTGGCCCCCTTCTTCAAATACCACATCGCAACTAGTGAGTATCTTCTTTGCCTAGTAGTAAGGTGACGCTTGATGCCATGATTGTTGCAGTGTTTGTTGAATTCATCTAAAATGGATTCTCCTCTTCTATATGTGTGAAGCTTCTTGAACTTCTTTCCTATTTCATTTTCTACAAGCTTGTGCCACACTTTAAATTTTCCAAAAGCTTGAGACTTCTCATGAATGAAATACACCTACATGTTTCAACTAATTTTTTTGACTAACAAAAAAAAAAAAAAATTCCACCCAAATGAAAGGAAGGAAGACATTTTACCACAGAGATTTGCATGTACCAAATCTAGAGAAGATTGTGCTCGATTATTAGTCTCTCGTGGAAATTCCTTTTTTTATTGCTTGCCCATCATGAAAGCCTCACATACTCTATTCATATCTATGATTTGAGGCACGTGTGAAACCATCCTAGATCTTTGCATCCCTTTTAGCACAACAATACTGAGGTGACCAAATCTATCATGCCATAAGTGAGTTGTACCTTTTTCTAAATTTACCTTTTCTTTTAGCACAACAATACTTAGGTGACCGAATCTCTCATGCCATAAGTGAGTTGTGCCTTTTTTTATAGCTATCGTAAGTGCAGAAAGAAAACTTGTAAATATTGTTGCACCTTACTCCCTTTCCCACTGTATTGCCTTGAGAATCCAAGATTTTTGCTCTAGTTTGCTTGAAAAAAAACTTCAAGACCCACAATCAATGATTTCAAAAAATGAGACCACATTCTTCTTGATTTGTGGCACATACAACACATCAAAGAGTTACTTAGTTTCACCTATAGCTCCTAACAAAGAAATTTTTCTAGACCCTTTAGCTAGAAATTTTTCATTATTTCCAACAATTACCCGGATGGGTTTTTGTAGAAGCTTCCAAAAACTATACCAATATTTCTTACTAGTCATGTGTCTAGATGCTCCACTATCTAGAATCCAAGTACCATCAACAATTACACGGATGGGTTTTTGTAGAAGCTTCCAAAAACTATACCAATATTTCTTACTAGTCATGTGTCTAGATGCTCCACTATCTAGAATCCAAGTACCATCAACAAACAAAGTTTGTGTGCATACCTCTTTTATGGCAGCCCATAGTTCAAGCTCTACTTCAACATTGTTGGCGGGTTCTCTTTTCTTCCAAGAAGCTTTTATGGTGACATTCTTCTCGTGTGCTTTCTTCTTTTCATAGCCTTTCACATCATGACCTTTCTTGTCACAATAAAAACAGCTACCTGTAAATTTCTTCTTTTGGGGCTTTGTCCTAGAGGCATTTCATGTAGTCCTCTTGCCTTTTGAGATGGCCATGAAATTCAAATCACCCTTGCCATCCCTAATCCTAATTTGTAGCAACATTGCACTCAATTCTTCAAATGTAAGAGGGGTTGAATGAACTTAGGATTGAGTTCCATAACATGACCATCATATCTATTTGGAAGTATGTAAATGCAAAGCTAAATCTCCCAGAGAAACAACCACACCTAAAGTAGATAATTGATCTTGGAGATCCTTAATTCGCTTGAAAAAGTGTTTCACCTTCTCTTTGTTAGCAAGTTTCTCATTATTTTTCAGATTTTGAATCCTGGTGTGATTGTGTGCCTCATTTGGGGAGCAATTATGCTCCAAGCTTCATGTGCTTTAGTGTTATACCGAATCAAAGTGAGAACGGAATCACACACATGAAAGTAGCACATGACACATCTGCATTTCTTCTCTTCCAGCCATGTAAAAGAGTAGCATCTGGAGGAATTACAAGACTTAGATCTTTTGGATCACTTGTTGTACCAGGCTCTAGGTCAGCACCATTTTTCCCCAATACTATATCCAATAATTCATACGTATTTGAAATAGTAGAAATTTTAAATTTCCACAAGGTGTAACTGATGTCATCAAGCTTGCCTGTCGGGAAGACCGGTGGAAAAATGCATAGTGGAGTAGCACCGATATAAACATTTGAAGATGCTAATATAATAAGGGATTGATTTGCTAAGGTAATACAAGTACTCCTTGTACAATCTTAGCTACGAGCACCTAAAGCTTCAATACCCTGTAAGAAATATAGAACAAATATGATCTTATAGAAAGAAGAGTAAAGAGAGATACGAGATTAGTGTCAAATCAATATTTAGATTAGCACTATTACAAATTAATGGCATCATCCACCCATGCACTCTCAAGTTAGAGCTTAAAGGCGATATAGACAACGAGAGCTAGTAGGTAGGAATGGTAGCCACGATGGACTATCGTGCAATCGTAGTCCATGTGGCATGCAGGGACACACACACACACACACACACACACACACACACACACACACACACACACACACACACACATGGAGGAAGGGGGAGAGAGAAAGTACAAGGAGATGGAGGTGGGGGGGGGGGGGGGGGGGGGGGGGGGGGGGGGGGGGGGGGGAGAGAGAGAGAGAGAGAGAGAGAGAGAGAGAGAGAATGGGGAGGGGAGAAGAATTGTTGGGTATGCAAGCCCAATTGTGGTTCATTATGTCTGGTGTCTAGTCCGTGGGAACATCTCCTACAACATGCAATTAACACACACAATTTGTATGGGAAATTTTTTAATTCCCTATATATGTAATGGTTTCTAATACAATTAAAAAAAGAAGCGTGTTATTTTTGTCTCCATCTTGTGTCATGCTACCTTGTTAATCGCTCTCTCTCTCCATATCGCTCGTTCTGCACCTGCAGCTTGCCATGGCTTGCCCTCGTGGGCACCCACCATAGTTATGGACCTATCAATTGGTATCAAAGCCCAGGCAGGGGCCACCAAAGCAAGAAGGTGGTGGTACACTACCCAAGGTGGCATCCCCCATAGCCTCCCATCAATTGGTATCAGAGCAAGGCCGAACCTGGCTCGACTCAACATCGCGAGAATAGTTGCCTGCAGAAGGAACGCAGCTTGAGGTGCTAACTGCCCTCGACAAGGCGAATACACAATCATTTTACTACTATGATCCCCTCACAAACAAGCCAGGGATCTCTAATGATGACCCTTTGCTTCTTCCGATTTTGGCTTGGCTTTGGCATAGGGGGTGACTATCCCCTATCAGCCACGATCATGTCTGAGTATGCCAACAAGCGCACAAGAGGTGCTTTCATGCTGTCGTGTTTGCAATGCAAGGAGTTGGGATATAAGGTGGTGCGGCTGTTGCAATCATTGTCTCTATAGCTTTCAAGAATGTGTTTCATGCACCTCCCTTCAACACAGACCCCATAGCTTCGACACCATCTCGTAGGCAGATTTTTTTTGGAGGATCATCTTTATTATGGGTGCGATTCCTCAGGCTTTCCAACCTCCTATAGGACAACAAAAAATTGGCAGTTTTGCATGCAATTGGTTTGGTGGCCTTGCACGTTCTTGCTAGCATATAGCATATCCACGGTGGGCTACAAAGACACTCTTCTCAAGTTTTTGCTCAGCAACCACGCGGTCATCCCAAGCAAAGGTGTATGATATGCATCATGTGCCAGTGAGTGTAAAATCAAGGCAGGTTCTTGAGGCTATGATAGATGTAAACCTATTTGGTACTGATGATCGAGAAGGTGATAGCGCAGTTGCAATACATGCGGTGCATAGGCATGTTCAAAGTGCCAACCAAGGTTTACGACCTACTCAAACACATCAACAACCACAAGAACAAAGAAGATTTTCTTTCAAGAACTTGGTCCATCAACAATCTGCAGAGTTCTAAATTGGTTTTACATGTTCATTGTCATAGGTTTGCTATGATTTTATTTGACAACATTATCATCTATTTTATGTCAAAGGTTTGTTTTACTTTGTCATGCTTGTCAGTTGTCATCATGTCAAAATTGTACGGGTTATAGACACTGCTACAAATAAAGTGGTAAGACCACCCTTTGTTGTTTGGTCGAGTTCTGGTATGTCTCACGCTGATGGTTGTTTGAGGGAAGTGCACACACACACCTATGTTATTGTCAAGGGGGGGCTTCTACTCATGATTTCAGGTGATTGAACTATGCCATGGTCTATCTTGAGTCCATTTTCAGTGGTTTGGGCTTGAGGGGGGTTGTTGGGTATGCAAGCCCAATTGTGGTTCATTATGTTTGGTGTCTAGTCTGTGGGAACATCTCCTACAACATGCAATTAACACACAATTTGCATGGGAAATTTTTTAATTCCCTGTATATGTAATGGTTTCTAATACAATTAAAAAAGAAGCGTGTTATTTTGTCTCCATCATGTGTCGTGATGCGCTCGTTAATTGCTCTCTCTCTCCATCTCGCTCATTCTGCACTTGCAGCTCGCCATAGCTTGCCGTCGTCGGCACCACCATAGCTATGGACCTATCAATTGGTATCAGAGCCCAGGCGGGCCGCCAAAGCAAGAAGGTGGTGCTACACTGCCCAAGGTGGCATCCCCCATAACCTCCATCAAGAACAAGGGGAGAGGGAGGGGGGGGGGGGGGGGGGGGGGAGAAAGTGCAAAGAGAGAGCTATGGAGGGAGAAAAATAGAAAGATAAGGGGGGAAATAAAGGGGGAGGGAGGGGATGAGAGAGAAATGGAAGGGAGGGAATGAGAGGGAAATGGAAGGGGGGGAGGGTTAGAAGCGGTGGGAGGGCAGTGGGTGACACACACACACACACACACACACACACACACACAGAGGTTTTAAATAAAAATAATTCAAAAAAATAAATTAGATTGTTAAAAAATTTATAATAGCTAATTAACAGATGATTAGATACAAAAACTTCATTATTCTTTCTTTTGGACCATTGGTTAGTCATTTTGTTTCCTCCATAAGCGAATTTACTATAGTAATCATTTCAAGGTTTTTACATTTCTATAATTCATGGCTTGTATCTTACCTTTTTCTGCTTCAAAGAAGACCTTCCCTTCTCCAAAAACAAGAGTTTAATCTTAGAAAGTTTCCTCATAGAGCACGTTATCCCCATGAAGTTCACCTCTATAGATGCCTTGATTGAAATTGGATCACAAGAGATATGCGTGCCATTGAACAATCAACCATTAGGCAAAGGTGGCTATGTGCTAGAGGAATGGTTATCAAGCAAGTACAAAGTAAGTATAGATTTCGTACCTAACCATGAAAGTTTCCATGATGCCACACCTATTAGTGTAATGAATAGCCCAATTATGACACGACTAAGCCCATCAAGAATCATGGATTTAATCAGCTTAGGTCAAATTGGTTTCGTCGGAGGAGACACATCCACTTGCTTCACCATGCATCATTAACTAGAGAAGTACTAACCGTGTCTTAAATTCTTCATCCACGGAAAACACACTCACAATGATCATGTTAGTCATTGATTGGGTTGTGCAAGTGATAGATACTCACATGGCCTATAATGGTGATGTCAATTTTGAGTCTCCACCCACCATGGGAAAAGTCCATGCAATGGACTCCACGAATCATTGGGATGACCCTCATCTCTGAACAAAGCCTCAGATATCAAACACATCCTTCTTTGAAGTTGTCCGTCAAAGTCAAGGTGTTGGTTCTTTGAAGTGCATCCATGAAAACTGTTTCAAGCTTGTGAATTATGAAGATTCCAATACTTTGCACTTTTGCAGCAGCTTGTTAAGGCACCTGTGGCCGGGAAAGTTTGCAACAATGGATTGGGCAAGATTGTACGTCACTTTTGTTCTAATGCAACATTATGCATTAGAACTTGTGAGTGTTATGTGTACTATGTGATGTCGTCAGATGAAACAATTAGAAGGTTGTTTGATCATCGTAGCACAGACTCTCAGAACATCCAAGATGACACAGCCAAAGCTCTTATAGATAAAACCTAGGACATGGCTAAGAAAGTTCTTGTCATTGACCAGCAAGCAAGAGCCAAGAAAATGTAAATGTCTATTGCAAAAAAATTGTCTTAGCTTCTCTTAATCAATAAAATGGATATGTGTTGAAAATTGGTGAACAATAGCTTTACATTGTTGCTAAGGAAATGGGTCCTTGGGTTCAAGACAATCCAGTAAGTTGTGGTTTTCTCTTACCAAATGGAAGCCATCGAATATCTTATTGGAAATCAACATCTATTGTCCGTTTCAAATAAGTTTCGGCAATTTGCCTCTATAATGCGGTGTGGTTCCACATAGTTGAATTTCTTACTCTCAAAAGCCATTGGTCTAAAGTTACCTTGAACTTTACAAAATTGTGTTTTTGATCTTCTCCCCAGCAAAAAGTCTTACCTTTACCTTTCAATTGGCATGGGAACAAGGAGTTTAACATAACCCTTGACAAACTTGCACTAAAAATGTGTCCGTCCCAAAAAAAACACATAGATCTTTTCCGAATGAGTAGGAGTCGTCCATTTAAGGATAGCTTTCACTTTGGAGGTATCTATGGAAATTCCATGTGAAAACATAATATGTCCAAGATATTCAACTCTTGTCTTAAGAAAATTTTGTCAAAGAATTTCACTTTGCACTCATATGCATGAGGGGAAAAAAGTACAAAGCAGTATATGCTTTTGAACAATTGGAGAAAGTACAAAATTCACTGAGAATATGCATAACAAAAATTTGTTGCCAATGCCACAAGTAAGCACCATCCTGATCTTGCCACCAATTGATTGATAGTGACACATCTTCATTTAAATTTTTTCTGCGCATGAAGGGGGCCTTGGGGTGGTCTTAGGGTAGGGTTCCCAAGTTTCAAAAAGCACCGATCTTTGCCAACAAGCAGTTCATTGAGTATATCAACAATCAAAATCAAAGTGCGGCCATGGATGAAGAGGCAAAAAATGAGAATGATAAAGATGTAATTATTGAAACAACTAAGAATAAGATTGATGATGACGACAATACATTAGGCCATGGTTAGCCACACGTATCTACTAGAGCTAATTCCAAAGGTGGGTCTAGTGGGTATCAGTTTGAACCACCCCAGTGACTTTTGATCAGACAAGGAAAAATCATCCAGGCCTAATGGACATGGGACTAGCAACCGGTAGACACATGCCAGTGGAGCGGAAATCCATTAGTAAGATAAATTTTTTGGTATACTCTTTGATTGTTTGCTATCCTTTGTTTATCATCCACGATCACCATCTTGTTGGAATTAAGGTTGCAAGAAAACACACACAGCTTGGAGAAGACGAAGGAAGGAAGCTCAAGGCACACAACAGAGAGTATATTATTGTGTGTGCAATGGAAAGATCAGATAGCCCTAGAGTGATGGGCGTATATACAATGCACGGGGGAAAAAACCTCCTGAGGGAAAAATGCATCGGTGGTCCTAAGTGTGTTCACACACATCACTACCACATGTATATAGTAACAAATCCCCTCTGGGAGTGATGCGATAAACGAGAGTTGGCACATAGAGTATAGGAAGTGCCATGCCCTGACGATATGATCAGTCCACAAAGGGGAGTAAGCCCAAAGCTTTGTGAAAAGCTTCAAACTTCTCACGAGACAATGCCTTCGTGTGAAAAGATATGCAAGGTTGTCCTGTGTTGGCACATAAGCCAAGTTGATCTCTCATGCTGAGAGCCTCTCCCTAACATAGTGATAATGCACCTCAATGTGCTTTGTGCGAGCATGAAAAATTAGGTTCCTCACAACTGCCAATGTGCTCTAACTGTCAGTGTAGATAGTGTTGGCAGTGTCCTGTCCAACACCCGAATCATCCATAAGGCGTCTGAGCCATACACACTCAACTATAGCTGTAAAGACTTCCGTATCCTTAGCCTCACAAACTGGAAATGGCCACAGTAGGGTTCTTCTTACTCAACCATGATATGCATGAGCTGCCAAGCATGAAACAAAAACCACTTGTGGACACTCGTGTGTCAAAACAACCAGCCCAATTTGAGTCTGAAAAAGCATGTAAGTCTGGCGGCAATAATCCCCCCTTGGGATAAAATAAGCCAAGATGTAAAGAGCCACTCAAGTAGCAAAAAATCCTCTTGATAGCCTGCCAATGCTTAGACCCTAGGCTATGTATCAATCTACTGCAAATTGAATATATGGCCTCGTGTTGCATACATAAATGAGGCAGTCAATAGCAGTTTGGTAAAGAGTGACATCAGTAGGATCACTAGCATCATGAAGACTCAATTTCAAACTTGTTTCCATGGGAGTGGCAATAGGTTTGCAATCCTCAAGTCTAAACTTACATAGCAATATCTCTATGTAACTTTTATGACACAAGGCAATACCACCATCACACTGCTTAAACTCTATACCCAAGTAATGATGCAACAGCCCCAAATCTTTCATCTTGAAAGTAGCATTCAAATCGGCCTTAAATTTCGCAATGTGTCCCTCATTTGGTCCAGTGATCAACAAATCATCTACATAGAGAACCACAATGAGAAGTAATCACCCTCACACTTTACATATAATGTGTTTTTTGTTGGACTGTTATGAAAGCCTCGTTTGACCAAATGAGTGTCAGCTTTCTCATACCAAGCACAAGGAGATTTCTTAACCCATACAAAGCCTTCTTACATCCGCACATTTTGTCCTCTTATCCTTTTATGACTAAATCACGAGGCTGCGTTACATAAACTTCCTCAAATATATCACCATTCAAGAAAGCAGTAACAATGTCTGATTGATGTACATCCCAACCAAAATGAGCTGCCAATGCACATAGAAAATGCACAGTAGTCATACGACAAGTGGGAGCAAAAGTTTCTTCATAATCTATGCCTCCCTTTGCAACAAGTCGAGCCTTATAGTGATCAATTTCACCATCCAGCTTGCGTTTCAACTTGTAAACCCACTTCATACCAATGGCCTTTTTGACAGAAGGCAAATCACATAAAGTCCATGTGTCATTTTCTATAAGTGCATCATATTCTGATTGCATGGCAACCATCCAATTTTTTGAACTATGTGCTTCATCAAAAGACAGAGGTTCCTCAACATCATGTAAGCTATACATAGCCAAAGCATAACAATCTGATGCATAAGATGCATGGCGAGAACCTGAACGAGTACGAGTAGACAAAGGTGCATCCAATATACTGTCAGGCAAAGTATGCACCAGCCATTTATTAAAGTATGCAAAGTATTCTCAACCCTTTCCTCATCAAGGACATCATGTACATCTGTCATAATAATCAATATCTAATTCTCCTAAATGATTTTCTCATATTAAACTGATCATTTAATGTGGGGAAGTGCCAAGGGAGAAAAAGCTAGAATATTGATTAAGCTAGCAGACCGGCCACAGTAGGGATCCAAAGGAGGGAAAATAGGGATCCAAAGGGGGGGCCATCTGCAAAAGAGCCATGTGAAACAATGGGCCAAAAAGACCCTAAGGTTCAGCCCATTAAGACTTCCAAAATGCTAAGGGTCCAAAATTCAAAGGTTGTGTCCAAAGGTCAACCCTAGGAAAAATTGGATGCTTTGTGTGTGTCCTAAAAGTCTTTGCACATCCTTACATGGGAGGGGGCGAGCCCCAAAGCTAGGGGATGAGAGAGAAAGCCCCACACACACACACAGGCTCCCTTTACACAAAGGGAATGAGGGACACATGTCAGCTCCCTAGGCCAGATGCCCACAAGGTGTGCCCAGTTCCTATTGGAAGACCCTTGAAGTGGACCAATGAGAATTAAGCTAGAGTAAATCTAGTTTAATTAATTTAAAAACATTTAATAAAAGAAACCAATGAGAATTAAGTCTCCTAGAAGACTATTGGGCAGTCTCCCAAGGGGTCCAATGAGCATTCAGGAGCCCCATGGCTTGCCTGATTCCTATTGGCCAGGAGGCAAAGGGGTCCAATGAGAGTTTAGTTTAATTATTTAATTACCTAAAGCTCTCACAAAAGGGGAAAGGGGGACACATGTCAGAAGGCTATCACTTATGCTGCTTAATTCCTATTGGCTTCACCTGGGGAGGTCCAATGAGGCAAAAGGCAGACCTAATTAGCAGCTAGGGCTCGCCCAAGAGAGAGGGGGGGCTGATTTTTGCTTGGCATTGACACACACACACTCACACTTGACCATGTGTGAAGGAAGAATACTCTATCTCCTCCCAAGCTTTAATGGAGAGCTCATCACCTACTCCAAGCTTGTGAGATAGAAGCCTACATCAACACTCTCTTGGCATGTGGATGCAAATCCAACCAAGAGCCAAGCTTCAATGCATGCTCATCTTCTCTACCAAGCTAATTACTAAGCTAAGCTATGCTAATATGAGTGATTATGTGAGGAGATGTACATCTTTCTCGTAAGATACTTCTTTTTCCTCTCAATCTACTCTCATACCCTGCTAGCTCTCACCATCTTCGAAGGTGTGTGAGGTCTTGGGTCTGAGAACGGGGATAATTCAAGTTGTGTTTGATTAAGTGTTTTGCTTGGTGTATGAAGCTTCCATCTTCATTGCACTAGCTAGTCATGAAGGAACACAAAGAATTGTATTGTACAATGTCTCTCTTGATGGGAGAAACCATAATACAAAGCCTTTTGGAGGGGGGACCGGCTCCATGCAAATCCGGTCCTCAACTGTTGTTAATAGCTTAATATCTCTCTCTTTTGAAAGTATTGTCGATGCTATCTAACTAGGTGTTATGCTTTTGTTGCTCTCTCCACCCAAGCACTCTTGTAATTCTCATTAGGAATCTATTCTAATGAAATGCCCACTATGTTCATACTAATTTCCGCTACACATAAGATTTTAGGCCATTAAATGTTACATTGGTATCAGAGCTCAAGGTTTCTCTTTTCTTGCTCAAGAAGGGAGGTCCTCAAGCTAGCTACAAATGGTTGGTATTATTAATTGCCTGTGAGTAAGTAGAATAGGGATTTTTCAGCCTTGCAGTGCGCCTGCCTTTGTGCAGTTAACGGGGCATCACCGTCGAGAGCTATGGTCTTAATAGTGGAGTCCTACGGGGCTTGCCTATGGCTTAACCACTATTGAGCTATTAGAAGCTTGACAGGAGCCGGTGCTGTCTTGGTGTCGAAAGACCCTCTCTTCTATTCCTTGCAATTAATGGTATTCGAGCCGCGGGTACAGTAGCTTGAGTGCTTTTTCTAAAGGGTTAAAGAGGAGTAGCAACTAGGGCTTGAAGTGCCAAAGTACACCTAAAAAGTTTACACCTAAAAGTTGTTAGAATGGCTGACAATAGTAAAGAGAGTGAAATTAATGTTGATAACTTTGATTTTGCTCATGAGCAAGCTACTAATGATGCTTCAATGCTTCTTAACTATCTTGTTTCTAGGCTTCAACAAGCCATGGGCAATCCATCTCTCCAAAGTGAAGTGCAACGGCAGCTCCGTGCTCACGGGATTCTCCAAGCTCATCACCATGACGAGAGAACACCTAGGAAGCCTCCTTGTGAGACTACCAAAAGAGGTCTCTCTCTGATTCGGGAAGAAGAAGAGAATCCATATGAAGGGCTCAAGAACTTACTTCTTGATGATGCATCTCCTTCCCAAAGGAGAACTCAAGAGCCTCCACCAAAGGAACGAGAAAGAAGCGAGTCTCCCGCCACCTCGGCGGAGATGGCTCCACGAAGACGGCGGGCTAAACGCTCTCCATCACCACCAAAGCGGAGAAGACCATCACACTCTTCTCCACGCCATAATTCAAAGAGGGATGATAAAAAGCAAGAGAAGAAAAAGGCGAGAAAGAGGACACCATCTTCTCCATCTTCTTCATCCTCTTCCTCTTATGAAAGCTATCGTGAAGACGACAAAGATCAAGACAAGAAAAAGGCGAGAAAGAGGTCACCCTCTTCTCCACCTTCTTCAAATTCTTCATCTTCTGAAGAAAGTGATGGTGCAACTTTTGAACCATCAAAAAGAAGAGGCCATAGGAAATCCTATGCCGCATGGAAGAGGTCATCCAAGCTGAAGAAATTCAAAGAGGGAGGGAAGAGCATCTCTTTCCTTACCTATGATGGCACCTTCGGTGCTACAGACAAAGTTTTGGCCTTTATCCAGCAATTCGATGCGGCGTTTGGAGATGAGGGCTTCACGGAGTCCTCTAAGCTACGCCATGTAGCTATGCACTTTCAAAAGTCCGCCAGACAATGGTGGTCTAGCCTACGAGCCAACGGTGAAGCTCCACGAACATGGAAGGCTTTAAGAGCTTCCATTATGAAGCAGTTTTTGGCCACCGATGCCAAAGACAAAGTACTCACCAAATGGCGAAGCTTAAAACTCTCTCCCAATGAATCCATCCACAAATATGTAGACAAGTTTTGGGACCTACAACTCAAAGCCACTGTCTTCAAAAAGTTGGATTTTGGAGAGCAAAAGCAACAATTTTGTGCGGGCTTAACCGAAGAAATGGCGGAGTATGTCAACTCCCAAAGGCCACGTACCATATCGGCGGTAATACACCATACTATGGTGGCCTCGCGAATCAATTTCCAAACGGGGGGTAAAAGAAATAATAAGCCCCCGGAAAACAAGGGTTCCAATGAGCCTAAGGGGAAGGACAATGTCCAAAAGTCTCCTAAGGGCAATTCCAACAAAGCTAAAGAGAAGGGAGTTTACAAAGGAAAGAATAAACTCTCTCCTGAAGAGCTTGAGCGTTATCGTAAAGATAACCGGTGTTTCAAGTGCGGCGAACAAGGGCATGCGTACCGTGCTTGTCCCCAAAAGAACAACCGCCAAGATCCTCCTAGAGCTTCCTTGGTTGAAATCCAAGAGGAGGAGATTCATCAAACTCACCACAAAGGATCTCCTCTATGCCATGCTTGGGGAAAGGTAAGAGAACATGATGCTTTTATTCTCTTTGACCCTGGTTCTACTCACAATTTCATATCTATGGAGTTAGCCACCAAGCTAGGCATACAATCCTACGAGATGGGAGATATCCTACCCGCAGACAGTGCCTTCAAGGGGCAAGAAGCTTCAGTCACTCCCTTAATCGGGAAATTGAGGCTTCATGTCCAAGGCTATGTGGACAAAGAGGACTTCTTTATCTCTCCTCTCAAGCATGCGGATGTAATCCTAGGGGCACCATGGTTTGACCGCCTGGCTGCCCATGTTAAATTTCCTGAAAGGAGAATCTCCTTTAAGTTCAGGGAAAAGGACATGTATATAGATGCTAAGGAGATGGGTAACACCATCCCCATTGTACATACACCAGCTTTCAACAAGTCAATAAAGAGCTCTATTTCCGTGTACATGATTTTTGTTAAAGATTCTCAAAATGAACCTAATGCTTTAGCAAAAGAAAATAAAAGCAACCAAAAGGAATTAGAGTTATCCAATTTTCTCAAGGGGTTTCAAGATGTCTTTATTGACGACATCCCTTGTGAGCTACCTCCTAAACGAGGTAATGACGACCATGCAATTGAACTTCTTCCAGGAAGTTCACCGCCTAACAAACCTCCTTATAGAGTTTCTCAAGCTCAACAAGAGGAGATTATGCGGCAAGTGCATGAGTTAGTTGAGAAGGGCATGGTTAGGCCTAGCTCATCTCCATTTTGCTGACCTGTGCTATTAGTGCAAAAGAAAGACGGCACATATCGTATGTGTGTCGACTATAGAGCACTAAATAGGATCACTATCAAGAATAGGTTTCCCGTTCCACGGGTAGAAGACCTATTTGATAAGCTACAAGGATCGACCTACTTCAGTAGGATTGACCTAAAAAGTGGCTATCATCAAATAAGGATAGTTGATCAAGACATAGTAAAGACCGCATTTCGTACTACATTTGGTCTTTACGAATACATTGTCATGCCTTTTGGCTTGACTAATGCACCAGCCACATTCAACCGCTTGATGGAGAAGCTGTTCAGGCCTCATCGAACCTTCACTGGAGTGTTCTTTGATGATATTATCATCTACTCTAATTCATTGGAGGAACACAAGCAACACCTCCAGGTAATATTTCAAGTTTTAAGAGAGAATAAACTTTATGTTAATCGAAAGAAAAGTGAATTTTTCTTGCAAGAGATTCAATATTTAGGTCACATTATCTCTCAAGATGGAATCCAAATGGATCCATCTAAGTTAGAGGTAGTAAAAGGATGGCCTAAACCAAGGAATCTTCATGAACTAAGAAGCTTTATAGGTATGTGTGCATACTATAGACGCTTCATAGAAAAGTTCTCACAAATTGCGGGACCATTACATGACCTAACAAAGAAAAATGTTAGGTATACGTGGTATGCTAAAGAGAACAATGCTTTCGAAAAGCTTAAAGAAAAGCTTATCTCTCAACCTGTGCTTACACTACCGGATCTCTCAAAACCATTTGAGGTCCAATGTGATGCTTGTGGTGATTGCCTTGGGGCTGTTTTGCTCCAAGAAGGGCACGCCATAGGCTATGAGAGTCGAAGGCTCGACCCTGTTGAGCAAGCTCTAGGCATATACGAAAAAGAACTCCTTGCAGTTCTACATGCCTTAGACTCATGGAAGCACTATTTATTGGGGACTCCTTTCATTCTGCGAACGGATCACCAAAGTCTTAAGTACTTCATGACGCAGACCAAGCTCTCCGACAAACAAATGAGGTGGGCAAATTTCCTTTCGCAATTTCATTTTCATATTGCTCACATTGCTGGCAAGCATAATCAAGTAGCCGATGCCCTCTCAAGACGACCGAGAGTGAATGCGGTTTCCATAGCAACTCACAATGATCTATCTTCAATGATAGATGAGTATGCTATTGATCCCGATTTTAGAGATGTGATTTCAGCCCTTGCATTAGGGAAGAAAGAAGAACCATTTACTTTACAAGATGGTTATCTTCTCTATGGCAATAGACTATGCGTTACTAACTCACTACGTGAGAAAGTAATGTATGAATCTCATGCTCCCCCATATGCGGGGCATAGAGGGATTCAGTCTACCCTAAAGGGAATTGAAACATATTTCTATTGGCCTACCATGAGAGTGAACATACACGAGTATGTTTCCAAATGTGTGGTATGTCAAAAGACAAAATTTGATAGAGGGAAGCAACTTGGATTGCTTCAACCATTGCCAATCCCTAATTCACCTTGGGAGAGCATATCCATGGATTTTATCTTTGGATTGCCTAAGTCTATCCATGGGAATACGGGAATATGGACGATAGTAGACAGGCTTGATCAGTAATAGGTTGATTTGTAACATTTTCAAAAACCCCCACAGGCTGTACATTTGCCTCATTGGAATTTACATTCAAACTTCCACCACTAAAAAGAGGCAATAAGGGGTCATAAATGTCCTGTGAGCTTACAGTATTGTCTCTAGTACATGACAGCAAGGATTGAATAGAATCTTCCACAAACACAACATCCCATGAGACCAAGATACGCTTTGTTTGCAGATGATACAACATATAACCTTTGCTTTCAGCACTATAACCAACAAAAATACATTTGACAACCTTATTATCCAATCTCTTGCACTGTGTTTGTGGCACCAAATCATATGCCAAACAGCCAAAAACACGCATGTGCTCAATAGAAGGTTTTCTATCGTGCCATGCTTCATATGTGGTCATAGACTGCAAAACTTTCATAGGACACTTGTCCAGTACATAAGTGGCACACATGATAGTCTCAAGCGAAAACGAATGCGGCAAAGCTTGAGTTTTGACCATACATCGTGCCATTTCAGTAAGTGACCTATTTTTCCTCTCAGCAACACCATTTTGATGAGGCATATAAGGCACTGTACATTGGTGTTTTATCCCACAACTATCCAAAAATGCATTAAATTCATGAAACATATACTCCCCCCCTCGATCAGAACGGAGGGTGCCCATAGTACATTTTGAGACATTTTCAGCCATAGCCAAAAATTGCTTGAAGCACAAAAACACTTCAAACTTAGCTTTAAGCGGATATACCCATGCATTCCTGGAGTAATCATCAATGAAAGTCACAAAGTATAGGTAATTTCCCAAGGACGGAGTTTGCATGGGTCCACAAACATCACTTTGCACAAGCTGCAACCTGCATATAGCCCTAATTGAACCATTCTATGGAAACTTAGAATGCTACATCTTACCCAAATTCAGCCTTCACAAACATGTTTGACAGGTGCTTCAAGAGGCGGCAAAGAAGCAACCATATTAGATTTCTGCAATGCAGCAAACTGACAAAATTCAGATGTCCAAAACGTGCATGCCAAATTTTTTCATCTGAAATAGACTTAGAATCCACAATTGCACTTGCACCCACACTTGTCATACAAAATGAGCTTATACATCTAACAACATAAAATGCCTGATGCAATAATCTCATCACCAAAACTGAGATCATGAATTGTACATCTGTCATCCACAAATTTCACAACAAGACCAAGTCTAGCAAGTGCAGATACAGACAAAAGATTCTTCTTGATTGCAGGTACATACAATGCATCAACAAGTGTGAAAGAACTTCCATTTGCAGCAGTAAGCACAATCTTTTGAACTCCCTTGACCGAATAAGAGGCATTGTTGGCACAAGTGACTCAATTCCCATGAGGGACATCCTCGAGAGAGGTAAACACGTCACGATGAGAGGTTATGTTCTTTGTACCACCACTATCAAAGTACCACACTTGAGCATCTGCAGCAACTTACAAGCATGCATCATGGACATTAGGATCATAAGTGCACCATTAGGAAGAGGATGGGATCTAGAAGGGCCTCTTTATTTGCATGAGATTATGGATGTGATTAACATTTTGACAAATAGATACATGCCATGTGTGCAAGAATGGTGGGTGTGTAAGAGAGGTCACTAAGAGTGGTCAAAGGATACACTTTTCTCCCCAAGAAAAGGGATGGACAACTTTATGATTTTCGGCCTTCCATAACTCCTACATGTGATCTCTCATTTGACCGGAGATTATAGATCTGTAATCTACACACCGAGCTCTTCCCATAGATATGTTACATGATATGGTTTTGCCTGCTAGATTTTAAATTTCATTTTTGAGGAAAAATTTGAGATCAAATAAACTAGCCATTTTGCCTGTTTGAATTCAAGAGCCGTCCTTTGATTGCTTTCTTAATACTAGAGGTTTGACTCTCTTAAACTACCAAATAAAGAGGCCCTCCTAAACCCCATTCTCTTCATAATGTCTACACTAAAAGCCCATTCTGCATCAACATCAACATCACAGTCTCCTTTCATAGAAGACACAACAATAGCTGCATTTATAGTGGAACCAGCATTTGCAGTGGAACTAGCCTCTTTGGCCTTCAACTTATTACACTGCTTGATCAAATGATCATTAGCTTTACAATAATGGCAAGGCATCTTCTTTTTGCCTTTATCACCAAAATTCCCAGACGAATAAGTGCCAGTAGAAGCATTAGAAACAGGTAATTTACCACTCGGAGAAGAACCATGAGAAGTGGCTACATTGTTGTTACCACCTTTTCTTTGAGCAGCAATAAAGGCATGTTCAACTGCATGCACTCTAGTCCAGTTTTGTTTGGAAAGTGGCTCTTGCAATAGCAATGTGCATAATGCATCAAACTTGACAAATTCAGGATTTCCTTGGGTCATAAGTCTCCAAGTACTAGCAAAAGTCTTGTAAGAATTTGGCAAAGCATCAAGAACAATCTGCACAAGGGTACTGTCAGAAATGACTTCACCTGCATGAATAAGTTGCTCATTGATATCCTTGACACCAGCAAGGAAAGTGTACAGGTCATCTTCCTCATGCATAATCTTCGACTCCAACTCTTTATGCAGCAATGCAGTTTTTGTCTCATTGCGACTTGCCTAAAGACCAGCCATAATATCCCAAGCCTGTTTTGAATATTTTGTTGAACTAATGTGGGAAGTAATAGTGCGCTTCACAGAGAACGCAATCAATGCATGAGTCTACGCGTCTTATACATCCCAACAAGCTTAGCTCTTACAGCAGCAAACCTTGCAGCAAGACCTTCAACATCCTCAACATTGCTTGTATCCTCAGAACCAGAACGTACATCAATGCCCTCCACGTTCCAAACGCCCTTTGACACAAGAACATGTTGCATCATATAAGCCCACATAAGGTAATTGTCCCCAGCCAATCTATCCTTAGCAGCAAACATCTTGAACACATATGTGTTGTTGTCAACCATGGTAAATGTTGCACCTGATGTGAAAACTGTCCAAAAAGAGGAGAAAGAAACACGTGCTATATAGCACAAACCGTACAAGATTGTAAGGGACCTATTATGCAAAAAACGACACTGAGAGAATTTCTGCACAAAATGAAAAAATAGCCTATGCATTACTGTCTGTAGCAAAAACGGAGGCCAAAATGAGCCCGAATCATAAAATCTGAGCAGACTAAGCTATTCGACATACCCAAAATATTTGTCGACTTGCGAACGCTCGCTAAAGCTCACAAAAAAATGAAGAAAGTGAGTAGGCATGTGTTGAAGCTGCTGGCGACTAAGCCTGGGAGGACACAACCTGCTTTCATACCGATTGTTGGAATTAAGGTTGCAGAAAAACACACACAGCTTGGAGAAGATGAAGGAAGCTCAAGGCACACAACAGAAAGATTAGATAGCCCTAAAGTGATGGACGTATATACAATGAACGGGGGAAAAACCTCCTAGTGAGGGAAAATATGCCCCGACGATCTAAGTGTGTTCACGTACATCACTACCACATGTTGGAATTAAGGTTGCAGATACATGCACACAGCTTGGAGAAGACGAAAGAAGCTCAAGGCACACAATAGAGAGTGTGTTACTTAGTGTGCAATGGAAAGATAGATAGCCCTAGAGTGATGGACGTATATACAATGCACGGGGGAAAAACCTCTTAAGAGGGAAAAAATGCCCCGGCGGTCCTAGTGTGTTCACAGACATCACTACCACATGTATATGGTAACAAGTCCCCCCTGGAGTGATGCGATGAACGAGAGCTGGAACATGAGTAAAGGGAAGTGCCATGCCCTGAGGACATGATCAGTCCACAAAGGGGAGTAAGCCCAAACCTTTGCAGAAAGCTCCGAGCTTCTCACGAGACAATGCCTTTGTGAGAAGATCTGCAAGGTTGTCCTGTGTTGGCACATAAGCCAAGCTGATCTCTCCTGCTGAGAGCCTCTCCCTGACATAGTGGTAATGCACCTCAATGTGCTTTGTGCGAGCATGAAAACCTAGGTTTCTCGCAACTGCCAATGCGCTATGACTATCAGTGTAGATAGTGTTGGTAGTGTCCTATCCAACACCCAAATCATCCATAAGGCGTCTGAGCCATACACACTCAATCCTAGCTGTGAAGACTGCCCTATACTCAGCCTCACAACTAGAAGTGGCCAGGGTAGGTTGCTTCTTGCTCAACCATGATATACATGAACTGCCAAGCATGAAACAAAAACCACTTGTGGACACTCGCATGTCAAAACAACCTGCCCAATCTGAGTCCGAGAAAGCATGTAAGTCTGGCGGCAATGATCCCCCCTTGGGATAAAACAAGCCAAGATATAAAGTGCCACTAAGGTAGCGGAAAATCCTCTCGATAGCCTGCCAATGCTTAGACCCTAAGCTATGCATAAATCTGCTGACCTGTGAGACTGCAAACTGAATATCTGGCCTCGTGTTGCATACATAAATGAGGCATCCAACAACAATTTGGTAAAGAGTGACATCAACAGGATCGCCAGCATCATGTAGACTCAACTTCAAACCTCTTTCCATGGGAGTGGCAATAGGTTTGCAATCCTCGAGTCCAAACTCACATAGCAACATCTCTATGTAACTTTTCTGACACAAGGCAATACCACCATCACACTTCTTAATCTGTATGCCCAAAATAATGATGCAACAACCCAAATCTTTCATCTTGAAAGTAGCATTCAAATCAGCCTTCAATGCAGCAATATGTTTCTCATTTGGTCCAGTGATCAGCAAATCATCTACATAAAGAACCACAATGAGAAGTACATCACCCTCACGCTTTACATACAATGTGCTTTCTATTGGATTGTTATGAAAGCCTCATTTGACCAAATGAGTGCCAGCTTTCTCATACCAAGCATGAGGAGATTGCTTCAACCCAAACAAAACCTTCTTACATCTGCACACTTTTTCCTCTTGTCCTTTTATGACAAAACCGCGAGGCTGCATTACATAAACTTCCTCAAATATGTCACCATTCAAGAAAGCAGTAACAATGTCTGATTGATGTCCATCCCAACCAAAATGAGCTGCCAATGCACATAGAAAACACACAATAGTCATACTACAAGTGGGAGCAAAAGTCTTTTCATAATCTATGCCTTTTTGTTGTACATAACCCTTTGCAACAAGTCGAGTCATATGGCGATCGATCTCACCATCCGGCTTGCATTTCAACTTGTAAACCCACTTTGTACCAATGGCCTTTTTGCCAGGAGGAAAATCACATAAAGTCCATGTGTCATTTTCTATAAGTGCATCATATTCTGATTGCATGGCAGCCATCCAATTTTCTGAATTCTATGCTTCATCAAAAGAGAGAGGTTCCTCAACATCATATAAGCTAGACACAGGCAAATCATAACAATCTGATGCATAAGATGCATGCCTAGAGCCTGAACGAGTACGACTAGACAAAGGTGCATCCAATTTACTGTGACGCAATGTATGCACCAGCCATTTTGGCATACCTCTAGCCTGCTCATTTTCAGCCCTTTCCTCATCAAGTACATCATCTACATATATATCAGTAATAGGCTCATCTATAACATTTTCGGAAACCCCCATAGGCTGTACGTTTGCCTCATTGGAATTTACATTCGAGCTTCCACCACTGAAAAGAGGCAAAAAAGTGTCATAAATGTCATGTGAGCTTACATTATTCTCTCTAGTCCATGACAGCAAGGGTTGAATAGAATCTTCCACAAACACTACATCCTGTGAAACCAAAATACGCTTTGTTTGTGGATGATACAATCTGTAACCTTTGCTTTCAGCACTATAACCAACAAAAATACATTTGACAGCCTTATCATCCAATTTTTTGCGCTATGTTTGTGGCACCAAAGCATATGCCAAACAGCCAAAAACACGCATGTGCTCAATAGAAGGCTTTCTATCATGCCATGCTTCATATGGAGTAATAGACTGCAAAGATTTCATAGGACACCTGCTAAGTGATTCCATATACATGTGGTAGTGATGTGTGTGAACACACTAGGACAACCGGGGCATTTTTTCCCTCTTTAGGAGGTTATTTCCCCTGTGCATTGTATATACGCCCATCACTCTAGGGCTATCTATCTTTCCATTGCACACTAAGTAATACACTCTCTATTGTGTGCCTTGAGCTTCCTTCGTCTTCTCCAAGCTGTGTGCATTTCTCTGCAACCCTAATTCCAACAATTGATATCAGAGCAGGTTGCGTCCTCCCGGGCTTAGTCGCCAGCTGCTCCAGCACACGCCTGCTCACTTTCGGCCTCCGTTTCCACTACAAGCAGTACTGCACAGGCTATTTTGTCATTTTGTGCAGAGTTTCTGTCAATGCCGTTTTTTGCATAACAGGTGCCTTACGGTCTTCTACGGTTCGTGCTCTATAGCACGTGTTGTTTCCGCTTCGTTTCTCCTATTTTCGGGCAGGTTTCACATCAGGTGCAGCATTTACCATGGCTAACAACAACAACACATATGTGTTCAAGATGTTTGCTGCTAAGGATAGGTTGGATGGGGACAACTACCCTATGTATGCTTATATGATGCAACATGTTCTTGTGTCAAAGGGCGTCTGGAACATTGTGCAGGGCATTGTTGTACGTCCTGGTTCTGAGGATGTAGGCGATGTTGAGGATGTTGCAAGTCTTGCTGCAAGGATTGCTGCTGTTAGAGTTGTTTTGCCTACGGCAGAACAAGCTCGTTGGGATGTAAAGGATGTGCAAGCTCATGTGTTGATTGTGTTGCCTGTGAAGCGCACCAATACTCCTCACATTCGTTCAACAAATCTGCAAAACAGGCTTGGCATATTCTAGCAGGTCTTTATGCAAGCCGCAATGAGGCTAAAATTACTTTGCTGCAAAAAGAGCTGGAATCGAAGATTATGCATGAGGAAGATGATATGGACAATTTCCTTGCTAGTGTCAAGGCTCGACTTGTTGCAAAGGGTTATGCAGAGCAAAAAGGCATAGATTATGAAGAGACTTTTGCTCCCACTTATCGTATGACTACTGTGCGTTTTCTATGTGCATTGGCAGCTCATTTTGGTTGGAATGTACATCAATCAGACATTGTTACTGCTTTCTTGAATGGTGACATATTTGAGGAAGTTTATGTAACGTAGCCTCACGTTTTTGTCATAAAAGGACAAGAGGACAAAGTGTGCAGATGTAAGAAGGCTTTGTATGGGTTGAAGCAATCTCCTCGTGCTTGGTATGAGAAAGCTGACACTCATTTGGTTAAATGAGGCTTTCATAACAATCCAATGAAAGCACATTGTATGTAAAGCGTGAAGATGATGTACTTCTCATTGTGGTACTTTATGTCGAGGATTTGCTGATCACCGGACCAAATGAGAGACATATTGTTGAATTTAAGGCTGATTTGAATGCTACTTTCAAGATGAAAGATTTGGGGTTTTTGCATCATTACTTGGGTATACAGTTTAAGGAGTGTGATGTTGGTATTGCCTTGTGTCAGAAAAGTTACATAGAGACATTGCTATGTAAGTTTGGACTTGAGGATTGCAAACCTATTGCCACTCCCATGGAAATGGGTTTGAAGTTGAGTCTACATGATGCTAGCGATCCTGCTAATGTCACTCTTTACCAAACTGTTGTTGACTGCCTCATTTATGTATGCAACATGAGGCCAGATATTCAGTTTGCAGTCTCACAAGTCAGCAGATTTATGCATAGCCCAGGGTCTAAGCATTGGCACGCTGTCAAGAGGATTTTCCGCTACCTTAGTGGGACTTTACACCTTGGCTTGTTTTATCCGAAGCGGAGAATATTTCCGCCAGACTTACATGCTTTTTCGGACTTAGATTGGGCTGGTTGTTTTGACATGCGAGTGTCCACAAGTGGTTTTTTTTTCATGCTTGGCAGTTCATGTATATCATGGTTGAGCAAGAAGCAACCTACTGTGGCCACTTCTAGTTGTGAGGCTGAGTATAGGGCAGTCTTCACAGCTAGGATTGAGTGTGTATGGCTCAGACGCCTTATGGGTGATTTGGGTGTTGGATAGGACACTACCAACACTATCTACACTGACAGTCATAGCGCATTGGTAGTTGCGAGGAACCTAGGTTTTCATGCTCGCACAAAGCACATTGAGGTGCATTACCACCATGTCAGGGAGAGGCTCTCAGCAGGAGAGATCAGCTTGGCTTATGTGCCAACACAGGACAACCTTGCAGATCTCACAAAGGCATTGTCTCGTGAGAAGCTTGAAGCTTTCCGCAAAGCTTTGGGCTTACTCCCCTTTGTGGACTGATCATGTCCTCAAGGCATGGCACTTCCCTTTACTCATGTGCCAGCTCTCGTTCACCGTATCACTCCAGGGGGGGACTTGTTACCATATACATGTGGTAGTGATGAGTGTGAACACACTAGGACAGCCGGGGCATTTTTTCCCTCTTTAGGAGGTTTTGTCCCCCATGCATTGTATATACGCCCATCACTCTACGGCTATCTATCTTTCCATTGCACACTAAGTAATACACTCTCTATTGTGTGCCTTGAGCTTCCTTCGTCTTCTCCAAGCTGTGTGCGTTTCTCTGCAACCCTAATTCCAACACTAAGTACATAAGTGGCACACATGATGGCCTCAAGCCAAAAAGAATGCGGCAAAGCTTGACTTTTGACCATAGATCATGCCATTTCCGTAAGTGACCTGTTTTTTCTCTCAGCAACACCATTTTGTTGAGGTGTATAAGGCACTGTACATTGCTTTATTATCCCATGACTAGCCAAAAATGCATTAAATTCCTCGATCGGAACGGAGGGTGCCCATAGTACATTTTGATACATTTTCAGCCATAGCCAGAAATTGTTTGAAGCACATAAAAACTTCGGACTTTGCTTTAAGCGGAAATACCCATGCATGCCTGTGTTGGAATTAGGGTTGCAGAGAAACGCACACAGCTTGGAGAAGATGAAGGAAGCTCAAGGCACACAATAGAGAGTGTGTTACTTAGTGTGCAATGGAAACATAGATAGCCCTAGAGTGATGGGTGTATATACAATGCTCGAGGGAAAAAACCTCCAAAAGAGGGAAAAAATGCCCCTACGGTCCTAGTGTGTTCACACACATCACTACCACATGTATATGGTAACAAATCCCCTCTGGAGTGATGGGGTTGAACGAGAGCTGGCACATGAGTGAACGAAAGTGCCATGCCCTGAGGACATGATCATTCCACAAAGGGGAGTAAGCCCAAAGCTTTGCAGAAAGCTTCAAGCTTCTCACGAGACAATGCCTTTGTGAAAAGATCTATGTTGGCACATAAGCCAAGCTGTTCTCTCCTGCTGAGAGCCTCTCCCTGATATAGTGGTAATGCACCTCAATGTGCTTTGTGCGAGCATGAAAACCTAGGTTCCTCGCAACTGCCAATGCGCTCTGACTGTCAATGTAGATAGTGTTGGTAGTGTCCTATCCAACACCCAAATCAGCCATAAGGCGTCTGAGCCATACACACTCAATCCTAGCTGTGAAGATTGTCCTGTACTCAGCCTCACATATAAAAATGTCCACAATAGGTTGCTTCTTGCTCAACCATGATATACATGAACTGCCAAGCATGAAACAAAAACCACTTGTGGACACTCGTATGTCAAAACAACCAGCCCAATATGAGTCTGAAAAAGCATGTTATTCTGGCGGCAATGATCCCTCCTTGGGATAAAACAAGCCAAGATGTAAAGTGGCACTAAGGTAGCAGAAAATCCTCTTGAGAACCTGCCAATGCTTAGACTCCGGGCTATGCATAAATCTGCTGACCTGTGAGACTGCAAACTGAATATCCGGCCTCGTGTTGCATACATAAATGAGGCATCCAACAGCAATTTGGTAAAGAGGGACATCAGCAGGATCACCACCATCATGTAGACTCAGCTTTAAACCTGTTTCCATGGGAGTGGCAATAGGTTTGCAATCCTCAAGTCCAAACTTACATAGTAATGTCTCAATGTAACTTTTCTGACACAAGGCAATACCACCATCACACTGCTTTAACTGTATACCCAAGTAATGATGCAACAGCCCCAAATATTTCATCTTGAAAATAGCATTCAAATCAGCTTTAAATTCAGCAATATGTCTCTCTTTGGTCCAGTGATCAGCAAATCATCTACATAAAGAACCAAAATGAGAAGTACATCACCCTCATGCTTTACATACAATGTGCTTTCTGTGGACTGTTACGAAAGCCTTGTTTGACCAAATGAGTGTCAGCTTTCTCATACCAAGCACGAGGAGATTGCTTCAACCCATACAAAGCCTTCTTACATCTGCACACTTTGTCCTCTTGTCCTTTCTTGACAAAACCGCGAGGCTGTGTTACATACACTTCCTCAAATATGTCACCATTCTAGAAAGCAGTAACAATGTCTGATTGATGTACATCCCAACCAAAATGAGCTGCCAATGCACATAGAAAACGCACAGTAGCCATACGATAAGTGGGAGCAAAAGCCTCTTCATAATCTATGCCTTTTTGCTCTGCATAACCCTTTGCAACAAGTCGAGCCTTATGGCGATCGATCTCACCATCCGGCTTGCGTTTCAACTTGTAAACCCACTTCGTACCAATGGCCTTTATGCTAGGAGGCAAATCACATAAAGTCCATGTGTCATTTTCTATAAGTGCATCGTATTCTGATTGCATGGCAGCCATCCAATTTTTTCAATTCTATGCTTCATCAAAAGACAGAGGCTCCTCAACATCATGTAAGCTAGACACAACCAAAGCATAACAATCTGATGCATAAGATGCATGGCGAGAGCCTGAACGCGTACGACTAGACAAAGGTGCATCCAATTTGCTGTCACGCAAAGTGTGCACTAGCCATTTTGGCATACCTCTAGCCTGCTCATTTTCAGCCCTTTCCTCATCAAGTACATCATGTACATTTGCATCAGTAATAGGCTGATATGTAACATTTTCAGAAACCCCCATAGGTTGTACATTTTCCCATTGGAATTTACATTCAAAATTCCACCACTAAAAAGAGGCAACAAAGTGTCATAAATGTCCTGTGAGCTTACATTACTTTCTCTAGTACATGATAGCAAGGGCTGAACAGAATCTTCCACAAACACTACATCCCGTGAAACCAGAATACTCTTTGTTTGCGGATGATATAACCTGTAACCTTTGCTTTCAGCACTATAACCAACAAAAATACATTTGACAGTCTTATCATCCAATTTTCTACGCTGTGTTTGTGGCACCAAAGCATATGCCAAACAGCCAAAAACACGCATGTGCTCAATAGAGGGCTTTCTATCATGCCATGCTTCATATGGAGTAATAGACTGCAAAGCTTTCGTACGACACCTGTTAAGTACATAAGTGGAACACATGATGGCCTCAAGCCAAAAAGAATGCGGCAAAGCTTGACTTTTGACCATACATCGTGCCATTTTTGTAAGTGACCTGTTTTTCCTCTCAGCAACCCATTTTGCTAAGGTGTATAAGGCATTGTACATTGGTGCTTTATCCCATGACTAGCCAGAAATGCATTAAATTCATGAGACATATACTCCCCCCCTCGATCGGAATGGAGGGTGCCCATAGTACATTTGGATACATTTTCAGCCATAGCCAGAAATTGTTTGAAGTACATAAAAACTTCAAACTTCGCTTTAAGCAGAAATACACATGCATGGCTGGAGTAATCATCAATGAAAGTCACGAAGTACAGGTAATTGCCCAAGGATGGAGTTTGCATGGGCCCACAAACATGACTATGCACAAGCTGCAACCTGCATGTGGCCCTAACTGAACCATCCTTTGGAAACTTAGAACACTGCATTTTACCCAAAATACAACCTTCACAAACATGTTTGACAGGTGCTTCAAGAGGCGGCAAAGAAGCAACCATATCAGATTTCTGCAAACGCAGCAAACTGGCAAAATTCAGATGACTAAAACGTGCATGCCAAAGCTTTGCATCTGAAATAGCCCTTGAATTTGCAACTACATTTGCAAAATTGTCTGAAATGACTTCACCTGCAGATTAAGTTGCTCATTGATATCCTTGATACCAGCAAGAAAAGTGTCCATATCATCTTCCTCATACATAATCTTCGACTCTAGCTCTTTACGTAGCAAAGCATTTTTAGCCTCATTGGGGCTTGCATAAAGACTTGCTAGAATATCCCAAGCCTGTTTTGCAGAGTTTGCTAAACGAATGTGAGGAACAATGGTGCGCTTCACAAACAACGCAATCAATGCATGAGCCTGCGCATCCTTTACATCCCAACGAGCTTGTTCTGTCGTAGGCAAAACAACTTTAATAGCAGCAATCCTTGCAGCAAGACCTGCAACATCCTCAACATCGTCTACATCCTCAGAACCAGGATGTACATCAATGCCCTACACAATATTCCAAACGCCCTTTGACACAAGAACATGTTGCATCATATAAGCCCACATAGGGTAGTTGTCCCCATCCAGCCTGTCCTCAACAGCAAACATCTTGAACACATCTGTGTTGTTGTCAGCCATGGTAAGTGTTGCACGTGATGTGAACACTGCCCAAAAATAGGAGAAAGGGAGCGGGAACAACACGTGCTACGTAGCACAAACCGTAGAAGACTATAACGCACCTATTATGCAGAAATTGGCACTCACAGAAAATATGCACAAAATGACAAAATTGCTTGTACCTGTAGTGAAAACGGAGGCCGAAATGAGCCCGAATCAGAAATTTGAGCAAACTAAGCTCTACGAGCTTGCCCAAAATATTTGTCGACCTGCGGATGCTCGCTAAACCTCACTGAAATCGGAGAAATTGAGCAGGCGTGTGCTGGAGCACTTGACGACTAAGCCCGAGAGGACGCAACCTGCTCTGATACCAATTGTTGGAATTAGGGTTACAGAGAAACGCACACAGCTTCGAGAAGATGAAGGAAGCTCAAGACACACAATAGAGAGTGTGTTACGTAGTGTGCAATGGAAAGATAGATAGCCCTAGAGTGATGGGCGTATATACAATGCTCGGGGGAAAAAACCTCCTAAAGAGGGAAAAGATGCCCCAAGGCTCCTAGTGTGTGCACACACATCACTACCACATGTATATGGTAACAGCCTGGAGTAATCATCAACGAAAGTCACGAAGTAGAGGTAATTGCCTAAGGATGGAGTTTGCCTGGGCCCACAAATATCACTATGCAGAAGCTACAACCTGCATGTGGCCCTAACTAAACCATCCTTTGGAAACTTAAAACGCCGCATTTTACGCAAAATACAGCCTTCACAAACATGTTTGATAGGTGCTTCAAGAGGCGGCAAAGAAACAACCATATCAAATTTCTGCAAACGCAGCAAACTTGCAAAATTCAGATGACCAAAACG
This sequence comes from Adiantum capillus-veneris, assembly GCF_014529385.1. Lineage (NCBI taxonomy): Eukaryota > Viridiplantae > Streptophyta > Polypodiopsida > Polypodiales > Pteridaceae > Adiantum > Adiantum capillus-veneris. The sequence continues at coordinate 48,296,765 of NC_140937.1, forward strand.
TGTATGCCAAAGTTTTGGATCTGAAATAGCCCTTGAATCTACAACTGCATTTGCAAAATTTTATCCACACTTGTCATACAAAGTGAGCTTATACAGCCCAGGGCACAAAAGGCCAGATGCAACAATTTCATCACCAAACCGAGATCATGAATTGTACATCTGTCATCCACAAATTTGACTACAAGTCCAAGTCTAGCAAGTGCAGATACAGACAAAAGATTCTTCTTGATCCCAGGTACATAAAGTGCATCAACAAGTGTGAAAAAATTGCCATTTGCAGCAATAAGCACAATCTTTCCAACTCCCTGAACAGGATAAGAGGCATCGTTGGCACAAGTGACTAAATTCCCATGAGGGACAGACTCGAGAGAGGTGAACAATTCACGATGTGAGGTAATGTGCTTTGTAGTACCACTGTCGAAATACCACACATGTGAATCTGTAGCAATTGACATGCATGCATCATGGAGAGTAGGATTATAAGTGCACTCTTCAGTAAAAGCCCATTCTACATCAACATCAACATCACAGTCTCCTTTCACAGAAGACTCAACAATGGCTGCATTTGTATTGGAGCCAGCATTTGCAATGGAACCACCCTCTTTCTTCTTAGCCTCTTTGGCCTTCAACTTAGGACACTGCTTGATCAAGTGATCATTAGCTTTACAATAATGGCAACGCATCTTCTTTTTGCCCTTATCGCCAGAATTTCTTGACGAATTGCTACGAGCAGAAGCATTAGGAACAGAAGTTTTGCCACTCGCAGCAAAACCATAATAAGTGGTTGCATTGTTGTTACCACCCTTTCTTTGAGAAGCAATAAAAGCCTATTCAACTGCACGCTGCCTAGTCCTGTTTTTCCTGGAAAGTGACTCTTGCAACTCCAATGTGCATAATGCATCAAACTTGACAACTTCAGGATTTCCTTGGGTCATAAGTCTCCAAGTACTAGCCAAAGTCTGGGAAGAATCTGGCAAATCGTCGAGAACAGTCTGCACAAGGGAACTGTCTGAAATGACTTCACCTGTAGAAATAAGTTGCTCATTGATATCCTTGACACCAGCAAGGAAAGTGTCCATATCATCTTCCTCATGCATAATCTTCGATTCCAAATCTTTACGCAGCAAAGCAATTTTAGCCCCATTGCGGCTTGCATAAAGACCTGCTAGAATATTCCAAGCCTGTTTTGCAGATTTCGTTGATCGAATGTGAGGAGGAATGGTGCCTTCACAGACAACGCAATCAACGCATAAGCGTGCGCATCCTTTACATCCCAACGAGCTTGTTCTGCGTAGGCAAAACAACTCTAACAGCAGCAAGTCTTGCAGTAAGGCCTGCAACATCCTCAATGTCGCCTACATCCTCAGAACCAGGACGTACATCAATGCCCTGCACAATATTTCAGACGCCCTTTGACACAAGAACATGTTACATCATGTAAGCCCACATAGGGTAATTGTCCCCATCCAACCTGTCCTCAGCAGCAAACATCTTGAACACATCTATGTTGTTGTCAGCCATGGAAAATGTCTGCACCTAATGTGAAAACTGTCCGAAATGAGAAGAAACTGAGTGAGACTAGCACGTGCTATATAGCACAACCCGCAGTAGACTATATGCGATCTGTTATGCAGTATTTGGCACTGACAAAAAATTTGCACAAAATGACGAAATTGCCTGTGCAGACCTGGCTGTAGTGGAAACGGAGGCCGAAAGGAGCTCGTAATTGGAGAAAGTGAGCAGGCGTGTGCTTGAGCTGATGGCGAATAAGCCCGGGAGGACGCAACCTGCTCTGATACCAATTGTTGGAATTAGGGTTGTAGAGAAATGCACACAGCTTGGAGAAGACGAAGGAAGCTCAAGGCACACAACAGAGAGTGTGTTACTTGGTGTGCAATGAAAAGATAGATAGCCCTAGAGTGATGGGCGTATATACAATGCACGGGGGAAAAAACCTCCTAAAGAGGGAAAAAAATCTTTGGCAGTCCTAATGTATTCACATACATCACTACCATATGTATATGATAACAACATCTTCATCTTCGGAGCAGCTCTTAGCTAAAAATAGACTTCTCATTTTTCAATAGAGGCCTAATAAGCTTTTGTGTGGCAAAGCAACATAGAGAGGACCGAAACACTTTTACTTGGTAAGCCTAAATTGATTTAGGCGAACCCAGCATGAAGAGAGCTCCAGTAGTATGTGTGGTCGTTTTTTTTAAAAGGTACTCTTTTCATGGCATCTCCTTCGGATACTTTCGCTTTGGGGATTCCAGAGCTTTCTTTTGCAAAGAGCACCAGCTGGCTCGAGATTCGTGAAGCGTCTTTCGAGAGGCGGTGTAACCTCTCTCTCTCTCTCTCTCTCTCTCTCTCTCTCTCTCTCACACACACACACACACACACACACACACACACACACACACACAGAGCAGGGCGACGGATGAGCTACAGCAGCAGGGGCACTCTCTCTCTGCATGGAAGGGTAAATAATCGAAGGCAAGTGTGTGACGCCTCTAAAGGCAGCCAAGGGGGTTGTCAAGCCAGGGGGCGTCTCTCTCTCTCTCTCTCTCTCTCTCTCTCTCTCTCTCTCTCTCTCTCTCTCAAGGTGGCTGCAATTCTGTGTACCGAGAGGCTAGGGATTGGGGGCGGAAGGAGGTGAGACAGACAAAGGGTAGCCGCGTATGGAGGGTCGTGGGTAGCACAGGGGGCAGGGGGGGGGGGGGGATGCTGACGTGGAAAATGGGAGAGGGAGGAATATGGCAGGTGGATCTTGGAAAGTAATAGCATTTACTTTCAGTTCTGCCATTATTAGATCTCCCCAATTTGAAAAAAATAAGAATTCTTTCGAAACGATGCGTAGGAGAAGGGTGAGTTTAGGAAATGAAAAGACACATGAAAGTGGAAAGTCAAAAAGCATACGAAGGTGGAAACTCAAAAGACCTTTTGTGTCCATATAAAGAGGTGGTCAACTTCACATTGATATATTTGTGTTTTCTTTTCCTTCATTTTTCCTCTTCTCTTTAAAGTGTCCTCTCTCTCTCTCTCTCTCTCTCTCTCTCTCTCTCTCTCTCTCTCAATGTTGTATACGTCCTCACATTTAGTCGATATTGTTGTAAATCTACGTGTTTTGTCATTGCACTCGCTGTTGCTAGTCTATAGGTCGTTGTTGCATGCTATAGACTAGCACATTGTTTTTGTTGTTGATGGGAGAATCTTTTATTTTTTTTGAAGCCATTAAGAATATGCCAAAACCAATAGCGGAGGCTCTACCTAGATCTCCCAGAGAGCTCCACGTTGCAGTGTAGCGTTATTGTAAGGCTCTAGATTTTTGAATCGCCTTGCGTTGCAGATCATCGTAAAGCTAGTTGATTCAACAAGATGACTTGTCCTTCGTTTCGAAAGTCTGACAAAGTTCTAGCAGGGCCCTGGCTTGAGAAACGCCTACGTACATTTGAGTATGCGATAGCCTGCTACTATTGCAGTCAAGTCGCCCTAGGAGAAGCCTGCTATTCACTTTGGATTCTATTGCAGTGATGCAGAAAAAAATGCAGAGCCTTACAATAACCCTAACCCCACGGCTAGAACCTTAATAGGTACCAGCAACTCCTTGCAGCCAAAGCATGGCCTCCTCAGCATCACTACCGCGAGCCCATAGCACGAGAGATCTTGTCTCGAACAACTTGTGTTTTGCTAGTTTCAGGACTGACCAGTTCAAATCTCTAGTATGAATTTGTCATTTTGCCCAACGGGACTTCTCAAATGCCAATGTTCTAGTATCTTGTAAGTTCTCTCACCTTTCAAATTTGTTTAGCAATTCGACCTGATTTTTTTAAGGGGGGCATTTTCATTCAGTGGCTAAAACGATGGTTGGCCCAGCATGGTTTTAGCCACAGTGTGAAGACATCTCTGAAAGGTCTCTCATGATGTTTATGTTTCTGTGTTCCATGTTCTCATGTTCAACTACAAGGTCGGAGGCACCAATCTCTCAATAGGGCACATTTCGAATAGACCCATGCCTAAGGATTTACTTGGACAACACATAATGTATAAGGGCACGACTTCCGTTCCTCATAATTTATGGCACTTTTTTGTGCACTATGAATTTTGTGTATTCACTATGCGTCTCATTGCAAGACGAAACGTTTAACTATTCACATTGTTTTCATGTAGCTCAACACAAACACCGTTTTTTCCTTGCCTTGCACCCTTGGATAACACCTGCACGCGATTGCCAACTCAACAGTACACTTCAATTTTTCTTAGTTCATCAATCCTTTCCGTATTTTGAATTTGTTGAGCATCTATTAAATCGCATTAAACATAATGTTCCTACAAACTTCTATAGCAATGCCTACCAAGCAAAACTAATTTTAGCCAAGATTGAAATAAACCCTATTTTAGAAATCACCCTATGTTTGCTATTTATTCTCGTGGAAAATACCTTTATACCTTCCTAGGGCAAATTTGATCCCCAAAAAGCTTGGAGAAATCTTAAAATATGAGGTAGCGGCTAGTGAGTATTCCAACATGCTACAGGCAACTTTCAAAGCCTAGCATTACCATTTCCACTGGTTTCATTGGACATTATTCCTAACATTCTCTCTCTGCCCTAAAATAGAAAATTATACATGTATAAAAAACTACAAATACCTTGAAAATCTTAGAGATAGATAATTAATAGGTGTGTGCTGTGTGGGGGAAGGGGGTTTTAACATCGTAGGGACATTGCCAAGAGAGCTCTAAAGATTTATCCGACCAGTCCTGAACTCAAGACCTGTTACTCAGAAGCGGAACACACGAGAGAGAGAGCACTAAAACACATCATCTTTGTAAGCACCGTCAGTGAAGAGTAAGGCTCTTGGAAAGAAGTATCCTTGTAAGCCATGAAAAAAAAAACGGGGTTCTCCCTCATGTTTCTTTCTACCGTCAGAGAGGATGTTATTTTGCATTCTTCTCATTGAACGTAGTCTTTTAAGTCTTCAGTGAAACCCACGAGTCCGCACTGAGTAGGGGCCATTGCTAGCTGCTATACTGCAGATTCGTCTTCATAAAGCTTACAGACAAATGGGCACTTCTTCAACAGGGGCACATGCCTCTGGATACATGTACAACTACTGCTCGCACGCAGTCGAGAATGGACTCCGCATAGTTAGCAGCTGGTCCTTAAGGTCCAGCGATACATTGTCTACAAGCCCCTGGGGCATTTGATATTTTATCAGAGTGTTCACACCATTCTGAGATGCTAATAGACATCGTAGTTGTGGCTAGGAATGATTTGTAGAGACGACGCAGCTCTTCAATTTTCTGGCTCATTGCATACAGCACCACTATCTACACTGACACCATGCTTGTCGATTACAAACACAAGGCTATTTTTTCAGCTGTGATACTTGAAACCAGGCCTCACCCGCATTCCTCGAAACGCATCTTGATTTGCATTGTAGTAGTCCACCAAATCCTGTGTACCACCTTCTGTCTTCACTTCCACAAAAGCACATAGCTTACTGGGATCAAACTTGTCCCTGAAGTACGCAACCTGCGAAACCATATGCCCATCATACCCATGCTTCTTCATCCGGAACACCTTCTCGAACATCTCCGTCATCGTGGACTCGGACAGGTCTTCAGGAATTTTGTCCACATAGACAGACCTTCGCCTGTCAACCTCTCTAAATGCAGAAGCGGTTATTGCTCGATGTGCTGCTGATCTTGTTGTACGAGAGTCGTGGAGATCTGTTGGCTGCCGTAACCTGGCATTGTCGCTATCAAGACTTGCCATTCTTTCTCTGAGGGAAGGGGTATGAACAATCTCATCAATCTCCTGAAGCTCATCTCTGTAAAGATCCTCCATTCGCGAATGAAAATGAGGTTTCAAGCGCATGCTCTCAAAAATTTCTTCATCCTGATTATACAGATGCAAAACTGTTCTTGTGAGATCTTCAGTAGCAAACACAACAAATGCACAGTATTTTGTAGGTACATGTCTCACTTCAGTTATCAGTTGATCACCCAATGCATCCAATTCTTCCCGGGCTACTTTCTGCCCAAGAACACGTTCAAATATTTTCTTGATCGTGCCTTCAGTGGCATTTTCTGGAAGCCTATCCACGTAGATAGTCTTCTCAGGGTCAGACCGTTGTTTTTTCATCCGTGCACTTAACCATAGTAGATCATCACCTTTATCAGAATCCTCCAGATCGAAGCTTCCGTTCGTTCGTTTCTCCGTCTTTTTGCGAGAAGCTAAGGAGAGCCGATAGCCAAATGTCTGAGAGCTGAAATGCGACTTACCGTGCAAACGAAGATTTAACCTCCCTCCACCATCTTCCTCTACTGAGTAAGGAACGGGTTTTCTTCCCAGCTCCATTTTCATGTTCATGAAAACCTCTGGTCTTCGAGAATGCAAATCAAGCATGAACTCCACTAATTCTGGAGTAGCTAAATCAACAAATGCACAGCCTCTTGATGGAACATATCTCACATCCAGAACCAACTGCCGTCCCCCAGGACTCACCAGATTAGGACCTATGTAAGTAGTGATGATGTCCTCAAATAGCTGCTTTATTACTGGAGCCGATGCATTCCTCATCAACTCACTTAAGAAAAGGGGTCTGGGTCTACTAGGAAAAGGATCGGTCCTAGTTGCTATGTTCTCTGCAAACCATTGATCTTGTGAGCACTCAGAATCGTCATCATTGTTAGCTGCTCCTTGTCTTCTTGAAATGTTTTCCTCCTCTCTTTTACCTAAGGTGGTACTCCTCACATGCTCGCGATTGACCGAATCCCTACTTCTGACCCCAACTCTGGTTACAGAACCTTGTCTTTCTGAGGGGCCAAGTTCTATCTTCATATTCTGAAAAACAGTAATATCCTCTGCATACAGTTTGAGTGATGCATTAAGAAGAGCATCACTCACTAACAAAACCAATGCACTAGATTTTTCTGGTTTGTACTTCACATCTATCACCAGATCAGAAAAATGGTCAAAATTGCCCCAAGGCTCAAGCTTCTCTCTGAGTACTTTCTCAAAAATATTATGAATTTTGATGGGGGTAACGTGGTCAGGCAAACTGCTCACGTATAATGACCTAGAGGCTACCTCCAGCTCTGTAGATAGAGTGGCATCAGGCTCTTCCTTGGGAAGAAGGATCCTGCGGTCTGCACCCAGCACTGAAGCCTCATCTAGTTTACAAGGACCTGGAGAGCCCTCATCCTTAACTGGTAAGTTTGGAAGCAGGTCTTTTGTGGCCATTGTGGGGACTAAAGGAGAGCCCTGGTTTGATATGGTTTCACAAGGATGCAGAGCTGACGCTTGTAAATCTACAATGTGTGTTGCGATGTGAGTTGCCAGTTCTTTTGAAAAGTGGTCAGCAACAGATTCAAGCAGAGCTTCAGCTTCCTTGGAGGCCTCCAACAGGCCTTTCCTCCTCACACACTTCAGTCGCAAACCTATAAATCGAGGACGAGAAAGAAGCTCCATCTCATGCGGTGTTCCAGTACCACATTTACGTAGCACAACACCGATCATTACTCCAGTCAAGTCCTGTATTCTCTCGAGGTTTTTTCCATCCTCACCCTTGATTTTCTTTACAATAACAGGAACAGAAGGTGCTCCATCTCCAGGATGTATCTGAACTGGACCCTCATACCAGAAGCATTTGATGAACACTCCCCTTGAAGCAATAGATTTCACTGTAGCTGACGCTTGATCAAGAAACCACTTGTCTTCTGCTGTGTCACATGACTCGGATGGGATGGCAAAAATTCTCACAGTTACTAGACCTGCAAAGACGAAATTATACTCAGAAAGATAAAATGGTCGTCAATAGGAGCAAGAGGAGCCTATGTTGAACAAGGACCTCACCAGTTTGCGGATCTATCTTTGCATCACCATCAGAGTTGACAGGATCCGCAGTTAAAGTGGCATGGACCCCTGTGTAGAGAACAAAAAAGAATCAGTGTTTTTACTTTACAAGGTGCTTCTATCACTCTTATTCCAGCTTGAAGGCCCAATTCATTTGAAACATAGGCTGGGTTCAGACGTAGCCGAGGCAAGGGAAGGCACAGGGGTGTGGATCCTCTGTGGACAGCAGCCATTGGACGAAAAAATTTCCAGCCTTTGCCGGACCCACAATATGTTGGGCAACCCAACCCCCCCAACCCCCCCCCCCCCCCCCCCCGAAAATGGCTTGCTTCCGCCTCCTTTTCAGCATGATTCACGGGTTGCACAGAAAGAGAGGGCACAAAAGCTGTTCATTGGCTGGATTCCCTGCGCTTCCCCTTCAGTGAGCGTTGCCACCGGCTCTTGTGAATTGGGGAGACGGAGGCAGGAGAGAAAGGTGCAGTTTTCCGCCGCCTTCGTCTGAACCCAGCCATAGACAATGAACACCAGAACTAGGTAAGAAAATTATACTAACCGTATTCTTCTTCCAGGTAAAATGTGTTTTGCTTTGACAAAAGCCAAGTCCTCGTTTCCTTATCAGGGATGTCCAAGGTGAACTCCACACTCAAGTCTTTCTCCTCATTCACTTTATCAAGAGAGGGATCGACCAAGATCTCAGAAGGCACTCCACCATCCTCTGCCTGCCCACTTCTTTCATCAAAGAGTCTCAAGGGATTTCGGCTTGTGATTATCTCACCTGCACCTAGAAGAGAGAGAGAAAGTCCACAGGGTTCATTACTCATCTTCGAGCCACCATCAACAGTACCATGCCCTGGTGAAGGCATCGCTAAATTTGCATCTAACATATGAGCATCCATGTCCATGCCAACAGTGCCATCAAAACTCCCATTGGCAATATCCAAGGTCTGATGATTTTTGGCAGACTTGGTAGAATCTGATCCATTAACAAAAACGTTCTCTCCCTGTGGTGAATAATCATGAATGCGCTCAACCCCTGGCTTGGGCTTCAAGTCACTACTTGAGTCCTTTATTAGCTGCTTAGAATCATTATCTCCCAACTCTCGTGGACGTTTTGCAGAGACTGCTCGCTCCTTCTCATCCTCCCTGTCCCTCTTCCTACTCAACCTACTAGAATCATGGTCTGGACTAATCCTATGAGACAGGGATACTTTATTTTTGGAACCAGCATTATTTTTTTCTGTTGAAGACTTCAATTTAAAATCTTCCATGACATTTTCTTTTGTTGATCTCTCTCTTTCCTTAAAATGGAGCTTATCCTGATCACGACGTAGCTCTCCTGTCCCATGTGACTTCAATGCTGTCTTGTCCTTCTCTTCATCACGATAAGCGTGCCTGTGATTCTCTTTGGCTCTTTGCTTGCTAGAATCTCTATCATCCTTACTCCGCCTCTGAGATTCTTTCAATCTGTCACTTCTCCACTCCTGCCTTGAACCATGTCTGGCATCACTCAATTTCTCTCTCTGCTTGGATTGCCCTTGCTCATGGCTACGATGACCCCTGTCACCTTCATCAAAATCACGAGTTCCACTACCATTTCTGGAATGGTACTTTCCACTTGCTTCATGTACCCTGTCGGTGGAGGATAATTGTTTCTCATAACGCCTCTTAGAGCTTTTCCCAGCTTCTTCAAGATCAAGCTTATAATTGATATCTCTGATAGAGCTCCGAATGGGTTGCAATGACACACTTTTGCTCAAACCATCTGGTCGTGCTGTGAGATGTTTCCTGTTAGAGGGGCTTGTGGTGTGGTTGACTGTTGAGGTGTCTTTTCCTCTTTCAGCAGACGTAATACTATCCTCCAAAACTCTTTCAGGCCGCCTGCTTGAGTCAATTTTCCCTGTATTCTGCACATAAGGCAAGGGATCAAGCTTTTTGTTTGAAGCTCCAGAGGTGTTGTGACAGATGATACCATAGAGGGACTCTGGATCTAGCCCATCTATGCCTTCTAAAGCTTCAGCAATTGAGCTAGGTTTGCTGAATTTCAGCAAAGCTTGTATGCTTGGAATTGAAATTAAACAAAACTTGGCATCTGAGCTATCGCCATCCCATGAAATCAAAGCTGCAGATTGACCATCTGCAGGCAAACCTTGCAGGCCTGAAGTTGAGCCAGAAAAAGTGGGAGACTGCAAGATCTCCGAGCCACGAGATAATGCTGTCACCTATCAGTTTCAAGAGATCAATCAATAGAGTTTACTATTCAAATTTGGGCAAGCATTGCAGTACAGAACGATCCTCCTTGATATTAGTTACATTGCAGAAACGTTTATTGGAAGATGACTTACCGGTTAAGCACTACAGCATCAAGGTCAAAACTCTTCATACAAACCAGGAGTCTAAGACAAAAAGAACGCCTAGAAAGCAATACCAAAAACCACGAGCTTACAGGAGCTCATAAGTGGCCATTCAAATACTTGCATTCGCATGGGTTTCTCATACATTCTAGACTTAGGCCAACAAAGCAATAGTTTCTGTCCAAAGGATAGTTGAATGTACTCAAATGGGCAAGTACTCAAATGGGCAAGCACGTTCCATTCTCCAATTATGGACATCAAATATTGATTCTCAAAAACATACAAGAAGGAGCAAAAGAAGCTCAAACCACCAGACTGCATGTTTAACTTCATGTTTAGCATTCCTTCATTGTACTTCGGCAGGAAGCCACCCACCCAATCACATTGATTGAGACACCATAATCTTTAAAAGGTGTAGATGCACAATTTATCTGCGGTTCAGTAAAAGTAATCTCTGAACACTGATCCCTGTGACTGCCTGCAATTGTAAAGCTATTGTTGATTGGGCTCAATCACCTTGGGTTATGACCATCTGCTCAAGTCTCACACAGGCCTTGGTTGAAGTGACAAATGTTCGCTAAGTGAAGAAGCCGCCTTTCTTATTCCATATGTCGGTAAATCAGCTGCTAATATTATGCGGCCACTCTTTTCCTACAGTTGCAAGAGTGTTCCCCTTTCAATTGGCTAGGGAGCCACTCTTTAGTCAGGACTCCATGATGACATAGCCACGATAATAACAATCAGGTTCTACTTATACCTGTGATGATGTGTTGATGGTGTCTCGCACAGCTCAACAGTGGGTAACAGGCCATCAAGCAAGGGTCAACCAATTGTTCATCCCACAGTTTAACATTTGGGTAGCTGGCCAACAAGCAGGGGCCGACTGTTTGTTTCTTATGTAAAGAGCAGCAAAGGTCACGCTTCTTGGCAGATATTCAAAACACCAACGCCTAAATTGATGAAATGATGTGCAATAACGCCCTCCTATTGCACTTAGCAAACATCTTACTCCCTTCTTAACTGGCTTCCCTTGAATATCGAGTTAACAACATAAAATGAAATAAACTGGCTGTGTGTGGAAATGCACAACGAACAAACCATGTCAAGCATTTGGCTCACTTCCCCTTTCTCCAACCCAATATCTGAAGTCGCGCAACAACGACCCCTTTACCCTACAACTACAAGCAGTCTCAGCCTCACCAATCATACATGTCATTCACAACATATATGCACCTCGATGGTTGATATGGAGCGTTGAAGCTTGAAAACACATCAAAATCGCTTTTTTTTTAATCATATGAAATAAAATTCAAAATTTCCCAAGTCCTAATCCACATAGTTATTGAACATGCACATCTCCTTTCATAACCCTCAATGCAACCAGGTAAATCCCCATCTGCTTTTACGAAGCTATCATCTTACCATTGCATAGAAAAGCTTGACCTCCTCGTTGGAAGCTTCCATGGAAGGTTTGAACTGTATTAATGGCTCAGTAACACCTTTGTTTACAGTCTTCTCCAACCTGCAAGAACATCCAATGTTAACGCACAACACACGAAACTTTAAACAGATGCCTTCAGTAGTTTAGTTGCTACAAGCTACGTACTCCTCAAACTTCAAAAATCTCCTTGGCATCAACGTTGAAGGTAGCTTCTTGAGCCTTGAATGAGGAGTCATGATGCCAAGGCAATATGCCACAATGGGAGTGTATATGAAACTGTCGTTAGGGCGCAGCTTGCCATGCCAAAACGGAGACAAGTCCGAACTTTTTCTTGAGGCCAAGGATAGTACTTCAACTTTACCAACGCCACTTGCAATCGACTCTTTTCCTTTGGAAATAGAGCCAATGGTGTTGAGGGTTCGTGTTCCACTAAAAATGCCGCCAAGCGATAAACCAAGGGCAGATCCTTCTGATGCAGCGACAGGTTCCCGATCGCATTCCAAAGACAGGATCGTTCCTGTCATACCATTATCTTGTTTATTGACAGGTGTCCCACTTTCTAATAGTTCATGTTTGCGTGACGTGCTTGCATCTCCCGAGCTAACACCCAGGAAATGAAACGCTACTTTGCCTACAGTGTTAGAATGATCTGTTTCGTTTGCAATACTCTGCTGGTCGAGCAGCTGCTCCTGAGGCAAACGCAATCCGAGGTCTCCCATAGCAGAATGATTAGGAGCATCTTCACGATCGCCATCTTGCTGTTGAGCCGTAATAGAAACGCTAGCATTGTAGCGCTTCGTGGGCGTCAATTCCAACGATAACGAAGAGGCCGCCGGACGCTTGAATGTAAGATTCTCCCTGACTGAGTCCACTTCTTCTACAACAGGATTGGGTCCATCATCTTTCATGGAGGAATGAGATAAGGGAAGTGACTTACACGAACTGGCAGCCTCTTGGGGAATGTCATTATTGACATCACCGTTAGAGGTAGGCGATGGGGCTGCCTTCCCATCTGCCTCTAGGGCAGGCAGATCGGGGACCTCATTTAAATCGAACATGGTGATGCAAGCAAAATAACAGAACCGCCTACAACGGCCTTTCAGAAACACCTGCGGAAAAGAAGGCGGTTGAAGCACATCGCTGGTGCGGAAGTTCCATGTGACAAGAATGGAAAGAGGCAGCGAGCCAGATGAGGCAAGGAAAAGAAGAAGGAGCTACAAGCTCTACTTCACAGGCTCTACTTCAAGTGAATGAGAACGCGGATCTACGGCAAACTAGAGGAAATGACGAGGAGAGCGAAGATGAGGAGGTGAAAGGGAAGCAGGTCCTGACAGACAATGGTGAGCTTCGCGGTGGGAAGAAGAAGTGTGATGAGTGCAAGACGCAACAGACAAAACGTGCTGATGATAGGCCTAGTGGGGGGGCTGCTTTTCTCCTGGGAGAAGATGAGCCTCTCAGCCTTGGCTTTGAAAATGATCATCACCTTTTGAAACCTCTTGTTATGCTAGGGTGCATTCCCTCCCAAGCAATCCTCCTCGTTCACATTCATCCAGTATAACCGTCCGTCCGCCCCCCTTACATGCAAGGGCACCTAGGTTTAGTGTAATGATTAATCACACCTAGAGATTTTGCGATGTACCTTTAAAATTTGAAAAAATATAGTGTAAAAATCTTCAATATTCAATCAATTTACCTTTAAAATTTCTCATATGTAATTTTTGGAAAAAAGTTTTTTGCGAGCATTGTTGGTCCCGAAGAGAGATTCTCTATAGACTTGGATTGTGCGAGGAATGACTCGCATTGTTGGGCACTTAGGTTTAACTTTTTTGATAGAATGGGTGTTCACATGATCCTGGTGAAACTCTTCACCATCATCTATCTATATCTATACATCTATATTAAAAAGGCACGAGTGAGGCTCCAAGTGGCTGCAAATCCATTGCAGCCACTTGGAGCCTCACTCCTCCTTTTCTTCTTCATCGTGTCCAAGTTGGCTACCACGACTTCCTCCCTTGGGTTGCGGGAGCAATGGAGTACTCGTTGAATTGGCCATTGAATTCGAGCTTCCATGAATGTTGGACCTGATTTGCGGGAACCGACCCCTCAGTCCCCATCTCTTTGCCTACGCCCTGAAGCGTAGCTGTCAACCTCCCTACATTGCTCACAACACTGCCTGCGCTCTTAGCCATAGCCAACTTCGCATGCAGTTCTCACGGAATTGCTTGTGCTCTCAGCCATATCCAACTTCATTGCATTGCTCATGAAGATGTCCACCCTCAACCTCCTTGATATGATATCCTTGGCGGGGCGCCAAAGAGGCAATAGGGCCCATAGGGTGAGGAAGTAGTTGTCAGCCCTAAGGATGGCTCTCGAGTGTAATCAAGGGCATGATGCAAGCACAGTACCACATTCAAGCAAGGCCTCCCGAGTCTCCTTGGCACTAGATATGGCAATGGAAGGAACCCTCTCTAACCGGCCACAGTGTCCTTGGCACTAGATATGGCAATGGAAGGAACCCTCTCTAACCAGCCACAGTGTCCTTCTCTCTACCCTAGCCTCAACCTCTCATGCATGCTCACTATGTTGTGCAGCTCTTGCAGCATAAACAAGTACGAATTGTAGTTCTATGCTCCTTGGTCACAAGCAGCTCACTATTTGCGCCAATTCTGTGCTCCTTCGTCACAAGCAACTCATTGTTCTACCGTCGGCCTTTTGCCAAGGTGGCTGCAGTCGTAGATCTGCCATCCTACACGAGAGTTGCCCTCTTCTTGCAGACCCATTGTTAATGTGCTTGATGAAGCACATGAAATAACAATACGCACTAATATGCAGGTTTTGCTAATTTTGCAAGCTTCTGCAAACCAAAAGAGCAGGGAAAGCATAGCCACAATTTCAAAGAATAAAAATATGGGGGGCACCTTGTTTGGCTTGGGTCTAGCGCACATTGTTTTTGCAGGTTTGTAATCAAAGATGTTCCCTTACACTACCCTAAAAGTTTCAATCTGCTCTCTCTCTCTCTCTCTCTCTCTCTCTCTCTCTCTCTCTCTCTCTCTCTCTCTCTCTCTCTCTCTCTCTCTCTCTCTCTCTCTCTCTCTCTCTCTCTCTCATTTTGAGATATGAGGTTGCTTTCACTATCGATTCAGAGATGGCTTTAGACCATTGGCTAGAGTCATGAGATACGAGGATCAGAGATGCCTCTGGTTGTTTTGGCTAGAGTTTCATAGACACAAGGGAGAGTCTCTTGAGGAGATCAAACAATGGGAGATCAGTGACTTCTTTAGAGCAAAGACCCAATAGTCAGATGAAGAAGCTTCGTAGCAAACCTCGGAGTCCACCTATACAGAGGTATATCAACTAAGAGAGCCATTGAGCCTGGGACAGCTAGAAGCCCACGTCTACGAGGGCCACCATGACATCGATGGAGGCTCCATCAAATGAATGGGACTATTCTAGCAAGACATGAAAGACGTCCAGTACGACTATTTATAGAGGCATGCATTGACGATGCTCTTTAGAGACCGATGCAATACATCAGATAGCGCCTGATACCAGGCATCCTCACACGTTGATGATGATGATGATCATCACGTTAGTTTTTACTTTACTTCATTTTATTTTGTACCCGAACATTGTATTAAATTCACCAAGATTGTATCAATTTGGTCCCATAGGTCATTTTGGCCTTTTGAAGACGTTTAGTATGACATTTCATTTCATTTCATTTTCTTTGGTACGTTTCTTACAAAGTTATCATGTTGCTCTAATGTACTTTTGATTATTCAAGCATGTGTGATTACACAATACTCGGTGAGGGGTAGGAGTTGCGAAGGTAGGTAGGGCGGATGGAATCAAGGGATGCAAGGATGAAGAAAGAGAGGTCCCATTGATTACAGTGTAAAGGGATAGAGTCGTAGTCGGGTGGCAATGGATGGAGAAGAGGTCACTAACATGGTGGTGAAGGGGCAAGGTGATAGCAAGAGGAAAGAAGCTTCAACAAGGTAGTGATCGGTAGTGCAGTTGTTGACACTGGCCCTTATCGGCACAATTGCAACTAGCTTGAGAATTCTCTCAGCCTGCATAGACTAGCATGCGCGCGCACACACAAACTGATCCCTCTTCTCAATGTTGCAGTAGCACAAGATCGCTTTCTGGAGATCAAGAAGCATAGTCCGTACATCACTACACTGGTGTCAAAGCTAGAGCTACTTTTTCAAAGCCTAAGAAGGGTCACAAGTGCTAAAAGTAGCATCAGTGTTACACTTTCAGGCACCAAAGTAGTGGTGGGAGCAAGGCCTTGCGAGGAAAAGGAGTGGTTGTCGACCAATGTTGTTTTTGGTGAGAGTAGGGCGAAAGAGAAGCGCCCTGGCATTGTGAGTAGTCTTCGCTTCATCGACAACCCTCAGGGCCTCTACAAGCATGCACAAACGCTTCATCTCTCCCTCATGATGTCGGACAAAGTTAATGCCATATCCATGGCTTCTTTCAGATAGTGGGCACCCTAAGTTTAGGGGCTTGCAGATTTTGTGGCCAAGGCCCTTAATAGAGGCATTCACACATGGGGCTTATGACCCTTGGCTGGGCTTGGCAAGCTCTACAGCTTGGGTAAAAGCAGCAGAGAGGTTGATCTAGCAAAGTTCAAGTGTATCTCAAACATCTTGAGCTTTTTTCCTGATTTTCAAAGTTTTTGCAAACATTAAAAACAAAATCTTGAAGATCATTTTGTTCAAGTTACACAAGTGTAAGTCTGTTGCAAAAGAATCAAGAACCTTTCTTTCTTTTCTCTACTTCACCGTGTTGGAAGACAATCCTCTTCTAGAAAACCATTGGTTTGATTTTGAAAACCCTCTATCTTTAGGGTCAGATGTATGTCAGATGTGAGAGACAAAGAGAACGATGATCCCCAAAACAACCATTGCTTCATCGAATTGGAGGATTTTGATGTTCTTCTATGACAAGTTGAACAATTTGAAATTAATTTCATCAATTAATACCAATTTAATTGTGCTCACATAGCTGGTTGGTAATTTTATAGTGCAAGCTGCTAAGGATTGGTTGAAGATTCCTACCATGGCTGTCGATGGGTCGAAGGAGTTCCATCATCGTTAGAATCTCCTCATGACAATAAAAAAACTTCATCATGGATGAAGGATCTTTAGCTGCCAGACTACATAGGTGAAGATAGGAAATGGAATAAATATAAAGTTAATTTGTTCCAACATAAGTGGACAAATGCTCACCACCTCTGTGCTATGCTAGATGTTTTCTATCCCCTAGAAAATATTATAGCGCTTGAAGTCAAGGTCAACAAGTGGTGGATGTAACTAAAACAAAAGAAAAAGGCTACAACTTGGACATGGTTTCAAGCTACGTTTAAGAAGAAGTTGCTTCCCAATAACAAGGATGACAAGAATATACAAGCCTAGGATGAGGGTTTTATGAACACTTCATCTTCGACCACTTAGCTTTGGCTAATTCTATTTAAAACGTGATGAACTTAATCAAGTTTTGCACGATTATAAAGATATTTTTCTTGAGAATTTGCCTTCACAGTTACCTTTAGAATGGGAAATCCAATGTAGTATACTTGTGGACTTAGTATAGTGAACCTATAAGCGGCCCAACATATAGGCTACACCAATCTAAAGCCAAGGAATTAGAGCGCCAACTTGTTGATTATAGTGGAAATGGCCTATGAACTTTGAGAGTAGCGGAATTAGGAAATTAGATAAAACACTTTTGTGAGATTACTTTGTGAGCATAGCGAGTGAACTTAATTTATGGTAGCAACATAAACATGGTACTTAGTTAACTTGGCATGAACAATACTTTTGCAAGAGAGAGAGAGTTTAGAGAACATGACAATAGTTGAGGACCGGATTCATACGGAGCCAGTCCCCCTCCAATAGGCATTTGTATTATAGTTTGTCCCATCAAGAGAGACTTGGTACAATACAATCTTTGTGTTCCTTTGTGACCTAGGTGATGCAATGAAGATTGAAAGCTTCATGCATCACAAACATAACATAAACTTGAAGGGGATCGGGGAGCACCACAGACGGAGAGTGAGAGAGATAGAAGGAGACACACACACGCAGATATGGGTGGGGAGACTCAATGAGTGAGCAGCCCCCTATACACTTATGCTATGTATAAGGTATACAAGTCAGTGGGCGCCCAGACTCTGGGCGGCCGTGGGTAACCTGTACCACTCCTGGCACCTCTCACAATCACTAGCGAACCCAAATGCAACGCAAAAGATCGCTCAAGCAGCGATACCCGACATCCACTATCCCGTAACTGTCTGACTGAGATCAAATCCCGTCTCAGATCTGGCACATAACGCACATGACGCATGGGTAAATCTCATATTACTGGGCAAGGACAAACATACGTCTCCTGCACCCTCAATGTCATACACAGCACCATCAGCCATGTGCACACAACCAAGTCTCCCACTAGAAAACGTGCTAAACCACTCATGATGCGACGTGACATGGAAAGTAGCATCTGAATCTAGTAACCAATGTGAAGACAATGTGCAATCTGATATGCAATCGGTAGACATAAGATCGTCTGAAGACAAGCTAGAGGTAAATGTGACATCATCGTCACAATCATACTCAATAACCACCGTACTGATCTCACTAGCATCTATCATGCCCAAATCTGCATCACGCATCTGTCGCCTCCGTTGTCTCAAACGTCTGAAACATTGACGCCTAATGTGCCCTCTATGTCCACAATGCCAACATGTCAAGTCTCTATGCCGTCGAGACTTGCGTGTGGGACCAATCTCTCCCATGGACATAGAAGTGGGACTAGACTCCCCAGTAGACATGGAAGCCGCGTACATAGCATGTAAACTCTGCCATAAAGCATGAGTTGTAGTCTCCCTCGAGACCTGCCAGTCAACAGACTCAACTAGATGCAAACGACTCGTAGACATTGCTAACTCATCAAGATCCTGCCAATCATCATCACGCATAGACTTGGGCTTCGCCGATAAACCACGCAAGGGTTTATCCTGCCTCAAATCCGCCAATGCAACAAGCATATGTTCCTTCCAAGCAACAAAATCTACACCATCAAACTGCGTCAGACCATAACGTTGGAAGTCAAATGAAAAATCAGCCATAATGCTCGCAAAAGAGCAACCAACAATGAGTAGCAAATGTCAACCAAATCAGCCCTAAATTGGCTCGCATTGCATCAACAAAAGTCTGCAAATATGGTTGTAAAACAGCCCCAAAATTCAGCTCTTAAACAGTTGCATAAACAAGTCACAAACGTGTCCTAGATCAGCCTACAACTGAGCCATACATGGACACCTGCAAAGAGGAAACAATGGCTGAAAATTCAACATCCAAATAAGCCCTCAAACCTGCCTGTAAACTTGTAAACCTGTAGCTGAAACCTGCCGAAAAACCTCAAGCCATTAGTGCTCGAATCCGGCTACCTAGCTCGTAGCCACACAAGCATACATCACAATACTCACTCCTGTGAGTGTGCCAAGATAACTGTACGCCTGTCAAACCGTGAGCTAATCACCAAGCCCACACTATGCGGTATCGATGCATACACACGCACAAATCTCCCACCTGCAGAGAACACCGCACGCAAATGCTGAGTGCAACCCGCAATCTCTACCTAGATCACATAAATGATACGCATAAAACTCCTGGGAAAATTTCGCCAGAGTTTCGTCAGTAAAACGGCCACAAAACCAGTAACCAAACTGACTGCACGCTCAAAACCATGAGCAACCAAAGCGCATCAAACCGCACTCCAAATGCATGCACCAATCTCCACACTTTGGATACATCATTGCAAACACCTTCAAATTTAGTACACAAATATCTTCTCTACCTGTGACTGCCAAAAAACATGCTCGAGGCATACATTGCCGAGCTCAAAATGCAATCACATTAGTCTCCCTGAGCATCAAACCACATAAGGCATACATCGTATCCTCCCACCTGTGAGGAAACTTGCAGCAAATATCACTCTCACATCTGAGAGAAAACCATGTGTAGAATCCTTGACACACAATAAACAACTGCTGCTGCAAAAAATTCAGCGTTCAGAATTTTAAAATTCTGATATGACGAGTACGTCCGGAGCGTGCCAAAACCCCAAGGTAGACTCCTAGATCACATGTATCCGAGTCCGGGTGTGAAAGCTATGCCAAAAACCTCCGTTTCGACCCAAAAAATGCAGCATAAACTGCCAAAAGAGGGCTGAAAATGCAGCTCCTCAACTGTAGCTCGAATGAGGTTTCTGATGGCTCGAATGACTTCGAAAGGGGGGTAAAACAGCAGGACACTTGATGAAAACGCTCTCGGAAAGCTGAATTTGCCGATGCTGAAGTCGAAACCCTGTTTGCACTCTTGAAAGTGCGCGCGCGCGGATGCGATTTCGAGAATGAAACTGGCTCTCCGCTGTCGTCGTGATTGTGCACACACGCGCTCCCTCCGCACCTACGCTCTGATACCAATTGAAGGGGATCGGGGAGCACCACAGACGGAGAGTGAGAGAGAGAGAAGGAGACACACACACGCAGATATGGGTGGGGAGACTCAATGAGTGAGCAGCCCCCTATACACTTATGCTATGTATAAGGTATACAAGTCAGTGGGCGCCCAGACTCTGGGCGGCCGGGCAAAGCACAGACGCCTATACCCCAACAAAACTTTGTAGAAAGCATTAACTATCCCAAGCCTCAGTCCCAAGGCCTCAAACACCTTCAAAGGTGGAGAGAGCTAGCGGGGAATGAGGGTAGGGAAGAGGAAGAAGAAACATTCCATAGGAGAAAGAAATAGTTCCTCACTTATCATCACTCTTCCTCCTAGCATACATAATAGCATAGTAATGAAGATGGAGAAGATGGCAAGCTTAAGCATTGAAGCATGGCTCTTGGTTGGATTTGCATTCCATAGCCAAGAGTGTTGGTGTAGGCTCTCACTTCGCACAAGCTTGGAGAAGGAGGTGGAGTTCCTCAACTTTCACCAAGTGAGAATGATCCACAAAATGAGAGTGTGTGTGTGTGTGTGTGTGTATGGTGTATACCCCCCCAGCACCCCCTTGCTTGCTTGGGGCGAGTTCTAGCTTTTCCACATGCTTCAAGCTCATTGGACCCCTCTCCCCCTAGCCAACCACATGCAGCATGCATTCAAGTACATGGGTAGTCTTTTGACAAGTGTCCTCCTTACCCCTTAGAGAGATAGAGAGCTTGAAAATATCTAGATATTTGTTGGATGGAACTAGAAGCTCATTGGAACCCTCTTTACCCAACCAATAGCATTCAAGTATACCATGTGGCTAAGCATAGGGAGAGTCTGACATGTGTCCCATGTGCCCCTTGAGAAAAGGGGTGCCCTTTGGGTGAGTGGAATGTTAAGTCAAAGATTCTCCTAACTTTGGGACTTTCCCCCTCCTTTATAGGGTCTCTTTTTGACTTAAGCACCTTTCCCCCCATGCATAGGAAGCTTCTCAAGCACCTTCCTCATTAAGTTTGTACGTTCTTTTTTTTTTTGACTCAGGCACCTTACCCCCCATGCATAGGAAGCTTCTCAAGCACCTTCCTCATTAAGTTTGTAGGGTCTCTTTTTGACTCAAGCACCTTACCCCTCATGCATGGGAAGCTTCTCAAGCACCTTCCTCATTAAGCATGACAAGCACCTCAAGCACCTTAGTCATCAAGCATGACAAGCACCTCAAGCAGGTTAGTCATCAAGCACGACAAGCACCTCAAGAACCTTAGTCATAAGCACGACAAGCACCTCAAGCTTAGGTTGGGTTCCCACCTCAAGCTCAGCCCTAGATTGCCTAAGGTCAAAGGACTTTTAACACTAACCATTGGAGGTATTTAATGAAGCTAACCGTAAGGTCTTTTAATCTCCATTAGATGCATGTTGCTCTTTGATAGACTACCTCCTTTTGGACCCCTATTGAGATGTAACCATCTCTCCTCTTGGTCCCCTTTTGAGGTAAGTCTATAAGCACTTATTTCACATTGCTCTTTGATAGACCATCTCCTTTTGGACCCCTATTGAGATGCAACCATCTCTCCTTTTAGTCCCATGTTAAGATAGGTCTACAAGCACATGTCTATATTTTAACCCTTTTTCCCGTTTATTATCCCACATTAAATGATCAGTTTAATATGAGAAAATCATTTGGGTTGGTTAGATATTAGATTTTATGACACTGATGGTCTCCATAAAGGTTTTATTCAAACCAGTTCTTCTCCATGGGCATTTGTAGTGCTCTTGGCGAAGAAGAAAGATGGTTCTATGCAAATGTGCATAGACTATCATGGTTTGAATAAGGATACAATAAAAAACAAAAATATCCTATGCCTAAAGTTGATGAGCTTTTTGACCAACTCCACACAACTAGATATTTCACAAAGATTGATTTAAGATCTAAATATCATCAATTATGAATTAATCAAAGTGATATTCTTAAAAGAGATTCTTTTGCACATAGTTCGGTAATTTTGAGTTTCTTGTTCTACCTTTTGGGTTGACAAAATCTCCAGATGCATTTATGATGCTAATGGGCACGTGACATGGTCCTATGAGCTTATTTGGGTAAATTTGTGGTTGTCTTTTTGGATGCCATCCTCATTTACAATGGTTCTAAGGAGGAGCATTTAGAGCATCTCAAAAAAGTTATTGATTTGTTTCGGCAGAATGCATTATATGCCAAGAAGAGTAAGTGTGCTTTTATGCAAACAGAAGTGTGATATCTTGGCAATTCTATTTGTGTTGAGGGTCTTAAGATGGATCCTAAGAAGATAAATGCGATTTTGAAGTGCCCTTCTCCCAAAATTTTGAAAGAGCTTCAAATTTTTTTGGATGCAGTTGGCTGTTACCACATGGATAATTGTACGTATGACTGACCAATTGAAGGGATAGGGTTGTCAACGTCAATTATTTGGCAAGATGAGTAGCAGAGTAGCTTTGATAATTTTACCTATGACTAACCAATTGAAGGGATGGGGTTGTCAATGTCAATTATTTGGCAAGATAAGTAGCAGAGTAGCTTTGATAATTGTACCTATGACTAACCAATTGAAGGGATAGGGTTGTCAATTATTCGACAAGATGAGCAGCAAAGTAGCTTTGATAAGCTTAAGATAGATTAAGTTATTGCTCCTCTATTGAATATTTTTGATCCCACAAAACCTTTTGTTTTGGAGATTGATGCTAGTAATAAAGGCATTGTTGCAGTTTTACTTCAGGATGGTAGATTTATTGCCTTTAAATATAATTATTTTGCATATGAGAACAAGTTATCACGAGGCTCATTGGGTAGAGATCATTCAAGAATAAAGGTCGCTGGAACATGGGATCAAGCAACATAGTCCCTAGGTCACTACACTGTGTTGTCTAGACAATGAATAAGATTTGGAAAGCTTAACATCTTATGTTATTCATTCATATGTCTATATAGTGAGGGGACATGTTCTTAACCTTGTTAAATGTAGATTTAAGGTGGCCTTGTTTTGGACCCCGGTCCGTTATTGACCCCTTTACCCTAGTGGAGAATATTTTAACTTCATGAAAAATATTTTGATCTACTATAGTATTTTTTGACCTACATGAAGGTTGTGAAATAGGAATACTACCTATATTGTCCATCAAACATGATGCCTTCTTATATTCTTCACAAACATGCTATTAAGTTACTAGATTGATGTATTTTTTTGTGATATTTCTTCATTAAAAGGAAAATAAGACCTTCCATAGGTAATGGTAGTACCTCCCATTCACTGTCTTTTAAAAGAATAGGGAGACTTCAACTCAAAGATTCGTTGAGAGGCTTCTCGGAGCTTCTCGATGCACGATGAACTGTAGAGTAGGCCACCGACAGCTCTGCCAATCTTACATGATCTAGGAAGGGCTCCGTGCAAGTGCATCAGGGGTTGGGAGCTTGCTCATCTGTTTCAGAGACACCAAGCATGGCCGGTTGTGCTTCTACGAGGGTGAGATTTGTTGCACAAAGGATTGGGGCCCATCCTCGAGGGGGGGATCCTAGCCGATCCAAGCCCTCCCTCGTGGGGGTTCTTACTACACATCATTTTATGGCCCTGGGGCTTGGTGGCAACCCCCACTTCTCGATGGAGGGACACCGGATTGCCTTGGCTTCAAGGAGGATGCATTGGCAAGTGAGGGCGGGGGCAAGCTAGGGGGCCCTTAGTGTGGCACCCTTGTGCTTCTTGTTGGTTTTGGTTTGTTGTTCGATGGTGCTCATCCCCGCTTTGGGGATGCTCGAGTGCGGCTGCCCCTTTGTGCTAGGGGTAGTCTCATATGGTGGGTGGTTCCTCCTCATCTGGTGGACAATGATCCTTGATGCTATACTGCATGTTCTCGTTTCCCTTTCCTTGGATGTGATGTGGGCATGCATGGGCAAGGTGACAAATCACCATGTATGGTGGCTCCCCTTCACAGGTTCTCCTCTTCTTCTCGACGACCCTATGTCGTTATTTTGATTTTAAGGTATCTGGGTGGCTCCCTATAAAGCCGGACACTAGTAATCTTGTTGACTCCATGGATCGGTGTGATCATGGTATCTGTGTAATCCTTTTTGGGTAATTTAATATATTTAGCTCACTTTGTATGAGTATTTAAAAAGAAAACAAGAATAGGATTAGGACCGCCGGGGCATTTTTCCCTCACAAGGAGGTTTTTCCCCCGTGCATTGTATATACGCCCATCACTCTAGGGCTATCCATCTTTCCATTGCACACTAAGTAATACACTCGCTATCGTGTGCCTTGAGTTTCCTTTGTCTTCTACAAGCTGTGTGTGTTTTCCAACAACCCTAGTTCCAACAACCCTAGTTCCAACAATTGGTAACATAGCAGGTTGCATCCTCCCGGGCTTAGTTGCCAGTAGCTCCAACACACGCTTGCTCACTTTCTCCGATTTTTGTGAGCTTTGGCGAGCCTTCGCAGGTCGACAAAAATTTTGGGTGCACTCGAAGAGCACGGTCTACTAAGAATTTTGATTTGGAATTATTTTGGCCTCCGTTTCCACTACAGGCAGTGTAATGGAAATGGCCTATAAACTTTGAGAATAGCGGAATTAAGAGAATTAGAGTGAGCATTTTTGTGAGATTACTTTGAGAACATAGAGGGTGAACTTAATTGATGGTAGCAACATGAACATAGTACTTAATTAACTTGGCATGAACAATACTTTTGCAAGAGAGAGTATTAGAGAACATGACAATAGTTGAGGACCGGATTTACTTGGAGTAGGGGTCCCCCCTCCAAAAGGTGTTTGTATTATAGATTCTCCCATCAAGAGATACTTGGTACAATACAATCTTTGTGTTCCTTGTGACCTAGGTGATGCAATGAAGATGGAAAGCTTCATGCATCACGAGCATAACATAAACTTTGCAAAAAGCATTAACTATCCCAAGCCTCAGTCCCAAGGCCTCAAACACCTTCGAAGGTAAAGAGAGCTAGCGGGGAATGAGGGTAGGGAAGAGGAAGAAGAATCATTAATAGGAGAAAGAAATAGTTCCTCACTTATCATCACTCTTTTTGCGTAGCATAGCATAATAGCATAGTAATGAAGATGAAGAAGATGGCAAGCTTAAGCACTGAAGCATGGCTCTTAGTTGGATTTGCATTCCATAGCCAAGAGTGTTGGTGTAGGCTCGTAACTTCTCAACAAGCTTGCAGAAGGAGATGGAGCTCTTGCACTTTGCACTTCACACAATGAGAGAGTGTGTGTGTGGGAGGGAGAGAGTATACCCCCTCTCATGCTTGGTCCCCCCCCCCCCTCTCTCTCTCTCTCTCTCTCTCTCTCTCTCTCTCGTATTATATACTTAAATCACACGTGTCCTCATTTTCCTCTTTGAGAGAAAGAACTTAATTATTTATTTTTATGCATCTAAATTCTCATTGGATCCCTTTAAAGCCTATCCAATAGGATTCAAGAACATCATGCGGGCCAAATGGGGAGGATCTTGACATGTGTCTTTTATGCTTCTTAAGATATCATGTCTGAATTGAACACTTCAACATTTAAGCATGAAAATCGTTTATGCCTCTTGAGAGATCGTGTTTGAATTGAACACTTCAAGAACCTTAGTCATTTAAGCATGAGAAGTACCTCAAGCTTGGGCAAGGTTCCCACAAACACCTTAAGCACCTAGTTAGCAAGCACGAAAAGCACCTCATGCTTGCGTAGGATTCCCACCTCAAGGTCAGCCCTAGCTTCCCTAAGGTCAAAGGACTTTTTAACACTAACTTTGGGAGGTCTTTAATGAAGCTACCCCTAAGGTCTTTAAGCTCCATTAGGTAGCATTGCTCTTTAACAGACCATCTCTCATTTGGACCCCTTTAACCTTGGCCCCGTGTTAAGACAAATCCATAAGCACATGTCTATATTCTAACCCTTGTTCCCGTTTATTCTCCCATATTAAATGATCAGTTTAATATGAGAAAATCATTTGGGTTGGTTAGATAATAGATTTTATGATAGACAGTACTCCGCAGGCTATTTCGTCATTTTGTGCAAATTTTTTGTCAGTGTCGTTTTCTGTATAATAGGTCCCTTACAGTCTTCTATGGTTTGTGCTATATAGCACGTGTTGTTCTCGCTTCCTTTCTTTCTTTTTCAGGCAGTTTTCACATCAGGTGCAGGCATTCATCATGGCCGACAACAACACAGATGTGTTCAAGATGTTTGCTTCTAAGGACAGATTGGATGGGGACAATTACCCTATATGGGCTTACATGATGAAACATGTTCTTGTGTCAAAGGGTGTCTAGAACATTGTGCAAGGGATTGATGTACGTCCTGGTTTTGAGGATGTAGGTGATGTTGAGGATGTTGCAGGTCTTGCTACAAGGATTACTGCTCTTAGATTTGTTTTGCCTACAATAGAACAAGCTTGTTGGGATGTAAAAGATGCGCAGGTTCATGCATTGATTGTGTTGTCTATGAAGCGCACTATTACTCCTCACATTCGTTCAATGAAATCTGCAAAACAGACTTGGGATATTCTGGCTGGTCTTTATGCAAGTCGCAATGAGGAAATAATTGCATTGCTGCGTAAAGAGCGAGAGTCGAAGATTTGGACACTTTCCTTGCTGGGGTCAAGAATACCAATGAGCAACTTTTTTTTGCAGGTGAAGTCATTTTAGACAGTTCCCTTGTGCAGACTGTTCTTGATGCCTTGCCAAATTCTTACCAGACTTTTGCTAGTACTTGGAGACTTATGACCCAAGGAAACCCTGAAGTTGTCAAGTTTAATGCATTATGCACATTGCTGTTGCAAGAGTCGCTTTCCAAAAAAATAGGACTAGACATCGTGCAGTTGAACATGCCTTTATTGTTGCTCAAAGAAAAGATGGTAACAGTAATGCAGCCACTTATCATGGTTCTTCTACGAGTGGGAAATCACATGTTCCTAATGCTTCTACTGGCAGCAATTCGTCTAGAAATTTGGTGATAAGGGCAAAAAGAAGATGCGTTTCCATTATTGTAAAGCTAATGATCACTTAATGAAGCAATGTCTTAAGTTCAAGGCCAAAGAGGCTAAGAAGAAAGAGGTTGGTTTCACTACTAATGCTGGTTCCACTACAAATGCAGCTATTGTTGAGTCTTTTGTGAAAGGAGACTCTGATGCTGATGTTGATGCAGGATGGGCTTTTAGTGCAGAGTGCACTTATAATCCTGTTGTCTATGATGCATGCATGCCAATTGTTGCAGATTCACATGTGTGGTATTTTGATAGTGGTGCTACAAAGCACATTACCTCACATCGTGATTTGTTCACCTCTCTTGAGTCTGTCCCTCGTGGGAATTCACTTACTTGTGCCAACAATGTCTCTTATATGATTCAAGGAGTTGGAAAGATTGTGCTTACTGCTGCAAATGGCATCTCTTTCACACTTGTTGATGCACTTTATGTATCGGGGATCAAGAAGAATATTTTGTCTGTATCTGCACTTGCTAGACTTAGTCTTGTAGTCATATTTGTGGATGACAGATATACAATACATGATCTCAGTTTCGATGATGAAATTTTTGCATCTGGCATTTTATGTCGTGGGTTGTATAAACTCCCTTTGTATAAAAAATGTGGGTAGAATTTTGCAAATGCAGTTGTGGATTCTAAGGCTATTTCAGATGCAAAACTTTGGCATGCACATTTTGGTCATCTGAATTTTGCCAGTTTGCTTCTTTGCAAAAATCTAATATGGTTGCTTCTTTGCCGCCTCTTGAAGCACCTGTCAAACATGTCTGTGAAGGTTGTATTTTGGGCAAGATGCAGCATTCTAAGTTTCCAAAGGATGGTTCAATTAGAGCCACATGCAGGTTGCAGCTTGTGCAAAGTGATGTTTGTTGGCCCATGCAAACTCCTTCCTTGGGCAATTACCTTTACTTCGTGACTTTTATTGACGATTACTGCATGCATGGGTGTATCCGTTTAAGGCAAGGTCCGAAATGTTTATGTGCTTCAAACAATTTCTGGCCATGGCTGAAAATGTCTCAAAATGTACTATGGGCACCCTCTGTTCCGATCGAGGGGGGAGTATATGTCTCATGAATTTAATGCACTTTTGGCTAGTCGTGGGATAAAACACCAATGTACAATGCCTTATACGCCTCAACAAAATGGTGTTGCTGAGAGGAAAAATAGATCATTTATGGAAATGGAACGATGTATGGTCAAAAGTCAAGCTTTGCCGCATTCGTTTTGGCTTGAGGCCATCATGTGTGCCACTTATGTACTTAACAGGTGTCCTACAAAAGCTTTACAGTCTATGACTCCATAAGAAGCATGGCATGATAGAAATCCTTCTATTGAGCACATGCATGTTTTTGATTGTTTGGCATATGCTTTGGTACCACAAACACAACACATAAAATTGGATGATAAGACTGTCAAATGTAATTTTGTTGGTTATAGCGTTGAAAGAAAAGGTTGCAAGTTGTATCATCTGCAAACAAAGCGTATTCTGGTTTCATGGGATGTGTTTGTGGAAGATTCTGTTTCACCCTTGCTGTCATGTACTAGAGACACTAATGTAAGCTCAGAGGACATTTATGATATTTTGTTGCCTCTTTTTAGTGGTGGAAGTTCAAATGTAAATTCCAATGAGGCAAATGTACAGCCTATGGGGGTTTTTGAAAATGTTACAGGTCAGCCTATTACTGATGCAGATGTACTTGATGAGGAAAGGCCTGAAAATGAGCAGGCTAGAGGCCAAAATGGCTCGTGCATACACTGCGTGACAATAATTTGGATGCACCTTTGTCTAGTCGCACTTGTTCGGGCTCTCGCCAAGCATCTTATGCATCAGATTATTATTCTTTGGCTGTGTCTAGCTTACATGATGTTGAGGAACCTCAGTCTTTTGATGAAGCGCAAAATTCAAAAAATTCGATGGCTGCCATGCAATCAAAATATCATGCACTTATAGAAAATGACACATGGACTTTATGTGATTTGCCTCCTAGCAAAAAGGCCATTGGTACGAAGTGGGTTTTCAAGTTGAAATGTAAGCCGGATGTGTCAAAATTAGGGTTGCAGGAAAATACACACAGCTTGGAGAAGACGAAGGAAGCTCAAGGCACACAACTGAGAGTATATTACTTAGTGTTCAATGGAAAAGATAGATAGCCCTAGAGTGATGGGTGTATATACAATGCACGAGGGAAAAAACCTCCTAAAGAGGGAAGAAATGCCCCGAGGGTCCTAGTGTGTTCACACACATCACTACCACATGTATATGGTAGCAAATCCCCCCTAGAGTGATGCGGTGAACAAGAGCTGCCACATGAGTAAAAGGAAGTGCCATGCCCTTAGGACATGATCAGTCCACAAAGGGGAGTAAGCCCAAAGCTTTGCGGAAAGCTTCGAGCTTCTCACGAGACAATGCCTTTGTGAAAAGATCTGCAAGGTTGTCTTGTGTTGGCACATAAGCCAAGATGATCTCTTCGGCTGAGAGCCTCTCCCTGACGTAGTGGTAATGCACCTCAATGTGCTTTGTGTGAGCATGAAAAATTGGGTTCCTTGCAACTGCCAATGTGCCATGTCTGTCAATGTAGATAGTGTTGGCAGTGTCTTGTCCAACACCCAAATCAGCCATAAGGCATCTGAGCTATACACACTCAACCATAGCTGTGAAGACTACCCTATACTCAATCTCACAACTAGAAGTGTCCATAATAGGTTGCTTCTTGCTCAACCGTGATATACATAAACTGTCAAGCATGAAACAAAAACCCACTTGTGGACACTCGCATGTCAAAACAACCAGCCCAATATGAGTCCGAAAAAGCATGTAAGTCTGGCGGCAACGATCCCCTCTTGGGATAAAACAAGCCAAGATGTAAAGTGCCACTAAGGTAGCAGAAAATCCTCTTGATAGCCTGCCAATGCTTTTACCTTGGGCTATGCATAAATCTATTGACCTGTGAGACTGCAAACTGAACATCCGGCCTTGTGTTGGATACATAAATGAGGTAGCCAACAACAGTTTGGTAAAGAGTGACATCAACAGGATCACCAACATCATGTAGACTTAACTTCAAACCTGTTTCCATGGGAGTGGCAACAACAAGTTTGCAATCCTCAAGTCCAAACTTACATAGCAATGTCTCTATGTAACTTTTCTGACACAAGGCAATACCGCCATCACACTACTCAAACTGTATGCCCAAGTAATGATGCAATAGTGCCAAATCTTTCAGCTTGAAAGTAGCATTCAAATCAGCCTTAAATTCAGCAATATGTGCCTCATTGGGACCAGTGATCAGCAAATCATCCACATAAAGAACAACAATGAGAAGTACATCGCCCTCACGCTTGACATACAATGTGCTTTCTGTTGGACTGTTGCCAAAGCCTTATTTGATCAAATGAGTGCCAGCTTTCTCATACCAAGCACGAGGATATTGCTTCAACCCATACAAAGCATTCTTACATCTGCACACTTTGTTCTCTTGTCCTTTCTTGACAAAACCGTGAGGCTGCGTTACATAAATTTCCTCAAATATGTCACCATTCAAGAAAGCAGTAACAACGTCTGATTGATGTACATCCCAACCAAAATGAGCTACCAATGCACATAGAGCAGCAAATCTATTTGGGGATGGGCTTGATAAGCCCTCTCTTAACACTTGCATCCAACGTCTCTTCGGAAACTGAAAATGAACAGTAGTCATACGACAAGTGGGAGCAAAAGTCTCTTCATAATCTATGCCTTTTTGCTGTGCATTATTGGGGTCGAGGCTATGGGGGATGCTGCCTGAGCAGTGCCATGGCGAGAAACTATGCGAGCAGAGATGAGCGAGAGAGGAGAGAGAAAGACTCGACACAACAGAAAAAAGTGATACGCTATTCTTTGATTGATTGTATTTTTGAAACAATCTTACAACTATATAACATGTTTAACCATGCAAGACTCTAACTTTAACTGATCTCCAACTGAAGCTAACCTGCATGCTATAAGGGTTTGTACCCACAAGCTAGACAATGGACAAGTGGGCTTGCATACCCAACAACCCCCCCCTCAAGTCCAAACCACTGATAATGGACTCGAGATAGACCATGGCAGAGTTCAATCACCTGAAACCATGAGTAGAAGCCCCCCCCTTGACTATAGCATAGGCGCGTGTGTGTGTGTGTACTTCCCTCAAACAACCATCAGCGTGAGACATACCAGAACTCGACCAAACAACAAAGGGTGTTGGGGTATAGGCGCCTGTGCCTTGCCCGGCCGCCCACTGACTTGTATACCTTATACATAGCATAAGTGTATAGGGGGCTGCCACTCTTTGAGTCTCCCCACCCACATCGTGTGTGTCTCTCCTTCTCTCTCTCTCACTCTCCGTCTGTGGTGCTCCCCGATCCCCTTCAATTGGTATCAGAGCGTAGGTGCGGAGGGAGCGCGTGTGTGCACAGTCACGACAGCGGAGAGCCAGTTTCATTCCCGAAATCGCGTCCGCGCGCGAGCGCACTTTCAAGAGTGCAAACAGGGTTTCGACTTCGGCATCGGCAAATTCAGCTTTTCGAGAGCGTTTCCAGCAGGCATCCTGGAGTTTTATCCCCCTTTCGAAGCCATTCGAGCCATCAAAAACTTCATTCGAGCTACGGTTGAGGAGCTGCATTTTCAGCCCTCTTTTGGCAGTTTATGCTGCGTTTTTGGGTCGAAACGGAGGTTTTTTGGCATAGCTTTCACACCCGGACTCGGATACATGTTATCCAGGAGTCTACCTTGGGGTTTTGGCATGCTCCGGACGCGCTCATCATATCATAATATTAAAATTCTGAACGCTGAATTTTCTGCAGCAGCAGTTGTTTATTGTGTGTCGAGGATTTCACACATGGCTTGCTCTCAGATGTGAGAGTGATATTTGCTGCAAGTTTCCTCACAGGTGGGAGGATACGATGTATGCCTTATGTGGTTTGATGCTCAGGGAGACTAATGTGATTGCATTTTGAGCTCGGCAATGTATGCCTCGAGCATGTTTTTTGGCAGTCATCACAGGTAGAGCAGATATTTGTGTACTAGATTTGCAGGTGTTTGCAATGATGTATGCAAAGTGTGAAGATTGATGCATGCATTTGGAGTGCGGTTTGATGCGCTTTGGTTGCTCATGGTTTTGAGCGTGCAGTCAGTTTGGTTACTGGTTTTGTGGCCGTTTTACTGACGAAATTCTGGCGAAATTTTCCCAGGAGTTTTATGCGTATCATTTATGCGATCTAGGTAGAGATTGCGGGTTGCACTCAGCATTTGCGTGCGGTGTTCTCTGCAGGTGGGAGATTTGTGTGTGTGTATGCATCGATACCGCATAGTGTGGGCTTGGTGATTATCGTACAGTGTGCACAGGCTTGGTGATTAGCTCACGGTTTGACAGGCGTACAATTATCTTGGCACACTCACAGGAGTGAGTATTGTGATGTATGCTTGTTTGGCTACGAGCTAGGTAGCCGGATTCGAGCACTAATGGCTTGAGGTTTTTCAGAAGGTTTCAGCTACAGGTTTACAAGTTTACAGGCAGGTTTGAGGGCTTATTTGGGTGCTGAATTTTCAGCCATTGTTTCCTCTTTGCAAGTGTCCATGTATGTCCATGTATGGCTCAGTTTGTAGGCTGATATGGGACACGTTTGTGACTTGTTTACGCGGCTGTTTAAGAGCTGAATTTTGGGGCTGTTTTGGGGCTGATTTGCAGCCATATTTTACAGCCATATTTGCAGACTTTTGTTGATGCGATTCGAGCCAGTTTAGGGCTGATTTGGTTGACATTTGCTACTCATTTTTGGTTGCTCTTTTGTGAGCATTATGGCTGATTTTTCATTTGACTTCCAGCGTTATGGTCTGACACAGTTTGATGGTGCAGATTTTGTTGCTTGGAAGGAGCATATGCTTGTTGCATTGGCGGATTTGGGGCAGGATAAACCCTTGCGTGGTTTATCGGCGAAGCCCAAGTCTATGCGTGATGATGATTGGCAGGATCTTGATGAGTTAGCCATGTCTACAATTTGTTTACATCTGGTTGAGTCTGTTTACTGGCAGGTCTCGAGGGAGACTACAACTCATGCTTTATGGCAGAGTTTACATGCTATGTACGCGACATCCATGTCTACAGGGAAGTCTAGTCCCACTTCTATGTCCATGGGAGAGATTGATCCCACACGCAAGTCTCGACGACATAGAGACTTGACATGTTGGCATTGTGGACATAGAGGGCACATTAGGCGTCGATGTTTCAGGCGTTTGAGACAACGGTATTAGGAAATAAGACGTAGCTAAATAGATAATTGAGTAGATTACTTAATGGAGAGAGATAGATTTATATACACGAGATTATAGAGTAGAGAGAGAGAGAGAGTACACACGATATACGTGGTTGACCCAATGTGGGGTACGTCCACGGGAAAGCAACCACTCAATGGCTTTATTACTTCAAAACAAGAAGTAGTTTACAAAGGGATTATACCCTTAATGGAGCTCCCGCCTTGCTTCACTCTCACCACCTCACACTCACCTTGTTGCATCAACTTCACACTATGAAATGTGTGTAGAAATGGCCTCCTTTTATAGGCCAAAAGGGCTGCCCTCTCTTATGAGAGACAGCCATGTGTAGCCGCCCTTGTGCGAATAAGTCCAAATCGGACCCTCCAATCCGCCCATGTGTGGCCGCCCTTGAGAAGACAAGTCCGCTTTTCAATTCGGCCACCGGTCACCCGCCATTGACTTTCGACCACCGGCCACCGGCCATTGACTTTCGACCACCGGCCATCGGCCATTGACTACCGGCCACCGGCCAACCGACAGGTTGTTTTCCGACCACTTTCCGGCCGCCGTCCGGCCATAAGATTCCGGCAAAAAAGAATATTCCGGCGAAAAAAAAGTCTTGGGGGCCTCCGCCCCCGAGGCCTTTAAAGTTGCCCCTGATTCTTGTCCGTGAAAATTTTGGTTTCCGGTAAGTGATTTTCCTTCACGCACGATGGTTTCTCCTCATAATGGGGGCCTTACAAATGTGCGCTTTTACCACAGAAAATTACGAGGGTAAATCAGGCTCCATACTTAACAATCTCTCACTTGGAGACTGATCTCCAAACCAAACTTGTGACTGCTTTCCATTCTGGCTTCTTATCCTTGAATGCCGATTGAAGATGAGCAAAAGCTCAACTTCTCCTTGTTGACCACCTTTGTAAACATGTCTGCAGGATTTTCACTTGTATGCACCTTTCCTAGCTTTAGTTGTCCCTCTTCCAAAAGAGTGCGTATGAAGTGATATCTCACCTCAATGTGCTTTGTCCTTGAATGAAAGGCTGAGTTCTTCGCAAGATGGATAGCGCTTTGGCTATCATTGTACAAGACACAATTGTCTTGTTTGAATCCAAGCTCTTCTAAGAATCTGTGAAGCCACAGAATTTCTTTGCTTGCCTCCGTCATTGCTACATACTCTGCTTCCGTGGTAGAAAGTGAAACCACTTTCTGCAGCTTTGAAGCCTAGCTTACTGCTGTGCCTCCAACCGTGAACACATAGCCAGTAGTGCTCCTTCGAGTATCTTTGTCACCTGCCATATCTGCATCAGCATACCCTTCTAGAAAAATATCAGTTCCTCCAAAATACAAAGCATTTGTTGTTGTCCCTTTTAGATACCTAAGTATCCACTTCACAACTTGCCAATGCTCTTTAACTGGGTTGTCCATGAACCTACTCACAACTCCCACTGCATGTGCAATGTCTGGCCTTGTCCAGACCATAGCATACATTAGAGAACCTACCGCTGCAGCATATGGAACTTTAGACATATAGGCTATCTCTTCTTGTGTCTTTGGACACATATCCTTCGTTAGTTTAAAATGACCAGCCAAAGGTGTAGAAACTGGTTTTGCATTTTGCATTGCAAACCTTTCTAGTACCTTCTTGATGTAATCTTCTTGAGATAGCTTTATTGTCTTCTTCGTCCTATCCCTTGATATTTTCATACCAAGTATCCTCTTTGCAACACCTAAATCTTTCATTGAAAAAGATTTGGAGAGCTCCTCTTTTAGGTCTTTGATGTCCTGCATGTTAGCACTTGCAATCAACATGTCATCAACATACAACATTAGGATGATGAATTTCCCATCTCCCAAATTCTCCGTGTAGACGCAGTGATCCGAGTTGCATCTTGTGAATCCATGATCCAACATCCATCGATCGAACTTCAAGTACCATTGTCTTGATGCTTGCTTTAAACCATACAAGCTCTTCTTTAATCTGCAAACCATTTTCTCCTTACCTTTTACTTCATACCCCTTTGGTTGAAGCATGTAGATTTCCTCCTCTAAGTCACCGTGAGGGAATGCCGTATTTACATCCATTTGCTCGAGATTTAGATCATGAGCAGCCACAAGGCTTAAGACAAGCCTAATTGAGTTCATTTTTACAACAGGAGAAAATATTTCATTGAAGTCAATACCTTTCTTTTGAGGGAATGCCGTATTTACATCCATTTGCTCGAGATTTAGATCATGAGCAGCCACAAGGCTTAAAACAAGCCTAATTGAGTTCATTTTTACAACAGGAGAAAATATTTCATTGAAGTCAATACCTTTCTTTTGAGAAAAACCTTTTACCACAAGCCTAGACTTGTACCTTTTCTTCCCACCTTCTTCTTCCTTTAGCTTGTACACCCATTTGTTTTGAAGTGCCCGCTTACCTTTAGGCAACTCAACCAACTCCCATGTTTGGTTGTGATGTAGTGAGTCCATCTCCACTTGCATGCTCTTCGTCCATTCTTCTTTGGATTCATGTTGCATAGCTTCTTCATATGATTCCGGCTCTCCAGAATCTGAGATCAAGAGATGGTTGAAGGAAGGAACAAACCTTTCTGGAGGTCTACTTGCTCTTGTAGATCTTCGAGGAATAGGTTGAGGCTCCTCATTTGGTTGACGTTGTTGCACATTGTCACAGTTTGCAGTCCTTGAGTCTTCACCGTCCTCAAGCTCCATGTACTCATCACCTGTTTCTTTTGTTTGTTTTCTTTCCAAGTAATCTTTGTACATATTTTGTTCGTTAAAAATTACATCCCTACTCCTTAATATTTTACCATCTTCAAGATTCCATAGGCGATACCCAAAGTCTCCTTCTCCATAGCCAATGAAGAAACACTTTTTGGACTTTGCATCTAACTTTGATCTTAGGCTTCTATCTATGTGTGAAAGCCTCACACCCAAACACTTTGAGAAATGCATAATTCACCGGTTTACCTGTCCATGCCTCTCCTGGAACTCCCCCATCCAATGCCGTTGAGGGTGATCGATTGATTAAGTACACAGACGTACTTATAGCTTCCGCCCAAAGCTCAAGCGGTAGGCCTGCATGTAGCCGCATGCTTCGTGCTCGTTCCATGATTGTCATGTTCATCCTTTCCGAAATCCCATTTTGTTGAGGTGTCCTTGGGGTTGTCCTTTGCCTCCGAATGTCATTGCTAGCACAAAAGCTTTCAAAAGCTTGGCTGCAATATTCGCCTCCATTGTCGGATCTGAGGCATTTAACCTTGGTACCTGTTTCATTCTCCACAAAGGCTTTCCACCTTTGAAATATGGAAAATACATCGGATTTATTCTTCATGACATAAACCCATGTTTTTCTAGTCGCATCGTCTATGAATGTTACATAGTACAATGAGCCACCAAGTGATGGTGTACTTGCAGGACCCCAAACATCAGAATGAACCAACTCAAGTTTTTTATTTTTTCTTTCATTTCCTGATTTTTGAAATTTTACCCTCTTTTGTTTACCATAAACACAATCTTCACAGAACTCAAAGTCCACTTCTTTCAAACCTAGTAGAAGCTTCTTTGTTTGAAGGATTTGCATTCCTTTGGCACTCATATGCCCAAGTCGGTAGTGCCACACCGCACTGTCAACTTCTGTAGTTGCTGCACAAGCTGAAGGTTGTGTGCTAACACTACACAAGTAAAGTGTACCGACTTTTTCACCCTTGGCAACCACCAAAGATCCCTTTGAGATCTTCCACCGTTTATTTCCGAATGCAATGTTGTGACCTTCATCGTCCAATTGTCCTGTAGAGATCAAATTTTTGCGAAGAGAAGGAACATGCCTAACATCTTTAAGCTTCCATTCATTTCCGTTAGCAGTTTTGACAAAAACTGTACCTTTGTCGACAATCTCACAAGCTTCATCATCTCCCAAGTATACATACCCAAAATTACCTTTGGTGTAGTCTTGGAAATGTTGCTTGTGTGGTGTCGCATGGAATGAAGCCCCGGAATCTACTATCC
Organism: Adiantum capillus-veneris; assembly: GCF_014529385.1. Lineage (NCBI taxonomy): Eukaryota > Viridiplantae > Streptophyta > Polypodiopsida > Polypodiales > Pteridaceae > Adiantum > Adiantum capillus-veneris. The sequence continues at coordinate 48,334,201 of NC_140937.1, forward strand.
AGGAATTAGACACATTGTTTAATGAGAGAATTAGAGCATCTTGCTCTACTTTACCTGCCACATTGGCCTCCAATGTTGGCTTGTTGTCTTGAGACTCTGTCTCCTTCTTCTTCTTGGACCAGCAATCCTTCTTGACGTGGCCCTTCTGGCCGCAGTTCCAACATTCAAGAACTGAATTTGTGTGTGACTTGCTCCGCCTTGAGCGATCACGACCCTTTTGGTTTTTGAACCTCTCCTTAAGCCTTCCTCTTGTTTCCGCTGATAGTGCAGCACTTGATGATTCTCCTGTGCTTCTCCTTCGCATTTCCTCGCTTAGGAGAACACCCACAACATCATCAAACTTAAGAGTATTTGTGCCAGAGATAGAATTACTTACAGCCATCATAAGGCTGTCCCAACTATCCGGTAGAGATGATAGTATAAGGAGAGCTCGCACTTCGTCATCGAAATTGATTTTCACTGATCGAAGTTGACTTATGTTTGTGTTAAAGTCATTTAGGTGTTCTGCAACTGAACCATTCTCTGCCATCTTTAGATTGAACAAGCGCTTCATAAGAAATACCTTATTGGATGCCGATGGTTTCTCGTAGAAGTCGTCAAGTGACTTCATCAAGTCCTCCGTGGTCTTCATCTCCGAAACATTGAAGGCCACCGTTGACGCCAAGCTTAACCGGATTGTTCCCAGTGCCTTTCGATCAAGGACAATCTATGCTTCATCTGTCATTGTTGCGGGCTTCTTCGCAAGACCGCCTAGTGGCAAATAGAGGTCCTTCTGGTAGAGATAGTCTTCAATCTGCATCTTCCAATGTTGGTAGTTTTTGCCGTTGAACTTCTCAATCTTGAGCTTCCCTTCCTCCGCCATAACTCTCACTCAATTCAAGGAATCCTTTCCTTGAGATAATTTAGCTACGAGCAAACCTTGCTCTGATACCAGTTGTTAGGAAATAAGACGTAGCTAAATAGATAATTGAGTAGATTACTTAATGGAGAGAGACAAATTTATATACACGAGATTATAGAGTAGAGAGAGAGAGAGAGTACACACGATATACGTGGTTCACCCAATGTGGGCTACGTCCACGGGAAAGCAGCCACTCAATGGCTTTAGTACTTCAAAACAAGAAGTAGTTTACAAAGGGATTATACCCTTAATGGAGCTCCCGCCTTGCTTCACTCTCACCACCTCACACTCACCTTGTTGCATCAACTTCACACTATGAAATGTGTGTAGAAATGGCCTCCTTTTATAGGCCAAAAGGGCTGCCCTCTCTTATGAGAGACAGCCATGTGTAGCCGCCCTTGTGCGAATAAGTCCAAATCGGACCCTCCAATCCGCCCATGTGTGGCCACCCTTGAGAAGACAAGTCCGCTTTTGAATTCGGCCACCGGCCATTGACTTTCGACCATCGGCCATCGGCCATTGACTACCGGCCACCGACCAACCGACCGATTGTTTTCCAACCACTTTCCGGTCGCCGTCCGGCCATGAGATTCCGGCGAAAAAGAATATTCCGGCAAAAAAGAATATTCCGTCCGGCCTTTAAAGTTGCCCCTGATTCTTGTCCGTGAAAATTTTGGTTTCCGGTAAGTGATTTTCCTTCACGCACGATGGCTTCTCCTCATAATGGGGGCCTTACAAATGTGCGCTTTTACCACAGAAAATTACGAGGGTAAATCAGGCTCCATACTTAACAAACGGAGGCGATAGATGCGTGATGCAGATTTGGGCATGACAGATGCTAGTGAGATCAGTACAGTGGTTATTGAGTATGCTTGTGACGGTGATGTCACATTTACATCTAGCTTGTCTTCAGACGATCTTATGTCTACGGATTGCATATCGGATTGCACATTGTCTTCACATTGGTTACTAGATTCAGATGCTTCTTTCCATCTCACGTCGCATCGTGAGTGGTTTAGCACGTTTTCTAGTGGGAGACTTGGTTGTGTGCACATGGCTGATGGTGCTGTGTATGCCATTGAGGGTACAGGAGACGTATGTTTGTCCTTGCCTAGTGGTATGAGATTTACCCTGCGTCATGTGCGTTATGTGCCAGATCTGAGACGGGATTTGATCTCAGTCAGACAGTTACGGGATAGTGGATGTCAGATTTTGCTACGAGAGCGAGATTTTGTGATGCATTTGGATTCGCTAGTGATTGCGAGAGGTGCCACGAGTGGTACAGGTTACCCACTGCATGTGGATCACGAGAGAGACGGTGTTGTCTCTATGATCATGCAGCCAGGTAGAGAGCGAGAGAGCAGGCGAGTCTCTTTTGCTCATGGGTTGCACGATGCTTTGCATGGAGTGCAGAGTAGTGAGCTCGTTGTGCACATAGTTGGGGCACGACTTGAGCAGTCACACAGAGAGGTGACAGAGTCAGACATGCATGCTTTGCTAGTGACTGAGCAAAGCAGAGAGTCAGTTTTGCGAGATACTTCTATGCAGGATAGACAGGTAGAGCGGTCTTGCTCTAGTGAGTCACGACAGGAGGACGTTGTGCAAGAGTCTATGCATACGGAGTTAGAGCATGAGAGCTCTAGTGAGTCACAGCAGATTGAGTGGTCATGTTTGCAGTGGATGATTGCAGAGGAGGTTGAGATGTCATCGATTATGTAGTCATTCCTTTCTATGCTCGACAGTGAGCATGGGGATATAGTTGTGCAGGATATGTCTTCCAGCAGACATCCAGAGCAGCTGGTTTGCTCTTAGGTTGCACGACAGGTTGATGCGTCTTTTGCGGACAGTCAGGAGATGCATGTGGCTGACACGCCTTGTCAGTCAGAGATGCCTATTGCCAAGGATATATATGTTGATGCATGCTCCGTAGAGCTAGCAGGGCCCGCTAGCATTGCATCGGCATTCGGTGGTCTCATGTATGAGATGTTGATCTTGAGACCGGATATCGCAGCTGCAGTGGGAGCATTTGCAGTTGGGGTTGTCAGTCGTTTGTTGACTGATGATGGCATAGTGCACGAGGGAGATATGCAGGTATTGCGTACATACTTGCAGTACGTGTGCGGTACGTCTGGTGGTGTATGGACTTACACGGGAGCAGGACAGTCACAACCAGCCAGTGGGCATCGGTTGAGAGCGGTTTTCTCTCGCCTTTTGTAGTCTTTAGACTAGGTTCTCTTGCTTAAAGGCACAGTCGCCTTTAAGTGGGAGGTTGTTGGGGTATAGGCGCCTGTGCCTTGCCCGGCCGCCCAGAGTCTGGGCGCCCACTGACTTGTATACCTTATACATAGCATAAGTGTATAGGGGGCTGCCACTCTTTGAGTCTCCCCACCCACATCGTGTGTGTCTCTCCTTCTCTCTCTCTCACTCTCCGTCTGTGGTGCTCCTCGATCCCCTTCAAAGGGTGGTCTTACCATTTGTATTTTATGGCAGCGTCTATAACCCGTACAAAAGTTTGGCATGACAGTAACTGACTACCGAGAGGCTAAAACAAGGCTTTGAAATTGATTTTGACAAAACAAGACTATAACACGGAATTGGTAAAACAATTTGTGAAAATTTGTACTGTAGTCGCGAAGTAGTTCTTCATGTATCGGTCTTTGAATTCCTGAAGGAGATCTTCTTGTGAGATGTGTAGCATTTGTTGATGTATTTGAGCATGTCGTACACCTAGCTTGAAGCAAAACCATGGAATAATCACCTCTGTCTTTCTTTCTCGAGAAGCTTCGATTTTTGGAGATTTATCAACCACTTTAAAACCGTTTGCCTGATGCTCATCTTGTAGCTTTGATTTTCCCAATGGCCTTCATTATTCTGTCATTATTAAACCTGTTCCCTTCTACTAAGAACTTTCGTAATCCCTCCGCATCAGGAGGTGACCATTTCAGTTCTATTTGATCCTAGTCAGAAGTTACTAGTGGTTCTTGGAATAGTTGTCTGGCTTCTTTGTAGGGCCAAGAGTCTGGAACTTGGTACCTGTCTTTGCTTAAGTTTTCGATTACCGAGTCCAGAGAACCATGCTGGCGAACCAACTTCAAGGCTGTCTTTGCACCAATTCCCTTAATTGCTTCACAATAATCACACCCACAGAGAATGCAGAGGTCAATAAATTGTTCCGTAGTCAGGTCTAGGCCTTGTAGTACCTTTGAGACATCAAACTCAACAACAGGTAGCTTGCGAGATGTGGGTTCCATTAAGTTCCTGAGGAATTTTGGTGCTCCAAAAGTGAGTGAGTCCATGTCTTCTAAGGCAACTGCGTACACCTTTGCAGACTTGCATAATGCTGCACACTCGGCCTCCGCTTCACCAGGTGCCTCAATTACAGGTACTCCCATCAAGCGGAGCAGCTTGCGGAAATCTTCATTGTGCTGCTTTGTGACCTTGACAATTCGCTTGCTGTACTTCTCTATCTCCACCTTGCCAACGGCACTTGCTACCGCGACCTCAGGTTGCCCCAAGAACACCACCAAGTGCTTTGATACCATATGTTGGGGTCGAGGCTATGGGGGATGCTGTCTGAGCAGTGCCATGGCGAGAAACTGTGCGAGCAGAGACAAGCGAGAGAGGAGGAGAGAGAAACACTCGACACAGCAGAAAAAAGTGATACGCTATTCTTTGATTGATTTTATTTTTGAAACAACCTTACAACTATATAACATGTTTAACCATGCAAGACTAACTTTAACTGATCTCCAACTAAAGCTAACCTGCATGCTATAAGGGTTTGTACCCACGAGCTAGACACCGGACAAGTGGGCTTGCATACCCAACATGCATAACCCTTTGCAACAAGTCGAGCCTTATGGCGATCGATCTCACCATCTGGCTTGCGTTTCAACTTGTAAACCCACTTTGTACAAATGGCCTTTTTGCCAGGAGGCAAATCACATAAAGTCCATGTGTCAGTTTCTATAACTGCATCCTTACATGGCAGCCACCCAATTTTCTAAATTCTGTGCTTCATCAAAAGATAGAGCTTTCTCAACATCATGTAAGCTAGACACAGCCAAAGCATAACAATTTGATGCATAAGATGCATGGCGAGAGCCTGAACGAGTACGACTAGACAAAGGTGCATCCAATTTACTGTCACGCAATGTATGCACCAACCATTTTGGCATACCTCTAGCCTGCTCATTTTCAGCCCTTTCCTCATCAAGTACATCATGTACATCTGCATCAGTTATAGGCTGATCTGTAACATTTTCAAAAACCCCCATAGGCTGTACATTTAACTCATTGGAATTTACATTCGAACTTCCACCACTAAAAAGAGGCAACAAATAGTCATAAATGTCCTGTGAGCTTACATTACTGTCTCTAGTACATGACATCAAGGGTTGAAGAGAATCTTCCACAAACACTATATCCCGTGAAACCAGAATACGCTTTTTTTGCGGATGATACAACCTGTAACCTTTGCTTTCAACACTATAACCAACAAAAATACATTTGACAGCCTTATCATCCAATTTCCTACGCTGTGTTTGTGGCACCAAAGCATGTCAAACAGCCAAAAACACGCATGTGCTCAATAGAAGGCTTTCTATCATGCCATGCTTCATATGGAGTAATAGATTGCAAAGCTTTTGTAGGACACCTGTTAAGTACATAAGTGGCACACATGATGGCCTCGAGCCAAAAAGAATGCGGCAAGGCTTGAATTTTGACCATACATTGTGCCATTTTCATAAGTGACCCATTTTTCCTCTCGGCTATACCATTTTGCTGAGGCATATAAGGCAATGTACATTGGTGTTTTATCACACGACTAGCCAGAAATGCATTAAATTCATGAGAGATATACTCCCCCCCTAGATCGTAACAGAGGGTGTCCATAGTACATTTCGATACATTTTCAGCCATAGCTAGAAATTGTTTGAAGCACATAAAATCTTCGGACTTCGCTTTAAGTGGAAATACCCATGCATGCCTGGAGTAATCATCAATGAAAGTCACAAAGTACAGGTAATTGCCCAAGGATGGAGTTTTCATGGGCCCACAAACATCACTATGCACAAGCTGCAACCTGCATGTGGCCCTAACTAAACCATCCTTTGGAAACTTAGAACGCTACATTTTACCCAAAACACATCCTTCACAAACATGTTTGACAGATGCTTCAAGATGCGGCAAAGAAGCAACCATATCAGATTTTTGCAAACGCAGCAAACTGGCAAAATTCAGATGCCCAAAACGTGCATGCCACAATTTTGCATTTGAAACAGCCCTTGAATTTACAAGTGCATTTGCAAAATTTTGTCCACACTTGTCATACAAAGTGAGCTTATACAGCCCACGACACAAAAGGCCAGATGCAACAATTTCATCACCAAAACCGAGATCATGTACTGTACATCTGTCATCCACAAATTTGACTACAAGTCCAAGTCTAGCAAGTGCCAATACAAACAAAAGATTCTTCTTGATCCTAGGTACATAAAGCGCATCAACAAGTGTGAAAGAAGTGCCATTTGCAGCAGTAAACACAATCTTTCCAACTCCCTGAACAGGATAAGAGGCATTGTTGGCACAAGTGACTAAATTCCCATGAGGGACAGACTCGAGAGAGGTGAACAATTCACGATGTGAGGTAATGTGCTTTGTAGCACCACTATCAAAATACCACACATGCGAATCTGCAGCAACTGACATGCATGCATCATGGACATCAGGATTGTAAGTGCACTCTGCACTAAAAGCCCATTTTGCATCAACATCAGCATCATAGTCTCCTTTCATAGAAGACTCAACAATGGCTGCATTTGTAGTGGATCCAGCATGTGCAGTGGAACCACCCTCTTTCTTCTTAGACTCTTTGGCCTTCAACTTAGGAGATTGCTTGATCAAGTGATCATTAGCTTTACAATAATGGCAACGCATCTTATTTTTGCCCTTATCACCAGAATTTCCAGCAGAAGCATTGGGAGTAGAAGTTTTGCCACTCGCAGCAGAAGCATAAGAAGTGGCTGCATTGATGTTACCACCCTTTCTTTGAGAAGCAATAAAAGCCTGTTCAACTGCACACTGTCTAGTCTTGTTCTTTCTGGAAAGTGACTCTTGCAACAGCAATGTGCACAATGCATCAAACTTGACAACTTCAGGATTTCCTTGGGTCATAAGTCTCCAAGTACTAGCAAAAGTCTGGTAAGAATATGGCAAGGCATCAAGAACAGTCTGCACAAGGGAATTTTCTGAAATGACCACCTCTAGAAATAGGTTGCTCATTGATATCCTTGACACCAGCAAGGAAGGTTTCCATATCATCTTCCTCATGCATAATCTTCGATTCCAGCTCTTTATGCAGCAAAGTAATTTTTGCCTCATTGAGGCTTTGCATAAAGATCAGCCAGAATATACCTAGCCTGTTTTGCATATTTCACTGAATGAATGTGAGGAGTAATGGTGCGCTTTACAGACAACACAATCAACGCATGAGCATGCGCATCCTTTACATCCCAACGAGCTTGTTCTGCCGTAGGCAAAACAACTCTAATAATAGCAATCCTTGCAGCAAGACCTGCAACATCCTCAATATCGCCTACATCCTCAGAACGAGGACGTACATCAATGCCCTGCACAATATTCCAGACGCCCTTTGACACAAGAACATGTTGCATCATGTAAGCCCACATAGGGTAATTGTCCCCAACCTGTCCTTAGCAGCAAACATCTTGAACACATTGTTAGCCATGAAAAATGTCTGCACCTGATGTGAAAACTGCCCGAAATGAGGAGAAACTGAGTGAGACTAGCACGTGCTATATAGCACAACCCACAATAGACTGTATAGGACCTGTTATGCATAAAATGGGATTGACAAAAATTATGCACTAAATTACAAAATTGCCTTTGCAGACCTGCAGACTTACCTCTACGAGCTCATCCAAAATTTTTATCGACGTGCGAACACTCACCAAAGCTCACTAAAATCAGAGAAAGCAAGCATGCGTGTGCTGGAGCTGTTGACGACTAAGCCCGGGAGGACGTAACTTGCTCTTATACCAATTGTTGGAATTAGGGTTGTAGGAAAACACACACAACTTGGAGAAGATGAAGGAAGCTCAAGGCACACAACTGAGAGTATATTACTTAGTGTGCAATGGAAAAGATAGATAGCGATGGGCGTATATACAATGCAGGGGAAAAAAACCTCCTAAAGAGGGAAAAAATTCCCTGACGGTCCTAGTGTGTTCACACACATCACTACCACATGTATATGGTAATAGGATGGTGAGATTGATCGCTATAAGGCTCGACTTGTTGCAAAGGGTTATGCACAGCAAAAAGCCATAGATTATGAAGAGACTTTTTCTCCCACTTGTCGTATGACTATTGTGCAGTGCCAGCTCATTTTGGTTGGGATGTACATCAATCAGACATTGTTACTACTTTCTTGAATGGTGACATATTTGAGGAAGTTTATGTAATGTAGCCTCACGCTTTTGTCACAAAAGGACAAGAGGATAAGGTGTGCAAATGTAACAAAGCTTTGTATGGGTTGAAGCAATCTCCTCGTGCTTGATATGAGAAGGCTAACACTCATTTGGTCAATGAGACTTTCGTAACAATCCAACAGAAAACACATTGTATGTAAAGCGTGAGGGTGACGTACTTCTCATCATGGTTCTCTACGTGGATGATTTGTTGATCACTGGACCAAATGAGAGACATATTGCTGAATTTAAGGCTGTTTTGAATGCTAAGTTTCGAGATGAAAGATTTGGGGTTGTTGCATCATTACTTGGGTATATAGTTTAAGCAGTGTGATGGTGGTATTGCCTTGTGTCAGAAAAGTTACATAGAGACATTGCTATGTAAGTTTGGACTTGAGGATTGCAAACCTATTTCCACTCCCATGGAAACAAGTTTGAAGTTGACTCTTCATGATGTTGGTGATCCTATAGATGTCACTCTTTACCAAACTGTTGTAGGATGCCTTATTTATGTATGCAACACGAGGCCAAATATTCAGTTTGCAGTTTCACAGGCCAACAGATGTTTGCATAGCCCAGGTTCTAAGCATTGGCAGGTTGTCAAGAGAAATTTTCGGTATTTGAGTGGCACATTACATCTTGGCTTGTTTTATCCCAAGGGGGGATCATTGCCGCCAGACTTACGTGCTTTTTTGGACTCGGATTGGGCTGTTGTTTTGACACGCAAGTGTCCACAAAGTGGTTTTTGTTTCATGCTTGGCAGTTCATGTATATCATGGTCGAGCAAGAAGCAACCTACTATGGCCACTTCCAGTTGTGAGGCTGAGTACAAGACAATCTTCACAGCTACGATTGAGTGTGTATGGCTCAGATGCCTTATGGCTGATTTGCGCGTTGGACAAGACATTGCCAACACTATCTACACTGACAGTCAGAGCGCATTGGCACTTGCCAGGAACCCAATTTTTCATGCTTGCACAAAGCACATTGAGGTGCATTACCACTATGTCAGGGAGAGGCTCTCAGCAAGAGAGATCAGCTTGGCTTATGTGCCAACACACGACAACCTTGCAGATCTTTTCACAAAGGCATTATCTCGTGAGAAGTTTGAAGCTTTCCGCAAATCTTTTGGCTTACTCCCCTTTGGACTGATCATGTCCTCAGGGCATGGCACTTCCCTTTACTCTATGTGTTAGCTCTCGTTCACCGCATCACTCCTAGGGGGATTTGTTACCATATACATTAGGTAGTGATGTGTGAAAACACACTTAGGACCGCCGGGGCATTTTTTCCCTCACTAGGAGGTTTCCCCCCCGTGCATTGTATATACAACCATCACTCTAGGGCTATCCATCTTTCCATTGCACACTAAGTAATACACTCTCTATTATGTGCCTTGAGCTTCCTTCGTCTTCTCCAAGTTGTGTGTGTTTTCCTGCAACCCTAATTCCAACACTGGTTTCCTTGATAGGATTCTCACTACGAGTCCGTTGTTCTTACACTTGACAAGTGGCAGTTACCGTATGCATGGTATCTATGGTTTGACTTTGCCTAGCCTAGTTGACTACAATTGATAGGTTTTGTTATTGATAGATTCCAGGTCGAGTGGAAGATTTTTGACCAATGAGTGCTTCTCTTTTGGGAGCTTTATGCATATGGATATGCGAGATTAGCACCTTGTGTGTGCTTGAGCTCTATTGAGAGAAATTTTTTACTCCCTGTAGGGAGCTCACTTGAGTTTAGATTTTTGCTTGCATCTCTTTGGCGCCTATTTGAGTGTGTGTCTTGCGGTTTTGTAGTGAAAATTCCACGTTTGGGATGTATGATGCATTGCGGATATTGCCATTGTACCTCGTTGTGGAGTCAATTTTGGCTTGTTTTGGCAGTCTCGACCGTTTCTAAGACTCTATCCTCGGAAGAGCCCTTTTTGAGACTGTGGCTAGTCGTGTCTGTATAACCTTTTATGAGCATCATTGCACGAAATTTTTTTGAAGCCGAGGCCTGGGGGCCGTGTTAGCTAGTGTGAGGTGGATTAGGTTGCTTGATATCCCCATTTGTGGCCTCACCATAGACCATGTATAGACAAGTATAGGTGCTTTGTGAAGTCGCGGAGCGGAGCGTGGATCGACTCACACACACACACACAGAGATGCACAGAGAGCTTACACAGTACACAGTAAGCAGAGAACTCTGTTTTAAGGGTTATCTCCCAAAACCTCTTATTATCCACAAAAGTATAAGTGAGTATATACAAAGAGTTAGAGGTAAGTGAGTTAGGCGGGCGGGCGGCCATATCCGTATAAGAGGCCACTTGGGCTTTAATCCCAAAAACCTCCCACTTAAAGTCCAATGTGGCACTTTAAGTAACTGTAAATCTATGAACATAAATGTACAAAGATTTACATGGCTGCCATCTATCCAATGCCCAATAACTCACGACAATGCACAAAGCCCTCTCCTGGAAGTCCCTTTGTGAGTAGATCAGTAGGATTGTCCTTGGTGTGGATCTTCAGCAGTTGTATCTGCTTGTCTTCAAGTACTTCCCTAATGAAGTGATATTTCACATCAATATGCTTAGTCTTCGAATGGAACAGTGGATTCTTTTCCAATTGTATAGCACTTTGACTATCACAATATAACTCTGGCATATCTACTTTGATTCCCAAGTCTGCTACCAATCTACCAAGCCAAATAGCTTCTTTGCATGCCTCATTTGCTGCAACATACTCAGCTTCTGTAGTAGATTGCGTAACACAATCTTGTAATCGAGATCGCCATGATATGGCACCTCCAACCAATGTAAAGACATAGCCTGATGTAGATCTCCTCTTATCCAAGTCTCCTGCACAATCTGAGTCAGTGTATCCTCTGACACTCAAATCCTGACTACCATAGCATATGCACATACTCTTTGTATGTTTTAAGTATCTCATGATACCTTTCACTGCCTCCCAATGTTTCTTGCCGGGATTTGACATATATTTGCTAACCACTCCCACTGCAAATGCAATATCCGGACGTGTAGCAATCATTGCATACATCAAACTACCCACTGCAAACGCATATGGAATCTTATCCATTTCAGCCTTTTCTTCTTCAGACATAGGACAATCTTGTTTGCTAAGTTTCACATATGGTGGCAATGGAACACTCAATGCCTTTCCCTTCTCCATATTGAAACGTTGCAAAACCTTGTCAATATGCTCTGTTTGAGATAACCAAATCAGCTTCTTTGATCTGTGTCTCTCAATGTGCATACCAAGTATATGACTTGCCTCACCCATGTCTTTCATGTCAAACAATTTTGCCATCTTTGACTTCAAAGCTGAAATTTCTTCCAAGTGTTTGCCAGCAATCAACATGTCATCCACATACAGAATAAGGATCAGCCAACTGCCATCCTTAGCCTTCTTTGTATATAGACAATGATCGAACTCACTACGTTTGTAGCCTTGAGAAAGCATAAACTGGTGGAACTTATGGTACCATGCCCTCGATGATTGTTTTAAGCCATAAAGACTCTTTAACAACTGGCATACCAAATCTTCCTTGCCTTTCTCAACAAACCCTTCTGGCTGCTGTATGTAAATTTCCACATCTAAATCACCATGCAAGAACGCTGTCTTGACATCCACTTGGTGCAACACCAAATCCAATATAGCAACCAATGCAAGAAAGCCTCTCAATGTAGTCATCTTGACCACTGGAGAGAAGACTTCATCAAAGTCAATGCCTTGTTCTTGCTTAAAGCCCTTGGCAACAAGCCTTGCTTTGTACTTTGGCTGACTATCATGAGCGGTGATCTTATACCTGTAAACCCATTTAAAAGGTAGAGCCTTTTTGCCCTGTGGCAATTTAACTAGCTTCCATGTCTGGTTTTTATGCAGAGCTGTCATCTCTGACTGCATGGCCAACTGCCATTTTTTCGAGTCAACCACTTGTAATGCTTCCTTGTAACAAGATGGTTCTCCGCAATCTGTGAGCATGACATAATTTAGAGATGGCACATAACGATCAGGTGGTTTGGAGACACGCTCAGAACGTCTCACCACAACTGACTCTGCCTCTCTAGCCATTATAGGCTGTTCCTGAGTCTGACCATGCTGTCTTGATGTGCTAGCACTAGGTCCATCTTCCCTGAAGACAACTCTTCTGATCTCCTCTGTCTTCTTTGGCTTAGCGTGAAACTTGGCTTCATTGAAATGCACATCATTGCTACGAATAAGTTTTCTGGACTCAGGATCCCAAAGCCAGTAACCCATCTTGCCCAATTCTCCGTAGCCAAGAAATATAAACTTCTTGCTCTTTGGTTCTAACTTATTCATGAACTCCTTAGGAATATGGCTATAAACTTCACAACCAAAGACTCTGAGATGCTTATACAAAGGTGCCTTGCCTGTCCATAGCATCTCGGCCACTGCACTCTTATCCAGAACCCTACTAGGAGACCTGTTGATCAAATGGACTGCTGTACCCACTGCTTCCGCCCAAAATCCATCAGGCAACTCAGCATTTGACAACATGCTTCTGACCTTCTCTTGTATGGTCCTATTCATACGTTCTGCAACTCCATTTTGTGAAGGATTGTATGGTGCAGTAAGTTCCCGCTTTATCCCTTTTGCTTCACAAAAGTCTTGAAAAGCTTTGGAAACGTACTCTCCACCATTGTCAGTTCTCAAGCACTTTAGCTTCTGACCACTCTGATTCTCCACAAGTTGCAAGAATGTCTTAAAGACCTTGAGCACCTCATCCTTGTGCTTCAAGAAGTAAACCCATACTTTGCGAGAATAGTCATCTATGAATGTACAAAAGTACGCTGCTCCCCCTAGTGACAAACTAAGCATTGGTCTGCATAGATCACTGTGCACAAGAGCTAACCGTTCATCCCTACGATTCCTCTTTGATCTGTGCGGTTCTTGTGTTTGCTTACCATAAACACAATGCTCACAAAACTCAACATCTTGAAATGAAAAGACAGGCAAATAACCATAATGAGAAAGTATTTCCATTCCTCTTTTTGACATATGTCTCAGCCTACGATGCCACAATGACACACTTGGCTGCTCAATCACATTAATTACATGGTTTTTAACCTCTAAAACATGTAAAGTGTACAGAGTTCCTGACTTGGTGCCATGTGCTACAGTCATCGAACCTTTGGAGATCTTCCAAGCGTTGTTCCCAAAGACTGTCACATAACCCGCATCATCCAACTTCCCTGTACTGATCAAGCTCTTTCGAATTGCTGGAACATGTCTGACATTCTTGAGCCATAAAGAAGAGCCATTCTGAAACTTCGACTGCACATCTCCCACTCCAAGTATGTCACAAACCTGCTCATTGCCAAGTCTGACGTAATCTTTAGTAGTCACATATGATGTAAACCACTCTTTGTGCGGAGAAACATGTAAAGATGCACCTGCGTCGATAATCCAATCACTCATAGCATGTCCATCCTCTGCAGTCAAGAAAACAGAATCAAGATTGCTTGTGAGGAATATGTCACTAGCTGCGATACCAGAATCACTGTCTGAACCAGATCCTGTGACATTCACCTCTTCAATCTTCACTGAACTCTTCTTTTCATCTTGCTCAGAACTCTTTGTTTTGCCTTTTTCTTGTTTCCACTTCGTACAGTCTCTCTTCATGTGACCCTTCTTGCCACAATGGTAGCATTCTATGTCATCCTTTGACTTTGAGTCACGAGACTTACTTCGGTTTTGTGTCTTCTTACCCTTCTTCTCTTTAGACTGTTGTCTCCCTCGAACGACCAAAGCACTATTGCCTTTGCCTTTGTCAATGTTCTTCCTGTTTACTTCCTCTGTGAGCAAGCTGCCTTCTACATTGGCACTTGTAAGACCTTCTGGCGCCACATAATTACTTAACGCTGTATGAAAAGTATCCCAACTGTCTGGCAAAGTGATTAAGAGAAACATAGCCTTCACTGAATCTGGAAAGACTATCTCCTGTGCTGTTAACTGACTGAAAATTGTGTGAAATTCATTGAGATGATTTGACATGGCTGTCCCTTCCTTCATCTTCAAATCCACCAATTTCTTGAGCCTGTAAATCTGAGAAGCAGCACTTTGTTTCTCGTACATACCACATAGCTTTTGCCATACGCCATATGCTGTAGTCTCTTCTGCTACGTTGAAGTAAACATTCTCTGCCAGTGTCAGTATGATTGTGGAACAAGCTAACTCGTCAAGCTCTTCCCACTCATCTTCAGCCATACCTTCTGGTCTCAACCCCTTTGAGCTTCAGTGGCTTCACTTGTTTTTTCTGCACCAAAACCTGCCAAATCTGCTTCTTCCAGAATGGAAAGTTTGTGCCATCCAGCTTCTTTATGTTGTAAAGAGTCTCACTTTGAGAAGATGCCATATCTTCCAAACTATTTACTTTTGGAAAAATCCGGCAGAGTTTCCCCTGTAAACTGGCCTTTGTACACAGTAAACAAGCTATAAACAACAAGCTGAACACCTTTCCTTAGGAACTGTCAGTATTTTGAAAATTTTTGATAGAGTCTCCCCTGTAAACTGAGCTCTGGAAACCAACAGATAGCTCAAAAACAACCATAAATAGCTGACCACTGACAAATCTGAAAATCTCTGTAATATGATATCCTGTAAGCATGCATTGTCTCCTGTCTAGGCGATGACAGAACCTGTATCTGTCTCAAGACTGAACCGTGAACAATGCCTCAACGGCCTGATGCATAAGATGCAATCCAGTGTCTACACAAAGTCATACATCCTATGGGATAAAAGTCGCCGAACAGGATGCGTGTAGAGGGGAACTCCAACAACCTAATCCACCTCACACTGGGTAACCCAGCCCCCAGTGCTTGGCTTCAAAAAACCTCACACACGACCCTCACAGATGGCTCAGCAAACTGTCCAGAACTAGCATACATCCTACAATAGACCAATCACTGTCCTATGACCACTGCGGCGGTCTGTCTGCTAGCGTGACTCACAACTAGCAGACCCACAATCACAGTACATCAATATGCAATACATGCCAGTGGTGTCAAGCCGTCGTATGGCCACACCTCCCCTGGAACCTGGCAAGCACAAGAAGTAGCAATGCAGACTGCAATATATATATCTGATGATATATATGTGTACCTGGTCTATAGATGATGCTTTGAAGACGAATAATGATGTATGTCGATGCCGATATCGATGCCGACCACCTCCTGCTTGGCAATCTACACAAGACGGATTTCTTTGCGGCTGAAATCTATCTTCTGTTGTAGTGATCAGAACGAAATTATGAGCGCATAAACGGCTTCGAAAGGGGGGTAAAACCTCAAGGACACCTGATGGAAATGCTCCCGAAACACCGAGTGTGAAATTTTGAGCTCCAGGTCCAGAATCTGCCTGAAAAGTGCGCGCGCGCGATTATGCACTGAACTTGGCTCTGATACCAATTGAAGTTGCGGAGCCGAGCGTGGATCGACTCACACACACACACACAGATGCACAGAGAGCTTACACAGTACACAGTACGCAAAGGACTCTGTTTTAAGGGTTATCTCCCAAAACCTTATTATCCACAAAAGTATAAGTGAGTATATACAAAGAGTTAGAGGTAAGTGAGTTAGGCGGGCGGGCGGCCATATCCGTATAAGAGGCCACTTGGGCTTTAATCCCAACACTTTGATGCCAAGTTGGTAGTCTTTCAACAATTTCTTTAGCAGTATATGCCAGTTTATGCCCTATTCTCACCCTTTGGTGGTTTATGCATCAATGTCTTTTGTTCAGTTTTGCTTGAGATTTTGATTTCTGCACAGAGGAGACTTTGTCTGATTTTTTTTTGCAAGTCCTCTAGTTTGCTTACCGCACTCTTTTGCATTGATACTATAGTAGTTTTTATTGAGTCTCCGCATGTTGATGTTGTTCTTAATGTTCCACGACCATTAGATGTACTAGTCTTCGCTTCTAGTTTGAGTCTAGAGGTGTTGTTAGCTCTTGATGAATGTTATGTGTAGAATTGGATTATTGACATGTGTCAATTTTCATGTTACTCCTCACAAGGAGTGGTTCTCTAGTTATGCTTCTACACATGGTTCGGTTAAACCGGGTGATTCTCATCAGCTTGAGATATGTGGCATTGGAGATATAAAGTTGTGTATGTGCAACAATACCAAGTTTATGTTGCGAGGTGTTAGACATGTGCCAAAGCCAACTAAGAGCTTGGTTTCAACTTGATAGCTTGATGATCTTGGATACACTACAATGTTTGGCAATGGTTTCTAAATTATCAGTGTTTGGCTCATTATATTCCTTGTATGTCTCCTCTGTGAAAGAGAACTCTATCTATGTAACCAAGTTGCCTTTCACTGAGTTGTGGCATATGTGGCTTGGTCATATGAGTTAGAAGGTAATGAAGCAGTTATAGTGTTTTGGCTATATCCTTTTGTTAAACTATTTTCATTTTAGTATGAATGAGCATTGCATATACGGAAAATAGATTAGCCTTACCTCATTGCCATTTAATAAGAAGTTAGGAAATCCTCTAGATTTGGTTCATAGTGATCTATGTGGGCCTATGCCACATAAGTCTCTAATAGGACATTACATTTCTCGACTTTCATATATAACTCTACTCAAAAGGTGTGGGTCTACCTCTTGAAGAGGAAAGACGAAGTCTTTAGTGTCTTCTAGAAGTTCCTAGCTATAATCAAGAACTCATCAAGCAAGAAGTTGAAGGCTTTGTGCACTGACAACAAGGGAGAGTACGTTTTCATTGAGTTTAAGGACTTATTAGCAAACAAGGCATTAGAAGATAGTTTACTATGCCCTACACACCTAGCCTCCAAGCGGGTTGCACATTGCAAGGAGATGATAGATGTAGTATGAAGCCCTTGAATGCTTCTCGGTTGTATGAATGTACATACTTACACATATAGCCACTTGGGCCATGTTAGATTTCAAGTGGGAGATTGTTATGATTCAAGTCGAAACCCATCTAACTGACCATACTAATCTTATCTCTATTCATTGGTAATATATATCAATAGGGAGTAGTGAGGTATTTTGATCCTCTTTGAGAGCTTCACCCAAAACTCTCTACATTCTCCTTCCTCGCATAGCATGCCAAGCACGTACGCATTCATGCATGCACTCTTCATAGTTCATTGATGTGGTTCAAAGCCCTTAAGCAACAAAGAGGGCAAGGAGGGGTAGCATGCATGATTAAGAAAGGGTTGGAAGACTTTATATAAATCGTGAAAGATGATAAGCACAAACATTCTGTATGGTTGAAAATTATGATATAAAAAAGACCACACATTTTTGTAGCCATTTTATAATTCATAGGAGGACATTGCTTATTTTAAAGTCAAAATTGGTATTTTGTTTTTGGGGATTTGAATGCCCACACAAAAACATTGCAATTCAATACACAAAAAATTGATATGCTATACATTTCAAGGGAGTTGGAGGAAGCTCACTTGTATGATCATACTTCAATGGATGAGAAAGAGCCAAATCACTATGGAAAGCTATTTCTACACGTGCAATTTTGTAGCCAGTTGCTGCATTCCTTATCATGATTCCCCCTTTTATGTTTACAAGAATAGAGATCATCCATTTGTTGGTTTACAGGAAGACAATGCTTATATTAAAGGCAAAGGTGATATTATTGCTTTTGGGGATTTGAATGTCCACACACAAACATTGCAACATGATACACAACAATTTGATATGCCATACATTGCAAGGGAGTTGGAGGAAGCTCACTTATATGATTGTACGTCAATAAATGGAGAAACATCTAAATCACTATGGAAAGCTATTTCTACACATGTGCAATAGATGGGTATGCTCAATGCAAATGATGGCATGGAATCGATGAATGTACATGTAGAAAACACAATGAGAATAGTGTGATGCAGTATATGCAACTCTCTCAAGCCATCATGTATTGCATAAAGAGCTTTATACTTGGCCAATGGAGCCCAAAATCTGACCAGATCAGACCTAATGTATTGACCTCACATGTGGCAACTAAGCATTAAAATCTTAGCCAAAGTGAAGAAAATTTCTCTCTTTGAATGCATTTCAAATAAGCACTGACGTATATTGAAATGGTTGAACATAAGTTATGGATAACAAAGATCCAAAATGATGCACCATTGGAAACTAAATGGGAATCTTTCAAAAAAAAAAATTGTTCATGTGTTGAAGAATGCTTTGCCATAAAGAAGGTCAATGGTATCAACAAAGGTAGATCATATAAAAGGTAGTTTGATAAAGAGCGTCAAGATGCTGGAAAGCTAGGTGCAACAAGGACAAAGATAACTATCAAATTCATTTGCATGTATACAAGGCTCTAGTTCAAACTAAGAGAAGAAGATGTAAAGTCAATTGGCAATTTTGTCAAGTTCAAGAAAAGGCACGTGCATGTGGAAGATTTTGGAGAAACCTAAAAGGTAAGCGGCTTGAGAGTTTTGGTAACTTGAGTCTTGTGAATATTTACACGCACTAACTATATGAGCAATCAAATGCTAAAAAGATGCCATGTTATGGTTCACTCCCACATATGTCCTCTTCTTTCAATGTTGGAGATGAATACGGCCTTAAAAGATTGGCCACTCACAAAGGAGAGATCTTCAAGATGGTTAAATGGTTGAATGGGAAAGAGAAAGAGAGAGATCTTCAAGCTGGAAATGGTTAAATGAGAGAGAGAGAGAGAGAGAGAGAGAGAGAGAGAGAGAGAGAGAGAGAGAGAGAGAGAGAGCTCTTCCAATTGAGGTTGTGGGACTAGAAAGGGTGGTGGAGCACATGATAAAGATGCATCAAAACCCCTCACATTGACTTCTTACAGTTGCATGGGAAGCAAGTATAAAATTTCAAAAGCTTCATAAAAGCAAGATCTTGATCACTTGATGAATGCAAGCCATAAAGAAATGGTTTAGGAGATGAGATGCATCGCACTTGCCGCATGATGCCTCAATAGACTTCCAGGTGAATGAAGCTTTTCTACAACACCAATGTATTACAGCTTGGGAGGTAGCTCGTGGGTCACAATTCATACATTACACCAACCATATTTCCCCCAACTAGAAAACCATGTTCTTCATTGAAAGAGGAATCCGTAATCACCCTTATATGCTTCAGCCTATCCCCTTGTTGATGATACACACTATCACAACCATTTGGCTTAGCTCCCACTCCCTTCGATGCAAGACAGGGTGTTGGGGCATCGGAGAAGAGTCCCATTGACTATTTATATTATGCTCACTACAAGTTTGAGGGTCTGAGTACCACACACTAGTAGATTGCTCAGCTTTTTCTCACATTCAAAATTTATTCTCTCACATTTTCAGACATGATTTAGGCCTACACACTCTCCTCTCCCAACCTCAATGTGGGATCTTCATTGTGATTCTCATCACAACGATCCTTGAGCATTGAGAATCACTTATCAATCCCACACACAGTACATCACATGTATCTTTGATTCCATAGGTCAAATCGAATGATAAGGTGGGTAGTACACATGGCATGTTTGTGTGTGTGTGAAGAGAGAGAGAGAGAGAGAGAGAGAGAGAGAGAGAGAGAGAGAGAGAGAGAGAGAGAGAGAGAGAGAGAGAGAGAGAGAGAGAGAGAGAGAGAGTCACATTTTCCTTTGCTCAAAGAGAGATCCAATGATCGGATTCAAATTCTAGGTTTTACATGAGGGCTCATTTTAGATGAGGGAGGCTGTTTATGATACCATACAACAATAGACAATGGCTAAGGCCAACTACTTTATGGATATCAGACAATTTGCAAATTTGTTTGAGAGTTAGTTTAGCAGGGCCTTGGGGAAGTTGGTCACATTTTCCTTGGTTTAAAGAGAGATTCAATGATCAGATTCAAAGTGCAGGTTTTATATGAGGGCTCGTTTTAGATAAGGGAGGCCGTTTATGATACCATACAACAATAGACAATAATTGAGGCCAACTACTTTATGGATATCAAATAGTTTGTAAATTTGTTTGAGAGTTAGTTTAGTAGAGCCTTGGGGACGATGGTTTGGTAAGAGAGATATGCATCTTGGTAGCTTCCCTTGGATTTTGTGGTGGACAATGATTATCTTTAGAGCATAGGGCCTTGAGAATTTTCCTTGCTACACACTTGCAATACAAAAATTTCCGCTTCAATAAGAGAAACATTAAGCTGCATCTCCTCTCCACCAATTTCTTCATACCACCTCTTTCATAATTCAAACGGATAGGCTCTCTGATTTTCTTGAAATGGATCTTATTGTCCTTCCAAAAAGTACATTTTTCAAGTAAGCTTCATCAAATTCTAAACAATCTTTACGTTCATGATCCAAACCATCACACCACATGCATCCCTACATGGAGGATGTTGCCTGAACTTTGATGTAGAACCCCTTGCACTTAAACCTTAACATTTACAGCTTTCAAATTCAAATTTAATTTCTATATGTTTTTTTACAAGTTTATCAAGAACCGGCTCCTCCAGGTAGGCTTTGTAGGGGTTGACTTCTCCCTTGATTCTTCTTTGATTGCATTTTTAGAATTGAGTACAATTAGCTTGGCCACCCTCAATTGTTGCTTAAAGATCATGTTTACCATTTTCCATTCAAAAGTTAAGCTTAAATCACTTGTTGGATCTTCAAGTAGCTCTTTTGAAGCCGTTGGTTAGCCACTTAATTGAACAAATAATTCCACTCCTTGTAGCTTCATCATTCATTGTTCTACAATAGATAACATCTCAAATTTCTTTTGAAACTCTCATAACAGCTCTCCTGCAGATAAGCCCTTGTTTTTCTTCTGCACCCACTTCATAAAACTCAGATTGGTCACTCTTTGAGAATCTTCAAGAAAGTACTCCTCTTGCAAAGCCTTCTAAAAATCCGTCAATTTCCCCCTTGTGTAAACCAAAATATCTCCAATACGTGCTCTGAGCTCTGGCATTGCACCAAATAAAACCCTTCAACTATCTCACAATCATCAATTCCATTTTCCTCCATAGATAGTTTATAAACACTACAAAACTTTGAAATATCATGACCTTCAAAACGTTGCAATTTTTTGGTAACCACTTTCTTAGCTTTTCAAATTTGCTCGTTCACATAAAATTGCTACTAAGAAGCTTGTTATTGTTGCATGTACGCAACAAACTATTGTATCATCTATTACATGGTCGCCCTCTTGCGGTGTAGATATCGTCGTAGTTCTCACCTTGGCTCGCTTTGTATTGGGTTTACCAAAGATGTCAGGAATTAAGTGGTTAGGAATAGGAGTCGAGAAGGGACCAAGCCCCTAGCTGTGGGAGAGTATATATAAGAAGCAAAACACAAGAGATGGGTGTGCAAATTGTAAACTAAAACCAGAAACTGTAGTACTAATATAAATTAATTGGTGCAAATCGGACCTTGATTTTTCTTGGTACAGACAACAAACACTGAGGTTAACTCTCCTTCCATGCAGCTCGTAACAAGAAACATACACTAGAGGAGAGGAACAAGCTGAAGTCCAACCTTAAAGCTAGCTGCAAATGAGAGCGAGGGAGAAAATCCCTCCTTTCCTTCTTATCTAAGAGCCAAAAGAGAGAGAGAAATTTCCAAGATTTCACCTCCTCTCCTTTGCCAAAAAATGTGCTTCAAGATTGCGTAAGACCAAGAAAAACTTTCCATTCATCTCTTTTTTGCAAAACCTATGTTTCCTGGGAAAAAAACCCATGTCTAAGCTACTCCCAAAACCTCGTTTTGTGTGCCATCGCATTGCTTTTCCAAAAATAGAAAAGGTTTTTTATTGCCACCCATGTGAATGGCCCCCATAGACACCGCCACAACAAGCAGCCACTGCTATCAGTGCACCACCAAATAACGCAACAGTAGAGCCAATGCATGTACGCCCGCGAGGGAGGTGGAGGGACACCATAGCCATGGAGCTTGTGAGCTCTTGCAAGGGCTCACTTGTGATATGTTATGAGGAGCTCCTTTTCATGAATAATGAAGGTTTAAATTTGTTTTGCATATGGGTTTTTCCACTTGCCACGTGGCGACTCCAAGGAAGAACCCCCCCCCCCCCCCCCCGAAACCTCCAAACCCCAAAATTAACGCACAATGGGGTTTTTGCCCATCTATTTCTTCAATTTAAACCCCTTTTTGGTGCACTAAAACTCGGTAAATCCCCAATCTCAAGGCTTGTGAGCCAACCACCATTGTCAGCCTGCAAATCAATGCATTTATCCATCCTTGTATTCCACTTTTATCTTAAGATAGACACATTAAAACATATTGTGCATATGCCAAGAAGGGATCGTACTATCTCAAAATTCAAGTAGCATATGAACATGCGTGGTTTCCACACTACAGGTCTATATAGGCAACTGCAATTGCACACTACAACTACTCATGCTTTTTTACATAACTAAAGCGCCGCAATGTACTGCAACATTTGACACAAGTACACATAGGTATACTCATGCTCATTCTCAAAGGCTTGCAAAAGGAGGGGCATGATTGTTTTTCGGATTAGACATAAAGATGATTGGGACATAACAATAAGTGTATAGGCCATATATTTTCTCTTGTAAAATGTAACTTTTAATGCACTAGTAACTTGTGTGTAGCGGAAAATGATGACATAGTGAGCATTTCATTAAGAACAAGTTCCTAATGAGCATAGAGAGAGTAATTAGTTGAAGAAAGCAACATAGCAATTACATCTAGCTAGTTTGGCATAGACAATACTTGAAAAGAGAGAGAAATAGAACAATTGACAATAGTTGAGGACCGGATTTACATGGAGCTGGTCACCCCTCCAAAAAGGCTTTGTATCATAGCTTCTCCCATCAAGGGAGACTTTTGTACAATACAATCTTTGTGTTCCTTGACAAAAATCGTTGGTGCAATGAAGATGGAAGATTCATGCACCAAATTATGCTTGAAAAACACACCTAGTGGGCCTAGCCTCAGTCCCAAGACCTCACACACCTTCAAAGATGGTGAGAGCTAGCATGGAATGAGGAAAGATTGAGAGAAAGAAGATGTATCTTACGAGAAAGAAGTATTCTCCTTACATAATCACTCTTGTAGCACAGCTTATCTTAGTAATTAGCATGGTAGAGGAGATGAGCATAGCCATTGAAGCTTGGCTCTTGGTTGGATTTGCATTCCATAGCCAAGAGTTGTTGGTGTAGGCCTCTACTTCTCAATGCTTGGAGAAGGAGATGGAGTTCTTGCTCAAGACATGAGTTGTGTGTGTGTGTGTAGCAAATTAGTTAGCCTAAAAATGCCAACTCTCTCTCTTCTTGGTCGACCCCTCTTCCCATTTACTCTTGCTGGCTTCCCATTGGCTCCTGCAGAGCTTAGCCAATAGCAATTTAGAAGCATAGTTGATAGTCTTGTGACATGTGTCCCCCTTTCCCCTTTTGTGAGAGCTTTAGGTAATTAAAATAATTTATTTAAACTCTCATTGGACCTTTCAGTCTTCTGGCCAATAGGAATCAAGCAAGCCATTGGGGTGCTGAATGCTCATTGCACCCCTTGGTAGACTGTCCAATAGTCTTCTAGAGAGCTTAGTTTCTATTGGTTCTTTTATCAATCATTTTAAAATCGATTAGACTAATTTTACTCTAGCCTAATTCTCATTGGTCCACCTCTATGGCCATCCAATAGGATTTGAGGGGAGATTGGGGGCATTTGGGCTAGGAGCCTGCCATGTGTCCATTATTCCCTTTGTGTAAAGGGAGAGCTTGGGAGTGTGTGTATTTCTCTCTCTTCCCCTACCTTTAGGACTTGCCCCCTCCTTCCTAGGGATGTGGGAAGACTTTCTAGTCTTCCTATAACCATCCAATTTCCCCACTTTTGGCCATTGGACTTTTTAATTAATTTTTGGAACCTTAGCCTATGGAAGTCTTAATGGAGTTGAACCTTAGGTCTTTTAAGCTTCATTGATGCACATTTCTCTTTTGCAGATTGTCCCCCTTTGGATCCCTATTTCCCTCCTTTGGATCCCCATTGAGACCGATCTGGAAGCCTTACCAATATTCTAGCTTTTACTCCCCTGGTACCTCCCATATTAAATGATCAGTTTAACATGAGAAAATCATTTGGGAGAATTAGATATTAGTTTTTATGACATTACCTCTCTCTTGAAATCATAGTCGTCCTCGACTATGAGATAGAGAATATAAAGCCTAGTCATTAGTCCGTTTGCTAGCGGGTAGAGGATTCCTATATTACCCTACGACACCATTCAAGAATGGATGACTAGTCCATCTGGTGCTTGAGATCCTTAGCTACCGCAAGCATGCCTGCACATTATCCGTATCAATCTTCCATAGTAGAGTGACAAGCTCTACTTGGTGTTCAGGAGACGTCGTCTCCAGAAACATGATCCTAAGCATGCATACCTATTAACATTTGTGCACAATAAAGAAAAAGCGAGTCTTATAAGAAAAAAATTTGTTCATTTATACATATTTATATTTGCTTACTCTAGGAAATCATTGTAAGCATTGACGAGGTTTAGGTTATCCTTTAATTGTATGCCTTGCATCCATCTAGCATTTTCAAAAGGATAATTTTTAAACTTGATAAGATATCGTCGAATAGTCTTATCGCCTCTCAATACCTTGTCCTCGTGTCAGAGAATGGACTCGAGCTGCAACACCTCTTCTTGGTCCTCAATCTCCGGTGGGTCTTCAATGGTTGCTTCTTGAGGTGGCTCTCCTTTGTAAATCTTTAGTAGGCTCACGTGGAAAGCATTGTGTATGAGCCAATGGTTGGGCAACTTGAGTTGATAGGCCATCTCGTTGATCGGCCTAAGAATCTGAAAAGGACCATAGTACCTTTTTGCTAACTTAGCATAGTACTTTTGGTGCCCCGTAGGATTTTTTCCCGTCGTGTGCCTTAATTGAGCCTTGGGAAACTTAAGCAAGACCCAATCATTTTGTTTAAAGGCTAGGGTTCTTCTATGCTTATCAAGAACAACCTTTTTTCTTTGCTGAGAGATGGATATAGCATCCTTAATCTTTTGGAAAGATTCTTGTAGGTCTCGGCTATATTCATCTGCAGCGAAGATCTTCCCATGTACCTTGAGTAGCAGAGGAATTTTTTATCTTCCCTCCATCACCTCAAAAGGTGCTTCTCCCGTGGAAGTATGTACAATGTTATTGTAAGCATACTCCACCAAAGGTAAGTACTTCTTCCATTGGGACTTTTGATCTACTTCTGTGACATAAGCTTTTAGTAGATCAAGAATTGTGAGGTTAGCTATTTTACTTTGGCCATCCGTTTGGGGGTGATAGGCCGAAGAGAAGTTTAGCCTTGTACCTAAATTCTCAAAGGAGACCCTTCCAGAAATTACTGGTCATTCTAGGATCTCTATCCGACACTATGGACATTGGCAAGCTGTGGTATTTCAAGATTTGTGATATAAAGAGGGTTGCCATTTGATGGGCCTTGATAGTCTTTTTGACCGGTATGAAATGTGCTTGTATGCTAAACCTGTCCACTATCGTCCATATTCTTGTATTCCCATGGATAGACTTGGGCAATCCAAAGATAAAATCCATGGATATACTCTCCCATGGTACACTAGGGATTGACAACAGTTGAAGCAATCCAGGTTGCTTCCCTCTATCAAACTTTGTCTTTTGGCATACCACACATTTTGAAACGTACTCTTGTATGTTTGTTTTCATGGCAGGCCAATAGAAGTATGTTTCTATCCCTTTTAGGGTAGACTGAATCCCTCTATGCCCTGCATAAGGAGGAGCATGAGATTCATACATTGCTTTCTCACGTAGTGTGTTAGTAATGCATAGCGTGTTTCCATAGAGAAGATAACCATCTTGTAAGGTAAATGATTCTTCCTTCTTCCCTAGTGCAAGGGCTGAAATCACATCTTTAAAAATCGGGATCGATAGTGTACTAATCTATCATAGAAGAAGATCATTGTGAGTTGCTATGGATACCGCATTCACTCTTGGTCGTCTTGAGAGTGCATTGGCTACTTGATTATGCTTGCCAACAATGTAAGCAATATGAAAATGGAATTGCGAAAGGAAATTTGCCCACATCATTTGTTTGTCGGAGAGCTTGGTCTACATCATGAAGTACTTAAGGCTTTGGTGATCCGTTTGTAGAATGAAAGGAGTCCCCAATAAATAGTGGTTCCACAAATCTAGAGCATGTAGAACTGCTAAGAGTTACTTTTCATATATACCTAGAGCTTGCTCAAGAGGGTTGAGCCTTCGACTTTCATAGGCTATGGCGTGCCCTTCTTGGAGCAAAACAGCTCCAAGGCAATCACCACAGGCGTCGCATTGGACCTCAAATGACTTTGAGAGATCCAATAGTGTAAGCACAAGTTGAGACATAAGCTTCTCTTTAAGCTTTTTGAAAGCATCGTTCTCCTTGGTGGACCATATAAACCTAACTTTTTTCTTTGTTAGGTCATGTAATGGTCCCGCGATTTGTGAGAATTTTTCTATGAAGCGTCTATACTATGCACACATACCTATAAAGCTTCTTAGTTCATGTAATTCCTTGGATTAGGCCATCCTTTTATTACCTCTAGCTTTGATGGATCCATTTAATGCCATCTTGAGAGATATTGTGACCTAAATATTGAATCTCTTGTAAGAAAAATTCACTTTTCTTTCGATTTTTATAAAGTTTATTCTCTCGTAAAACTTGAATATTACATGGAGGTGTTGCTTGTGCTCGTCTAATGAATTAGAGTAGATGATTATATCATCAAAAAACACTCCAGTAAAGCTTCGGTGAGGCCTGAATAGCTTCTCCATCAGACGGTTGAATGTGACTGGTGCATTGGTCAAGCAAAAAAGCATGACAATGTACTTGTAAAGACCAAACGTAGTGCGAAATGCGGTCTTTACAATGTCTTGATTAACTATCCTTATTTGATGATAGCCACTTTTTAGGTCAATCCTAATGAAGTAGGTCAATCCCTGTAGCTTATCAAATAGGTCTTCTACCCGTGGAACGGGAAACCTATTCTTGATAGTGATCCTATTTAGTGCTCTATAGTCGACACACATACGATATGTGCCATCTTTCTTTTGCACTAATAAAACTGGCGAACAAAATGGAGATGAGCTAGGCCTAACCATGCCTTTCTCAACCAATTCATGCACTTGCCGCATAATCTCCTCTTGTTGAACTTGAGAAACTTGATAAGGAGGTTTATTAGGCGGTGAGCTTCCTGGAAGAAGTTCAATTGCATGGTCGTCATCCCCTCGTTTGGGAGGTAGCTCACAAGGGATGTCGTCAATAAAAACATCTTGGAATCCCTTTAGGAAATTGGACAACTCTAATTCCTTTTGATTGCCTATTTCTTCTTTTGCGGAAACATTAGGTTCATTTTGAGAATCTTTAACAAAAATCATGTACACAAAAATAGAGCTCTTTATTGACTTATTGAAAGCTTGCTTATGTACAATAGGTATGGTGCTACTAACTCCTTAGCATCTATGTACATATGTTTTTCCCTGTACCTAAAGTAGATTTGTATTTCAGGGAATTTAACATTGGCAGGCATGCGATCAAACCATGGTGCCCCTAGGATTACATCCTCATGCTTGAGAGGAGAGATGAAGAAATCCTCCTTGTCCACATAGCTTTGGACATGGAGCCTCAATTTCCCAATCAAGGGAGTGACTGAGGCTTCTTGTCCCTTGAAAGCACCATCGGCAGGTAGGACATCTCCCATCTCATAGGCTTGGATGCCTGGCTTGGTGGCCAACTCCGTGGATATGAACTTGTGAGTAGAACCAGGGTCAAAGAGAATGAAAGCATCATGTTCTCTTACCTTTCCCCAAGCATGACATAGAGGAGATCCTTTGTGATGAGCATCCTCTTCTTGAATTTCGACTATGAAAGCTCTAGGAGGCTCATTACCTGTATTCTTGTGGGAGCAAGCACGATAGGTTGGCCCTTGCTCCCCACACTTGAAATTGTGAGTAGAACCAGGGTCAAAGAGAATGAAAGCATCATCTTCTCTTACCTTTCCCCAAGCATGACATAGAGGAGATCCTTTGCGATGAGCATCCTCTTCTTGAATTTCGACTATGGAAGCTCTAAGAGGTTCATTACCTGTATTTATGTGGGGGCAAGCACGATAGGTTGGCCCTTGCTCCCCGCAATTGAAACAACGGTTATCTTTTTGATAACACTCTAGCTCTTCAGGAGAGAGTTTATTTTTGTCTTTATAAACTCCCTTCTCCTTGGCTTTGTTGTTGTTGGAGTTGCCTTTGGGAGACTTTTGGATGTTGTCCTTCCCCTTAGGCTCACTACGGTCCTTGTTTTCCATGGGCTTAAGATTTCTCTTAGCCCCTTGTTGGAAGTTGATTCTTGAAGCCACCATGATATGGTGTATGACCGCAGATATGGTAAATCCATCTTTTTGTAGATAGTGGCTTTGAGATGTAAATCCCAAAATCTGTCTACATATTTGTGAATAGATTCATAGGGAGAGAGCTTCAAGCATCGCCATTCGGTGAGTACTTTGTCTTTGGCATTGCTAGCCAAAAACTACTTCAGGATGGAAGCTCTTAAAGCTTTCCATGTTCGTGGAGCTTCACCGTTTGTTCGTAGGCTAGACCACCATTGCCCAGGGGACTTTTGAAAATGCATAGCTACATGACCGAATTGTTGGATAAAGGTCAAGACTTTGTCTGTTGCACCAAAGGTGCCATCGTAGGTAAGGAAAGCGATGTTCTTTTGTCCCTCTTTCAACTTTTGAGCTTGGACGACCTTTTCCAAGTGATATAGGATTTCCTATGGCTCTTTTCTTGGGCAGTTCGAGAGCTACACCATCACTTTCTTCAGAAGAGGAAGAGGATGAGGAGCATGGAGAAGAGGGTGACCTCTTTCTCGTCTTTTTCTTCCCTTGTTCCTTCCCTTCTACACCATTACTTTCTTCAGAAGAGGAAGAGGATGAGGAAGATGGAGAAGAGGGTGACCTCTTTCTCGTCTTTTTCTTCTCTTGTTTCCTCTCTTCCCTCTTTGAATTATGGTGAAGAGGAGTATGCGATGGTCTTCTCTGTTTAGGGGGTGTTGGAGAGCGTTTTGCCCGTCGTCTTCGTGGAGCCATCTCCATCGAGGTGGCAGGAGACTCGCTTCTTTCTCGTTCTTTCGGTGGAGGCTCTACTGTTGAAACTTGGGCTCTCCTTTGAGAGGGAAATGCCTCATTGAGTAGTAAGTTTTTGAGCCCTTCGTACGGATCCTCCTCTTCTTCCCTTATCGGAGAGAGTCCTCTTTTGGAAGTCTTACCAGGAGCTTCCCTAGGTACTCTCTCTTCTTGGTGGGGAGTTTGGAGGATACCATGGGTGCGTAATTGCTAGAGCACTTCACCTTGGAGGGATGGATTGCCCAGGGCTTGTTGAAGCCTAGAAACAAGATAGTTTACAAGCATAGGGGCATCATTAGTTGCTCTATCATTAGCAAAATCAAAGCTATCAACATTCATTTCAATCTCTTTACCCTTGTCAGCCATACTAGCAAATTTTAGATGTAGATTTTTACTTGTACTTTGGCACTTCAAGCCCTAGTTGCTACTCCTATTTATCTTCAAAGATAAGCACTCAAGCATCTATACCCGTGGCTCGAATATTATTAATTGCAAGGAATAGAAGAGAGGGTTTCATAGAGCCGAGAAAACACCGATTCTATCAAGCTTCTAATAGCTCAATAATGGTTAAGCCATAGGCAAGTCCCATAGGACTCCATTATTAAGACCATAGCTCTCGATGGTATCCCCGTTAACTGCATAAAGCAGGCATTCTTCAAGGATGAAAAATCCCTATTCTACTTACTCTTTTGCAATTACACCAACCATTTGTAGCAAGCTTGAGGAACTCTCTTATTGAGCAAGAAAAGAGAAACCAATAGCTCTGATACCAATGTAACTTTTAATGTACTAGTAACTTGTGTGTAGCGGAAAATGATGACATAGTGAGCATTTCATCAAGAACAAGTTCCTAATGAGCATAGAGAGAGTACTTAGTTGAAGAAAGCAACATAGCAATTACATCTAGCTAGTTTGGCATAGACAAGACTTGAAAAGAGAGAGAAATAGAACAATTGACAACAGTTGAGGACCGGATTTACATGGAGCAGCGGTTCCCCCCTCCAAAAAGGCTTTGTATTATAGCTTCTCTCATCAAGGGAGGCTTTTGTACAATACAATCTTTGTGTTCCTTGACAAAACTCATTGGTGCAATGAAGATGGAAGCTTCATGCACCAAATTATGCTTGAAAAACACACCTAGTGGGCCTAGCCTCAGTCCCAAGACCTCACACACCTTCAAAGATGGTGAGAGCTAGCAAGGAACGAGGAAAGATTGAGAGAAAGAAGATGTATCTTATGAAAAAGAAGTATTCTCCTTACATAATCACTCTTATAGCATAGCTTAGCTTAGTAATTAGCATGGTAGAAGAGATGAGCATAGCCATTGAAGCTTGGCTCTTGGTTAGATTTGCAATCCATGGCCAAGAGTTGTTGGTGTAGGCCTCTACTTCTCAATGCTTGGGGAAGGAGATGGAGTTCTTGCTCAACACATGAGTTGTGTGTGTGTAGCAAATTAGTTAGCATAAAAATACCAACTCTCTCTCTTCTTGGTCGACCCCTCTTCCCATTTGCTCTTGCTGGCTTTCCATTGGTTTCTGTAGAGCTTAGCCAATAGCAATTTAGAAGCATAGTTGATAGTCTTGTGACATGTCCCCCTTTCCCCTTTTGTAAGAGCTTTCGGTAACTACAAAATTTATTTAAACTCTCATTGGAACTTTTAGTCTTCTGGCCAATAGGAATCAAGCAAACCATTGGACTGATGGATGCTCATTGAACCCCTTGGTAGACTGTCCAATAGTCTTTTAGGGAGCTTAATTTCTAATGGTTCTTTTATCAAGCATTTTTAAATTGATTAGATTAATTTTACTCTAGCCTAATTCTCATTGGTCCACCTCTATGGCCATCCAATAAGATTTGAGGAGAGATTGGGGGCATTTGGGCTAGGAGCCTGCGATGTGTCCATTATTCCCTTTGTGTAAAGGGAGAGCTTGGGAGTGTGTGTGTGTGTGTGTGTATTTCTCTCTCTTCCCCTACCTTTAGAAGTTGCCCCCTCCTTCCTAGGGATGTGGGAAAACTTTTGAGTCTTCCCATAACCATCCAATTTCTCCACTTTTGACCATTGGACTTTTTAATTAATTTTTAGAACCTTAGCCTATGGAAGTCTTAATGGAGCTGAATCTTAGATCTTTAAACTCCATTGATGCACATTGCTCTTTTGCAGACTGTCCCCCTTTGGATCCCTACTTAGATGGATATGGTAGCCTTACCAAATACCTCCCCATATAAAATGATCAGTTTAACATGAGAAAATCATTTGGAAGAATTAGATATTAGTTTTTATGATATAAAAATTAATATTTATTATTTACGATACAAAATTTATTGAAGCTATTGTAAGTTCCTAAGTCTATGATTTATTTTGTTCATAATTGATATCTTTCAAGAGTTTTGAAAGATTGGATAAAAATAGATGATATCTTGTGTTGCTATTGAATATTTCATAAAGATAGAAGATCTATTTATAATGCAAAAGCAAGGTCCTTATTTAAAACTTTTTATGATTTTATGAGTTATAAAAAGAAAATGGACTTAATATGCGAAGGGTGACACCTTTGCAAAAACAATCCACGTTGTAAGCCATATCTTTTCACTTAAGATTAATAATTCTTATTTGCATTATAAAATTTGTTAAAGTTTGTGAGTTACTATGTTTTATATAGTTATTCTTTAAGAGGTGGTAAAGAAATACCTACTTATGTTACTATTTTTAAGATCATGAAAATAAAAGATATATTTATAATGCAAAAGCATGGTCAGTGTTGAATTAGTTGTTTTTCTAGACTTATCTAAGATCAAACTCTAACATTGTGTTACCTAGAGTTTGATGCAAGAAGTTATCAAGAGTTTATTGTTTTGAAACTTGATCTTACAAATGCAATCCCCAGAGTACCATAATGAAGGAGCTACGAAGAACACATCTACCTAACATGAGAGTAGAACACATGAGAGTTCATCAAACTAGGATGATAATTGAGAGAGATTGTGAAAGCTCAAAAGTAGGGTGGTTTGAGAGATTGTGAGAAGTTGTGCTATTGTAATCATTGACATCAATATAAAGAAGATTCTTCTTCTCAGTGCCTTACAATAAGAGAGCATAGAAGAGGTTTCATGGGTCACCCCCCATAAAGATTACCACATTTGCGACACCCAATGTTGACATGAGTATGTTAGGATGATATATGATGTGCCCAAAATCAAGAATCTATGCAGTTCTCTAGCCAACACATATAAATTTCTTTACAAAGGAGGTAGAACATGCTATAGGGGATGCCAACATTAGACTGAATGAAATGTTGCAAACAAATTTTACAACAGTAGTCTACAAGAGTTCTTTCTCTTTCAGAATGATTTCAAGCACCAAAAATTGGCAAAAACATCTTCAATTCAGAGTAAAGTGGCAGGTGATCTAATATGATAAGAGAGGATGTACACCTTCCATTAATGAGCATAGTTAGTGTTAATCTTGGACCGTGTGATGATGTTTGGCTTGCCTGGGCTTGAGGGCCGCACATCCATCAAAAAATGGGCCATATGAGCTCGAATACTTACATGTCCAAAAGTGAGCCCTTGCCAGCCTGAGATGTCTTATGTACAAAAAGGGGAAGGAGGGCGGTGGTCAATAAGTTACAACGACCCAAAACTGAGCGAGTCCCGTATCTCATGGAACCAATGGTTACAGATGGAAATAATTCCCTTGAAAGAGTAATCATCTCTTCAAAATGGGCAGAGCACCAAATGAACCTTCTGGCATGTTAAGCATAGATGTGGTTTTTTAAAGACTGCGAGTGGGCTTGCACCCTGACTTGCTACCAGAAACATGTGATGAGGCTTTTCCCATACTTGGCCGAATTAAGCGGCTCCAGAAAACACCTCCAAGAGTGGTTTTGCCCCTAAAACCATGCTGGCAGAAGACTTTGAATCCACCACTAACATTTCTGGAGCCTTGAAAGCTGTTTATGCATTGATCTCGATTGCTTGTGCAAGTCCAGAACGGTATCCAAATCTGCAAAGTCTGCCTTCTCTGCAACTCTCAATACTTCTACAAAAAGTTTCTCTTCACATCCTTTAATCGCATGTGTGCTTTCCAAACTCTCTAACTCGGCTGCTCTCACTGCTGCTCTTTTCAAAACGGACTCGGGCATTCCTGCACAAGGCACATATTATGACTGCACCAAACTTCTGAGGCAACCCATTTAGGAAAACGAGGAATCTGAACTGAACCTGCAATGCGAGCTACATTCACACCATAGCTCTTGGGGCATGCACCACTTGCAAGCTTATAAAGAAAGGTTACTTTTTCCACCGCATCGTCATGTTCGACTTTACAAGCCATGTGATGCAAGGCTACCTGAAAAATTTATGTTCTCTCTCTCTCTCTCTCTCTCTCTCTCTCTCTCTCTCTCTCTCTCTATCGCGTTGTTTCTCTCTGTCTCTATCGCTCTCTCTTTTTTAACCCTTTAACTTTTTAGGCTTTTAATTTTTTAACGTACTATCTTTTTAACCCTTTTTTTAACTCTATCGTTTTTTAATTATAACTCTATCGTGCTGCCCCTCTCTCTCTCTCTCTCTCTCTCTCTCTCTCTCTCTCACCCCGCGCGCTGTCCTCCCCCCCCCCCCCCCCGTCTCTCTCTCTCTCTCTCTCTCTCTCTCTCTCTCTCTCTCTCTCAGGGCCGTGCGAGGGCCGTACGCACACAAGCTCTCTCTGCAAGCTCTTCTACAAGTAGAAGGACTTCCTCATCGTAATACCCTACCCCACATTTGTGGCTCGGGTTCGATGGATCCGCCTACCGAAGGGGAAGGGCAGGGTGTAGATAGCTACACCACCCCCAAAAAAACAACAACTACATTTAAACAGAGCAACAGAGATACTATACTATCACCAGGATCCTTACGAGTGGGGAAAACCTCCAAGATACATGATGAGCTAATGATGGAGAAGGTCCAGGTGATGCTCAAATCAGAGCTAAACTATATGAGGGATGACATCAGGAAGGAAATGCACGCGAACGCTGAGAGTTACAGGAACTCCATGTATGGAGACATGATGAGAGAACTAAGGAGAGAGATCCGGGGGATATAGAATGAGGAGATTCAGAGCTTGAAAACGGAATTACGAAACCTAATCAAGGCCGAAGTAAATGTAA
Source organism: Adiantum capillus-veneris (assembly GCF_014529385.1). Taxonomy (NCBI): domain Eukaryota; kingdom Viridiplantae; phylum Streptophyta; class Polypodiopsida; order Polypodiales; family Pteridaceae; genus Adiantum; species Adiantum capillus-veneris. Next base: position 48,368,869 of record NC_140937.1, read on the forward strand.
CAGAATGCGTTATGCAAAAGAAAATCGATGAGGCAGTAGCAAGTTTTGAAGCATGGAGAACAAATATGGAAAAGCAAATGGGGGAAAAAGATGCAATAATCGAGGAGCTAAAAGGAGAACTTGCGGCTTGCAAATCTGTAACTAAGGAGAAGGGAGACGACCAACCTTCGGTGTTGAAGGAGCTCGAGGACATGAAGGATCAGATGAAAGCTCTACGGGAAGGAGATGAACAGAAATCGAAAACGGTATCTTCATGGACGGAACGTCTTTGTAAGACACAAGAAAAGGTTGATGAAGCAAAGAAATGGATTGAGGATGCGAAGAAAGGGAAGGCCCAGATGCCCGATACCACACCTACCTCCACTATTATTAATATGACCATTGAGGAAGAGCAGAAAAGGAAGAATCCGGCTCTACATGTGCGGGTCACAGGGGTCAAAGACAAAGAGAATGTAGATGAAGACGTGAAGGAACTGCTACAACGCATGGGCATCACAGAGCCCACTCACACAAGTGCATGGAGAGTGGGCAAGAAAGGAATCGATGTGAAGGGAAACGTAAAGGATAGGGCACTTATTCTCCGCTTCCCGAATATAGAAATAAGGAAAGAATTTCTAAAGAAGAGGCCAACTCTTAAGAAAACCGGTATTTTCCTGGGAGATGACCTTACATTGGCACAAGTGGCACGCATGCAAGAGTTGATGCCAGAGATCAGGGCAGCAAGAGAAAAGGGGAAAATCGCCTTTTATAGAGGAGGGAAAGTAGTGGTTCTGGAAAAGCGCTCAGCATGACGGTGCGAGACCTATGGGGTGACGCTCCGGATAGCGGCGTGGAATTGTAATGGATCGTATAGGCTAGATGCAGGTGCCTTTGAAGACAGCTTTAGGGACAGAGACATAGTTTTCTACTCAGAGACACACCAGATACCGGGACAGCGTATGCCACATGTGAAGGGTTATTTATGGGAGACAGTAGGTCGACCAGACAAAAGATCTCTACGGGGTAGCCGGGGTTCAGGAGGAGTAGCAGTCTTATTTAAAGAAGAGCTGAAACCACTACTACAGATCATCAAGAAAGATGAACAAGCAAGGTATATGTGGGTGAGAATGAGAGCCGAGACAAGTAGATTTCTATATATCGCTATATGCTACTTCCCTCCAAGTACATCAGTCTACTCCTCACCTAAAGGACAGTCCCCTTTCTCCATATTGAGTAATGACATATGGGAGTTTTCTAGAGATGGAGACATCGTTCTCTTAGGAGACTTTAATGCTAGAACGGCCAACTCTCAAGCAGTATTCTATGATACCTCTGAGGAAATGCTCAGAGAAGTGGATTTATCACAAAGGGGGCTTACTAGAAACTCACAGGATAAAGAACACACTGAATATGGTAGACATCTCATGGAGATGGCAACTACACATGGTTTAGCCATACTTAATGGTCTAGAGAATTTCCCTTTACCTGGGGGATTCACATGCTTCCCGCACACGCATGGGGCCAGCACAGTGGATTATGTCATGACTTCACCAAGCTTTCTTTCTAGTATCGAGGACTTTAAGGTGGGACCCAGACCAGTTGGAATTGCAGTGGATCATGCTCTCTTGACCTTATCAATCTCCTTCCAATACAATGCCTCTCAAGTACCAAGGAAGAAGACACACACAAGATATACTTTCACACCAGAGACTGATTCAGTCTATGTGGCAAAGATCTATAATAGGACGTGGGCAGCCGAGCCAATATATACTGTAGAGGAGATTACTTCTCAGTTAACAGAGATACTACATGGAGCAGCACAAGAGGCATACCCACATACTCAACCTGATCCAAAGAGAGGATCTGGGAACATGCCTCAGAACAGTTGGTATGACGAGGAATGCAGAGAGACGAGAACCCAGGTACAAAAAGAGCTTACACTTGAGATCATCACATATAAGCAGTCTCCGATTGCTCTTCGGCGTATAGTACGTCGCAAGAAAAGGGCATCTTTAGCCAAACTGGAGAAGGATTTATATCAGCTTTTCTTGAGTCGGGACTCACATGAGGCCTGGCCCTTATTTCACGAGCACTCACCGCCTTCGACAATTACTTCTCCTGAGATTTGGGGTCAATATGTAACATCATTATATATGGTATCTGGACAGCCTCCACTACCAGATCCGCTAGAGCCATGCCCTGCTACTAGTACTTTCTTTACTACGGAAATGGTGGAAAAAGCCATTGATAAGATGAAGACAAGAAGAGCATATGATCATGAGGGTCTAGTAGCAGAACATTTGATTCATGCAAGGGATCTACTTTCAGAAGTCCTTGCTCGTCTGTTTAATCGGGTCATGTGTGAAGGATTACCTGAATCTTGGAAATTATCTACTATCGTACCTATTTTCAAGTCAGGGGATCCTATGATACCCGGGAACTACCGTACCATTATGGTGGGTCACACATTGACCCGACTGTACGCATCCATTCTGGAACAAAAACTGAGTAGATGGGCAGAGAATGAGGGCATAAGGGCAGCAGGACAAGCTGGATTCAGGAGGGGTTATTCCACTCTAGATCATATTCTTACGCTCAGAGCCATTATTGAGGAAGGAAGAGCAAGCAGGAGAAGGATGTATTGTTGCTTTGTGGATTTTCGGAAAGCTTTTGATACAGTACCAAGGGCCAGATTGATGCGCAGGATGCAAGAGTTAGGGGTCCCCAAAGAGATTATCTGGGGGATCATGGCCTTATATGGGTCAGTAACTGGTTATGTACGTACTCCAGAAGGGGATTCCGACATTGTTCATTCCACCGTTGGAGTAAAGCAGGGATGCCCATTGTCCCCTACTTTATTTGGTATGTATATAGATGAGGTATCAGATTACATTGATAGAGAGGGTGACAGAGGTGCTCAACTGGCAAGGTCATGGATCCCTTTGTTGTTGTATGCAGATGATATTGTATTGATAGCAGAATCACCAGATGGAATGCAGAGGCAGTTAGATGCATTACATAAATTCGCGGAGGATAGCGGACTGTCGGTGAATTTGGGTAAAACCAAAGTTATGGTGTTTAACACCACACCGTAGTGGGTTAGGAGATCAGCACCTACATTTGCATATGGCCAGGATACAGTAGAGTACACAGATGCATACACATACCTTGGTGTGGTATTTGCAGGACCGAAGTTTACTCTTAAGAAAGCAGCAAAGGCTAGATTGTCCAGAGCCTCTGCGGCCTTGGGAGGGTTGGAGAGGATGTGTTCACAAGTGCAATTTCACGAACCACGAACAAAACTTTGGCTCTTTGATACTGTGGTGGCTTCGGCTATGCTCTATGGGGTCCAGATTTGGGGACCATCTGTGGATCAGGATAATTGGAAGCCAATGGAGAGACCTTTGGTATCTATGATTTCCCGAATGATTAGAGCTAAGGCCTCCGTACCACACGCGATTATCCGAGCGGAACTAGCTGCCCCTCCGATAGAAATTGAAGCTCTTACCAGATCAATGTCCTTTATACATGGTTTGTGGGATACAAATAATTGCCGCTATACTAGATTGGCCCTCGAATCCTCTCGACAGTTAGCAATGAAAGGGGATACATCACGCTGGTATGCGCAACTGTCTTCGTGGGTTCAGAGACACGTGTTCAGTATGGAAAGATTACCCCCCTACCAATACTCTCTTGAGGCTCCATCATTGGCAATTACACGAACGGAGATTAATAAAATCATCCGTCAGGATCTTATACAGTTGGATACTAAGAGGACATGGGTAGACCCTACACAAGAATTGGGCACGAAGATGGCCGACTACAAAGAAAACTTCCTACAGCTATCTGAAGATGGATTTGTGACTCGCCCGAGCTACATGGATACCCACCTGTCTCATGGTTTGAGATGTGCTATTGGTCAGATTCGTACATCCTCACACCAGCTGGAAATTGAATTTGGCAAATTTAGGGGAATCCCACCAGAGAGCAGAATTTGCAAGTTATGCGGAATGGAGCCGGAGACAGAATTACACTACATATGCCATTGCACCGTATACTATGAGATACGTGGGCGTTTCCATTGCCTATTTAAAGAAGGCTTTGGACCTCTAGATAAAGTCATGCAATACCAAGATCAAAGATGCTTAGGCTTGTACCTACTGGAAATACATCGGCACAGGGATAATCTAATGAGAAGACAAAGAGCACTACAGCCTCAGAGGCAGATCACAGATTTCTTCGGATCGAGAGAAGCAGGAGGGGAAGGAGAAGCAAGAGACCAGCAACCAGCACAAAGGAGTACCCACATCCATACCAAAGGCACCCTCATTGACAGGGCGATTGAGCTTAGGAAATCGAGACGACCACGACCGAGATGCAGAAGCACACTTCATCGGAGGAGACTACAACAAAGGATTAGAAGCATTCTAGCCAGACACCCAGAATGCTCCTAAGAAGTTTATTCAATACTTTGTATTTAGTTTTTCACATTTATTTTCACACTTTCACACTTTTCACACTTAGTACTTTAGTACTAAGGTACCCAGACTTTGTAACACATTCACCACTTTTGTATCAGTTTGGTCTCATAGGTCATTCTGGCCTTTTTGAAGACGTTAATATAACATTTCATTTCATTTCATTTCTCTCGCCTACAAAGAAAGAGGCTGATTTCTATTACTTGAAAATTCCCGAAAACAACCAAATGGTGTTGATTCCGAGGGTAAGTACTTTACGGATTGCATTGCAAGCCCAAAGGCAACAATCTGAAAACTGTAAAACTAGATATTACTAGCCACATGGCAAACTGTAAGCCAGGGTAAAAAACTCTCAGCAAAAAGTGCCCTGGCAAGCTAAGTGGAGAGAAGATGACAGCAGGGGCAGGGAGGGCGTCAAGGCGTGCTGGCGGGCAGGGGGCAGCGCAAGGGGGGAAAGGCGAGGGAGATGCGTGAGCAACGGCGAGCCCAAGGATGAAATTCCTCTGGGGGAGTTGAACCTTTGCGAAGCAATAATAAAGAGATACCAGAAGGGGCGCCAGTCTTTGGGGCAGTGCGTCTGGAAATGGAACTCCGTTTTCCCATGTCGACTCCCCTCTTCTTGCTCTCTCTAGTCAAAATCAATTCAGTTCAGTTATTTGCAGTTTCTGCTTGTGTGTTGCTATTGATCTTTGGGTTGGGGTGTCCAAGTCTATTACAGTGGTATCAGAGCTCAGACGATTCTTCTTCCACGGAGGATCCGATCCTTTCTGCAGCACACATGGGTTCTCCCGGAGAAATCGACAGAGACACTACCCATCCGACTGTTAGCCTACAAGGAGATGAAGAAAAGCCAAATCCCAACGAGGGAACAAAGGAAACCAACGGAGATTCCGATCGGAGTAAGCAATTTCTTGAGGAGTTGCGAAATTTTGGTAAATTTTCGATGGGGAATTTCGACAAAGTGGAGTAGAAATGTCAACTACAGGTTGACACATGCATAAAAAAGATTGATTAAGTACTCCAAGGACCTGAAATATACGAATCACCCGAAGGTTGACAACTCTTCTTCGGGAGGACGTTTCTCGGAAGCTTCCAAGGTACGAAGGGTGAAAGGTAACACCCAGACATGGTGATCTACAGTGTTGTTGCACAGAGAAGCACCTAAGAAGTGGATAAAAATTAAGAGAATTTTCACGTCAACTTGGTTAACGGAAAAATATGAAAAAGATATCACCACGGCTTGGCACCATCTGAGAATGAAAAAGGAAAACACTTTGGTTGACTATTGCCAGAGGTTTTGGATTATCTTTTTGCCAATGACGTCATTTCAGAGGATCACCTTGAAGGACCAGATTGAGCGGTTTTGTTGCGGACTACCAAAAGAGATTCGACGGTATTGGCTAAAGAAAAAGTCTGGTGACTCCATTTAGAGACGTATGGGACATGCCAAGGAAGGCTTTGGTACGTATGTTGGCACCCTAACCTATCCTACACACAAGTTAGTGTCCACCTCAACTGGGCAAGAGTCTTCTAAGGGAAGGGAGAGTTAGAAAAGAAATCCACAGGGTCCACATTGACAAAAGAGCAGCATACTGAGTACTTCAAAGAGCGCAAGTGTTATGGCTATGGTGGACAGGGACATATATTCTGGGAATGTCCTAAGAATGAACCAAGGGAACCGGCTGATAGTGGCCCTCTTGAAAGACTTGTTATCGCCCTCAATTACGCCTACAAAGACAAAGGCCAAAATTTTTCCTCAGTAGACACTGACTCTATATACCCATGCACTAGACAGCACACGTCCAGTACTTGCACAAAGACATCAAATTGTTGAATATCTTAAACACAACGAATCCGACTTTCACATTTCTGCTACAGTAAGCATGCATAATCTTTTAAGAAAAGCTAACAAACCAATCTTTGAGCATGCAATAAGCATGCAAATCTGTAAAGGAAAGTTAGCAAACCAACCTGTGAATCCTTCGCATGTTCATCAGCTAGGCGATGATAGTGAGTTGAAAACATCCCCAGACAACCCACGTTGTGTACAAGATGCTCCAATACCGCATGCCTGACAAAAGCCTTCAATAAGGTCTCATAAATATACTCGTAAGCACAATTTTCAGATACACCAACTTACGCTATGGCCTGGCCATCTGAAGTTGCAGTTCCTCTTCCTAGTTCATCTAATGCAACCAGTGAGTGCCGAGTCGCAGAAATCTGCTAGTCAGACAGGTTCTACTAATTTAACTCTTTACAAGTACAGCGTAATATTTATAAAGCAATGCTTGCCTGCACAAAGAATTTTATAAGTGGCTTTACCAGCATAGAAGATGTTTCCAAAAGCTCTACAAAGAATGTGCTTTGAGCAGCCATGATATGATCTTTTGCACCCATCCGGACGAAAATTCTATCAATGGGAGAGAAATGAAACTGCTTGGCAGGAACATGAGCACCTACCTGCTAAGACAAAACAACGGAACAAGCTTCTTGAAATACCACCATGGCAGTTTCCAAAAACAGTTAAACTTTGTAGCAAAAGATGGGAATGTAGCTGATGACACCAGGAATTCACCTGAGCTAAAACTACTGCCAAGCAGACCTGACGAAGAAGAGTAGATTTCCCTCCCATATTTGGCCCGGTTAGAAGCATAAAAGGAGCACACGCTTCACCACCTAGCTTGACATCATTCGGTACAAAGTACCTTCCCCCATCAAGGCTTCCTTCTAATATTGGATGCCTCAAGTCTTTGGCAAGAATGAATGGTGCTAAGCTATTAGAAGGCCCCTTCATGTTATCCATGATCGGCTTGCATGCAACACCCAAAAGAGAGTTGCTTGCCAAATTGAGGCTGATAAGCGCATCCAATTCTATACTTGCACAATAATAATATCAGCATAAGCATGAAGCATGAACGTAGGATTAAGACTTGCATGACAAATAAACATACAACCTGACCTGCAACCGATTGAACAACAAACAACCAAGATGGGTAATTCTCACAAAAATGAGCTAGTAACCCCTGCAATATATTTTTCAAAGCTGCTTCTTTGCATGCTTCTTCCAAAACAAGCTCTGCAAGTAGCTTTTTGATGGTTGATGTTGAGTATCGTCGAACACCCTGAATTAAAAAGTCCACAGAGCCCACCATTTTGTGAATGGCATTGCACAAGCTCAATTTTACCTCATAAGCTGACAGGCTACGTGTTTGACAAAAGCTACCATGGTATAGCAGTTGCACTGTTTCAAGTAAACAAGTCTATTGAAATTTATTGCTCAACTTAGAGCAGGTTCTGAATTTCTACATATAAGATACCATTAGCTTGTTGGAGTGTGAGTCTTGAGCACAACTTATGAATCAGAATTTGCATCCCAAAAACTGCAGTTTCAAGTTTGAATCATTGACATGGTGATTTTATCCTAGGAGAATCAAACATCAAATGTAGACAGAGTACAAAAGTATGTTTTGAGTGTGATTCACACCATTAAGGAGACCCTCATTTTTTAGCACTTCTTAACCATGATTTCTAGACACACATTCAAAGTGCGTCACACAAAGCTCAAATAAGGCTGATAAATGTGACAAAGAATCAGATATCACACTTGTCCAAGTCGACGATGCGGAAGCATAGAGCAACAAGGAGAATACATGAGAGAGAAAGAGAGTGAGAGAGACTGGTGAAGCAACCAACTGGGCAATGAATTAGTGATATACAATGGGGGCAAGGTGGTGCTTGGATACTAGCCTGGGGCCCTGAAGTACCCCCCTTAGTAAATTGCTCTACCCAAGACTTTGACAAATGAGTAAACTAGATACCTAAAGCCAAATAAATATTGGGATCACATTGGGCTATCACTTGAGATGCTATAACTTTAACACCCTCACTACAGCTCATAGTGGACCTATGCAGGAAGGCCAAGTCGATGAAGAAGCTACCATGGACACCTCAATAGTATGTCTACTACCTGATACACCTCGCTTATGCAGCAACCAATCTTTTTACCTTAGAAGAATGCCATCTTGAGCACTGTTTGCTTCATAGAAAGTTGAATTGTAGACCACACTACGTCCAAGAATCCCCATTCGTGAACTATGAAACACATCCTATCCATAATCTTGCCAACAACAATGGATCGGTGCATGTGCCTTGAACTCCGACCCATGGGTTCAAACACCAATAACTTGAACTCCAACGGGTTCAAATCATTTGTAGGGATTGTTTGCCCCTCTCTGCCGCTCATCTGACTAGAAATCTGGCGTCATGGCCATTGTGGCCGCCATCAGGTGTGCCATGCCGATCTACTGCCGTTATCTTTGTCCAGCTTGCCTTTGCCTTTGTCCTTTTGTGAGTTCATGCTTTTGCCTTTGGCTTTGCATCTTACAAGGGATGCCCCAAAAGCAGAGCCCCAAAATCAATTAAACTCAAGAGCAGTCAATCCCAAAAAGAATCTGGTCCAAAAAACTTCCAACACAATTTGCGGAAATCCGTACAACACCCACGTCAACATGTCAACGCATAATGCGGAAATCCGTACTGCTGCCACGTGGCACCTGTCTCAACGTGAATCGTCGGTCTGCTGTACAACCTGCCACGTCATCTGGTCTTGCCAGGGTGGTCTTGTCACGTCATCAATTTGTGACAGTATGCGTTACTATGGGCCTTTTCAAGTACTTAACAAGATCAACAATGTAGATTCATAATGCGTTTCATGTGAGTTTTCTAAGACCTTTCGTGGGTGATCTGCCGGAAGATATGCCAGATGAAGATCAACCTGAAGTTGAGAAACTTGATGAGATCTTGGTACCTGAGTAGATTTTGGCACATACAGAAAGAAAAATTAAAGGAAAAGTTGCAAGACGTTATTTGGTGAAGTTCAAAAACTATCCACCTATGGATCCAAAGTGGATGGAAGAAAGTGAACTACTAGAGTCACCAAATGTATTGCAGCTTTCTCTTGAAGCTTTTGGTTTACAACCCACGTATTCTCCAACTCAAATCACTTCAGTAGAGCAAGGTTAAAGGGCTTGGCACGTGCTCAAAAGTGGGGTGATGCTGGAGCGCACTTCCCATGTACATACGGATTATGTGCAATAGAAGTTACATTGCTTAACAAGTGTTAAACGTATAGCGCTCACTTCTACGATAGACAAAATGACAAAAGTATAAAAGTTTCATTAAGTCATTTGTATCTATGTTTCATGACCTTTCTTGCGGATACATGTGATGATAAAAGGGTGCTAATCACACTAAATCATCTATGGCATGTATATCTTGCATGCAATTGAGGACGTTTGCGATTTCACAAGGGGAATAGGTCATGAGGTTGTGACAATCACTAACTTTATTTGTTGGTTTCATTCCCTTGATTTTTGACTACTTTTTGGGACCCTCTTTTTGAAGCCACAAATGGTTGGACATTGTGTGGCCAGTGTGAAACGGCAATGGCCGAGAGTTTCACCTGTTGCAATGAAGGGTTGGTCGCCACGAGATGGTTGGGCGGATCAAAACTGAAATCTCAGTAGTAAAAGGGTGGCTAGGCTCAGTTAAAATCGTTTAGGCCCCTCGGTAGGACTTTAAGTTGGTGGGTACTAGGAAATTAAACCAAAAGGAGTAAAGTGGACACATTGCAATAGGAGAGCAACCTGCATCCCAATACACACACTCCAAAAGCTCATCCCAAGAGGGGGTGCCCAATTTTGAGTGGGGGCTGATTTTTGGAGCTCACTATGAACTACAATGTGTGTGTGAGTAGTGGGTGCAGATGATCATAGCTTTAATGGAAAGCTTGCCTTCTCCCTTGTCTCATGTAGCGCGATGATATGCTATTGTGCATCTCTCTCTCCCCTTTGCACATATGGTAATGCCCCCCTAGTTGGGCTTCTCAGATGACCATGTACAGTTATTGGGGTTTTATGCATGTTTGCCAAGGCAAGAACCTTGTGAATAGGAACCAGACTAGGTAATTGCTAGTCCCCCACAAGTACGCTTAGTTCCATCGTAAAGGATTGCAAAAACGGTGAGTTTTCTCGCATGAAAACTCGTCCGATTCAAAGGAGAATTGTCTTATTGCGTGCAGGAGCTCTAGAGACACGCATAGACATGTTTGCTCCGCTCAAAACACTCCAAGACAGAAAATTACAGCCTGCTGTGTTTATTTGCAAGTTTAGGGTTTCGAACCTAAACTGCAAGATAACGCCAAGGGAGCCTTGCGAAATCCTTAGGGTGCTTCTACAGGGTTTTGAGCACCTAACAGTGACCAAAACAGGAAATTGCAGCATTCTGAAATTGACGTACACCTCACCAGAAAGCTTCCAAAATGCAAGGGAAAGTGTCCTACATGTGTACTTTTGACCTACAAAGGTTCTGGCGAAATTGGGTCGAAAACCTGCAATTACAACCCTTGACAAGTTTGGACAGCTTGGTGGGAGTTAAATGAAAGTGTTCGGGTCGTTTACTTGCAATAAGAATAAAGAAATGCCGAAAGGGGCACTAGTCTTTGGGGCCTACAGGGTGTCTTCTACTTGGGAGCGCTCTAGCTACTAAGTCGTGGATTGTGTTGAAGTGTTGAATTCCAATCATAGGTTTATCCGTGCAATTGTTTTGTCCTGTAAAGTGCAGGTAAAGTTAATCAACGTAAAGATCGGCTGAAAGTTACTTCCCTTTAGTGAGGCTACTGGCCGGTTTCAACCATATGGTCTGCTAAGTGGAGACACCAGGCTTCTCCAAAAACGCTGAAGTGGAGGAGGAGAGAGGACACCCTAGACTCTTGTTGTTCTACTGCTACTTAGCAAATCACCGTGAGGTCTTCTTATCAGCTTTTTATTAATTGAGTCTTACTTCTGTTCAGCCATTGTGTGTTCATCTTAAATTTTAGGCACTTCCCATTTGAAAAATGTGCCAAGTCATCTCTAGCTAGAAAATTCACCAAAAGTACTTGCAAAATTGCACCAAGCGAGACAAGCACATGCTTGCACACATCATACTCCGCAATTCCTATTGGTGTGTGACCACAAACACACTTAACTACTAGTCTAAACTACTTATTAACGCAGCCTATTGCCAGACTGCGCCTTGTACAATGAGTTATGGGGGGGAAAAAGAAAGAAAAAAAAAGCAAGCCTTCTAAGTGCTAAACTAATAGACCTGCCTGGACATGCAAGTCCTGCCATTGAACAGGTTTACACGGGCACCAGAAGCATATCCCCTAGGCTTTCCTAGTATAATTATTGGCTCTGGGTAATGATAGCATGTCCACGTGGCACATTGAGCCCATGTGCACGTGACAACGAATCACTTAAAAAGCTTAAACTAAAAATCATCCACTGCACACATAACTTAGGAAAGAATGGTTAACCAAAGGCTCTTTGATAGGAATGGAGGCCTTGGATTTGCACTCTATAATATACATCATGGGAAATTGAGTTTTAACACAGACTTGTACGAGGTTTCTGACACATTTCTAAAAAAAACTGACCTTACAATTGTTGTTGTAATACTACTAGCAGAATTTGATGCATGATGGTCTTCAAATTTTTTCCACACCACTATTACACTAGGCTTAATCCGGATTGAAAATATCACAAGCTATATTAAGAGTTGAGCTCACCATAGATGCAGTAGCACACTACACCTAGGATGGTAGATGTTGTTACAGTCAAACCTCAGGGCACGTGAAGGAGTGTCCAAATTTTAACTCATGTAGCGTTGACTGATAAACAATGCCGTACTTGAAGCTAAGCATGAAAGAGATCTATCAGAGGAAGGTGATTTGCTTAAATGCCTAGATTTGCAAGTTGTCCATGAAGTGAATATGATAAGATTAGAGATTTCGTAGTGAAGAGCACCAAACTTGAGACAGCTCCTATAGTGACCATTCCGGTATCTGTGTTTGATGATGGGATGCACTCCTCTTGGCTCATTGACTACAATGTACTGAAGGCAAGCACTTTCATTGTGATTTTTCTCTCACTAGGTGCGTGAGGAATTTTAAGTGTTAAAAGGTTTATCAAGTACAAAAAGTTGATCGGAGAGCTGATGATATTTTCCTTTGATAACATTTTCCTCAACTAGTGGTAAGCATTTACTAAAGCAACTACACAAGAAATCTATATGTTGCAGGTGTGTTAACTACAAACCAAGAATATGAAGGGGTCTGCCAGAGATACTCCTGGTAAAACGGTTGCCCAATAAAACATATTGCCTACGCATTCTAGTTGTTAAAAAACAGATGTTGAGTACCAGGTGAAGTACAAGCCTTACCTTCTTCTGTGACTCAACGTTAAAATCGTGTGGAACTTTTGCTTGCAAAGAGTCTGGGATCTCAAGCTGATAACGGTCTTTCCCTACAGTAACAAAAGCAATCTGCAAAAAAAGGAAAACCTTGAACACTCGTCCACAATAATTGGCATTCAAGCTATACTCGTTCATGTCAATGGCACATATGATGCATGCATGACTTGTCATAGATTAAAATATAGCCCAGTACAATCAGCACAAGTCCATAAAAGAGTGTTGAACAATGCACGAGCAATGGGGCTAGTAAATTTGTCATCCTAATACCCCATTCCATATTGGCATGTATCAATAACAGATGCCCATAGAAATTACAGCATTTGCATGGTCCTGCCAATTTTACTCACATAAACATCAAAAAAAAATTGTTACAAACCAGATCACTCAACCCCGAGCATTTTACAGTGAAAATCCATAGACCAAAGCATGTTTAAAGAGGGAGACAAAACATGAGGCCAAGGAAGGTTCCGTCTGTAGGAATGAGTAACAAAAGGAGGCAGACGCTATCAAGCTTGATAGAGGAGAACCCTTGCTTTTTGTCAATTCAAGGTAATGTGTACAGCATGTGCGAAAAACAAGCTAAGACGGAAAGGACAAAGACAACCATCTTCAAAGTAGCACGTAGTAAAGATAATACCCCTCCTCTTCTACAATGAAGGAAAAAGGCAAAAATGTGAGCAGACTCAATTATTATCAGGTAACAGCAACATTACATGACTCTAAGATGGCTAAAGAAGCAAGTAACTTCTCTTTATTTGCGCAGCATTCACCTTCTCCAGGAAGCATGCCAAAGAATGAGCCCTAGCCTCATATTTAAAGGCCCTTGGCCTAAAAAGTAATTATAGTGAAAAGCCTTCAAACCTCAAAAGCTTCTGGTCCAAAAGCAATGCCAAAAGGTAATTTACGGAAATCCGTACAGCTGCCACGTCATCCGTCAACGTAATCTTCGAAAATCTGCCACGTCATCAGTTCCACGCAGTTCCTTCCTTGTGTGTGTGTGTGTGTGGTCATGCTTTATTTTAATCCTTTATGTCACTTGGGGCCCCATCGAACGGGGTCCCCATAAGCTGGTAGGACTTCTTCTGTTACTTGTTCTTCTTAGGGTTTTTAGGCCCCTCGGCCGGCATCTGTAAGTTGGCTCCATTCTTCAGGGCTTTGACACGTCAGCAATTTGTGACATCTCCCCTTCTTGAAAGAGAGTAATCGTCCGCGATTACAACATATCTGCAAAACAACTCGAGTTAGCTCAAAAGATTTCCAAGGGTCATTTCGAGGGACATTCAATTTGCTCTTTTTGTTAAGGAGTTAGCTTCTCCTTTCGGCTCTTTTGATCGAGTTAGCTTCTCCTTTCGTCCAGATCGGAACTCTTGATATTCCAACGTAGTAAAATTAGCCATCACACCCAGACCGCACTGATCTTCCACGGGTACCCGTCTTGATACACTAAAATTACATACCCAGGCAATCTCATCCAATTAGGAATATTCAGTGGTTGGCAAATCACAATGCAACACAAATGCTCACATATGCATGTTACAAGACATAGAAACATAAAGCTGCCGATGAACACTCCCCCCGCAAATAACCATCTAGGTCCGGGCCATGAGCTGTTCAACGACTCCCTCATCACTCCTCCCGCAAATAACCTAAAAAGGTCCGGGCCATGAGATATAGAGGCCTTTTACAACCAAACGCCCCCCAAACCGCAACCTGCATCGTTTGTAGGTGCTGAGAGCAACCATTACTCAGACTTCTTAGTACTCCTCCCGTAAATCACCATGCAGGTCCGCGCCATGAGTAACAACATTTTTCAATCATTCAATACTCCCCCCGCAAAAAACCACAAGGGTCCGGGCCATGAGTATGAACAAGCATTATCAAACATCATTTCTCACCCTCCACCCGGGAGTAAAAATCACCAATCATTGAAACCAGTATTAAAACCAGAGTCAAACAATTCAAATTGGCACCAAGACAGGTTCAAAACAGATACCATCCATTTCAAACAAATTTCAAACAGTATCACCAAACAAGTTCTCAAACAGATTTCAAACTTAAAAAGCAATCTCGACATTAGCCGAGCTCGAAAAGTCGACTGACTTTCCATTCTGAAACCCGCATCAAAATTAGGGTTAGGTTCCTTCCATAAGGTCGTAGACAACCACAGCATGGTCCATCAGCTCTTGGACAGACAGTGTTCCTATGGCGGCGATGGTAGTCCCAAGAAATAGCAATCACATCGGACCTCCAAGGTCTTTAGCTCGAAAAGAGACACCTACTGAGAGATGTGGAGAAATTTCAAGTTATAATCTGCTAGGGTTTCCATGGCAAGCATTTCAAGATACCCACTCTGCCAGAAGTTGCACTCCAAAGGAAGATGTCAGAAACCATATAACTTCGGGTAAAATTCTCTTGAAAGCTTGCCGAGTCCTTGGAAGTGTGCTGCTTGGTAGCTATACACATCAACATCTACATGGCACTGCTTTTGAGAAAAACAATGACTCAAGAGAAATCTTGGATCCTTCTCTTGCAAGTGATCTTTATGGCTTATGCCCTGTAAGACATGAGCAGTGAAGACGGGAGCGCGCTCGATGCGCGATGAAGGGTGGGAGTGGATAATAAGTCCGGGGTCGGAGCACGAAGCTAAAATTTCCAATAAGCTTTGGAAGTGCGATCTTGCTCTGTCTGCTCTTTGGAAGGACCGGTATGCTTTCAGAAAAGCACACGCCTGATGCTCTGATACCACTGTCACAAGACGGGCACCACATGCCAATAGAAAAGAAAAGGCTGAACAGACTTTTAGCACTTCAATAACAACTGAAATGAAAGAGAGAGACGACACGCGACACAGAGCGGCGGAATTCCACCCCAAAGAGTATTGGCCCAAAACCTTGGCGCCCCTTTCGGTATTTCTTTATATTGCATCAACACAGTACAAGCCAGTACTCCAGACTCTGCACCTTCTCCAAGAAGCATGCCAAAGAATGAGCCCTAGCCTCATATTTAAAGGCCCTTGGCCTAAAAAGCAATTACAGTGAAAAGCCTTCAAAACTCAAAAGCTTCTGGTCCAAAAGCAATGCCAAAAAGCTGTCAACGTAATTTACGAAAATCTGTACAGCTACCACGTCAGCAATCAACGCAAAACGCGAAAATCCGTACAACCTGCCACGTCATCAATCAACGTAATCTTCGAAAATCTACCACGTCATCAGTTCCACGCAATTCCTTCCTTGTGTGTGTGGTCCTGCTTTATTTTAATCCTTTATGTCACTTGGGGCCCCATCGGGCGGGGTCCCCATAAGTTGGGCTCTTCTTAGGGTTTAGGCCCCTCGGCCGGCATCTGTAAGTTGACTCCATTCTTCAGGGCTTTGACACGTCAACAATTTGTGACAGAGCATGATATACAATCCTCATCAGGATCACACGAAGTCCATCATCGGTCGTCGCTGGCGGATCTCATCAATCTCTTCCATGGTAAGTAGTCTGACCGGGCGTCGTGCATATCGGGCCAAGGTGACCCGAATACGCTGATGTAGTCTCTGGCGATGTTGTGTAGTCCTCTTCAGTTGCGGGCGCCTAGATCTCCCGAGCTCAGTAACTCAATCGATCAACGTGCCTCTGGTGTGAGGAGAGTATGAGCTCTAATGTGGGAGCTGCCCCTCCGGCTGCACAATATCCGCACTACAGAAGAAGTCTGTGATCCATCTGTGAGACTGGCTAGCCTCTCCTCTCAACAAGCTCTCTCTGTGTCTTTGTAGCTCCAACAAGACCAATCCCAAACATCTCTGGTCCTCATACCCCATGACTCTAGAAAGCGGCCCAAAACACTCTGAACAAGCAATGGAAGCGACCTCCTATCTCATAGTAAACTGGGGAATGGCATACATAATGCAGCTCTCTCTCAGCCTCCATATGACATAGGGGACATGTCCTGGTCTCTGTTGACACTCCGATGTATCTGCTAGTCTTCACCCGAAGCTAGTGTGAAGATGTGCGTATTTGGCCAATAGCACACCGAATCCCGTAAGATAAGTGGGTGTCCATGTATTTGGGCCTCACCACAAAACAATCCTCAGTGAGCTGGAGAAGATGCTCCCTATACAAAGCCATCTTCGTGCCCAACTCTTGTGTCGGTTGAATCCAAGTCCTCTTGGTATCCAGCTGAGTCATGTCCTGGCGAATGAGCCTGGTGATCTCGGACTGTGTAAGATCATAGAGGGGGCATCCAATGAGTACTGGAAGGGGGATAGTCTGTCCATGTTGAATCCATGTAGCTCAATCCATGATGTCATCTCTCCGTACCAGCATGTCGTGTCTCCCTGCAAAGCTTACTGTCGAGAGGACTCAAGTACTAAGCGGGCATATCTGTCTCTGGGAAGGTCCCACAAACGGTGTATAAAGGAGATTGATCTGATAAGCGCCTCAACCGCTATGGTGGGGGGCAGCTAGCTCTGCTCGAATAATGTCATGTGGTACTGAAGCCTTGGCTCTAATAAGCCGTGCAATCATAGAGACCAGAACTTCTCCATACCTCCCCATCCATCAATGCGACCTTTCCTCCCGTGGTGGTCCACGGAAGGCCCCCATATCTGAACTCCGTATAACAATGCAGAAGCCACTAGAGTGTCAAAAAACCAGTCTGAGGCTCCTAAAACTCGATCTAAAAACACACCAACTCCAATCCACCCAATGCTACATAGGCTCTAGTCAATCTAGTCTCTACTGCTCTCCTCAATGAAAATATAGGCCCAGTAAAGATCACCCCCAGATAAGTGTAAGCATTTGTATACTCCACTGACTCATGACCGTATGTGAATGCCGGTGCTGCTCTTCTAATCCATTGTGGGTTGGTGATAAACACCATAACCTTGGTTTTGCCAAGGTTGACAAACAAACCACTCTCATGAGCAAACATGTGCAATGCATCCAAATGACGTTGCATTCCCTCTGGAGAGTCAGAAATCAACACAATATCATCAACATATAACAATAGTGGAATCCATGTCCCTGCCAACTGGG
The DNA here is from genome assembly GCF_014529385.1 of Adiantum capillus-veneris. Lineage (NCBI taxonomy): Eukaryota > Viridiplantae > Streptophyta > Polypodiopsida > Polypodiales > Pteridaceae > Adiantum > Adiantum capillus-veneris. The sequence goes on from NC_140937.1 coordinate 48,386,640, forward strand.
CATCTCTATCACTATCTCTCTCAATGTAGCTGATACAATCCTTGTGGATCTAATCTAATGTCTGGGTACAAAAATAAAATGAAGTAAAGCGAAAGACTAAAGACTAAAACTAAAAAACTAAAACCATCATCAAACTACAATCATCATCATCATCGTCAATGCCCGAGGATGCCCGACATTGGGCGTTGTCCGAGAAAGTATTGCATCGGTCGCTGAAAAGCTTCGTCAATGTCCACCTTTGTAAATAGTCATACTGGGCGTCTCCCATACCGTGCTAGAATAGTCTTGATCCTCTGGTGAAGCCTCCGTCGATGTCGTGGTCGCCCTCGTAGACGTGGGCGCCTAGCTCTCCCGAGCTCAGTGGCTCTGTCCACTAATATACCTTTGGTATAAGTGGGCTCTAAAGTCTGTTGTGCATGTTCATTTGGCTGCCGAGTCCCTACTCTAAAGAAGTCAATGATCTCCTCTGTAAATGTCTCCCACTGCCTGGTCTCCTCGAGAGACTTTCCCTGTGTCTGTGCAGCTCTAGCAAAAACAACCCGAGGCATCTCTGATCTTGATATCTCATGTCTATAGCCAGCAGTCCAAAGCCCTCTCTAAAAAGACAATGACAACGGCCTCGTATCTCATAGTATACCGGACAATGACAAATGTGATGTAACTCTGTCTCTTGGCTCTATATGACACAATTGGCATATCCTCACTTTTGCTGGTACTCTCTTAAATCTGCTAGTCTCAATCTCTAGTTGATGCGATGATGTGTGCATCTGATCAATAGCACATCGTATCCCATCGGATAAATGAGTGTCCATATAGACCGGTCTGATCACATAACCATCTTCTGTTAGTTGGAGAAGATGCTCTCTATAGAAAGCCATCTTCGTGCCCAACTCTTGTACCGGGTGTATCAATGTGTTTCTCGTATCTAGCTGAATCAAATCCTGACGTATAAGTCTAGTGATCTCTATCCGTGTAAGAGAAAGGGAGGGTGCATCCAAGGAGTATTGGAATGGGGGCAGTCTATCCATGTTGAATCCATGTGACTGAAACCATGATGTCATCTGCCCATACCAGCATGTTGTGTCCCCCTGTAGCGCTAGCTGTCGGGATGACTCAAGGGCTAGCCGAGCATATCTGTCTCTGGAGAGGTCCCATAAATGATGCATGAAGGAAACTGATCTAGTAAGGGCCTCAACTACGAGAGGGGGGGCAGCTAGCTCAGCTCGAATAATCTCATGTGGCACTAAGGCCTTAGCCCGAATCAGCCGAGAGATCATAGAGACTAGAGGCCTCTCCATAGATATCCATCCATCAGCGCTACCAGATCTACCATGTGTCTATTGAGGGTCCCCACATCTGAGCCCCATAAAGCATAATTGAAGCCACTAGAGTGTCAAAAAGCCACAGCTTTGTTCGAGGTTCCTGAAACTGAACCAACGAACACACCTTCTCCAATCCTCCCAAGGCTGCATAAGCTCTCGTCAATCTAGTCTCTATTGCTCTCCTCAATGAAAACACCGGTCCACTAAAGACTACCCCAAGATACATGTATGCATCTGTATACTCCACCGTCTCCTTGCCATATGTAAAAGTGGGTGCTGACCTTGGTGTTAAAACTTAAACACCATAACCTTGGTTTTCCCCAGGTTAACAGACAATCCACTATCGTGGGCAAATGTGTACAAAACATCTAAATGACGTTGCATTCCCTCTGAGTCAGAAATCAACACGATATCATCAGCATATAACAATAGTGGGATCCATGTCTCTGCCAACTGTGCTCCTCTTTCACCATCCCTCTCAATGTAGTCAACAATCTCATTCACATACATGCCAAATAGTGTAGGAGATAGCGGGCAACCCTATTTCACCCCAATAGTGGAGTGAACCAAATCAGAAATCCCCTTTGGAGTGCATACATGCCCCACTACTGACTTGTATAGAGCCATGATCCCCCATATCAACTCTTTGGGTACCCCCATCTCCTGCAGTCTGCCCATCAATCTAGCTTTGGGCACTGTATCGAAGGCTCTACGAAAATCCACAAAGCAACAATAGAGCCGTCTTCCGCGTGATCTCCCCTTCTCAATAATGGCTCTGAGTGTCAGAATATGATGAAGAGTAGAGAAACCTCTCTTGAACCCGTCTGTCCTGCTATCTGTATACCCTCTCTCTCTACCCATCTACTCAACTGCTGCTCAAGGATGGATGCATACAACCATGCCAATGTGTGTCCAATCATGATAGTGCAGTAATTCCCAGGCTCCATAGGGTCCCCTGAGTTGAAGATAGGTACGATAGTGGACAAACTCCAAGTATCATGTAGGCCCTCACACATGGCACGGTTGAGCATCACTGTTAGAAGCTCTGCAAGCAGATCTTTGGCAAGTATAAAATGCTTTGCTACCAGGCCATCGTGATTATATGCTCTCCTAGTCTTCATCCTGTCAATGGCTTTCTTTACTATCTCGGCGATAAAGAAAGCACGTGTGCGGGCATGGCTCTAGCGGATCTGGAAGAGGTGGCTGCCTCGAGACTGTGTAGAGAGATGATGCATACTGACCCCGTACCTCCGTAGAAGTGATGACGGGTGGGGGAGAGTGTCCATGGAAGAGTCGCCATGCCTCGCTTGAATCCTGGCTCAAAAAACAACTGATAAAAATCCTGCTCTAGTTGAGCTAGAAACGCTCTCTTCTTCCGTCGTACCAAACGCCGAGAAGCAATCCGTGACTGCTTGTGAGTAATGACCCCTAGAAGTACCTCCCTTTGAAGTCAGGCTATAGTCTCTCTACACTCCTCATCATACCAACTATTCTGGGGTATGCTCCCAAAAGGTCGTCCCTGCCCAGGCTCAATGTGTGGGTATGCTTCTACTGCTGCATCCTGTAGTGTCTCTGTCGATATATATGTGAACTCCCCTAGAGGTCTCCGTGGATCCTATGTACATAAGCGTCTGTAGATACCATTTATGTAGACAAAATCAATCTCCGAAGTAAAAGTGTATCGGGTATGCGAAGATGCTTGTGCCGGTCTAGCTTTGTTGAATTGGAATGAGACGATAAACATGAGGAGGGCATGATATATTGCTACCCCAATAGGCTTGGGCCCAACTGTAAAGTCTTGAATAGAGGGTATGAACTGGGTTGAGCCAAAACATAATCCACTACGCTAGCCCCATGTCTATGAGGAAAACAAGTGAACCCACTCAACACTGGAAATCTTTGGAGGCCATTCAAGATGTTCAGGCCATGTGCAGTACCCAAATCTGTCAAATATCCCCCATATCCAGTGTGCTCTTCATCTTGCAAACACTTGGCCAATCCCATATTACTAACATCCAATTCTCTCAACATTTCTTCTGAGGTATCGTAGAAAATTGTTTGAGACTGGCCCATCCTGGCATTAAAGTCTCCTAGAAGAATGGCATCTCCATTCCTAGAGAACTCCCATATGTCCTCGTGCAATATCATGTAGGGTGACTGCCCCCTGGGCGATGCATAATGAGTTGTGCTGGGGGCAAAATAGCATATTGCAATATAGAGTCACCTCCCTGCCTCCACTCTCACTCTGACCCACATATATCTGGCCTGCTCATCTCTTTGAACAATACGAATGAGGGGTTGAAGCTCCTCCCTGAATAGGACTGCCACACCTTGTGACCCCCGTCCTCTATGCGTTGATCTCGTCTCCCAATGGTATCCCATCACTATAGGTAATGTGCCGCCAGGAGCTTGATGCGTAAAATAATGTATCTTCCCTTAACACTATCCTCAAATGCGCCTACATCTAGCTTCATTAATCCGTTACAGTTCCATGCTGCCATTTTAAGGTTGGTCCCATAGGTCTTGCACTATCATGCGGTGCGTTTTTCCAACACCACTACTCTCCCTCCCCTGTAGAAATCAATTTTCCCTTTCTCCCTCGCCGCCTTGATCTCTAGCATCAGCTCTTGCATGTGAGCTACCTGTGTCAGAGTGAGGTCATCACCCAAAAATGCCCCACTTTGCTCAAGTGTTGTCTCTTCTTCAAGAATTCCTTCCTAGCTTCTAGCGTAGGGAAACGTATAATGAGTGCTCTTTCCTTGGGCCTTCCTTCTCATCACTTCCCTTCTTGCAAGCACCTGTGTGTGTGGATTCAGAAATACCCGTGCGCTTCAAGAGCTCTGGGGCCTCTTCTTCTACTTTTCCAGTGTCTTTGAGACCTGTAACACGCACATGAAGGGCTCTAGTCTTTCCCTTTTGCTCCTCCTCAATTGTCATATTGATGATAGTGGATGTCGTGGCTTCAGGCATCTTATCTTTTCCTTTCTTTGCGTCCTCGACTCACTTTTCAGCTTTATCAACCTTCTCTTGTGTTTTGAATAGGTGCTCCGCCCATATGAAGAGGTTGTTCGTGCCTTCTGCTCTTCCTCTTCTCGTAGAGTTTTCACCTGCTCCTTAATGCTTTCAAGCTCCTTTATCATTGAGGACTGATTTTCTCCCTCCTTTGCAAGGATATTTTTGCAAGCTGCGAGGTCTTCCTTAAGTGCTTCGATCAATGCATCCTTTTCATTCATGCGTTCTTCCATTTTTTATTTCTAGGATTCAAATGCAGCAAGTGCATCCTCTTATCTTTTTTGCATCATACATTCCATTACATTCACTTTTGCCCTCACAATCGTCTGCATTTCGGCCTTCAATGATGTGTACATCTAGTCCCGCTTACTAAGCATCTCTTAGTTTTTTTTTTTTTTTCCTGTTCTACCCAAAATAGGGAGAGAGAATTTGCTGGCTGGTTTTGTTGCTTTATTTTCTAACCGGCTGCCCACTTATTAAGTGGACGGCCGGCATATTTTAAAATTGGTCTGAACCTGCCCAAAAACTCAATAAAACCTTATAAGTTTAAAACAATACTTTTCACAACACTTCCCAGGCGTCCCTGGATGCAACCACATGCACAAATGCAATGCAGACATAGATTCCTCGCGTGAAAGCGTTTGCTCTTCCCGGAAAACTCGTTAAAATTTTTCGCTTTTTAAGAAAAGCTTCTGAGAACCCATCTTTATTCTTGTGCTTGCGTCTTTACGCGTATTCCTCTTTCCAGTTCGGATTTCCTCTCGACTATGGATATCCCCTTTCTGATGCACCCGTCACCAACCTTGTGACGCATCAAGAATACCCAGCACCTAGTCCTTTCCTACCGAACTTACGGTACAATCCCCTTCACGATGTTCTTATTGATGCTCCCTATCACCCATCTGTTGTGACGCATCAGAAGTACCCGTTTCTGGTGGCCTTACAGATATTCCCGTTCTCAGTGCTCCCGTCATTACTTTGAACGACGCACTAGGAATACTCTGTACTCGGATGTCTCCAGTGAGAAAAACCCTCTCACTTAAAATTCCAATAATTCATTTAGAATTATTTTTCCTTGGTGTTCCAAGCGAGAAAACCCTCTCACTTATAAATCCAATAATTCATTCAGAATTATTTTTCTGTAAGATAAAGCCAATTTAGCAACAAACCCCGTCAAGCATATTTGAAGCCACTAGAGTGTCAAAAAGCAAGAGCTTTGTTCGAGGTTCTTGAAACTGAACCTGCGAGCACATCCTCTCCAATCCTCCCAAAGCGGCATAAGCTCTAATCAGTCTAGTCTCTGCTGCTCTCCTCCATGAAAACACCGGTCCCACTACTGAAGACTACCCCAAGATAGGTATATGCATCTGTATACTCCACCGTCTCCTGGCCATATGTAAATGAAGGTGTTGACCTCCTGACCCACTGTGGTGTGGTGTTAAACACCATAACCTTGGTTTTCCCCAACGTAACGGACAATCTACTATCATGAGCAAGTCTGTACAAAGCATCTAAGTGACGCTACACCCCCTTCGAGGAGTCAAAAATCAACACAATATCATCAGCATATAACAATAGTGGGATCCATGTCCTTGCCAATTGAGCTCCTCTATCACCATCCCTCTCAATGTAGTCAGAAACCTCATCCACATACATGCCAAATAGTGTAGGAGATAGCGGGCAGCCCTATTTCGCCCCGATAGTGGAGTGAACCAAATCAGAAACCCCCTCTAGAGTGCGTACATGACCCACTATTGATGTGTATAGAGCCATGATCCCCCAGATCAACTCTGTGGGTACCCCCATCTCCTGCAGTTTACGCATCAATCTAGCTTTGGGCACAGTATTGAAGGCTTTGCCAAAATCCACAAAGCAACAATAGAGTCGTCTCCCATGTGATCTCCCCTCCTCAATAACGGCTCTAAGCGTCAAAATATGATCAAGAGTAGAGAAACCTCTCCTGAAACCCGCCTGTCTTGCTGCCCTACACCCTCTCTCTCTCTACCCATCTACTCAACTGCTGCTCAAGGATGGATGCATACAACCATGCCAATGCGTGTCCAATCATGATAGTGCGGTAGTTCCCAGGCTCCATAGGGTCCCCTGACTTGAAGAAAGATACGATAGTAGACAAACTCCAAGCATCAGGCAGGCCCTCGCACATGGCACGGTTGAACACTACTAAAAGCTCTGGATTCAGATCTCTTGCATGTATAAAATGATTTGCTACTAGGCCATTGTGATCATATGCTCTCTAGGTCCTCATCCTGTCAATGGCCTTCTTTACCATTTTGGCGGTAAAGAAGCACTTGTGTGTGGGCATGGCTCTCGCGGATTCGGAAGAGGTAGCTGCCTCGAGATTGTGTAGAGAGATGATGCATATTGACCCCATACCTCCGTAGAAGTGATGACTCGTGCGAGAGAATGTCCATGGAAGGGTTGCCACGTCTCGCTTGAGACCTGGCTCAAAAACAGCTGGTATAAATCCTGCTCTAATCAAGCTAGAAACACCCTCTTCTTCCGTCGCACCCAACGCCGAGAAGCAATCCATGACTGCCTTTGAGTGATGACTCCTAGAAGTACCTCCCTCTGAAGTGGGGCTCTCGTCTCTCTGCACTCATCATCATACCAGCTATTCTGGGGTATGCTCCCAAAACAACGTCGCTGCCGAGGCTCAATGTGTAGGTATGCCTCTGTTGCTGCAACCTACAGTGTCTGTCAATATATAAGTGAGCTCCTCTAGAGGTTTCCCTGGATCCTTTGTGCACTGTCTGTTTGTACACGTTATAAAATGAAATGTTATATTAAACGTCTTCAAAAGGCCAAAATGACCTATGAGACCAAACTCATACAATCTTGGTGGATCTAATACAATGTCTGGGGGATGTCCGGCATCTGCTGCTGTCCAAGGATGTACTGCATCGGTCGCTAAAAAGCATCGTCAATGTCCACCTCTCTAAATATTAGTACAAGACGTTTCCCATGTCGTGCTAGAATAGTCCTGATCCTCTAATGGAGCCTCCGTCGATGTCGTGGTGGCCCTCATAGACGTGGGCGTCTAGCTCTCCCAAGCTCAATGGCTTTGTCAGTCAACATACCTCTGGTATAGGTGGACTCTGAAGTCTGCTACGAAGCTTGCTCATCTAACTGCCAAGTCTCTGCTCTAAAGAAGTCAATGATCTCCCTTTGTGAATGTCTTCCACTGTCTAATCTCCTCAAGAGACTCTCCCTATGTCTGCGCAGCCTAGCAAAACAACCGAAGGCATCTCTCATCCTGATATCTCATGATTGTAGCCAATGGTCCAATAGAGAGAGTGTGTGCACACGCGCATAAGTCTGTATCTTCACTTGTGTGCATGCACGCATGTGTATAAGTCTCTTTATTTTAAAATTGGAGGGAGGAAAGGACCGGGGGGGGGGGGGGGGGGGGGGGGGGGGGGGGACACTTACAGATTGATTATTAAAGTAATTCTTTTGCTCCTCTAAATATGTTTCCATTTCTGCTTCAATCCTTGCAACATTTTCAGATATCAAGTCAAATTCTTCATCTACACCATGATGTGGAGTGATATGTCCATTTTTTTCAGCATCAAGCCAATCAAAAGCATCTTCAAAGTACTTAAGAGCCGAAGGCAGATCCTGCACACCTTTTCCTGCCATCATGCCATTCTTGTTAGAGAATAAGAACACAAACAGCATAGACATCGAGAATTAGTTCATTTGCCTTACTCTGACCAAACAAGGACTGCAATCTCTTTGATCGGAACTTGCCAGAAACTCTTGCAAAAAATGCCAAAACTTCGTTCATAGTCTGAAATCCACGCAAGGCACTTAGGAATTCTTTTAACAATTTTTTGGCTGCATCTTCATACAGCACAACTGCATTTGCATTCCTGCCTGTCTTCTCGCTGCAAAAAGATCGTTCGGTAAATATTCAGATAAAAAATCTCATCAGTATAAAGATCAATCACTGTTCACAAAACCACTAATGCTTTACTTGCATGCCTTCAGCCTGACAACTAATCGCTCCATATCAGGAAGGTTTGCAAGATCTTTCCTAAATTTGGCTGCTGCTTCAGCTGCTATATCCTTTAAAAGTAGATAAATCCGTCATGAGAATGTGGAAATCTCAACTTAATTTCACTTCATTGAAAGGTTGCATACAATCAATGTAAAACATGAGAACTGCTAAGAAATTGTAGATAGATGAGAGCATTGCTCTGTTTCTTTACTTGGAACTATGACAATATTGGCAAGCAGGGCTAGTGTGTTTGCATTACCAAGCAAGAAACTCTTTGCTGATAGCCTCTGTACTTGATTGAGCGACAAGCAGCCAAGACAATTAACATATGTACAAACTGAATGTGACATAAAACTGCAAGTATGGATATGTACAAACTGAATGCGACATAAAAACTGCAAGTATGGCCTTCTTGTAAACAAGCGTATTTCTCGAAACTAACATCAACTACAAAAACATTGTTAGGAGCCTCAGCTTCACATGCCATGTGGCATGTCCTCAAGCCCGTGTTAGCATAAAGTAAAGAGAAAATAGGTGAGTTTGGAAAATCGGTCATGTCTGTTTCCGTCACCAACTCTGTGTGCCGATTCCTAAACAGCATACCTTTAGGTCTTCAACAGCATTCTGTCGGTCTACAATGGCATCAAGCCGTAATAAAGGCCGAACAATCCATTGCCTTAGAAGACGACGTCCAAAGGCTGTTACGCAATGATCTAACTGGGCGAAAAGGGACCTGCAGGTCACACACACTCCCAAATCAAACATACCAGAAAACACCATATCGCATTGGATTGAAAAGATCCACAATTTGAAAAGCAATCAGAAACCTCTCCAAAGCAACCCATCCCATCAAAAATTCATGGCAGGCATTAAAAATTTAAAACAAAGAAGAGGCCTGTCTTTGCATTTATAAAAAAGACTGATAATTAGATACAAGGACATCAAAAAATTTCTAAGCAAGACAAATTTTCAATCCAGCACATCCATGCAACAGACCAATGAAAGTGTGTACTTTTTTATCACTACAAGAAAGTACACAGTAACATATAACTATTGAAAAAAAGTTACCTGTTTGCAGTTAAAAAGCGAGAGTGCATGCTTTATACATAGAAAATACATAATTGAAGTTACAAAATGAAAAACAGAAAATGTTAAAGAAACAGAGATACTTCACAAAAGACACTTTTCTAAACAGCATATATCAAAAGTAATGCATACCCCCTGGGGCTACCATCATGGCTACTCTCCAAAATCTCAAGGTTTTCCAGAGCTGAGCTATCAAGCACCATGTAAGGCTCCTGGTCGTCCACAAAGATGTTCATTGGAAGAATTTTCAAGCTCGCGTTATTTTTTAATGGTGACTCCAGATAAAAATCTGAACCAGGAAGAAACTCAAATCTGCCAGAGCTTAACAAGCGGCGGTCCAGCAACGCTCGTCTAAGATAAGAGATGCAGCCTCCTAGGGCAGAAAGTGAAGCTTTTGCCTTATTGCCAGAATGGGCAAGAATCTGTAAAAACTCTGGAAGAGCTAGGAGCCCATCTTCAAAACTTGCTTCATCATCACGTATTGCGCATTTTTCTGCTTTGCCCCCAAAAAACAGAGCTAACTCTTGTATAGTTCTGTCCGCATCCCAAAACTCTGACCCAGGAGTCAAACTTGTCACCAAAGGATTCCTTGTCTCCTCTCTCAAGGCCTTCTCTGTTGCTTCACTGAGCAAACCAACTGGCTTGACAAGCTCGACTGGCCTCAGTTCCGAAAGAAGGGACCTTAGCCGAGACCTTGATAAGTCATCTGAGCACTGTTCATTTGTACCAAATCATTGGGAGAATAGGTGCCGATCCGCATGCCATAGTGCAGTAGATAATATCACACAAAATTTAAAACCACTTACTTGTCCCAACATAAAGCGGCTCGTTGCGGCATCTAAAACACACAATCCTATGGTACAACTATCTGAATTCTCCGCCTTTCGTAACTCAACTATTGTCATGAGGTATGCCGCATCTGGAGAGCATGAAAGCATTTCTGCTTCCATGATGGTACCTTTAGTAATAATTCCACAAACTTCACGCTTGACAACCTAAAGAAAAACCGACATAAGTCATTACATAGATGACCAATAAAAATGGTGCTTGGAAGTCCTGAACAGGGACTTGCCTTATCTTTTGTGCCAGAATTCAGGTTGCGCTGCTCCAACTGCCCAGGCGTCTCTACCTGCTCCACGACCAGAACTCGATAACCCTGCCAAAAATAAACACCTTTTAGCTAGAATTCACAAACATCAAGCAAAGTGCAGTTCCTATATCATACCATCCTGGCAAGTTTGCCAGCATTCTCTTCAAAGTTCTTCTCTGGAAACCCACAGTGTGGTTGATTGCCCTGCAACATACCAATGGCACAAAAAATCTGTGACTTTTTCACCTAATTCTACAAAATCCCATTGTTGAAACAATTTCAACAGATATTTTTATAAAGATAGCACCCACTTTAACATTTCCCCTCTCCAAAGCAAACCATGCAACATTACAAATCTCTATTCTTGTCTCATGGGAATGGAACTCAACACCCTTTCTTTCCAAGAAATTATTCTGAAGCTGTGATACTGGGGTTTATGATTATATAACCCACTAAATAATATCACCTGCGCTTGAATGGACACTTTAAACTTTTGCACTAAAACAATGATAGATTCAACAGTGAAGTTGCTACTTTATTCTTCATCCAGAATCCCAAAATTGTGCCCTGCCTCTACACTCCGCCAAACACCTTGAATGTATCATGTAGCATTCGAATGCTTACATCTAAAGTGTAATAAAATTGAGCCTACATATTTTTTGTGATAAATTATCATGCAAAAGCAAACGACTCATGCAGAGCTGCAATGGATGCCTTGTTAAAACCCAAAATCAAGTAGGATGACAAAAAAGAAACACCATAGCTGGAAAACAAAAGATTACAAATCCAATGCTTGAGTGAATTGTGGAATGCAGTCTTCTCTTTTACCTTCATATATTGCAAATCAAGACATTGAGCTCCAACATGAGCATCCATCTCAAACATCTCATAGAACTTGCCCATCTGTTAGAAAACACACACAGCTTATGCTGAAACGGCAATATGCTCTCTCGACAAAATCATTTAATCTGGTATTCTTTGTTTAGAACCTTGAACAGCATAACTTTGTCCATGTGCTTTGACTTGAGTTCCCACCATTGACGCTGTTAAATGATTACAAATCATTAGAAAAAGAAACGGGAGACTCATTTGACTTTCCAGAGAGATCAAGCACCTGGCCTGCTGGGAGTCCCTTTTTGAACTCTGGTGGCAAAAGAAGCGTGCAAGGATTATAATTTGGAGCATCAGGCCGATTGCCAGATGCATCTTTGCGGTCCCTAATAACTCAAGGAAAAAAATCTGAACATAAGGCACACCTAAAGAATAATATTGACATGGCATTTTCTGATTTAACCATCTTACTTGTCTAGAAAGTAAAGCTTTTCTGCAGCTCTTTGCCCAAATCTTTCCGCCACTTCTCCGGTGAGATGCACACAAACAGCTGTAGCCCAAACAGAAAGTATTGTTATCAGAATGAATTGCAGCTTTCTTATAAGTCTCTCCTGAAAATCTCTCAAGCAAGAAAGGAAGAAAGATATATTGACGTCTCTTAAAGGCCAAAATGGCCCATGAGACCAGAACAAGGTAGAATTGTCAAAAACAATCCTAACTGAATATACCTTCGCAAGTCTAGAAAAATTTGAACTTACAAATACAAGAGTGTCTAAAACACTCACAGAAACACAATAGCAAGGCACACAAGAAAACGGATAAAGAAGAAAAACTAAATCACCTTATTTGTTTGTAAGCTAAAAAATAGATAAAAATAACCATTCTTTGCTTGAAAATACCTCTAGAAAACGCTTAGGCAAATACTGAGAGAAGCTTACTTGACTTAAACTTTGAAACAAGTACTCTAATTTAAACAATCACAACAAGGATAAGACAACACAAAGACTTCATCCTAGAATTCAGACTCCCCATGACAACACAAACAAAAAGACAAAAAAGAAGATTCTTAGATCCTAATGTAAGCTAAAGACTAAAATGAGAAACTGCTACGTACCAACCTAAACGAGGCAAAGCATAAAGTAATAGACTTGGACACTCCAAGCCGAAGATCTACAACAACACGCGTGAGAAAATTGCAAGCAACTGAAACCGAACTTGATATCCTCTCCTACAACCTCCTCCATCGATGGGAGCATCCCCTAATCTTGGGCCTCCTAGATCTCCCCTGTTGAGCGCGCGGCGGTGTGTGCAAGTGATAGAGCACGCGAAGATGTGCAGTGTGTGTGGAGAGAGGGGTGGCGAAAGCCAGCAGGAGAGGAAGCGCTAGCAAAATGAAGAGGGAGAGAGAGAGAGCTCACGTTTTTGGGGAAAACTCAATAAGTGAGTTTTGGGTTTTCTCACTTTTATTATAAGTGACCTTTAAAAAATGTGTCCAGGTTCAATATGAACCTGGACAAAGTATAAAAATGTACAAAAAGGGGTTATTTATGCCTTTAACCCAACAACCTCCCACTTAAAGGCATAAATGACGCCTTTAAGTTAACCAATTCCCACCAGCTGTATGCAATGCTCATGTTGAGCCTTAGCAAGACTCTTGGTGAGAACATCTGCAAGGTTATCCTCTGTGTGAATCTTAGTCAAGGTGACTAGACCATCCTCCAATACCTGTCGTATGAAGTGGTATCGCACATCAATGTGCTTTGTCCGTGCATGAAACATGGCATTCTTGGCCAAATAGACAGCACTTTGGCTATCACATCCCAAGATAGGAGTACTAGCAGGCATACCAAGCTCTTTGACAAGTCTGCCCAACCATATGGCCTCTTTAGAAGCCTCAGTGGCTGAAATATATTCAGCCTCAGTAGTACTCAATGCCACAATTTTTTGCAGTTGTGAACACCAAGAGACAGCACCACCAGCAATAGCAAACACATAGCCACTAGTGGACTTCCTTGTATCCAAGTCACCTGCCATATCTGCATCACAATAGCCTTGCAACTTCATGTCACTTTTGCCATAGCATATACACCTAGATTGTGTACCTGACAAGTATCTCAGAATGCATTTCACAGCTTCCCAATGTGCTTTGCCGGGATTGGACATGTATCTACTAACAGCTCCCACCGCATGGGCAATGTCAAGACGAGTGGCAACCATAGCATACATAAGAGAACCACAAGCTGATGCATAAGGGATTCCCTTCATAGCATTCACTGCCACGTCATCCTTTGGGCAATCGGCTTTGCTAAGTTTTGTGTGTGGAGGGTAAAGGTACTCCAAGTGACTTAGCTTCAGCCATGTTAAACCTGTCAAGTACTTTAGCAATGTACTTTTCTTGAGATAAGAAGAGCAATTTCAGCTTTCTCTCTCTTGATTCTCATGCCCAAGATGTGCTCAGCATCACCTAAATCCTTCATTGCAAAAGCTGAATTCAGCTGACGTTTAAGAGCATCAATGGTAGACTTATGCTTCCCAGCAATCAACATATCATCTACATATAGCACAAGGATTATAGGACTTCCATCATTATCCTTCTTTGTATACAAACAATGGTCTGAATGACTCCGTTTAAAACCTTGAGACAGCATAAAAGTATCAAACTTTTTGTACCACTGACGTGATGACTGCCTCAAACCATACAGTGCCCTTCTTAGTTTGCATACAAGTTCCTTTCTATCAGGAACTACAAAACCCTCAGGTTGCTTCATGTAGATATCTTCATCAAATGTCACCATGAAGAAAAGCTGTTTTTACATCCATTTGATTCAATTCTAAGTCAAGCACTGCAACGAGAGCAAAAAGGACACGCAGTGTCGTAAGCTTTACAACAGGAGAAAAGATCTCTTGAAAGTCAATCCCCTCTTTCTGTGCATACCCTTTGGCAACTAACCTTGCTTTATACTTGGGCTTTCCATCAACACATTTGACCTTGTAAAACCCATTTGTTAGGAAGAGCCTTTCTCCCTTTAGGCAATGGCACAAGATCCCAAGTATCATTTGCATACAAGGATTTCATTTCCTCTTGCATTGCAAGCTCCCACTTACTGCTTGACTCACATGTCTTTGCCTCTTTATACGTAAGAGGCTCTCCCTCATCTGTCAACATAACATGATGCAAAGAGGGCTCAAAGCATTGTATCAACCTTCTGACACGAGTAGACCTGCGTACCCAATGATTTACATTATCAGGCACAGGTTCTACATCAGGAGGCAACTCCTTTTCAGCATGCTCATGCTGCTGAAAATCATTTTCAGCCATGACAGGTGGCTGTCCATCCTCATTTGGAGCATCTAAATCATGTCCTACTTCTTCTGGCTCAAGGTTAACCGGCTGATTATCAATTTTAGCTTGCGGTAATGCATCCTGAGGCTCTTTTTCAACATCAATAGGTGGCAAAAGAGACTGAAATTTGACCGATTTCTTGTCAATTTCATAAGATGTAGCATTTTTCAGCAATTTACCCTCATTGAACACTACATCTCGACTACGTACAACCCTCTTAAACTAAGGCAACCATATCCTGTAGCCCATTTCACCCTCTTCCCCATAACCTAGGAAGAGTCCTTGGATGGACTTGGCATCTAGCTTTGTCCTCAAGTCATTACGAACATGGACAAAAGCCTCGCAGCCAAACACTCTCAAATGATCATAAGAGGCAGGTTTGCCAGACCAAACCTCCTCTGGAATGTCATTTTTCAGCATACTGTTAGGAGAGCGATTGCATACATGAACTGCAGTTTTCAAAGCCTCTCCCCAAAACCCATGAGGGAGATTAGCCGTAGACAACATGCAACGCACTCTCTCACATAAAGTATGGTTATACCTCTCAGCCACACCATTAGAAGATGGATTATAAGGGGCTGTCAACTCCCTTTTAATCCCATATTCTTCGCAATAACGCTGAAATTCAGCAGACGTGTACTCCCCCCCATTGTCAGATCTCAGACATTTAAGCTTACTACCCTTTTGCGTGGTCACAAAAGCATGAAACCTCTTAAATGCATTAAATGTCTCACTCTTATTCTTTAACAAATATGCCGAGCCTTTCCTAGTGCAATCATCAATGAATGTAACAAAGTATAATGCACCACCAAAAGACTTAACAGGCATTGAACATACATCGGAGTGAATTAAATCAAGAGCATTAGCTTTGCGCAAGACACCAGAATAATAAGAAGACTTCTTTTGTTTACCATACAAACAGTCATTACAAAAATCTAACTTATTGCCCTTTACATCAACCCTCTTCAAAGAGGAGAGCACATCAAGTCCCTTCTAGCTCATATGGCCAAGTCTTTTGTTCCACAACTCCAAATGAGAAGCAACTTCGGCCACTACAAGAAACTTGCCAGGCAAAGCTTTGCAATGTAAATAGTACAATGTACCACTCTTGCATCCCTTGACAATGAGCATTGATCCCTTAAGCAACTTCCATGAACCCCCAGCAAAAATGGCTGTATAACACTGTGCATCCATCTGGCCAACAGACAATAGACTCTTCTTGATGCCTGGTACATACCTTACATCTTTAAGCATAAACTCTTGGCCATTGTTTAATGCCAAGCGCACAGTGCCCATTCCTTCAATGTCACAAGCATGGTTATCCCCAAGGTAAACCTTGTCATACTTGCCTGCATGATAAGAAGCAAAACACTCCACAGATGCAGTCACATGAAATGAGGCACCCGAATCTACTATCCAAGACTGTGTAAGGCCATCATTTGCACTTAGCAATGCATCAATGACATCTCTACGTGAGATAAGCATGTCTTCTGCATTTGCTACAACAAAATCTGAGGGGCATGAAGCTACAACCAAGATCTCCTCACTGTCGGATAACTCTGTGATAACCACACTAGAGGATACATTGACAGTCTCCGAATCCTTGGAGGAGGTACCTACTGATTTTTCCCCTTTCTTATCCTCTGTCTTCTTCTTCTCTTGTGATTCCTTCTTTCTTTCCTGCTCTTTCTTGAAATACATGCAATCTAGCTTCTTATGGCCTTTTCTGCCACACTGGTAACAAGTCACATCCTTATCCCTAGACTTGCTTTTGCTCTTGTTTTGAGTCTTGGTACCTGTATTTTGCTTCTGACTTCTGCCTCTCGCATTGTAAGCAAAACTGCCACCTTCCCCACTACTAGACTTGCGTCTAATTTCCTCATTTAAGATGGAGCCTCGCACTCCATCATATGTGAGGTTGGGGCTATTACTCAAAGAAACCACAAGCGTTTCCCAAGAGTCTGGCAAAGTCATCAACAAAAATATGGCTTTCAACTTGTCATCAAAAGGTTGAAGCCCAGTATCCTGTAGCTGACTCATAACACTGGTGAAAGCACTTAAGTGCTCAGAAGCCGACTTGGCTTCGTCAAGCATCATGTTCACCAATTTGCGTATCAAATACACCTGATTCACAGGGGTGGCATTCTCATAAGTGGCCTTCAACTTATGCCAAATTGCATGTGCACTGTCCAAGCCCTTTATGTCCACCAGAATGTCATCGGTCACACCATTTTGATGTAGGCCTTTGCCCTCTTGTTGAGCTTGGCCCAATCCTCATCCGGCATATCCTCAGGCTTTACAGCCAAGAGGGCGTCCTCACAATCCTTGAGGAACAAAATCCCCTGCATCCTGTCCTGCCATAGGTCGAAACCTGTACCGTCAAATCGCTTGATTTCCATCAAGCTCTTGGCATCATACGACGAGGAAGTAGAGGCCATTTGCACGGATAAAAATGCAACAGAAAGTGTCTACACAAAATCTGAAAATTTTCAATGATCACAATGTACCGCACATTGCATACAATGTGCTGAAAATTCCAGCAATTAACAAGTATCCCCAATGCATACTTGCATAAACCCACAAAAGGCGTACATAAACCTCAATTTGTGTACATAAAAACAGTCAAATTCTGAATTTTTTGCAAATTTACTGTTTTGGCGCATCAATTTGCATCAAATGGACCTGTTTTGAGTAGGAAAAGCAAGGGACATTCACGGGAATCGATTTAGAACACCTGCGTTTTTCTGTTTTGACCTGTAATTTTTTGGTTTTTACCTGTTTTAACCTAATTTCAGCCTGTTTTAGGCTGTTTTGGAAACCCTAATCACCCTAGGTGACACCGGAAGCTAGGGGCTTCGCGATGAAAGCGGAAATTTGACGTGAGAGAAGCCTTTCGCCTGCTGTCCAGCCACCTACGCAAAGCTTCTGAAACCCTAATCTGGCTCTGATACCAGTTGTTGAGCGCGCGGCGGTGTGTGCAAGTGATAGAGCACGCGAAGATGTGCAGTGTGTGCAGAGAGGGGTGGCGAAAGCCAGTAGGAGAGGAAGAGCTAGCAGAACGAAGAGGGAGAGAGAGAGAGAGAGCTCACGTTTTTGGGGAAAATTCAATAAGTGAGTTTTGGGTTTTCCCACTTTTATTATAAGTGACCTTTAAAAAATGTGTCCAGGTTATTGAACCTGGACAAAGTATAAAAATGTACAAAAAGGGATTATTTAGGCCTTTAACCCAACATCCCCAACACTGCTACTCGATCACTTAGTATACCTCTGCTACTAATGTGCCCTATATCCCTCCTCTTTGGCTGATCTCGTCTCTGCTCAATCTTTGGATGAAAGAACATTGTGATCTGTCTCTGGTTGTCTCTCCCGGTGTGTGAGCCTCTCTCTTTCTCAGTAACCCTGTTCAAGATCACTAAATCTCCATTAGATAGAGGCCAGGACATCTCTGATCTTGGTATCTCACAACTCTAGATAGAGGCCCAAAACCCTCTCTAAAGAGACGGTGAAAGCAACCACGTATATCATAGTATGTTGAACAGTGGCATATATAGTGAAGCTCTCTCTCTGGCTCTCTCTGACACAGCTTGCACAACTAGGCCTCAACTGAAATGCCTCAATATCGGCCAATCTCAATCTCCAACTGGTGTATGATGATGTTCGAAACTGTTCAATAGCACATCGTAATCTGTGGGACAAGTGAGTATCCATGTAGGCAAGCCTACATAAGAACCCATCCTCTGTGCGCTGGAGAAAATGCTCTTTATATATAGTCATCTTCGGGCCCAGCTCATGTATAGGTTGTATCCATGTCCTCTAGGTATACAACTGAAACAAATCCTGTCGTATAAGTCTAGTGACCTCCCTCTATGTTAGACAACGAGAAAGGGTGCATCTAGAGAGAGAGAGGAGAGAAGAGTAGACACGTAGCAGCGAAGTTCCGCTTCCAAGTGCAGCCATAGGAGCTTGTGTGCGTCCCTACGAGGAAAAGTCGCACTCAAACACCGGCTGCCAATGAAAATTTCAGCACTCTGACGCGTATTAGAAGTAGAATTCAGCCAAGGGAAACTCGTGTGGGCATCCCATACACGAGCTCAGTACGAAGCAGACTTAACCATTCACGGCTACGAGTATGAAAAATTTCAGCCGATAGGCTCATGAATTTCATGCATTCTTATGCATTAGAATAGTTGTCACAAAGTGATGACGTGGCAAGACCACCCGTGGGTAGTACGGACTTGATGACGTGGCAGAATTGTACGGACACACACAAAAAACGTGTTGACATGGCAACGGTCCGGATTTCCGCGTTTTGCGTTGTGCCACGTGGCAAACTGTATGGATTTCCGCAATTCACGTTGGTTGCTTTTGGGGCCCAATGCTTTTGAGTTTGAAGCTTTTCATGTAGCTGATTTTCAATAGCCAAGGGCCTTTAAATAAGAACCCAAGGCCACTCTTTCCCTCAATTAGCTGATGAGCGTCTCAGCAGAGAGGGCCCGCAGAGTTGTAACTTTGCTCAAGCATTAATATAAAAATAAATACCGAAAGGGGCGCTAGATTTTGGGGCCAATACCTCTCGGCACGGAACTACACTGGGCCGTGTCAACTCTATTTTTAAAGTGTGATAAAGTGGTGAAGTATTATAAGTGATTCTCTCGTGTGTCGTGCCAGATTTTCGACTTGGGGTACCCAAGTCTGTAATAGTGGTATCAGAGCTCAATCAATTTCCCTTCCATCGGGAAATCCAATCCTTTTCACATGGATTCAAGTAACGAATCCCGCAAGAATCACACCCACCCAACAACTCTGGATCCGAAGAAAGTACGGAAAATTCAAATGGACAATCAAAACAAGAGTACAGGCCTCCACGGCCTACGGAGTATGAACGAATGGAGATACACCGTCAACAGCAAGTTGATGCCTATGCCAAGCAGATGCTACAGTTTCGAAGGATCCCCAGTACGCGAAATTTTTGACCCAGGATCCGACTAATGAGCTTCATTCGATGGCGTACGGCCATCGATTCACCATTAAAGTCCGCATTGAAGAAACCTCTTGTCCTGCGAATGTACACTGAAGATGAACTTGATGATGTGATCGAACAACGACTCAACCAAATATTGAAGACCACGAAGCATCCTGTCACAAACTGGTGACGTGGCATACACACATGCTAACACCCTTTGGCATGGACAACCCTCACAGAACATCTGCTTGACTGGCTTTTGCAGAAATCCGGGAATCTACGCTGAAATGCTGACGTGTCAGCCCCGCAAAACCCGGTGAAAATGACGGAATGCTGACGTGGCACTGGCTGTACGGAAGTCAGTGTTTTACAGTAGTTGTACGGCAACCCTCTCTATGCAAAAAGCTGGCAGCTTTTGGACCTGCTTTATTTTACGCAATTTAGCAAGAGAAGAGAGAGAGAGAGAGAGATCTTTACATTGGCCTGCTTAAAATTTATCTAAGGAATGGCTTGAGAGAGAAATTGCTTTATTTTATGAAGCTTTTGATTTTCGCTTTTGGGGCTTTGCTTTTGGCATCCCTTGTAAACCTTTATAAGTGTGGCTTGGCCTCTCACTTCTCAGGGCATCTGGATGCAGAGTCTGAGAGTGAGATCCAACCACTCAGTGTACTTTGTGCAACAGATTAATATAAAAAGAAATACCGAAAGAGGCGCCAGTCTTTGGGGCCAATATCGCTAGGCATGGAACTCCGCCAGGCCAATGTTGAATCAATTGTGAACTGTGAACTGTTTTGAAGTGATTATTTGTGCCGTCGCGGTAGATTCTCGACTTGAAGTGTCCAAGTCTCTTACAGTGGTATCAGAGCAAGGCCAATTTCTCTCCTACAGGAAATCCGATCCCCCTGTTTTTTTCCGCGACACCTATGGCTTCAAGCAAAGATCAGTCGACTTCCTCTGTATCTGGCGATGCGAAAAGAGATCACAATGAGGATTCATGCGAGGAGTATGGCACGCCTCGGCTTACTCAGGCGGAGCTCGAAGAGATGAAGCGTCAATGATTGATCGGCGATGCAACAAAGATGATGCTCAATTTTGCGAAGGACCCAAAATTTGCAAAATATATGAGCGAGACCTCTTTCGATGAGGTGCATACACAAGGGAAGAAGACCACAGAGCCACCCCTCAGACCAACTCTCAAGAAACCTCCTACTCCCAGGAAGTATACAGAGCAAGAATTAGAAGAGGTGGTTGATGCACGAATTGCTCAGTTTTTTGTCGCGCAGAACAAAGTTAAAAAGCACGACAAAAAGTAGAAGAAAGGCACCGACTTCCCGGGTTATTTGGGTCGTCAGTCGACATTTGAAAAGGCAAGAAAGCAGAAGAAGCGTGTTCGATTTGAAGGAGTACCCAGTTCTTCTTCTTCTTCTTCTTCTTCTGACAGATCTTCTAGCTCATCTGACTCGAGCGAAGAAGACAGAAAGGCAAAAAGCGAAGCAAAAAGTAACGCTTCGAAAAGGACAAGAAAAAGGTAAAAAAGTCTTCAAGCTCGCCCCGTGGTTGACAGTTCTACTGAGGACTCGTCTACAAATAATTCGGACTCTAATGATAGCAGCTTTTATGCAAAGAAGAAGAATTTTTACAAAGCCAACCAGTATGACTTTTCCTGGAAGACAAAAGCAAGAAAGTCCAAGAGTTTAAGGAAGGTGGACAGTCAATTTGACACGTTTTCTGGTTATAGAGATGCTTCGAAGGCTTTGTCTTTTGTACAGCAATTTGACATCGCTTTCGCGGGAGGGCGTTACTCAGAGCACTCTAAGATTCAGAGAGCTGCCTCTTATTTTAAGGGGAATGCTTGAACTTGGTGGTCCACGCTTCTATTAAACAAGACAGCGCCAGTTAAATGGCTGAAATTCAAGAGGCTTTTGATTTCTTCTTGGCTGACTCAAGAGTATGAACGCGACATAAGAACTGCTTGGAACCATCTTCGGATGACCAAGAAAGATACAGTGGACGCTTATTGTGAGAGACTCTGGAGCTCTTTTCTACCCGCCTCTTCATTTAAGAAGATCTCATTCAAAGAACAGATTGAGCGGTTTACCTTGGGTCTTCCTACAGAGATCCGAGATCACTACTTAGTACAAAAGTCAGCTTCCATTCAGGAGTTGATGAGTCATGCGAAACGGGGTTTTGTCATTCACTCGAGCAGTCTGACCTACTCCATAGATGAGATCATGACACAGAGAGCCGAACAGACTTCGAAAAATGAAAGTAGAAAGAGATAGAGCAACTCAGAACAGAAAGAAAAGGATGCACAACCCAAGCTTACTCCTCAAGAGAGGGCTCTCTACATAAAGGAGGGGAAGTGTTTTGAATGCGGGGAAACTAGGCATATCTCCGCGAAGTGCCCTAACAAGGCACTGAATGAGCAGGATGAAGAAAGGCCAGAAAGTTCCAAAGCAGCTGAGGGACGTGGCAGAAAAGGCAAATAAAAAGCAGAATTGGTACCACATTGCGTGGGACCCGAACCGAATTAAATGAATGAAAGTACAAACTTTGCCGCTTTTAGGGCAAAGGGAAAGATCAGGAAGCTCTTTTGAAGGAGCCAAGGCCAACTTCTTGAATTGGCGGCTCTATTTGGAATTACGCCCGACAGGCTGAGGCCACAAGCGGAGGTAGTTCGAGTGGCACCCGGACGGGATGTTGCCATTATACCGAGCATTGGCAAACTTCGTTTGCAATGACAGTGGTGTTTAGGGCACGAAGAATTCTACGTAATTTCCTTGGAAGGTTGTGATGTTCTACTCAAAATCCCTTGGTACCACAAGAGCAACGCCGTGGTTGACTACCGGGCCGAGAAAGCGACTTTGACAAATGAAGGGCTCAGAGATTGTACTTGATAAACTTCAGTTTCTTTACTCACTTTTTTTGGGAGAGAACTGAACGATGGATAAAGATCGAATATGTTTTGACCTGAACAAAGAACGCTAAGGTTTTCTCCACACTCATGCCGATTGCTTTTCACAGGGCCTGCAAGGCAAGTTGCCACCAGCTTGTCCTAAGGATCATACCATTGATCTGATACTTGGAATCACACCACTGAATTGGCCACCTTATAATGTAAGCCGAGCCCAGAGATACACCTGTTCGGGACACATTGTCTCAGCAACAAGAGTGCAAATGGACCCAGCCAAGATAGAGACTATACGTGATTGGCCCGAATTGAAGAATGTCCATGAAGTTGAAAGCTTCTTGGGCTTATGTTCTTACTACCGGTGATTCATCAGAAAGTTTGCAGAGGTTGTTTACCCCTTTGCATTTGTCGACATTGAAAGGAGTCCTTTTCTCGTGGGGATCCACAGAAGTACTGCCTTTCAGGAATTGAAACAGAATTTGACTACAAAACCGGTTTTTGACTTTGCTAGATTTGCAAAAGTCGTTTGATATTGTGATACTTGTGGTCGTAGTCTGGATGCGGTCTTAATGCAAGAAGGCCAATGTCATTGCCTATGAGAGCCGATTGTTTTCAAGGCCGGAATTGACAATACAGATATGTGAGAAAGAGCTTTTGGCGGCTATCCATGCTCTTATTCAGTGGCAACATTACCTACTCAGAGCTGATTTTACGGTTTTCACAGATAATGGGAGTTTACGCTACTTCTTGTCACGGAAGCAGCTATCGGAAAAGCAGATGCGGTGGGCAAACATCTTGTCACAGTTTACTTACGGATTGTCCATGTGCAGGGACAGAAGAAATTGGTGGCAAATACTTTGTCCCAAAAACCGTTGGTTCTGGCTATTTCCGCGATACATCATGAAAACTTCGAGGATATGGTCGGTCAGTATGCCATAGATACAGATTTTGCAAATGTATTCAGTTGAATACAGAAAAGGGGAGACAGTAGCAGGATATTCCATTCGGGATGGCTACTTGATGAGGAAAACCATGTTGTACGTTACACAACCGTTGAGGGAAAAGGTTATGACGAATGCCACTGTCCGCTTTTTACGGGTCATCGCAGCATTGCTACCACCTTGAAAGGAATAGAGAGATACTTCTTTTGGCCGAGACTCAAGAAGGATGTGGACCAGTTTGTGCACAGTTGCTTGGTATGCCAGAAGGTCAAGTTTGACAAGCATAAAGCACAGGGATTGTTACAAACTTTACCCATACCCACATGCCCATGGAAAAAGTATTGCAATGGATTTCAGTTTTGATCTCCCGAGAACACAGAGTGGTCACAATGGTATCTGGACTGTTATTGACAGATTTAGCAAGCAAGCTCATTTCATTCTAGTAAAGAAAACAGTCAAGCCGGATCACTTAGTGAGACTCTTTGTGGCCCAGATTTCAGATTACATGGCATGCTCGAGACGATCGTCTCCGACAGGGACCCTAGATTTACGAGTTTGTTTTGAAAGGCAATTTGGGAGAACATTGGCACGCGGTTGCAGTTCTCGTCATCTTTCTACCCGCAAACTGATGGACAATTTGAGATTGCCAATTCAATGGTTTTAGATTTATTGAAGTCTTATATCTCGGATCAGAAGACTCAATGGAAAAAGTATCTACCTTTGGTGGAATTTGCCTACAACAACACGATACACTCTTCGACGGGGAAGGCGCCATTTGAGATTATTGAAGGTGCTGTGAAGGCTCCACCCTTCCTAAGCACGAAAGATAAGATTTTTGAAGCTAATGAGTACACGCGCAACTTAGACACGGCTTTTGCCAAGGTCCGCGAGACTTTGCAGAAATCTAAGGAAAGACAGAAAAAGGCAGCAGATCACCATCATCGCGATTTGAAATTGAAGGAGGATGATTGTGTGCTCTTACGTTTTAAGAAGGCACGCCTGAGAAAGAAGAAGGGAAAGGAGAGGCTTTTTCCAAAGCTTAGTATACGATACTACGGACCTTTCCAGACCTCCGAAATGATCAATGATGTCTCCTTCCGATCGAAACTGCCTGACACTTGGAGGATTCACAATGCAATTCATGTGAGGCTCTTGAAACCTTTTAAAGGTGATGTGCCCGAAGATGGGGAGCCTGATGAGCAACCCGAAGTGGAAGAAAACGAGGAGATCCTTGTTCCTGATCAGATTTTGGCATATAAGGGCAGAAAGAATAAGGGTAAAGTAAGAAGGCGGTTCTTGGTTAAATTCAAGAACTATCCTGCATTGGATGCGAAGTGGATGGATGAGGAGGACCCAGCAGATACTCCTCAGATTGTGAAACTTTACCTTGAAGCTTTTGGTTTAGCATAGTCTACTCCAAATGGAACCCCGAATTCAGCTTGGCCGAAGATCTGGTGCAGTGGGTTGCACAAGAGGGGAGTTACTCCGCTTCTTTGTCAACGGATGCCTCGATTTTAGAATACTAGAGTCACTGATGTCTCTTTGAGCTTCAGGGATACTGAGAGCTGACAATATTCTGCTGTATGACTTTATGAAATGGAATTCCGGAAAAATATGTAACTGATTTGTTCTTGACTTGTTTTTAAGTGCAGGAACTGATAGACGAAATGACTGCAGCATTTTGGTCTGAATGATCTCGAATAGACATGGTTACAATAGGGGTTAGTCAATCGGGCATCTATGAGGTCCTGAGTGGATCTAGATGCGATTGCTAACTGCATTGCCGATAAATCATGGTCTAAGATGCGAATGAATGTTGAATGTCTTGTGATGTCTAATGATGTCCTGTGATGTCGTGTGATGTGATTGTCGATTGGTACATGTGCTAGATGTGTGTTCCTAGTGCGTCGGTACTAACAGTCAGTGTCTGCTAAGGCAGTTTATGGCTTTCTCTCAGTTTTGCAGGCGTAATCGAGGGCGATTACAATGCTTTCAAGAGGGGGGTATGTCACAAATTGGTGACGTGGCGTACACACATGCTAACACCCTTTGGCATGGACACCCCTCGCAGAACATCTGGTTAACTGAATGCTGCAGAAATCCCGGAATCTACACTGAAATGCTGACGTGTCATGCCCGCAAAACCTTGCGGAAATGACGGAATGCTGACGTGGCACTAGCTGTACAGAAGTCCGTGTTTTACGGCAGCTGTACGACAACCCTCTCTACACAAAAAGCTGGCAGCTTTTGGACCTGCTTTATTTTACGCAATTTAGCAAGAGAAGAGAGAGAGAGACAGACAGAGAGAGAGAGAGAGAGAGAGAGAGAGAGAGAGATCTTTAAATTAGCCTCCTTTATTTTTATCTAAGGAATGGCTTAACAGAGAAATTGCTTTATTTTATGAAGCTTTTGATTTTCAGCTTTTGGGGCTCTGCTTTTGGCATCCCTTGTAAACCTTTATAAGTGTGGCTTGGCCTCTCACTTCTCAGGGCATCTGGATGCAGAGTCTGAGAGTGAGATCCAACCACTCAGTGTACTTTGTGCAACAGATTGATACAAAAAGAAATACCGAAAGGGGCGCCAGTCTTTGGGGCCAATATCTCTAGGCACGGAACTCAGCCAGGCCAATGTTGAATCCATTGTGAACTGTGAACTGTTTTGAAGTGATTATTTGTGGTGTCGCAGTAGATTCTCGACTTGAAGTGTCCAAGTCTGTTACACATCCAAAGAGACGCAGCAAGGGAACAGATTACCCTAGTTATTTGGGTCGACAGTCTTTTTTTGCAAATGCACGAAAAGCCAAGAAGCGTGTACGCTTCGAGGGTGTGTACACTTCGTCCTCATCCTCTTCTGACAGTTCTGACAGCTCTTCCTCTTTTGATTCCAGTGGTGAGGACAGAAAGGGCAAGAAACGATAGAAGAACCAAAGGCATGGAAAGAACAAGAAGGCGGCCAAGAAAAGCAGATCCCACCGCGAATCTCAAAAATTCTCTAATAGTTATGAGGAGGATTCATCCCCTTCTGAGAGTTCGGACTCTGATGACCACGTGCTTTATTCTAAGAGGAAGCACTTTTATAGAGCCAACCAATACGACTTTCTCGAAGATAAAGAGTAAAAAGACGAAAGAAATCGAGGAGGGCGGACAAGCAATAAAATTCGAGATGTGCACAAGGCCCTCGCTTTTATTCAACAATTTGATATAGCCTTTTCTAGAGGGCGCTATTCAAAGCACACCAGGATTCAAAGGGAAGCATCTAATCTGAAAGGAACATGGTGGTCCACTCTCCTGTAATGAAAAGAAGCACCAACAAAGTGGCTAAAGTTCAAAAGACTTTTTATTTCCTCGTGGCTTACTCAAGAGTACAAACGTGACGTGATTACTGTCAGTGTGCAACAGAAGGTGAGAAAATGAAATGAAATGAAATGTTATATTAACGTCTTCAAAAGGCCAAAGTGACCTATGAGACCAGAAAGTTACAATGCGGTGTATCTGATACAAAGTCAGATTAACAAAATAAATTAAACTAGGATAACAAAATATAAATACTGCGGGATCCTAAACTAAGCAGTACAATGTGAAGACAATATGGGAGGGGAGTAGAGATCCATCTTCATCTTCACTCTAGACGACGAAAGAGTATGGCTTGAATCCTTTGCCGTAGCCTCCTTCGAAACTGTGTAGCTCCTCTTCTCCATCGGGGTCGTCTAGATCTCCCTAGCTCCAATGCTCGGTCTATGAGAATGCAGTAGTGCGGGTAGACCTCTCCACCGTTGGCTGCTCCTCTGTCTGTTCTTCTGGGTGTACAATATCTAGTGTAAAGAAATCTGTGATCTGTCTCAGGGGATGTCTCTCTTCAGCTCTCCTCAATAAAGTTTCTCTATGCCTGTGTAACTCAAGTAGATATAGCCCAAGACATCTTTGATCCTCATAAGTCATGACCTTAGATAGAGGCCCAAAACCTTCTCTGAATAGACAATGAAAACGGCCTCGTATCTCATAGTACACTGTGCAATGACATATGTAATGTACTTCTGTCTCTAGCTCTAGATGGCATAAGCGGCATATCTTGCTATCTGCTGGTGTCCCTCTGAATCTGCCAGTCTCAATCTCGAGCTGATGTGAGGACGTGCGTATCTGGCCAATGGCACAACGCAAACCGTGCGAAAGATGCGTGTCCATATAGCTGGGTCGAATCACAAACCCATGCCCCGTGAGGTGGAGAAGATGCTCTCTATAGAAAGCCATCTTCGTGCCCAACTCCTGTAACGGCTCTATCCATGTCCTCCTCATGTCCAACTGAATCAGATCCTGACGAATGAGTCTATTAATCTCTACTCGTGTCAGAGACCTCAAGGGTGCCAGTAGAGAGTATTGAAAAGAAGGCAACCTGTCCATGGTGAAACCATGTGTCTGAAACCATGATGCCATTTGTGCATACCAGCATGATGTATCCCCATTAAGAGCTAATTGTCTGGAGGACTATAGAGCCACCTTGGCATATCTGTCTCTGGTAGTATCCCACAGACTATGTACAAAGGAGACTGATCTGGTAGGCGCCTCAATCTCCATAGGGGGGGCAGCTAATTCCGCTCGAATGATATCATGCGGTACGGAAACCTTGGCTGTAATCAGCTGAGAGATCATAGATACCAGGGGCTTCTCCATACGCCTCCAACCATCCTGGCCTATAGAAGGTCCCCAAACCTGCACCCCATATAACATAGTAGAGGCAACCAAAGTATCAAAGAGCCATAACTTTGTCCTAGGTTCCTGGAACTGAACCTGCGAACACATCCTCTCCATTCCTCCCAAAGCCATACCAGCTCTAGTTAGTCTAGTCTCTGCTGCTCTTCTCAAAGAAAATCTCGGCCCAGTAAAGACTACCCCGAGAGAGAGAGACAATGGCAAGAGAGAGAGAGAGAGAGAGAGAGAGAGAGAGAGAGAGAGAGAGAGAGAAGAGACATGACAAGAGACAGATGGTGGAAAGGCTCGCAGCCCAATAACTCCAAATGGCAAACTCTACATGATGATGAGACAAGACAATGAGAAAGAGGGTGCCCCCCTTCCTATATATGAGAGAATAGGAGCTGCTCGGGCAATAATCCTCAATATAGTCCAATGACCTAAAAATATGACCCTCCAATATAAATGGGGGAATATGTGACCAAAACAGGTCTAAAGTGGGAAATGTGTTGAACAACCCTAAGTGTGCCTGAGATCCCTGTCCAGCAAGTGTACGGGCGGCCAACCCACAACCAAGGGCCAGTGCACGTGAGTGGTGAGGAGCCTGTAGACAGTGTGCGAAGCATCTGGAGATGAAGAATCTAACACCCCCCCTCAACAATAGATGCGGAGAAGCTGTCGAGGAGAATGCAGCACGCCTGGTAAATCTGGAGAAGATGTAAATCCCGGGAAAAAAGGATGAGGAGCGCAAGCCAAACAACACGACAATCCGTACAGCACCAATGTGATAATGACCAAGGGTGAGGAAACTCCGATCAAGTCGCACAAGGAAGCTGATGGAGTGGCAAGCTACGTCATAAGTCGCTGAAGAGGATTTATATGAGGAAGTAACCTAAGATGAGCGTCCAATAGCCCATCGGTGATGATCACCACTAGGATGGAGGAACCCAATGAAGCAGCAGGAGACAAGACAAGGGGACCCCCACTGAAGAGGAGCACTCTAACCACGAGGAGAGGAAAACTGCCGAGGTGGGAAACCGGTAGCATATCCAAGTCAAAGAAGCTCGAGCAGAAGAGGGAGGAAGAGCAAGAAGAAGAGGCACAATAGGGAAGACATCGTCCACCATAGTAGATAAGATGACAGGATAAGCAATCCATCCATGTAGAGACCGCAGTATCTGCAATCTTTCGGGAGAGGAGTCATCTCAAGGGTATATATAAGCTGCAATATGATCCGTCATTCCATGGCAGACACACAATATCCAACAAAAGAGTCGGAAGAAATCCTAGGGAAAGTCGACCTGTGGGAACACATCCACCATCCGCGTCTGGACAAAAAAATCCAAGAGAGTCTGCAAGTGCAAGTCGTGAAGACACGCGACATGGGAGAACTCCCCCCCGGGAAGGTAATGGAATGTGGTGAGGTAAAGGACGGCTAAGAGGATGCATCGGGAAGAATGACCTGTGTTGTAGAAGTCATAGCCTCGGAATAGACCAGCAAAGCAAAGAACATCCATGAGGTCTTCACCATGTAAGTAGTCCATAGGCACATCCAAACTGCAAGTGGAGGAGCCACAGAACCAAGCACAAGCAAGGAAGAGGCTCTACCAAGTAGAGGCAAGGCAAAAGAGCCACCATGAAGCAGTGTGCCGGAAGAGCCCGTGTAGGCATCCAAATGCCAAAGAATACTCACATCTAGTAGAACATGTCCAAAAGAAGTATAACGTGCCAAGCGGCACAGGTCTTATCATACAGAGAACCAATGAAGGAGGTGGATAGGGCAATCCCAAATAGAGAGACGACAGTCCAGGGAGAGGGAGGGAGGGTTATTGAGGAAGAAGTAGCGGTGGAAAACACAAGCCACGTCCACATAAGTACCTGTACCAATCCAATCCCCTGCATCTTCCCGAGGGCAAGAGAGCCTCGAGGAGGGAAGATCTGCAATGTCGAGGGAGATTCGTCTGTTGTGCCAGAACCTATATCTGAGTCCACGTCTCAATGTCGAACGAAAAGGGAGCAAAGGTGAGAAGAGGATCTAAATAACCGCGTTGGATAGAACGCCAAATGACCGCAAAGTAGGGTGTAAGTGACGGGAGAGGCAAAGTAGAGGTGTTGTCCAAAACCTGAAAACGCAGCAAAAGGGAGCTCGGAACACCGCGCGAACCCAAGGGTTTGAGCAAAACGCCAGGTGATGGAATCACCGAATGCCGAGAGTGTAAGGTGAGAGCTGTAAATACACCAAAACAGGCTGAAAATCAACAAGGGATAAGTCGGGAAATCACCGGAAAAGTCACGGGATTGATCTTCCAAGCGGGAAGACCAAGGGGCAAGGAGTGGGGCTCCGGTTGTCCAAGATCGGCAAGGAGGAAAGGCTGAAGTAGAGGTAAAACGCTGGTCAATCTGTTGGCTGTCCTACTGCCAAAAACGCTAGTGCAACTCGCTACTGTCCTGCCCAAAAACGTAAGAGCATAGAGCTGAAAAACGCAGATCATGCTGGTTGAAAAACGTTGGAGCAGATGATGGCCCTCCTGCAACAAAAACGCTACGCCAATGCTGGCTGAAAAACGCTGGTGCAGAGGAAGTGCACAAGGTGGCGATCAAGTAGAGGGAGGGAGGGAGGGCGCCAGCAGAGGGAGTAGAAGAGGCTGCAGATCCCAAAACGCTAAGGCTGAAGCAAAAATGCGAAGTCCCAAAAAAAAACGCTAGTAGATTTGAGCAGGTCTTCGCAATGGAAATCTCCGCAGTGTCCTCCTGGGGGATGGCGATGGCAAATCCTTAGCCTAGATGCTCTGATACCGTGTCAAAGTGTGCAGCGGAAGGTGTGTGTGTGTGTGTGTGTGTGTGTGTGTGTGTGTGTGTGAGAGAGAGAGAGAGAGAGAGAGAGAGAGAGGAGACATGATAGGAGACAGATGGTGGAAAGGCTGGCAGCCCAATAACTTCAGATGGCAAACTCTACATGATGATGAGACAAGACAATGAGAAAGAGGGTGCTCCACCTCCTATATATAGGCGATTAAGGAGAATAAGGGCTGGTCGGGCAATAATCCTCAATATAGCCCAATGACCTAAAAATATGACCCTCCAATATAAATGGGGGAATATGTGACCAAAACAGGTCTAAAGTGGGAAAGTGCTAAACAACCCTAAGTGTGCTTGAGATCCGTGTCCAACAGGTGTATGGGTGGCCAACCCACAACCAAGGGCCAGTGCACGTGAGTGATGAGGAGCCTGTAAACAGTGTGCGAAGCATCTGGAGATGAAGAATCTAACAATTACCACCTAGAATCATCTTCGGATAACCAAGGCAGATACTCTAGATACTTATTGCCAAAAATTTTCAGATGCTTTTCTTCCTGCCTCATCTTTTGAAAACATCGGTTTTAAGCAACAAAACGAGCGATTTTGCTGTGGACTTCCCAAAGAAATACAAGATTACTGTTTATTACGAAAATCTGAGTCCATAAAGCAACTGATGGGACATGCTAAGCAAGGGTTTGCTATGCATTCAGGTAACTTGACTTATCCAACAGAACAACTTTTGACAAATGATGACAGAAGAAGAGGAAAGAAAGATGCACGTCCCCAACTAACACAGGAACCAATAGACGAATACCTCAAAACGGGAAAATGCTTTTGACTGTGGGGAACAAGGACATATATTTGTGCAATGTCCTAAAAAGGCACAAGAATGAGAACGACCGACAAACTGAAATAGAACTGGGTGAGGAGATACTTGCTCCAAAACAGATACTGGATAGAAAATTTGAAAAGATACTGATGTGCTAATAGTATTATGACTTTATGAATGGATAATTTTGAAATAGGAATTCCCGAAGATGACTCTAATTTATGTATGAAATTGATGTGTTTGAAAGATCTGGTAATTAGTGAACAGATAACATGTGAAATCGAGAATGAGATCATGATGAATTTGCATAAAAATGCAATTGGGAGCAATGATTGTTACATACTTAGATACCCCAACCCCAAGTCGGCACGACACACGAGAGAATCACTTAAAATACTTCACAACTTTAAAATTAGAGTCGACACGACCCGACGTAGTTCCGTGCCTAGAGGTATTGGCCCCAAAATCTGGTGCCCCTTTCAGTATTTGTTTTTATATTAATGCTTGAGCAAAGTTACAACTCTTGAGGGACCTCTGCTCTCAGACTCTGCGTCCAGATGCTCTAGAGAGTGAGGCCCCAAGGGTCTATTTATTCTTACAAGGGGTGCCCCAAAAGCAGTAAACTCAAAAGTTATTTATCCCAAAAGCATATGGTCCAAAAATTGCCCAAAAAGCAATCAACGCAATTGACGAAAATCCGTACAGTCTGCCACGTCAGCAGCTATCAGCGCATAACGTGAAAATCCATACTGTTTGCCGCGTCATCGGGTCCTGTCCGTCATATGGTTTGTTTCGGGTGGTCATGCCACGTCAACACTTTGTGACATAGCCATAGACCAGTTCAATAGACACTGACTCTAAGTACCAACACACTAGACAACACAAATCCATCACTTGTACAAAGACAACAGTCACATCACATTCACATGACATTCATATCATCACATAGAATCCATTCTGATCTAGGACCATGATTACTGGCAACGTATTTAGTAATCGCATCTAGATCCGCACGGGACCTCACTGATGTCGGATTAACTAATCCTTATTGCGATCATATCCATAGACTTCTCAAGACCGAAATGTTGCAGCCATTCCATCAATCATTCCATCTGCACTCAAACACAATCACATGTGTTAGTAATCATTTCCCGGAATTCCAATCCATCAATCAGACACTGAGTTCACACTAAACAGAGTGTTTCATTCATTCAATTCTAGTCATCTTTTCATTGTGTGGCCATCTCATCCCTCGGAAACTCTTGATGGGCTCACCACAGTTTCATTCAATCATTCATCATCAGTAATCATCATGATTCAAAATTCATAATTCTTATCGTTATCAGGTTCATTCTGGAGCTGCCATTGCTCCGAATTCGTCATCATCTCATTCTCAATTTTCGCATGTTATCTGTTTACAAATAGCAGGATCTTCCATAAAACATTAGTTTCATATGTAAATCAAAGTCATCTTCGAAAAGTCCTACTTCAGAATTATTCATTCATAAATTCACAAAGAAAAATAATCCCCTTCATCCGTAATTTTCTATCTAGTATCTGTTCTGGAACGAGTATCTCCCTCCCCAATTCTATTTTCAATCTGTCAATCATCTCATTCTTGTGCCTTTTTGGGGCACCATGCAGATATATGTCCTTGTTCCCACATTCAAAACACTTCCTATTTTGAGATATTCGTCTTTTTGTTCCTCTATCAGTCGAGGTCGTATATCTTTCTGTCGTCTGCTTCTCTTATGACTTGTTGAAAGTTCATCTAATGCATAGCAAAGCCTTGCTTAGCATGTCACATCAACTGTTGTATGGACTCAGATTTTTGTAACAAGCAGTAGTCTCGTATCTCTTTGAGCAATCCATAGCAGAATCGCCCAATTTATTGCTTGAAATTGATCCTCTTAAAGGATGAAGCAGGTAGAAAAACATCCCAAAATCTCTTACAAGAACTATCCAAAAACTTTGCCTTGACCGTTCGAAGATGATTCCAATTAATAATCACGTCTCGTTCGTATTCTTCAATGAGCCACGAAGAAATAAAGAGTCTCTTGAACTTCACCCACTTTGTCGGTGCTTCTTTCCTTAACAGAAGAGTGGACTCCCATGTTAGTGCATTTCCTTTCAAAAATGATGTTGCCCGTCTAATCTTGGAGTGCTCTGTATAGCGATCTTCATAAAACGCTATGTCAAACTGTTGAATAAAGGCTAAAGCCTTATGAGCATCTCGAAACCCTGAAAAGGTTTCAATTTTACTGCATGTCCACCCTCCTTGAATTCCTTGGTCTTTTTGCCCTTGTCATCAAGAAAATCATAAGGGTTGGCTCTATAAAAGTGCTTCCTCTTTGAGTAAAACAAATGGTCATCGGAGTCTGAATTCTCAGAAGAGGATGAATCCTCATCGAGCCTGTCAAAAAAGTTTTGGGATAGGCTTTTCTTGGCCTTCTTTTGGCTCTTTCCCAATCTCTAGTTCTTTCGTCGTTTCTTGCCCTTTCTGTCCTCATCACTTGAGTCAGAAGAGGATGAGTTGTCCGAGCTGTCAAAAGAAGATGAGGACGAACTGGACAATCCTTCGAAGCGTGCATGCTTCTTCTGTTTTCTTGCATTCGCAAAAGAAGATTGTCGGCCCAAATATCCAAGCTAGTCAGTTCCCTTGTTGCGTTTCTTCGGTTGCTTCTTCTTTGCCCCCAAAAGTTGGTTGACTCGTCTTTCAACAACATCCTCAAGTTCATCTTCAGTAAACATCCGTGGGACAGGACGTTTCTTGAGGACTGACTTTATTGGGGAATCGATGGCTTTCTGCCAATAAGAATGCACTTCATCGATCGGGTGCTAGGTCAAAAATTTGGCATACTAGGGATCCTTTGCAAACTGGAGCATCTGCTTTGCACAATCATCAACCTGCTGCTAACGTTGCATCTCTATCAGTTGATACTCCGTAGGCCGAGGTGGCCTGTACTATTGTTCTAATTGTCCCTTTGAATTTTCGTACTTTTACCTGATCCAGAGTTGTCGGGTTGGTTCGTCTGATTCTTACGAGATTCGTCGTTTGAATCCATGTGTCGCCGTAAGAGGATTGGATTTCCCGATTGAAGAGAAATCAATTGTGCTCTGATACCATTGTTACATACTTAGACACCCCAAGTCAGAAATCTCACATGACACGAGCTTGGGTTCGGATTTGCAGAGCGAGGTTTTCTGGGCTACTGTTGCGCGTGTTGATTTGCTGAGAGCTTGGTTTTGTAGAGGCGGTTTTACGGCATTGGGCCTGCGCGCAGTCTCTCACGGGGTTAGAGCTTGAGTTTATGCAAGGCAGGGCAGAGTCTAACGCCTCCCCAGGGTTGCCCCTCACCCAGGGGGGACTATGGGAGCGAAAGGGTCGCGGCTAGGGCAAAGCACGGAGAGAGAGAGAGAGAGAGAGAGAGAGAGAGAGAGAGAGAGAGAGAGAGTCCACACGAGACACGAAGTGGTAGAGTTCCACCCCTAGACAGCACTGGGCCCCAAAGACAGGTGCCAGGTCAAGGGGCTCTCTCTGCTTCTCCACGTGGTAGAATGCCAGAGAAGAAGAAGAGAGTTTTAGCATCGTAGGAAACTATCCCAATGTAAGGTGCAGCGGAATGAATGTTGTATTTTCTCAAGATTAGTGATCTTTATTGCTCAAGGTTCCTTTTAGTTCTTAGGGAAGGAGAGAGCCTTCCATCTTATGGAGAGTGCTATGATCACGAACAAAGTGAGTGGATATTGTGCGTGCAAGTGAATGAGACTGAGAGAAGGAGAGAAAAGAGATACGACACCCGAGAGGTTGTAAAACCCTCCTCCGAAGGCCCCACTCTCGTCGGCGAGAGTGGTCTAACTTCGATTGCACAAAGGTGTACAACGATGATGCATGGACTGATGCAAATGGGGGCTATGTCGGTGACGACGATGATGACTTTAGGGCTGAATCTGGTCTTCTTCTATCTGTTGTCCACAAAGGGGAAGATGCTGAGGTTCTAGGTGGTCTTGGGGCTGATTCGTATGGCTGAAATTCTCTGTTTTTGTTGAGGGTCCTTGGCTGAATAAAACGCTGAAATGATGCAAAGCTTGGCTGCGTTTTTGTAGCTGTGTTCGTATTCTGGAAACGCTGAGGAACTGCAAGTTAGGGCAGCGTTTTGATTGGCTGAATTCCCTGCTGTAGATACTGTCAATGCTGCGTTTGCTTATCGATCGAGCGACCGAGCTAGGGAGATCCAGATGCCCATGACTGCGGAGGACTATGCAGCATCGACGGAGGCTGCATCAGAAGATTCGGATAACTTTGGCCCGACATGCACGACGCCCCGTCAGACTACTGACCATGGAGGAGATTGATGAGATCTGTCGATGATCGATAATGGATCTCCTGTGATTTAGCTCTTTTGAGGATCGTACACCCTGCTCATCTTGTATCAACCTTTGTATCAGCTCTCACATTGTGTTGTATTAGCCCTCATTCACTACTTTCACCCCCCCACTCATCCTACACAGTTTCAGCTAGCTGCTTAGTTCACATCTAGCAATTTGGGATTCTATAGTACCCCTTTTTTTAGTACCTTTTTTATTTTTGGTACTCAGACATTGTATCAGATTCACTGCGTTGTAACTTTTTGGTCTCACAAGTCATTTTGGCCTTTTGAAGACAATAATATAACATTTCATTTCATTTCATTTCATCTCTCTCTCTCTCTCTCTCTCTCTCTCTCTCTCTCTCTCTCTCTCTCTCTCTCTCTCTTCTCGATACAAAAGCTTCACAAGTATGGACAAAAACCTTCAGAAGAATCAACAAACCTGACTCTACATATTATAATTAGTTGAACCTTGATATGCCACTCGTAGGAGCAAAGTCATGGAAAATCTAGACTCAATCCCATGTACACTTGAACATACTTACTAGAAGCTCTCTGTACTGTACTACCATCTGCCCTGATGTAAATTTCACAACTGTGACCAACCCCAATTCTACAGCTAAAGCACAGAGCCACACAGTCTGTAATAAACGCTTGAGATTGCATACCCCTGTGACAGTAATGTTTTTCAAATGAGCACATACTATAAGTGGCTAAATAATGTACCTGAATTCTTATCACTAGGCTGTAGAGGTGTACTATGTGTGTCTTCTATGACAGCTAGCTTATCAAGGGCATTTTTTGGGCCTGCTCCTTGAGGTGCAGATGTCTTTTGTGCATTTGCTTTCTGTGAGCTTTTCTTGCACATTGCAGGTAGGTGCTTCTGCTTCACAACCTTCCTCGATTTTTCGGGCCTTTTGCCTTCAACGTCTTCAACTTCAAAATCAATATCTTCATCTTCAATTTCAGCTGAAGACTTGATTGTCCATTCAGCACCAACGTCACTGTCATTATCGCCATCAGTATGAGCATCCTGATCATCATCATCACCAATGTCATCCTTGTTACTCTTGTTGCCATCAATACAGTCCTCAGCTTTTGCTTCAAGACCATGACCTTCTTCGATACTCTGAGTGCTAGTGGATCTTTCATTCCTTTCAATACCCTTTTCCTGTGAACCATCCTCTATAAGCCCATTCGACTCCCCTTCAAAAGATGGTTGCAAAAAGCTCAACTTCCTCAGCTTTCTCCTCCGAAGTTCCTTGTTGCAAGAAATCCATTCAAATTTCTCGTTCTTCAAGCTGATAGCTTCTTCATCACCATCATCATACTGAATTAAATAATTAGGAGAGACATACTCCTTCACAGTGCCTTCATACCAAGCATCATCGAGGGGCCAATACACCTTGAGTCGCTTACCAAGAATGGTATGAGGGTTTGAAATGTTGGTAGAAGAAGCTACAGACGGCATTCCTTCAGAGGGAGAAACAGAATCCTGGCTACCGCGTGCGCCCTGTGATCTCTGCATGCCAGAAATGGAGTTTAAATGCGGAGTTTCTGTTGCTTTGGAGGGAGAATCTTGAGAGGGGGAGGTTTTGTCAGCGGAAGCCGATATTACGAGAAGAGGCTTATTGTGCCTGGATGGCGATGAAGAAGGGGGCTTCGTAGCGAAGAAGGAAGAGATAGAGCGCTGCTGCTGCGGCGTTTTGGAGAGGGAGCTGCGCTTGCTGCTGCCGTTGCTGGGCGCCATTCCCTGCTTGCTCTGACTGTGGCGGGAAGCTTTAACAGTGACTATTAAAATTTAACAAATTCCCAAACTCACAAATTGTGAGGGATAAATGTATTGAAAACCAAAAAAAAATTACATAGTAAGTCATGCGAGCCATGACATCTTCCAACATTCCAACCACATACTATCAGATACATCAGCTGATAAAGGGTGCCACCCTGTGTCCGCATGGTAAAATCAGGCCTTTATGAAGCCCGAGCAATGGCCCCCACACTAAATCACATGAGGTCTAAACCAGCTCTTCAGCAAACTCGTCATATTCAAAGTCCATTTGCTTGAGGAACTCTAGATGGATGAAATTCTTGGTGGCTCCTGGGTTGAAGAAGATAAGGGCCTTGAAGCCATTGATCTATCCATATGCTCTACACAATTCTTTGGACCATCGAGAGAGATGCCATAAATGTTGAGAACAAGTCCCACCGAAGTAGTCACGAGGCTGTGGCAACCACTAACCTTAGTTGTTGGTTACTTTCCCTTTATTTTTATTTAATTTTGGGACCCTCTTTTTGAAGTCACAAATGGTCAAACATTGTGTGGCCAATGTGAAATGGCCGACCGTCGAGAGTTTCATCCGCAGCTGGGAAGGGCAAGTCGCCACGAGATGGTCGGGCCAGTCGGGTGACTTCAACATGGTGGAATCCTCTAATGACTGGTTCTTGGGGAAAGGCACCGCCAAGCATAACATTTGGCTTACATATCAATCAAAGCATTGCAAATCGCCTAGTTTGGCCTAGATATTGACTGAATTAGTGTCAAGCACAACTTTAATTGCATCCACATCAATTCTATTGCTCATGGATGCACTAGAATCCGAGTAGTAAAATGGTGTCTAGGCTCAGTTCAAAGTCACCTCACTCCTCTACTCTTGGTTGTTCTTTTGTTGCAATGTTCTTTTTAAAAAGGTCGAAAAGTGTTTTACTGAAGAAATGGGGCATTATCTGTGGTGGCATACATCCAAAGCATATTAGTTAGTAGTCCTTGTCATATACTAGCATACCTTGTTGTTGCTCATTTTGTTGATTGTGGATGTTGGTTTGCAGTAGAGAAGAAAGATTAGAATGTTGCAAAATTATTACTGAGAGAGCCTAAGAAGAGCACAACGTTATTTTATTATTTTGAGAAAGAAAAGAGCACAACATAACGCAATTATTTCTTTTAAGAAAGAAAAATAGATAAGAATGTCTCGAAATCGATACTAAAGGTGAATGAGATGAGAGTAATGTGAGTTTATTCTTTTGAAAGAGACAACAACGAGGAGATTACTTAGTGATACATACATTGTTGTACTTGTGCATTGACATATCTATGAGTCAATAGAGGACAAAGTCAAGAGGGATATAAAACAATCCTGTAGATATATCAATAAAAATTTCAGAATTGAACCGCTAGAAATTATATGTACATGTACTCAAGTGCGAGACAATCTTTGGACAATTTCTAGTGGAATGGGCTCAAAAGTTGTAGGGGTTGGCATTGTAAGAGTTCTCGGTCTGAGATTTGTGACATCATGACATAAGCAAGATTGGTTCCTAAAGCATCTCTGAAGATTAGCAACACTATACTAGTGGTCAGTCATGGCAGATGCCAATGTTAAGGGAAATGTAGATTTATGGTACCACATTCCATTGATTGAAGTCCTTTTATGCTTCGTTCGACAAAGGGTGATTGGTTCTGTGCAATGAATGAGAACAATGATACTATTACCTTGTCTTTCAGCTATCTTTATTACATGGTTAACTGTGCAAGCTTCCCCATTAGCTACACCAATTGTCAAGTCAATGTTCTATGTGATCATGCAAGGGGCACTTATGGCAATAGAGGAAAGCTCATTGAAACTAGGTTCATGGAGCCATTGTTGGAGCACGTTGATGTCTCTTGCATTTGTCTTTGTCTCAACCTGCATGGTTTCATTTGCGATGTACGACTTGTTTAAGGCAAGGGTGATGTATTGTTGGACGGGTTGGGTTTCCAAGCCCGTGGGAAACTCAACTTATGGCATGCAAGCAAGCTCAGTTAAAAGTGGAGCTTTGCATGGTTAAAAGCGTTATATTGTAAGGTGTTTACAAAGAAACATACACAATAGCGTTATTTTTTTGCAAGCTTGTCGATTCTCTCTGCTCTCTCTCTCTCTCTCTCTCTCTCTCTCTCTCTCTCTCTTCGACTCTTTCTCTACACCCTCCTTGCCATGGCACCTCACCATCATCCCCCATAGGCTCGAAACCCAACAGGACGTCTGTCCTATGAGTGAAAATCATAGAAGTGGGATTGCTAATGTAGCCATGAACATCCTTTTCATGTAATATGCATTTCACACAAAGTGGTCTCTATCTCTTTAACTATTTCTTTTGTGAAAAATGATCAGCAAGTTAAGTAACTTGGGATTCGTGGCATGCCTGACAGAGGATGACATAGTATAAAAAGTGATATGCAGCCACCTGACAAAGCTTGTGATGTGACATGCGCAAAATCAAGAAGAGGATGGGATCTAAGAGGGCTTCTTTATGATTATGGAGGTGATTAACATTTTGACAAATAGGTGCATGCCATGTGTGCAAGAATGGTGGGTGTGTAAGAGAGATGTTAGATTTTTCTCCCAAAAAAGGAGGTGGAATTTTTTTAGGCCTTCCATAACTCCTACATACATTTTGATTTGAGTGGAGATTAGAGATCTGAGTCTACACACCAAGCCCTTTCCATAGGTATGTCGGTACATGATATGGTTTTACCCGCTAGATTTTAAATTTCATTTTGGGGAGAAATTTGAATTCAAATAAACTAGCGGTTTTGCCTGTTTGAATACAAAAGTTGTCCTTTGATTACTTTCTTAATACTCAAGGTTTGACTTCCTTCACTTGCCAAATTGCGAGAGTCAAACCTTTCTTAATACTTAAGGTTTGACTCCCTTAAATTGCCAAATTAAGAGGCCCTCCTATACCCCATTGTCTACCTAATGCATAGTTCCATTGCATGGTTATGTATCGGAGGTAGGGCGAGGTCTCAAAGCAAGATAACACACTTTTTGAAGAGAGGATTTGCCAACATGCTGCCTGTTACATTGACAATCTACCTTACAGCAAGATTGAAAGTCGTTTTTGTGAGCACGAACAATTCGTCAATGATTATCATGTTTGTCTCTTTTATATCGATATATTTTTTCATCAGTGTCATGAATGGATAGTAGATATAATTGATTTTTGGTTGGTAATGAACTTTGGATGCTACGCTGCTGATTCTAGTTGTTGCCGCTCTAGTCAATGCAATAAGTACGATACTTTTATCTTGCTCAACGTATTTGTATGCCAAACACTTGATCGAACATGTTTTCCCCCTTTTTAGTGTTTCTCTGACAATGTGCAAACCATTCGTGGGGCAGCTAGCAAGTGGTCGTGTATATTTTGTTGTTCATCTTTGAGTTTTGAACCAGCAACACTTGCAAACTCTATTACTATAACTAGTGACTTCAGATGATGGTATTCTGCAATCGAGACATTGTCTGTTTAAGTTGCCATTCATTCATTTGCTCTTCGCAATGCGGTCTTTTGAATGATCATTTAAACAAGTTAGTGAATGTGGTAAGAGAATAGCATACTTTGTTGCGTATACTTTGTAATGTACATCTCTAGGTCCTTGTTGCTCTGAGTTAGATCCCTTATCTGGCACTCCATAAAGTTGAACGCTAATGTATTTTTAGGAGATATCAATTTGGCCTCTATATGGAAGGATGTACAACAAAGCAAGATATTAAAAATAACACCTTTGTGTGGTTCCCTAGGTGATATGCAGTAAATCTAACGTGGCTTTTTTTATGGATGATGGTGTTCTCATAGGTGTCCAATGAGATCGAAGCTTGTTTTTTTTATGTGGAGGGCTTTTGAATGACACGATTCTTGTGGTATTCAAAGAATGTTAAATGTTCGAGCGTGATTGGTAGCACAGTACAAATCAACGGGTACATGAAAACACTAGGTGATATGAACAAGGTGTGCTACTTGAGATCGAGTGGAGAGGAGTCTATGTAGTGAACAACCTCGCATTTTGATATAATGGGAATCTGCAAACAATTCAGTGTAGCCCCTATTTGATGAAATTGGTTCTGTTAGGAGTGATGTGGCTATTATGCAATTTGATATTGTCCAATCCTTTTAAGCCTCATTTGATGGCCGCTTCTATAGATATGTCCAGTGTGCCAATTGTTTCATCCTTCATTGTGTATTAGAGTAAATAATATGATATTGATGGGTTTGTGACGCATTGGGGGATATTAATATGAGCTCCCCAAAGGAGAACAATGGTTGGGTGATATGCCACAACATTCTGATGCTCGTAATGAGGTCATTAGTACATCGTCTAGAACTCAGAGAGGGTGTAGTTGGGTATCGTATGGAAATCCATATTGTCACTTACAGTATGTTTCAATCATTCAATCTAGCCATCTCATCCGTTCCAAAGTCTTGATGCACCTAGATCCATGTGTAGCCATCTCATCCTTCCGTAACTTTTGATGCGCTCACAACAGTATCCAATCATCTCATCCAAATAGGAATCTTGGTGCACTAAAATCTCATTCCATCATTCTTCATCATCATACATTTATTCAAATTTCATAAAACAAAACAAAATTCATGGTTCTTATTGTCAATCGAAAAAATATTGGACTCATTCTTAGACCTTCGTCGCTCCCGATTTCTTTATATGCATGTTCCTCGCTTCTATTACCTGTTATCTGCACACAAATAACAAGAGCTTCCAAAAACATTGATTTTACATGTGCTGGAATTTTTGCAAAAACCCTAATTTGTTGATGAAAAC
Source organism: Adiantum capillus-veneris (assembly GCF_014529385.1). NCBI lineage: Eukaryota > Viridiplantae > Streptophyta > Polypodiopsida > Polypodiales > Pteridaceae > Adiantum > Adiantum capillus-veneris. The sequence goes on from NC_140937.1 coordinate 48,429,441, forward strand.
TCTAATTTTCCAAAGTTGACAGAATCAAATCCCGTTTGCGCTAATGCGTAGAGCTCATCAAGAGTTTCAGCTTTGAGTTTTGTTGCGTATCCAAACTTCAACCATTGAAGAGATTTTTTAGAGGTCTCTGCGACATAGAAAAACATCAAAAAGCATGTTTAGAGCTTTTGAGGGCATAAACGAACTCGTGTTTCTTCATCTCCTTGTTTTCTTGTCGTTTCTTCTTCATCCAACTCCATAGCTTTCATATGTAGGTACTGACGGACTGGTTTACTCGTCATAATGGAAAATGATCGATGCAGGAACTCTAACGTTTTCCTTCTTTCTCTCCTGAAAAACCAAAGGCCAAAGAAAAATAAAAAAATCATGTAGAATCTTCACATTCTCCGTCCATGTTCTTAGAATCATGCTTTGATTTGCAAAGAGCAAGGAAGCGAGCCTCACTCTGATTCGACAAATGATTGAAAGGGAACACAAAGATAATTGCAATATACACACTTGACAACACTTCTATTACTTAAAAAATGAGAGAGAGAGAGAGAGAGAGAGAGTCCACATGAGACACAGAGTGGCAGTCCACTCCCATACAACACTAGCCCCAAAGACTGGTGCCCCTTCCAATATTTCCTTATTATTATTGTTCGCAAAGGTACAACTCCAAAGGGTCCAACTCTCTCCAAGACTCTGCGCCCAGATCCTCTCAAGAAGAGGCCCTCTGGGCACTTATAAACTTACAAGGGATGCCAAAAGTAGAGCTCCAAAAGAATCAAGTCCAAAAGCACTTAATCGTAAAAGCAACGGTTCTCAAAAGCTAGCGATAATACTGCCAACACAAATTGGAGAATTTTGTATAGCAATGCAATGTCACCAATCAACGCAATTTACAAAATTGCCACACAGCAACCATGTCATCAACCTTTTACGGAATTTTTAATGTGTGTGTGTGTGTGTGCACGTGTGTGTGCGGGCCTTTTAGTATTTAGGCCCCCTCGGCAAAACTTCATAAGTTGGTGTTTCTTCTACATCTTCTTCTTCTGCTAGGGTTTAGGCCGTCGGCTAGTTCCTATTCCATTGGTCAGAACTTGGTGGTTCCACATCACCGACTTGTCACGGATTGTGTTGTGAAAGAATACTAAATGTAAATTGTGAAGACATTGTGCGCTAAAATACATGACAAGACCAACACCAACAAGACACACACATACATCTGATACGTCCAATCAATAATGGACAATAAAGATACAAGGACCAAAATATTCCCTAGGATAAGGTGAGCCATGTGGACTATGTGATGGGTGGTATGCCATGTAGGGACGACGCCACACTGACCACGTGGGTACCACCAAGCGCTTGACTAGTAGTGTAGTGGCCCATGAGACTGTCGTTGGTCTTGGCCCACTAGTCCAGTGAGTCAACTAGGAAAAGTGAACCATCTCCCCATGAAAGCTATTGCGGTGAACCAAGCATTATAGCCTTACCACATTCATCTATATAAACTCATATCATGGGTGCTTGGACAAACTTGACTACTATTAGAGTTTTTGAGGTCATCTCTTGGGTTTTCCTATCTAGATCTTGTGGGTGAGGGCTTCTTTGTTCTCTCTCTCTCTCTCTCTCTCTCTCTCTCTCTCTCTCTCTCTCTCTCTCTCTCTCTCTCTCTCTCTCTCTCTCTCTCTCTCTCTCTCTCTCTCTCTCTCTCTCTCTCTCTCTCATTTTGGTAAGCTTCGGCGAGCGTTTGCAGGTAAAAAAACATTTCGGAAAGCTCGAAGAGTTTGTCTGCTCAGATTTTTGATTTGCACTCATTTCGGCCTCTGTTTCCACTATATTCATAACTGCACAGGCTATTTTGTCATTTTGTGCATAAATTTTATGAGTGCTTTTTTTTGCATAGCAAGTCCCTTATAATCTTGTACGGTTTGTGCAATATAGCACGTATTGTTCCCGCTTCATTTCTCCTCTTTTTGAGCAGTTTTCACATCTGGTGTAGCATTTGTCATGGCTGACAACAACACAGACGCGTGCAACATGTTCTTGTGTCAAAGTGCATTTGGAATATTGTGCATTGATGTACGTCCTGGTTCTGAGGATGTAGGTGATGTTGAGGATGTTGCAGGTTTTGGGGGCAGAATTGTTGTTGCCAGAGGTGTTTTGCCTATGTGGCTGAGCAAGCTTGTTGGGATGTAAAAGATGCACAGGCTCATGCATTGATTGCATTGTCTGTGAAGAGCACTATTACTCCTCACATTCATTTGAAGAAATATGCAAAACATGATTAGGATATTCTGGCTTGTCTTTATGCAAGTCGCGATGAGGTAAAAATTACATTGCTATGTAAAGAGCTGGAGTCAACGATTATGCATGAGGAAGATGATATGGAAACTTTCCTTGCTGGTGTCAAGAATATCAATGAGCAACTTATTTTTGCATGCGAAGTCATTTCTGACAGTTCCCTTGTGCAGACTGTTCTTTGCTTTGCCAGATTCTTACCAGACTTTCGCTAGTACTTGGAGACTTATGACCCAAGGAAATCCAGAAGTTGTATGGTTTGATGCATTATGCACATTGCTATAGTAAGGGTCTCTAGATAGAGTTGAAACCATTGGATTCCTCGATGAGACTAAATTCAAAGGATAATATGATCCCCTAAGCCAAGAAGAATTACGTGCCATCCATAAAAAGAAGACAGCCAAGGCATTGACAGAATTGAAAAAGAGACAAGCTAATTAAATTGAGGCTCAAGAATGAAAACAACGTATTAGGCACCAACAAAAGTCTAATCTTGGAGTTACACATGCATTCAAAGTTGAAACAGACAATAACTCTAACTCGCCTCTACAATACCCAATTGAGTTAAATAACTCCTATGGGAAACTGCTATATAATGCATTATTGGACATAGGAACGCAACACGATTTTCTATCCTATGGAGTGTGGTGTTGGTTAAGGAAACCACCTTTATCCAAGAGTACCATCCAAGTCAACGGTATCAATAAGAAGAAAACTGATGTCTTTGGAATCATGCACACTCCTTTCATCTATGACAATGGGAGCGTAGTTCACATTTTTTGGTCATGCTTGTTGGTGCTATGGAGAGCAACATATACCTAGGGCATAAGTGGATGTTTGCAACTAAGTATACTATTGATTGGGGGACTAGGAGTATCACAACACAAAAAATGACTCTCAACCCTACCACTCAAGGAACGGCCTGTGAGCTATTACCTGTTGAGCGAACACACGATAAGGAAACATCGTAGATTACAGAGGATAGAATATTCTTACCTATGGTATGACCCTCTAAAGCTTCAACTTTCAAGGCTAAGACAATTTGTGTTACCCAAAGGACTCAGCCAGATTCACTAAAATGTACGTATCTATGGCTCCCAAAGGATTTGTTTATGACCCCTTCTACTCTTCAATCTTATTCAAAACAGAAGCCTCGTAGGAACTGTCCACTTGCTCAAGGAAATGCAAGGTTTTGTTGCGTTGGGTTCCTAAGCGACTATTGCTAATATGACGATAGTGATAAAATTTGGGTACCTAAATGTAAGCTGTGTTATTTCATGCTGCCTATAGAACCATGTAAGCCAAATCTTGTAACTCCAAAGCCAATTGAGGACCACGGGAAGGGAAAGACCACGGAGTAGTCCACACTTGTTTCGAAGCTAGTTTGTATTCCAAAGCGAGAATGATCCATTGCACCTAGTCAAGAGGGGGGTGGGGGGGGGGGGGGGGGGGTGGTCACATGAAGCTTCTAGCTCCTCATGTATTTCATATATGGATGTAAAAGCTTCTACACAATCTTCACCTGCAACTATCAATCTCCAGAAAAGCACAAACGAATCCACGTCTTCCATTGTAATTTTTTCACGTTCATGGGAGAGTACATTACCACCCTCAAAACTTGATGAAGCACCTAGGGTGGATGTAAAAGCTTCTACACAATCTCCACGTACAATTGTAAATCTCCACAAAAGCACAAATGAATCTACACCTTCCATTGTAAATGTTTTGCTTGAAGAAAAACTTCAAGTTACTTCATGGGAGAGCGCCTTACCACCCTTACAACTCAATGAAGCACCTAGGGTGGCAGGAAACTATTGGCCAAAGTCCTCACCTATTATTGTGGAACAATTGGTTTGAAAAAATAATGACATTTTCCAAAAGGTATGATCAACCCAAGGAAGGGGGAAGTACTTACTCACATCAATGATTCACTTGCTTCCCTCCTCCTTGACCTCTTAACTTCCAAAACTTAGGGAATGTCTATAAATAGCCTTATACACAAACAACCACAAAAAAAAAGTAAAGGAACATGAGCCATTAAGCAACAAGAATGAAGCATACAAGATTTGACCCATAGTCCAAAACTCACAATGTCACATCACACACAATGAAACACTCTTTATGCTATTCACTGCTACAGCCTAACCAAAATCTATATGTGTGTATAGATATGGCTAGTTCAAAAAAGTCATCCACTTCTGGAAGGTATCATCTTTACCTTTCTCAAGTGTTTCGCATGATCTATCGTCTACTTACCTCTGAATGGGATCTAGTAGCTAATCTAGCATGCACGGAAAATTCTGAGAAGTTAGAATGGCTGATACATCTATTGACCATGAGTAATCCCTACCCAGTAGAAAACATCTCCCCAATTGCACAAGCTTACCTCTTCAAGCAAGACGAGTACCCATGCCTAGTAAAATTCGTAGTGAACCTATGTGTATGAGGTGATGAGGACAATTTATCAAATTGCATGAATGAAACTCATGATCTCACCGAGGATGACTTTTGTAATGGAAATGGCCTATGAACTTTGAGAGTAGCGGAATTAGGAAATTAGATAAGCACTTTTGTGAGATTACTTTGTGAGCACAGGGGGTGAACTTAATTGATGGCAGCAACGTAACCATGGTACTTAGTTAACTCGGCATGAACAATACTTTTGCAAGAGAGAGAGTTTAGAGAACATGACAATAGTTGAGGACCGGATTCATGTGGCGCCGGGTCCCCCCTCCAATAGGCATTTGTATTATAGGTTCTCCATTTAAGAGAGACTTAGTACAATACAATCTTTGTGTTCTTTGTGACCTAGGTGATGCAATGAAGATGAAAAGCTTCATACATCACGAGCATAACATAAACTTTGTAGAAAGCATTAACTATCCCAAGCCTCAGTCCCAAGGCCCAAAACACCTTCGAAGGTGGAGAGATCTAGCGGGGAATGAGGGTAGGGAAGAGGAAGAAGAAACATTCCATAGGAGGAAGAAATAATTCCTCACTTATCATCAATCTTCTTGCTAGCATACATAATAGGTTAATAATGAAGATGGAGAAGATGGCAAGCTTAAGCATTGAAGCATGGCTCTTGGTTGGATTTGCATTCCATAGTCAAGAGTGTTGGTGTAGACTCTCAACTTCTTTATTTGCTTGGAAAAGGAAATGGAGCTCTAGCACTTTGCACTTCACACAATGAGAGTGTGTGTGACTGTGTGTGCGAGAGTATACCCCCCAAGCTAGCCCCCTTCTTGCTTTGGTCGACCCCCCCTTGTAGCTCAACCTTGAAGCTCATTGGACCCCTGTAAGACTAGCCAATCACATGCAGGATGCATTACAAGCAACAAGGGTAGTCTTGGGACAGGTGTCCCCCTTTCCCCTTAGAGAGAGAGAGGACTTGATAAATGCAAAATCAATTAATTAAACTTACTAAATTATCATTGGACCCCTTGGAAGGCTAACCAATAGGCTTTGGACACTCCTTGATGGTAACCTAACTAGGGGCTTCACATGTGTCATACTTGCCTCTTGAGCAAGGGGTGTCCTTTGGGAGACAGAGTGGTCAAGCAACCACTCCCCCTTCTTGTATGGCTTGCCCCCTCTTTGTAGGGATCTGGATTGACTTTTGTGACAACTCAAGCCCCTCAACCTTGGGCCCAATTCTCACCATAAGCTTGGCCCTAAAGCCCCTCAAGCTTGGGTTGGGTTCCCACCTCAAGTACAATCCTAATAACTCAAGCATGACAAGCACCTCAATCATCTCAATCATCAAGCACTTCAAGCATCTCAGTCATCAGGCACGACAAGCACCTCAAGCTTGGGACAGGTTCCCACCTCAAGCATAGCTCTAGCTTACCTAAGGTCAAAGGACTTTTAACACTAACCTTTGGAGGTCTTCAATGAAGCTAACCCTAAGGTCTTTAAGCTCCATTGGTTAGCTTTGCTATTTGACAAACCATCTCTCATTTGGGACCCTTTACCATTGGCCCCGCGTTGAGATAGATAAGCACATGTCTATATTCTAATCCTTGTTCCCGTTTATTCTCCCACATTAAATGATCAGTTTAATATGAGAAAATCATTTGGGTTGGTTAGATATCAGATTTTACGACATTGCCTCTTTCTTCAAATCATAGTCGTCCTCAACTATGAGGTAAAAGAGATAAAGCCTTAGTCATTAGTCAATTTGCTTAGTTGGTAGAGAATCCCTTTTTACCCTACGACATTTTTACAAGATGGATGACTAATACATTTGGTGCTTGGGAGACATAGCTGCTGCAAGCATGTCTGCTCTTTAGTCCATTTCATTGTCCCAAGTAGAATGACAAATTCTACTTGGTGCTTGAGAGACATCGTCATCACAAACATGCCTCTAAGCATGTATACTATTTAAACTTGTGCACAATTTTTTTAAAAAAAAGTTAAACATTGGTCATTTGAAAGAAATTTGTACGTTTGCTTACTCTAATGTAGCATTGTAAGCATAAACAAGGTTTATACTATCCTTAAGCTGTATTCCTTGCATCCATCTAGCATCTTCAAAAGGATAATTTCTGAACATAATAAGATACCGTCGGATAATCTTACCATGTCCTAGTACCTTGTCTTCATGCGGAAGGATAGCTTCGGGTTGTAGCACCTCTTCTTGGTCTTCAATTTCGGGAGGGTCTTCAATAATTGGTTCACTTGGTGGCTCTCCTTTGTAGGGCTTAAGTAGGCTCACATGAAAAGCATTGTGTATGAGCCAATGGTTGGGCAACTTGAGTTGATAAGCCATTACATTGATGGGCTTTAAGATTTGAAAAGGACAATAGTATCTTTTTGCTAATTTAGCATAATACTTGTGATGGCCCGTAGGATTTTTGCCCGTCATTTGCCTCAATCGAGCCTTGGGAAACTCAAGTAAGACCCAATCATTTTCTTTGAATGTTAAGGCCCTTTTGTGCTTGTCAGTAACAATTTTTTGCCTTTGTTGAGAGATGGATATAGCCTCCTTAATCTTTTGAAAAGATTCTTGTAGGTCACGGCTATACTCATCGGCATCGAAGATCTTCCCATGTACCTTAAATAGCAAGGGACTTTTTGGTCATCCCTCAATGATTTCAAAAGGTGGTTTTCCCATAGAAGTATGTACAATATTATTGTATGCATACTCTACAAGAGGTAAGTACTTTTCTCATTGTGAGCGTTGATCTACTTCGGTGATATAAGTCTTCAATAGCTCAAGTATCTTAAGATTGGCTATCTCACTTTGGCCATCCGTTTGTGGGTGATAGGCCGAAGAGAAATTCAATCTTATACCTAGATTTTCAAAGAAACCTTTCAAAAAATTACTGGTCATTCTAGGATCTCTATCTGACACGATGGAGGTTGGTAATTCATGGTGTTTGAAAATTTGTAATTTAAGAGTTTTACCATTTGGTGTGCCTTAATAGTCTTTTTGACAGGAATAAAGTGTGCTTGCTTGATAAACCTGTCAACTATTGTCCATATTCCCATGGATAGACTTGGATAATCCAAAGATGAAATCCATGGATATACTCTCCTATGGTGAATTTGGGATTGGCAATAGCTGGAGTAATCTAAATTGCTTCCCTCTATCATACTTAGTCTTTTGGCATACCACACATTTTGAAATACTCTTGTATGTCCGCTTTCATGGTAGGCCAATAGAAGTACGTTTCTACTCCTCGGAGAGTAGGTTGATGCCTCTATGCCCCGCATAGGGAGGAGCATGGGATTCATACATGACTTTCTCACGAAGGCAGTGGGTAACACATAGCCTATTTCCATGCAGAAGATAACCATCCTGCAAGGTGAATGGGTCCTCTTTCTTCCCCAAAGTAAGGGCTGAAATTACATCTTTAAAGTCAGGGTCAATAGCATACTCACCTATCATAGAATGTAGATCATTGTGAGTTGCTATAGACACCTCATAACTTTTGGTCATTGTGAAAGTGCATCGGCCACTTGATTGTGCTTACCTGCAATGTGAGAAATATGAAAACTAAATTGCGAAATAAAATTTGTCCACCTCATTTGTTTGTCAGAAACCTTTGTTTGTGTCATGAAGTACGTGAGACTTCGATGGTTTGTTCATAAAATGAATGGATTCCCCAATAAATAGTGCTTCCATGTGTCTAGGGCATGTAGAATAACTAAAAGCTCTTTCTCATAAATGTCTGAGATGCGTTCATATTGAGCCTTTGGCTCTCATATGCTATGGCATGCCCTTCTTGAAGCAAGACCATTCCAAGGCAATCACCACAAGCATGACATTGGACCTCAAATGGCCTTGAGAGATTGGGAAGCATGAGGACTCTTTGGGAGGTAAGCTTCTCTTTGAGCTTGTCAAAAGCATTTTGCTCCTTAGCAGTCCATGAATACTTAACGTTCTTCTTTGTTAAGTCATGTAATGGTCCTGCTATTTGAGAAAATTTAGCTATGAAGCGTCTATAGTATGCACACATACCAATAAAGCTTTTTAGCTCATGTAGATTCCTTGGATTAGGCCATGTTGTTATTAGCTCTAACTTCGATAGATCCATACAGATACCATCTTGAGAGATAATATGACCTAAGTATTGAATCTCTTGAAAGAAAAATTCGCTTTTCTTTTGATTGAGAAAAAGATTGTTCTCCCTCAATGCTTGAAAAATCACTTGGAGATGTTGCTTGTGTTCCTCCAAGGGGGCTCCAAGGACTTGGAGTAGATGATGATATCATCAAAGAACACTCCAGTGAATTTGTGGCATGCTCTAAAATTTTTCTCCATCAATTGATTGAACATGGCCAATGCATTGGTTAAGCCAAAAGGCATGATTAGATATTCATAAAGACCAAACGTTGTGCGAAACACGGTCTTTAGGATATCTTCATCCACTATCCTTATTTGATGATAGTCACTTTTAAGGTCAATCGTACTGAAGTAGATAGAGCCTTGTAGCTTATCAAACAGATCTTCTACGCGAGGCATGAGAAATTTGTTTTTCATAGTGATATGGTTTAGTGCTTGTTTGATAGTCCACACACATACGTATGTACCATCTTTCTTTTGCACTAAAAGGAATGGACAAGAGAAGGAAGAGGAGCTAGGCCTCACCATCCCTTTGTCAACCAATTATTGTAGTTGCCTCATGATCTCCTCTTGTTGAGCTTAAGAAACTCGATAAGGAGGCTTGCTAGGCGGTGAGCTTTTTGATAGGAGCTCAATGCAATGGTCATCATCCCCTCGTTTTGGAGGTAAGTCCATAGGCATATCATCAATGAACACATCTTGGAATCCTTTACAAAATTAGAGAAGCCTAACTCTTCTTGATTCCTACCATTTACATTCCTATCTTTTAGGGATTCTTTGAAAAAAATCATGTACGCAAAAATGGAGCTCTTCATTAATTTGTCAAAAGCAGGTGAATTCACGAGTGGTATAGTACGACCAAACTCACTAGCGTCTACATACATGCTCTTACCCCTATAGGTGAAGTAGATTCTCCTTTCACGGAACTTCAGGTTGGCAACCATGCGGTTGAACCATGGTGCCCCTAGGATAGCATCCTCATGTTGGAGAGGAGAGATGAAAAAGTCTTCTTTGTTGACATAGCTTTGGACACGAAGCCTCAACTTCCCAATCAAGGGAGTAACGGAGGCTTGCTGTCCCTTGAAAGCAGTGTCAACCATTACAATATCTCCCATCTCGAAAGCTTGAATGCCCAACTTGGTGGCCAACTCCATTGATATGAAGTTCTGAGTAGAGCTAGGGTCAAACAAGATGAAGGAATCATGCTCCCTTACCTTTCCCCAAGCATAGGAGAGAGGTGAACCTTTGCAATGAGCTTCCTCTTTTGGAGCTTCGATGGTGGAAGCTCTAGGAGTCTCATTGCAAGCATTTCTCTTGGGGCAAGAACGATAGCCATGCTCTTGCTCCCCATGCTTAAAACAGTTATGGTCCTTAAGAGAATCTTCAAGCTCTTTGGGAGAGAGTTTATTTTTACCTTTGTAAGCTCCCTTCTCCTTGGACCGATTGTTGTTGTTGTTGTTGTTATTGTTATTGCAATTTCCTTGGGAAGAATTTTGGGCATTTGTTTTCCCCTTTGCATCACTTTTGTCTTTTGTCTTTGTTTTCCATGGGCTTGACATTCCGTCTAGCCCCTTGTTGGAAATTGATGTGCGAAGCAACCATGGTGTGGTGGATTACTTCTGTTATAGAACCAGACCGTTGAGAGTTGATGTACTCGGCCATCTCTTCAAGTAATCCACACAAAATTGTTACTTTTGCTCGGCAAAGTCTATCTTTTGTAAGACAGTAGACTTGAGATGTAAATCCCAAAACTTGTCTACATATTTGTGGATAGATTCATGAGAGAAGCTTCAAACTGCACCATTCGGTGAGCACTTTGTCCTTTGCATCGCTTGCAAGGATTTGCTTCATGATGGAAACTCGTAGAGTTTTCCATGTCTTTAGGGCTTCGCCGTTGCCACGAAGGCTAGCCCAACATTGATGAACCGATTTTTGGAAGTGCATAGCTACATGGTGTAGCTTGGAGGACTCTATGAATCCCTCGTCTCCAAAGGCCGCATCAAATTGCTCGATGAAGGCCAATACTTTGTCGATAGCACCAAAGGACCCATAATAGGAGAGAAAAGAGATACTCTTTCCTCCCTCCTTGAACTTCTTAAGATTTTGTGACCTTTGCCATGCAGGGTAAGATTTACAATGTCCTCCCCTCTTTTATTCTCTAGGAGAATAGCCATAGATTTCGTCGGAAGAGGAGGAAGGTGAAGAAGAAGGAGAAGAGGGTGACCTCTTTCTTACCCTTTTCTTCTTTTGTTTCCTCTCTTCTCTTTTGGAGTGACGAGGAGAAGGATTGTGGGTTGAACGTTTCCTCTTGGGAGGAGTTCATGATCGTTTAGACCACCGCCTTCATGGAGCCACATCTTTGGAGGAACTTAAAGACTCGTTACTTTCTTGCTCTTTGGATTCCTCCTCTCGTATGGGAGAGAGTCTTCTTTTGGGGGTCTCTTCAAGAGGCCTCCTACGCTCTCTCTCCTCTTGGAGAGGAAAAGAAATCCCATAAGCATGAAGTTGTTGAGTAACTTCGGCTTGCAAAGTAGGGTTGCCCATAGCTTGCTACAACCTAGTGACAGGATAATTGACAAACATGGGGGCATTATCATTAGCACCTTCATGTGCAAAATCAAAGTTATCAATGTTCATTCTACTCTCTTGGTTATTGTCAGCCTTGCTAACAAAATTTTGAGTACTTACTTAGTGTATGCTTTGGCAATTCAAAACCTTAGTTGCTACTCCTCTTAGCCTTTGAAAATCGGCACTTAAGTATCTACACCCACGGCTCGAATTGGTTATTTATAGAGAGTAATTGAGTGGGTCTAATATTGCAGAGTTGTTGAGGGATAGCTCCTTTCAGACTTCTTATGGCTTAATAATGGTAAAGCCGTAGGCAAGTCTAAAAAGAATCCATTATTAGGACCAAAGCTCCCGAGGCGTGCACCATATCCCACATAGCGGGCTCAACAAAACCGATAATAGATCCTAATCCCACTTACGCTAATATAATTAACAAAATCAATCATTTATATGCTACTTAAGGAGCTCTCTTCTTAAGCAAGAAAAGAGAAACCAAATGCTCTGATACCAATGTGATGGAAATGACCTATGAACTTTGAGAGTAACGGAATTAGGAAATTAGATAAAGCACTTTTGTGAGATTACTTTGTGAGCATAGAGGGTGAACTTAATTGATGGTAGCAACATAAACATGTTTCTTAGTTAACTTAGCATGAACAATACTTTTGCAAGAGAGAGAGTTTAGACAAGATGACAACAGTTGAGGTCCGAATTTATGTGGAGCCGGTCCCCCTTCTAATAGGCATTTGTATTATAGACCGAATTTATGTGGAGCCGGTCCCCCTTCCAATAGGCATTTGTATTATAGGTTCTCCCATTAAGAGAGACTTGGTACAATACAATCTTTGTGTTCCTTGTGACCTAGGTGATGCAATGAAGATGGAAAGCTTCATGCATCACGAGCTACATAAACTTTGTAGAAAGCATTAACTATCCCAAGCCTCAGTCCCAAGGCTTAAAACACCTTTGAAGGTGGAGAGAGCTAGTGGGGAATGAGGGTAGGGAAGAGGAAGAAGAAACATGCCATAGGAGAAGGAAATAGCTCCTCACTTATCATCACTCTTCTTGCTAGCATACATAATAGCATAGTAATGAAGATGGAGAAGATGGCAAGCTTAAGCATTGAAGCACGGCTCTTGGTTGGATTTGCATTCCATAGCCATGAGTGTTGATGTAGGCTGTCAACTTCTCTACTTGCTTGAAGAAGGAAACGGAGCTCTTGCACTTCACACAATGGAGTGTGTGTGAGTGTGTGTGGGAGAGTATACCCCCCAAGCTAGCGCCCTTCTTGCTTTGCTCGACCCCCCCTTGTAGCTCAACCTTGAAGCTCATTGGACCCCTACAAAACTAGCCAATCATATGCAGGATGCATTACAAAAGCAACAATGGTAGTCTTGGGACAAGTGTCCCCCTTTCCCTTGAGAGAGAGAGGACTTGATAAATGCAAAATCAATTAATTAATTATCACTAGACCCCTTGACAGGCTAACCAATAGGCTTTGGACACTCCTTGAGGGTAACCTAGCTGAGGCTTGATATGTGCCCTACTTGCCTCTTGAGCAAGGGGTGCCCTTTGGGAGACAAAGTGGTCAAGCAACCACCCCCCCCTTCTTGCATGTATCGCCCCCTCTGTGTAGGGATATGGATTGACTTTTGTGACACCTGAAGCCCCTCAACCTTGGGCCTGGTTCTCAGCATAAGCTTGACCCTTAAGCCCCTCAAGCTTGGGCTAGGTTCCCACCTCAAGCACAACCCTAACACCTCAAGCATGAAAAGCACCTCAAGCATCTCAGTCATCAGGCACGACAAGCACTTGAAGATTGGGCCGGGTTCCCACCTCAAGCACAACCCTAGCTTACCTAAGGTCAAAGGACTTTTAATACTAACCTTTGGAGGTCTTCAATGAATCTAACCCTAAGGTCTTTAAGCTCCATTGGTTAGCCTTGCTATTTGACAAACTCTCTCTCATTTGTGCCCCTTTACCATTGGCCCCGTGTTGAGATAGATATGTAAGCACATGTCTATATTCTAACCCTTGTTCCCGTTTATTCTCCCACATTAAATGATCAGTTTAATATGAGAAAATCATTTGTGTTGGTTAGATATTAGATTTTATGACAACTTTGTTTATCTTGACAATGAGGATAGAGGTTTGACCTTAGGACTTCCAACCAATGTATACAACATTCTCTTACCTTGATCATTGTTAGTGTGGTAAAAGTAATAGGTAGGTTAATTTTCTCCAATTCATTTCTATTTTTTATTCAAGTGAATAAATGAACTTTCTTCACATTGATGTGCCTCCTCGAGGTATTGTGTTTTGTTTGGTTATCTTTTGTGTAGTGTGCAACTGCTAGAGACTAGGTTGGGCATCCATTGTCATGCGGTCCCTAAGAGGATATTTCCACCCACCGAAGGACATCTCAAGCATAGGAACATGTGTAATTCTTCCATGACTTGCTTCCTTGTTTGGTTTTATTACTTGTCATTCATGTGTCTATGTTGCTAGCATGGTATGCATGAGATCATGTCATTATGTTTGCATGCTTTGCTAAATGGATGAGTATAAATTGAAAACCATTAGTAACTTATATAGCTAAATTAGTTTAGAGTCTAACTTTATTAGTTTTGCATTTAGGAAAATAACATGACTTTAAGTTAACTTTTGAACTTTGACCAGTTGGTCTTGTGCGTGAAATCTGTTACTAATGGTAGAGACCTTAGCGATGTTTGGAGGTAAATGTTGACTGCGAGAGAAGCTAATAATGCCAACCCTCTAGCTCATTAATTTAAATGAATCCCTTATTGATACTTGATTTTACTCTCTACTTGGTAATGCAACCTTCATTTATACTCTCTATTTGGTAATGCAACCTTCATAATTTCATGCATCTCATGCTTTCCATTGTCTGCTTATTCCTACATTTCCATACTTCAATGACTTGCCTTATTGTAAGATCCCCGATTTTCGGGTCTCTTTTAAAAATAAGCAAAATAGGTTTCAATGTTCACTTCATGACTTTTTTTTTGGTTTGGGATGCTTGTTTGACAATGTTCTAAGGAGTTAAAATGAAAATCAAGATTGTTTCATGTTCTAGTCGGTCAAACGGATGTTTGGTTCATTTTTGAAAAAAAATCGTCTGTTTTTTAACAGCTTTTTTGTGATTTTTGGTGTTTTTTTGCAAATACCAGGGCATGATCCTTAATCTAAGAGTCCCGAGGATGCTATGGTTCAATTTTTGTAAAAGTCTCTTTTCAAACACTTTTCATAGTATTTTTAACTTTTCATGATTTTTAGCGCTTTTTAGTGAAAAGCAAGTCCGCTTCTTGTGTCGGTGAACAAGGGGAATCTGTGGTTCAATTTTAGATTAATTTTTTGCCTTCTATGCTATCTGTAGCTTTCTATGGTTTTTGATGTTTTTAAAAGCAATATGCTTTTTAGGATGACCTAAAAAATTAATAATATTTTTAATCACCATGAGGTATAAATACGACCATCCGATGAAGAAACAAAATCAAACGAGATTTTTATAAGAATTATTTTTATAAAAAGCGGCATTATAAATACGTTGGGGCAGTATGGGAAAGTCGTAATTATGTTAGGGCATCACGGTGCAGCATAGTTTAGTCACGGCTACATTAGTTACCGAGATATTGTCCAAGTGGTCAATTTTTGTTGAAAAATTTAAGGGAAATAGGGGGTATTGACCATCCAAAAGCAAAATCCTTGTTTTAAGAAAAGTTCCTAAAAGCTTGCAGCTATATTTGGCCAAAGAGGGGGCATCGTTTTTCATCTTGGGCAACACTCCAACCAGGCAAAGAAGCTATAAATTGGTCTATAGTGCTCACTTTTCAGTGCCAACAGTTGCGTCTACTACCGCATGGCAATACGTATATGTATTATATGGAGTGGTGTAAAATCTCCATCACCATCTCCATAAGATCTTCTCTCTCGTTTGGGAGAAGAAGCAGAACTCTCTCTCTCTCTCTCTCTCTCTCTCTCTCTCTCTCTCTCCCTGCTTACTATCTCCTCTTCTCTTTTCACGGTGTGCGGGCTCTCCAACAACTTCGTGGTGAAAACCTCTACGTATCTCTCATCAGTTCTCTCTTGCAGAAAAGCAAGAAGCCTTTTGAAAACCGTGGTAATCACTTCCAAAACATGATAAGAGGCTCTAAATTCCATAGCCATTATCGTTTTCTCTCTCTACGTCGTTTTTTGAGCAACTACGCTTTCGGTGGTTGCTTTTTCGTGTACGAGGGCATGTATGGACTTGCCGACCGATGTGCACGAGGATTATCCATGCTTGTTTGATCATGTTTATCATGTTGATTTATGCATACGGTGTGTTTATAATCACACATATACATAAAAGCCGCTTTTCGTTTCACGTCATGTAGACGATAGGGACACTATTTTGGTCATATCTCGTAAACCGCGATGAATCGGGTCAAACCCTTTAAACCAAAGATTAAACACATCATTATAACATTTTCTCTTAGGTGTCATGTGAAAATTCTACGAGCAAAAAGTTACGGTCAAAATACAGCTTGTTGCCCATTTCACAACCAAAAATTTGGACCCGAGGCTCCTTAGAGAACCACCATATAGATCCATTGGATAAACAAACCCACTTAACCAAATCAAAACCTTGATTAAATTTTTGATAATTGTATTTAGATCACCGATATCACTTTGTGAGAGTGAGTTATTAATCGTTCCATGTACGTGGCTACCTACGCGTGTAGGGGTGCTGCCAAGAGGAGTACCATATGGCGTCGTGAGTTGGATGAGTGGTTCACATATGTTTTATGGTTTGTTTTGGTGAGTTGATTTCAAGTGTTTGATGTCCATAAACTTATATGGGGGCAGACGATTATTCAACCCAAACCGTACGGGTAAACATGAATAAGGTGGCTTTCTGTTTGTGTTGTGGGTTTTTGCATAAATCTCATATGGGCAAAGTGATGGGGTAAGGTATTAGTCTATGTTATGGGGCTAAGCTTGATACATTTCTTTGAGGTCAAATACTTTCATTTGCATGTTGTGCATGCATCCAAAAATAGCAAAAAGTCATTTTTTTGCATGTGTGTGGTGTTATGGCATATGTTTGATCAAAGTGACGGGGCTGTTTACATCATGGTTAAGTTGATGGGATGATATTTTATGATGTATGGATCCTGGTGATGGATATAGATACCTCATGTGCATATGCATATTGCTTTCCACCCTTCTAGGTAAAAACTAGCTCTATGTGCTAGGGGGGTGAGGTGCGGTCATATTGCATCACTTATGCATGGTTAGACGTTGTCAAAATGAGATTTTGAAGTTATTTTAAGTCTTTGGTGGACTCCTTTTATGCATAAAAAAGTTCATGTCTCAAGGGCCATGTGTGTGGGCTTAGTTTGATTCCAGTGGATATGTCAAACTCTAAGTGTGGGTGTTGGTTCAGTAAGGAATATGGTTTATGGTCAAGAGCTGAGATCCTTCATGGATTATGGTTCTGGTTTTGATTGTGGAACTCGGTGCGATATGGTTATGGTTTTCATTGTGGAAGCTGGTGTGGCTCTTTGGCCTTTTTTTGGGATATGATTGTGCTGCCAAACTTTTTCCAGCCCTGTTATGTGCTAAAATGGTTTTGTAGGATTGGATGTGCATCACCTGAGTTGGATGGAGTGCTCATCTATGTGATGAGACTGGATTATGGTTTATGATTTTGGATTGGAAGTGGTTTTGATGGTTTATGGTGGACGTGTAAGGATAGAGACCCAGTACAGTCTAACTACTTGGAAAAGATTGTTTGTACATATGGAAGATGCTATTGTGATTGGACTCATGCATTATGTTTCTCATGGTAGTGTCGCTACAAGATTAGGATCACCTACATTGCTTAGCCTATATAAAAGGGTTGATGACCTGGGGCTTTGTTGGATCGGGGATGATGCCTACATCTTCTTTTTCTTGTCAGACTCATCTACACGGTTAGTGCATCGCAGGTTGAATGACCTACACGGCTAACACATTGGGAATCTTGTCTTGGATTTGCCTAAACACCCAATGCTGGGCATCGAAGAGGCATGGCTCCTAAATTTGTAAGATTGGTGTTGATACCCTACCATCTGCTGGTATTTGGGATCCTTTCAGAGCTCAGGTTCATGGAGGAAGGCAAAGCAGCCTCAATCTATGTCTAGCTGAGGTAGGCTACAAAGTGGACTAGGGGAATGGAGGGAGCTTTTGTGGAAGCTTTTCATGGAAAATGGGCTAATTTTTTGAAAAAGCTCTCTCTATGAACTTTGTGTTCGTTTCCTTAATCTAATGCAAAAAGATCCCTCCGCCCAATGTTGGCTCAAGTCGCAGGCCATCACCCAAAGTTTTTCTCCCATCTTAGAAGACAACACTATAGAGAACATAAGTGCAAAAGACTCAGAGACGAGAGCACTAAATAAGTATAGGTTCCACAAAATAAGCAATAATCTCTTTACCTTGGAATACAACAAAATCAAAATACGAGGATCAAAGCACAAGGGTCATCTAACATTGCTTTACTCCTATCTAGCTAGAGTAGTTGTCTAATGTGGGTGTTGTGCATGCTATCATAGAGCTAAGGAAAGTGACGATAGAGAGAGAGAGAGAGAGAGAGAGAGAGAGAGAGAGAGAGAGAGGGAGTTTAATTTCTAACAATACATAACATAACACACGAGACCGAAATTCAAGAACCATTGTCCACAATGTCAGTAATAATAACGTATTTATTTGAATGTCATTCAATAAATACATTTCCAAGTAACAGGCCAATAAAAGTGAAGAGGTCTTGTAAAATAGAGTTTAGTCTTTGAACAACAAGTCTTCTTTCTACCAGCAAAACGAAGAAGAGAGCACCCTTACCTGCATCCACACTAAGAAAACAACCCATTGGTTAGCTTTCAAACAGTCTTACACGTAACTCGCGTGACTCTAGTTGTTATCCATGTCACCAACGCCCAAGTAAAAAGAACTTAACCGTGAAACAAAGTTTTAGTCTAAAGATGAAAAAAACGCTTTTCAAAAAAAGAAACACATAAGGCATGTACTTTTTTAATCCTTAAACTTCCCACAATACAGGGATCCAAATGAAGTTCACGATTTCTTATTTTTACCAAAGCCCGGTTTATTGGATTACCAGCATAATGAACCCAAGTACCATGTGTCAAATACCCAAAAACACAGCCCAGTAGAGTAAGAATGATGTACGAGCAAGGTTCTTCTCACATTGCTGCCAGAAACCAATGTAAAACCTGCAAACTAAAGCCAAAAAAAAGCCAAACCAAGAAAACCCAGCTAGTTGGCCAAGGCAAAGCCATACCAGACATACATTAGTACATCTGAGAGATAGCCAATTACATCATCTTGAAAAATCAATCGGGTGCATCAAAGGGCTACAAGGAAAGACCAGCAACAAACTATATCAAAAGCATGTAAAGAAATATAAGCTACCACAGATTTCACAAACTTGAAATTTGTAATTAGCATAAATAGAAACTTCGACCCAATGAGCCAGATCCCACAAAGCCTTCAAAAGGAACCCTAGAAAACCATCAGCATAAATCCCCATACCAATGAGCCAGGTACCCATATATTCAATAGGGTAGAACATTACAACATGGTACTAGTAGACCAAACTCCTGTGTATAAGGAGCAATGAAGGACCCAAGAAACGTCTAAAAGGAAATTTAGAGCTGGAAACGGATAGAAATAACTAAAAAGGACTGCACCTGAGTACAACAATTTCCCATGGGAGATCCAAACCGGGTTATTGAATTCAACAGCCAAGCTACCATTTCTTCAGTTTAAGAATCTGTAGCGTTAGTTCAGCTCAGAGACAACCATCACCAAAAACATCCAATAAATGGCAAAGAAAAGGCAATCAATTAGTTAAAATTCATGCTAGCAGCTCATAAATTAGAATACTACATAGCCCAACCCAAACACAACAGACACATGCATATCTTGAAGATTCAAAAAGAGTAGGGCAAAGCCTATCAGCAGTTAGATGATACATGTAAGATCAAGTAGAATTATAATTGCAAGCTGAGAAATGGAAATCTCAGGTGTCCCTGAAGTTGAGGCTGCAGAGAAGTTAATGTTGAAAAAAATGAGCCCTTCCAGAGGAAAGATGTCAGAGCCATAAAAAGTAAATTCAAAAAGGTAGATCCACATCTATTGAATCAGATAAAACAAGGAAATCCAAATTAATAGGTTAGCAGTGTTAGTGTTAGAGAGAAGACCTTAGGTTCAAGTCCAAAACCCACAGTGCAAACACCCATTCAAATAAACCATAATGAGGTGATTATTTTTCTAGAAAATTCTTCTGTGTGACTCATAAGTCACTCAAACCTTCAAGGAGATCTTATCTGATGAGATTAGCAACCAATGATTAGTGAAAAAAGAGCTAGGTGTGAAAGCCATGATCTCTTTGAAGATGATGTCTTGTCTTATTAGAATAGTGTGTGCAGGTGTATTTGTGGGAGAGTGAGATTAAGTAGATCAGCCATAAGCCTCCACAAATGTAACGAGATTAGTCATTAAGCTAGTGCACAATAGCGAAGTCCCAACATTGATCCTTTTTATGTCCCAAACGTCAAGGAAAATAATTCTCTCAGGATGATTAAATATCAAAATACATAGTCCGACCCCATTGTAAAAAGGACTTTAAAAACAAGACCTAAAAGGAATGCAGAACCTTGCTAATGTGCTAGTAGTACCACCCAATTATGACATTACTCCAAACTATAGAGAATCTTGACATCATCTTGATCCCAATGTTGAACAGAGTAGAAAAGAAGAACCCTTTTGACTTCAATCAACAGAAACTTAGGGTTTCTAATTGAAATGATAGAACTAAATACCTCAGAGGAGCTTGCTGTAGATTTTTTGTTGGGAGCTATCAATACCAGAGAAAGATTACAACCAGGTTTTCAAATGTATTTCTCACTTCACTTAAACAAACAGGGGCAGAAAAAAGGTAGGAATGAAAGCTAAGTGAGCTTGGGCTCACCTTTTATAGCCTTTCTAGCTCTGTGTAGTGCTCCCGTATACACCACAGAGACCCTCTTGGGGAGGTGGGTGCCAAAAAAAACTAAAAATAGTCTACCAGTCAGAACACAGTACTACGCGTCTGTTTTCTTCAGGTTGCAGGAAGGACCCGCGACCAATTTCTATTCCAAGAATAGTATAAACGAGACGGTAGGTGCATTCAATACAGTCAGAGAAGTGGTTGGTCATTCAAAAAAATCCAAAAATATCATTATTCAAAGTGTGGTATAAGCTAAGCTAAGGGGTACAGTCAAGGTTTAGGGCAAAAGTAAAAGATAAATACAAACTAATACAAAAGTTTGTTAGTTGAATGAGAGAGAGAGAGAGAGAGAGAGAGAGAGAGAGAGAGAGAGAGAGAGAGAGAGAGAGAGAGAGAGAGAGAGAGAGAGAGACCCACCCTTAACACAGGGGAAGGTCTACCACTTGGTGAGGGGAGGCCATCACCAAGTGGTGAGACTGCCCTTACACCTAGTGTTTTAGTGCATTAGGTTAAGTAGTTCAATAATGATCTCCTTGTGTGCCAAGGAATGGGGCCAAGAGTTTTTGAATAGAAAATGCTTGATAGTGCCTTTTAGCTCCTTCAAAGCAAACCCATTAGCTTTGTATTTCTTAATGAGATGCCCAATTGCTTGAAAGGCAATAAAAGAGTCTGAGGAAGAGTACATAATAAGATATCCCGTGCCCAAACAGGTTTTCAATGCAACTTTATGGGGTCTATTACTCCTTCTCTTAGCATATTCAATTTGACCAAGATGCAGGTTGTCTCTTTTCCAAGAGAATTCTGTAATAAACAAGCTAGTAAGATAAAGGTATGTTCAATTTTTAGGCTTTAGGATATATTTGTGGAGACATTCAACAAAGTGAGGATTATTTACACTCATCACATCATCCATATACCTATACGTATGACAAAAAAGTGTCAGATCCACTGTGCCATCTGAAGTTTCCAATTGTTTGAGAATTCATCTATACAAAAAAAAAAAGCAAGGTAAAGATTGCACATTACCGGTGAACATGAGAAACCCATAGGGATACCATGAACTTGCCTGTAGCATTTACTTCCAAGCTGAACAAAGCAATTATGAAACATCCATTCAATTAAATCAATTAATGCATGAAGGTTATAGTAAACCAGAGGCCCTTTATTTTTGTTTTTCACCCATCATGGACCTCTCGCTAGTGAGATCGTACGATACCCTAATTCAATACGTCTTTTATAAACCATTTTACTAATATGCCAAAGGACAAAGAATAGTCCTGAAGTATCAAATAAAGAGATATTCTCATAACATTCAGTAATGTCCTCTGTGAACATAGAAAAGATGCTTTGTGGAAGATTAAGAAAAACTTTGGTTGCATTTTTTACAAGCCAGAAGTTGTTCACATCTAAGCCAGTGAAAGCCTTAACTGTTGTAAATTTTTTCTCATAGATTGATTGAAAATCTATGAGAATTAAATTGAGACATGAAGTGATAACATCTGTGTCTTGAAGCATGATGCAGTTAGATGCGTCAGAAATCCATCTGAACTTGTGTTTGTGGCTCTTATATGTGGGAAAAAGGATAGGAAACTTAGAGCTATGAGCTTCTAGTTTAAAGTAGTCAAGTGGTGAGTCAAGAAATTTAATTACTTCATCAGAACTCATATAAGAAAGTGTGAACTCAGGTCCATTAAGTTTAGCATTGGCAGCTGACTTGACAAGGTATTTACAAATGAGGGTAGGAACATGAGGTGCTTTATCAAGGCCAACTATAAACCAATATTGTTTTAGTTTAGACAGCATTTATGAAAGAAAGGGTGAAAGCCATGTAGTTTCTTGGCTTATCCAAGCAAGAGGGATAGAGTTAACACAGGATTGAAAATGAGAAAAGAGGGATTCATATAATCTAGCATGTTGTACATTATCTAAACCCAGAGTGTTAGCTATGCCAGCTAAACATTTTAGAAGTGTGGCAAAATGCCAAGTGTGTGTTTAGTGGTTGAATTGGAATATGATTCAAACCATTACTCAAAAGGTCTTTGATTTCCTTATCTGTGATTAATGATAGATTAGTGGTGCATACATGTTGACCAAAAGTTCCAAAGTCTATACAATATGGTTCAAAGAGAGAGCACTTACACGTTATTTGCTTATCAGAAGTAAGAAACTCAGTAGAGTAAACCAAGTTCTTAAGTGGAGGATCAAATGTCCATCCAAATGCTAGCCCATCGAGCCTCTCAGAGTCTCCAAAAACAATGTTAAAGGCATTTTGAAAAAAAGATTTAGGCGTAAAGAAGTCAAATAGGCGATTAGCATAGTGACAATGTACAAGATGTTTTTGTTGATTGTCTTTCCTGAGCAAAAAGAACTTCCCGGATACAGTCATATTGATTTGAAACAAACAGTACAATTAGGAATTAAACAAGCAGAACTAGGCAAAAGAGGCTGTTTCAAAGCAGGAGTGTCATCTAGATCTAGTGATGGTTTGAGTAAGGAAAGAATATGCTTCATCCCTTTAGAAGAGCTAAGGTTGGAGATGAGATGACCAGGGGCCTCTGTTTTTAATTCTTTGAGTGCTTCATACATAAAATTTCGGAAATGGAGATAGGAAATCTGGGCACGCACAACTTCCTTAGCTTGATCACCAAGCCAAGAACAAATAATAGGAAGAAAATGTTCTTCTGCATGAGAAGGAAAAAGATATTCCAAATGATTTTAAAGAAACCAAATAGCATGGTCAAACCATAAAATGTTGCTTTCGCAGTCAACCTTAGCATCCAGAGCTTTACAGATATTTGATGTAAGGCCGGTAAATGTTCCAGATTGATTCTGAGTAGAATTCGTTGCTTTGTTTTGAAAGGCCATGGTCCCCTTAGTTATGCCATAGATTCTAGACATAATGGGACACTTTCTATTGTCAAGGAAGTACATGCTAAAGGGTGCTTTGATCACATCCCCTTTATCCAAAAATTGAACTCCCTTTAAGATTTCGAGGCAGCAGTCTTCACTGGTTGAAGCTCGAAGAGCTACTAGGTAAACCCAAGTTTCAATAGAGATTGGTGCAATAAAAGCTTTGTTTTGAAGCTCCCAGAGCTGATGGTCATATGCTATTCCTTCAATAGCAATCTGTCGAGAGGGTAGGAAGGGAAAACATTTGGATACTTTGGGAACGAGTTCGAGGAGAGAAGCCTCACTAGAAGAACTCAGCCCTTGTTGGAAACTTTTGACAGCTTCTAGAGCGGCATCATCATGACAAAAGAGACCTTTTGGAGCCTTGATTTGGTTAGAAGATCTGGTAGTTGCAAAGCACGAGGAAAGCCCACAAAGCTTTCTAATGTGGTTAGAAAGTTTTGCACCCTTAGAGGAAAATTGAAGTAGGTCGGATTTGTGACTAAGCTCGATTGCAGAAAGGTTAGTTACCAATCTTTGGAGATGAAAAAGACCTTCTTTTGAATTGGTATCCAAATTTGCTAGGACAAGCACCCAATCGTTGAAAGTAAGAAGATTCGTAATAGAATCATGATTGGATGTTTCTAAAACCTTGGAATATTGGTTTAGAAGTGTAATTGCATCAGAGTTGAGATAAGTTTGATAACAAGAAGTGAGGTAGGATAGAAGGGCAAGGTAGACAAGTGTTAATAGCGGTAATAGTCATCTGTAGTAAAAAAACAAAAGAAGTGTTAAGTAAGCAGTAGGTAAACCAACTTTTGGACCAACCAAGACTGAAGCCATAGTGGTTGTGTGGTAAACCCCCATCCTAGAATATTCCGGCTTAGCCAAATACTCTTATCATATATTGCAGATAAAGTCCTAGTGCCAAGTGTCAGTGACTCACAAATGGACACTCGTGTACCTATAGAGAGACAAGGTTTAATTTCTAACAATACATAACATAGCCACAAGACCGAAATTCAAGAACCATTGTCCACAATGTCAGTAACAATAACATATTTATTTGAATGTCATTCAATAAATACATTTCCAAGTAACATGCCAATAAAAGTGAAGAGGTCCTATAAAATAGAGTTTAGTCTTTGAACAACAAGTCTTCTTTCTACCAGCAAAATAAAGAAAAGAGCACCCTTACCTGCATCCACAATAAGAAAACAACCCAGTGGTTAGCTTTCAAACAGCCTTACAGGTAACTGCGGTGACTCTAGTTGTCATCCATGTCACCATCGCCCAAGGAAAAAGAACTTAATTGTGAAACAAAGTTTTAGTGTAAAGATGAAAAAAACGCTTTTCAAAAAAAGAAACACGTAAGGCATGTACTTTTTTAATCCTTAAACTTCCCACAATATAGGGATCCAAATGAAGTTCCCGATTGCATAATGAACCCAAGTACCATGTGTCAAATACCCAAAAACACAGCCCAGTAGTAAGAATGATGTACGAGCAGGATCCTTCTCACATTGCTGCCAGAAACAAATGTAAAACCTACAAACTAAAGCCAAAAAAAGCCAAACCAGGAAAACCCAGCCAGTTGGCCTGGGCAAAGCCATACCAGACATACAGTAGTACATCTGAGAGATAGCCAATTACATCATGCTGAAAAATCAGTCGAGTGCATCAGAGGGCTACAGGCAAAAACCAACAGCAAACTATATCAAAACATGTAAAGAAATATAGGCTACCACAGATTTCACAAACTTGAAATTTGTAATTAGCATAAGTAGAAACTTCGACCCAATGAGCCAGATCCCACAAAGCCTTCAAAAGGAACCCTAGAAAACCATCAGGATAAATCCCCATACAAATGAGCCAGGTACCCATATATTCAATAGGGTAGAACATTACAACATGGTACTACGTAGACCAAACTCCTGTGTATAAGGAGCAATGAAGGACCCAAGAAACGTCTAAAAGGAAATTTAGAGCTGGAAACGGATAGATATAACTAAAAAAGAACTGCACCCGAGTACAATGATTTCCCACGGTAGATCCAAACCAGGTTACTGAATTCAACAGCCAAGCTACCAATTCTTCAGTTTAAGAATCTGTAGCCTTAGTTCAGCGGAGAGACAACGATCAGCAAAAACATCCAATAAATGGCAAAGAAGAGACCATCAATTAGTTAAAATTCATGTTAGCAGCTCATAAATTAGAATATTACACAACCCAACCCAAACACAACCAACAGATGCATTGAAGATTCAAAAAGAGTAGGGCAAAGCCTATCAGTAGTTAGATGATACATGTAAGATCAAGTAGAATTATAATTGCAAGCTGAGAAAAGAAAATCTCAGGCGTCCCTGAAGTTGAGGCCACATAGAAGTTAATGTTGAAAAAAATGAGCCCTTCCAGAGGAAAGATGTCAGAGCCATAAAAAGTAAATTCAAAAAGGTAGATCCACATCTATTGAATCAGATAAAACAAGGAAATCCAAATTAATAGGCCCCTAGACAAGGCAGCCAAGCATCCAAAAAAATAGGTTAGCAGTGTTAGTGTTAGAGAGAAGACCTTAGGTTCAAGTCCAAAACCCACAGTGCAAACACCCATTCAAATAAACCATAAATGAGGTGATTGTTTTTCTAGAAAATTCTTATGTGTGACTCATAAGTCACTCAAACCTTCAAGGAGATCTTATCTGATGAGATTATCAACCAATGATTAGTGGAAAAAGAGCTAGGTGTGAAAGCCATGATCTCTTTGAAGATGATGTCCTAACTTATTAGAATAGTGTGTGCAGGTGTATTTGTGGGAGATTGAGATTAAGTAGATCAGCCACAAGCCTCCACAAATATAACATATTAATCATTAAGCTAGTGCACAATAGGGAAGTCCCAACATTGATCCTATTTATGTCCCAAACGTCAAGGAAAATAATTATCTTAGGATGATTAAAAATCAAAATACGTAGTCCAAACCGATTGTGAAAAGGACTTTAAAAACAAGACCTAAAAGGAACGCAGAACCTTGTTGATGTGCTAGTAGTACCACCCAAATATGACATTACTCCAAACTATAGAGAATCTCGACATCATTGTGCGCTCCTTGCCGCACTGTCGAAGCAAGGGACTTGCCAATACACCGTGTGCGAGCCACAAATGGCTCCAAGCACACAACAAGCCTAAACTAGCAAGCTCAAGAGAGCAAAGGGTGTGTCACTCACCGCTCTACGCTTGCCTTCGTGGTGGATTCCTCGCCGCGATGAAGAAGAAGCTGCAGTCATGCCGCGCTCAACCGCTTCGCCGCCGTCATGCCTTCGTAATGCTTTATCGCACACACACTCTCCCTCTCTCTCTCTCTCTCTCTCTCTCTCACATACACACACAAGGAGGTGAAGAAGAAGAAGATGGAGATGGAGATGGAGCAAGAGCACTCTTCTATTGCACAAATGAGAGAATGAGTGAATTTTAGGTTTAGTTGGCTTTTATATGAGCTCACCCCATTCACACTTGGGCGCCCATGCTTAGCCAACTAATCCCTTGAATGTCCCAGTTAGAGTGCGCCTCTCATCGACGATCACCCTTACCCTGTTCCTATTGGTCCGACAAGCCCGGTACCTGACTCTACCAAATACATAATACACGTCCGTCGTAGGTGATGGGGTGTCCGTGAGCCGTGAGGGTTAACATGCCCCCCTTCCTGATGTAGATTCCGTCCTTGGAAGCTATTGAGTTGAAGCTCGTTCGTCGAGGTGGAAGAGCATTTGAGATGAATGTCCTTAGCCTTCTTCAGTCACTGCAAAATCAAACAACATTGGCACAGTAATTGCATTCTCTTAAAAAGCATATGCAGTTTAAGGTAGACAAATTGATTGGTAAAAGAATTTCAAACAATTTGTTAGCAATGAACATTAAATTGCAATGTAATCAAATGCACAAATAGATGTAAAGGTAAAAAATTAAACAAGTTTGGGGTCGCTAATTTGACGGTCGAAAAGCACTAGAGATCGAATATTAATACCATGGGTAAGCTTCTTAATTTTTAGTGGTCGATTAAGTTGTTTAATCGCGAGAGCCAAGTATTCATGTTCGAGGGCTGACTAGAGGCTATATCTAGAAGACCTTGTAGTTAAGCTACCATAAAAGGAATTTCTCATGAAATCATCGCCTGACTAATTACTTTTTCTTTGACCCCCCAAAGCCTTTTCACAGTGATTCAATTTGATGTGTGTGCTTATTTTGTATGCCTTGGGTTTTTTGCTTTTCAAGGAAAAGCGCCCACACTGGGAACCTCTAGGGCTCTAGTACCATAGGCGATACATGTGAGTGAAGTACCAATTTAAGCAGGGATTTCTCTTCCAGCTTAAAATTTTACATTGTGGCACCTTGATTTTTTGTTTGTTCATTTTCAACATTTTAATTTTGTAACTTTGGGGGGTCATATAACACTGTTACCCTCCCCAGGCTCATCACATTAGTAAACTCCCTTTATAGTACTTAAGCTAAAGGTCACTAGGGTTAAGCCCACTAGAAAGCCCTAGTACATTTCATACAATGCTGCCTAAATCGGAGTAAGAACCTAAGTAACCATTGCTTATTAGGAAGGCATTCCCCATGGTATTAAGAGAAGATTTCTAATACCTAGCTTGGTCAAACTAGCTTAGTTGGACTGCTTGATTTTTAAACCTAGACAAGTGATTATGACAAAACATTACATTGAATTAAATGTTTGATAGTAAGCAAATGCGGTGAATATTAGGCTACCAATCACAATCAAAGCAGACAAACATGGATGCAAAAAGATAAGGGCAATGCTAATGGACATAAAACACCTGTTTGTGTTGATGGTCGCGCTTGATTTGAAGTGTGAACGAGAGAAAGGTTCCATGAAGGTCCAAATCCTATCAATAGCAACACGCTCCTGTACACACTAGGAAACAAAAGGAATACCTCCAGGAGGCACATTAGTGGGAAAAGAGAACTTCGCTAATCTCTCAACTCTAAAACAGAAACACTCCTATGGTACTAATCTTACCTACCCTCCATCACTCAAGTGATGAGGATCAAAGGTGTTTTATGGCATAGGTTTCTGTTTCACTGTACTAGATGTGACATGTGTAGGTCTGAGTCAATGTTTTGACTTTTAATGTGCATACTCGTTTGCTAATTGCTCTTGCTCTTTATTTTTTTTTAATTTTTTTTTGTGAGTATAAAGCTTTATATGTACATTCCCTAAGATTGGTGATTGAGAGGTTAGGGAGAAAGGTTGAGAGGGAAGCAAGTGAATGATGGATGTCCACAAACACTCCCCCCTTCCTTGGGTAGATCATACCCTTTGAAATGAGCTTGTCACCCTTTGAAACCAATTGTTCTAGTTGGTAATAGGTGAGGATTTTTGCCAGTAGTTTTCTATTACCCTAGGCACCTCGTCAAGTTGCAAGGGTGGTAAGGTACTCTCCCAGGATCGAACTTGAAGTGGTTCATCAGGTGATGCTCGAACACTGGGAGGTGTGGATTCTTTTGTAGCTTCATGGAGGTCCACTACTATAGATGGAGGCTGTGTAGAAGCTTTTACCTCTATGGATGTATTACATGAGGAGCTAGAAGCTTCATGGGACTCCCCCCTTCCTGAGCTAGGTGGAACAAATCGTTCTTTCTTTGGTACCCAAAGTAACTCGGGAGCGGGTGTGTAGCATTCTGTGATTTTTTTCTTTCCACGATCATTGATTCGTTTTGGAGCTACGGGATTGGGCTCACTTGGGTCAGGTGATAGGTAAGAGCACAATCTACGTTTTGGCACCCAGATTTGATCATTTCCTTGATAGTAGCCTTGGGCTTCCAATAGTCGTTTAGGGATCCATCGCAACATTTTCTTACTTTTCTTGGAGCGAGTGGTACGTTTCTTACAAGGCTTCTGTTTTTTAGCACTAGCTATGGTCACTAAAGAAGCTTTAGGGACCCACTTGTATGTTTTCTTTGTTACATTAGGATGAGTCTTGTCGGAAGCGATATGCATTGCTTGTAGCATATTTAAGGGTACATGCATTTCATCCCCCTCAGGTGTTACCCAGGTCGTCCCCCTATTTCCCCAAGTGTCTATGGTTGCTGCTAGGTGGACCCAATCCACATTGTCCGACTCAGTCATCCCAGGTAGGATATCCATATGCACACTCTTTGGGGGTGTGTGGTCCACGTGCGATGTGAAAGGAGAGTCCATTTCCCCACCCCCTTCGTGTGCTTCATTTGCATCAGGTTCCGAGCGAGTAGCTCTACCTAATGTTTCCATGAAACGGCTAAACATACTAGTACTAGGCTGTGGAGCTTCGGGAGGTGCATGGCCTTCTCTCTCAGTGTTTTGGGTAGGGTATGCTTCCATGATTTCTGAGTCGGAGGAGGAATCACTAGCAGCTATTTTAGGGTCTTGGGTGGTGCTACCTTGTGTCCCCGCTGAGGGTCTAGAGCCTATCGTGGATGGGTAATGGGTGTCCGTATGAACAGAGGCACCCTCAATATGTTCGTGTTCTAGCACCCGCCCAGAGCGTAAGTGCATGTGCTTTTGATACCCTCAGGTGTCAAAAAGCTGCTCTAGGAGGCCTTGTGACTAGTTTTTAGCGTGTTTTTTGTTTGTTTTTTTGCTATATTTTTTAGAGCGTGTCGTGGAATGGGCCGTGTGATAGCTCGAAGCGAGCGTATCGCTAGGAGGGACGCGCTGTGCTTTACAGCCCACCGTTTGGTTCTAATTTGCTCCAGAAAAGCCCGAAACAGTCTTTTCCTAGCTAGGGAACTATGCTCCAAATAGCAAGTCTAAGGGTGCAAGTGGGAAGAGAAGGGAGGAGAGTGGAGGACTTGTCCCACATGCTCTCATTCCCTCTTGAGGAGGTAGGGTATATATATAAGAGTGAGTCTAGTATATATCATAGGACTGAGGCCTGGGCCTGGGCCTGGGCTTAGGCTTGGGCTTGGGCTTGGGGAAATGATCTCGATCCCGATCTATCTTTTATACAAACCAACCCGTCCGTTTTTATAACCTCCGTTTTTATTTTTGAAAATTTAACCTCCCCCTCACTCGCGTTTTTATTTTTCGGATTTTTTTTTTCAAAATTTTTTTTTTCAAAAAATTTAAATTATTTTTTTTAAAAAAAATGCAAAAAATACAGAAATTGAAAATGCAGAAAATTTAACATAGAAAATGCAGAAATTGAAACTTGACAGAACCAGAAAATGCAAAAAACGCAAGAAATGCTAATTGTGCAGTGCAAACCAGAAAACGCAAAAAACGCAAAAAAACAGAAATCTCCACACAACTACACACACTCATTCCCCGCCTTTCCTATGATAGAAATTGCACCACAAGAAAGCATAAAGTGCTTAACCGAGCTTAGTGTAGGGCATTTCCCCGGCAGCGGCGCCAAAAATGTGCGCTCCTTGCCGCACTGTTGAAGCAAGGGACTTGCCAATACACCGTATGCGAGCCACAAATGGCTCCAAGCACACAACAAGCCTAAACTAGCAAGCTCAAGAGAGCAAAGGGTGTGTCACTCACCGCTCTACGCTTGCCTTCGTGGTGGATTCCTCGCCGCGATGAAGAAGAAGCTGCAGTCGTGCCGCGCTCAACCGCTTCGCCGCCGTCGTGCCTTCGTAATGCTCGATCACACACACACTCTCCCTCTCTCTCTCTCTCACATACACACACAAGGAGGTGAAGAAGAAGAAGATGGAGATGGAGATGGAGCAAGAGCACTCTTCTATTGCACAAATGAGAGAATGAGTAAAAATTAGGTTTAGTTGGCTTTTATATGAGCTCACCCCATTCACACTTGGGCGCCCATGCTTAGCCAACTAATCCCTTGAATGTCCTAGTTAGAGTGCGCCTCTCATCGGCGATCACTCTTACCCTTTTCCTATTGGTCCGACAAGCCCGGTACCTGACTCTACCAAATACATAATACAC
Source organism: Adiantum capillus-veneris (assembly GCF_014529385.1). Classification (NCBI taxonomy): domain Eukaryota; kingdom Viridiplantae; phylum Streptophyta; class Polypodiopsida; order Polypodiales; family Pteridaceae; genus Adiantum; species Adiantum capillus-veneris. The sequence goes on from NC_140937.1 coordinate 48,460,754, forward strand.
GTCCGTCGTAGGTGATGGGGTGTCCGTGAGCCGTGAGGGTTAACAATCATCTTGATCCCAATGTTGAACAGAGTAGAAAAGAAGAACCCTTTTTGACTTCAATCAATAGAAACTTAGGGTTTCTAATTGAAATGATAGAACTAAATACCTTAGAGGAGCTTGCTGCAGATTTTTTTGTTGGGAGCCATAAGTACCAGAGAAAGATTACAACCAGGTTTTCAAATGTATTCCTCACTTCACTCAAACAAACAGGGGCAGAAAAAAGGTAGTAATGAAAGCTAAGTGAGCTTGGGCTCACCTTTTATAGCCTTGCTAGCTCTGTGTAGTGCTCCCATATACACCACGGAGACCCTCTTGGGGAGGTGGATGCCAGAAAAATACAGGAATAGTCTACCAGTCAGAACATAGTATTGCGCGTCTGTTTTCTTCAAAGGTTCAGAGTGCAGGAAGGACCTGCGACCAATTTCTATTCCAAGAATAGTATAAACGAGATGGTAGGTGCATTCAACATAGTCAGTGAAGTAGTTGGTCATTTAAAAGAACCCAAAAATATCATTATTCACAGTGTGGTATAAGCTAGGCCAAGGGATACAGTCAAGGTTTAGGGAAAAAGTAAAAGATGAATACAAACTAATACAAAAGTTTGTTAGTCAAATGATAGAGAGAGAGAGAGATAGATAGAGAGAGAGAGAGAGAGAGAGAGAGAGAGCGCAATTGGATGAGAGAGGACGAAGCATGATGTTAGTGGTGGGATCTTGCAATTTGTAAGCTCTACTATCAATAAAGAACAACCACAGTGACTGCAAGCTTATTGAGAAGGGTTACAAGAATAAGAAAAATCCTCTTAATTTAAAAAACATGCAAGTACATATATCTCCCTCACAACACTCAGACAGCTTTACATGAATTAGAAAAAGAGACTTATTGACAATAGCAGACTACTTGCGAACAAGGACACGATTTTGTTCATAACAATGGCAAAAGTCATTGTCCACAACAATTTACAAAAAGATCCTTGTCCAAACAATATGAGGTATTGTTTGAAAAACCTATTCTAAGACATGGACCAGTGGATTTAACTCCACAATGTTTGGATGCAAGTGAATATCCCCCAGACCCAAGCCCAAGCTCACGCCAGGCTCAGGCCTCAGTCGCCCTTTAAAATTTACGTATTTTAGTCTCACACGTAGCTAAAAATCGACTTTTTGTTTGACCAACAGAGCTTCAAGTGACCGAACGTTGTGCTATAAAGCACACCGCGACCCTCTAAGTGATACGCTCGTTTCGAGCTATCACACACTTTAATTAAAAAAATTGATCATTAAAAAACATAAAAAAATTGAGTGAAAACGGACACCTAAAAAATTAATCAGTTAACCTTCAAGGTTATTCGCCGACACTTGTAGGGTGCCAAAGGCACATGCATCTGCGCTCTGGTTGTGTGCTAGAGACGGAGCAACTAGAGAGAATTTTGACTTACGCGAGTTCTCATTATCCACCTACCTTAGGTTCCGGGCCCTCGGCGTGGACCCAAGGTAGTACAAACCAAGACCCAAACATAGCGGCTAGTGACTCTTTCTCTGACTAAGACGTCATGGAGGGTTTCCCAATGCCTAATCCTGATAGCTCAAGCCAAGACATGCATGCCATGGGCCCGCGGTCTGGGTCAAGCGCGCTTAGCCGCTTGAAGGAAACCTTTAGTAGAGCCACTCACTCCAAACATGGAGCTAATGATGTAAATGAGGGGGGTGGAAAAGTAAATTCGCCATTCATGACCAACGTAGACCCTATGCCCTTAGAGTGTGCACATGAATACTTCATTCATTGCACCTCCTGACTCTTCAGAGCTACTCCCCTCCGAGGTCATAGTACCCGATGGTAGAAGCCTTGCCAAAGTGCAAGAGGTTGAGCAATATATCATTGCGGCTAGGGAAAAAGAAATCGAGAGCTTATGCAAGGCGGAGCAACAAAGAGAGTTAAAAGCGAAAGCTCCTATGTCAATATCTTTGCTAGGAGATCAATCAAGTGCTCCGAAATTAGCAACCACTAAGGGTCAACCCATAGAGAGCCATATTGCATCTAGTTCAAAGGACACCCCTAGCACCTCAATCCTAGATGGAGCGTTCTTAAATGAGAAATGGGAGTATGAACTACAAACGGAAACTCTAACCAACCTATACACATGTCACACCTATCACGTGGGTTGGTTAGATGTCCTACAATCCACAATGGGTGCTACTAGTGTGGAGGATCAACAACAAAGAGTTTGTGAGGTCATCCATAGGGTCATTCAATTAGAGAGACAGAACAAGGGGATCAACATGCCTTCAACGGGTCTCATGAGATTCTTGGATACAGGAAAGGCTAAACAACCAACCTTATCGCAAATGGAGACTCCCTCGATAAGTCCGATGGATCCTCCATATGTTGTTTTGCCAGGGGTCTCAGTGCAATCTGAGCCCACAAGTGATAGCTTTACCTTTCCAAGTCTAGCTCATCTTTCCCTTGATGACACCACGGCTACCATGCCTATCCCAATGATGGGCATGCCGAGAAACACGCCATGGACCTCGTTTGTTAATAAAGCACCGCTACATGGTAGCTCAATGCCTGCAACAGTACCTACAAGTGTGTACCAATCGTATACACCCATGGGTCCTCGTACTCATGCAGTTCCTACCCCTCCCATTGTTTCAACTACCTATGCTCCACAACCACAACACCCAAGCTCTTATTTCCATGGGACCATACCGGCTAGCATTAGCATGTCGCATCCGATGTCTGCTATGCCTAGGGCCACACATATGAACTTTGGGCCACCACATGCCACAACATTGTACCCAACATGGAATCCAAGGGCTTTCTATGCGCCAAGCCCAATGCCAATACCTACTCCACATGTAGTCTCTGGAGCACCTCCACCCATGGTTCCTGCTCACTTAGGTGACTTGGCAACATTTGCTCAAGTTATCGGTCGATCTATTGTTGAGAATATGCATAACATGTCTTGGTGACATAAAATAAGAGTTACCTTCATTGTTATGGATTTCTCCAAGCACACTATGACATCGGAGATGATTTTAGGACGTCCTTTCATGAGGGAAGCAAAAAATGGTGCATGACTGGTCTAAAAACCATGTCTACCTGCAGTTCCAAGATTCTGTCATTCGAGTGGATCTTGTAACTGGTCGAGCACATCCTCTAGGAAACAGGTTTATAATTGGTCATAGATCTGACACCACAGTTCACTCGGCCCCATTGCAGTATTGTTACACGTGTAAAGCGGACACTGATGTTGTGGAAGATTCTCCTTATATGGATGTACTACCTGGGGATGACTGAGCCGGACAATGTGGATTGGGTCCACCTAGCAGCAACCATAGACACTTGGGGAAACAGGGGGACGACCTGTGTAACACCTGAGGGGGATGAAATGCCACCACTCGTATCCTTAAATATGCTAGAAGCAATGCATATAGCTCTGACAAGACTCATCCTAATATAACGAAGAAAACATGCAAGTGGGTCCCTAAAGCTTCTTTAGCGACCATAGCTAGTGCTAAAAAACAGAAGCCTAGTAAGAAACGTCCCACTCACCCCAAAAAATGTAAGGAAATGTGGTGGTGGATTCCTAAACGTCTATTGGAAGCCTAAGGCTACTATCAAGGAAATGATCAAATATGGGTGCCAAAACGTAAATTGTGTCCTTACCTGTCACCCATGTGAGCTCAATCATGTGGCTCCAAAACAAATTGAAGATCGTGGAAAGGAAAAAATCACAAAATGCTACACACCTGCTCTAGAGCTAGTTTGGGTACCGAAGAAAGAACGATTTGTTCCACCTAGCTCAGGAACATGAAAATCAAATGAAGCTTCTTGCTCTTCGTGTAGTTCCTATACGAAAATAGAAGCTTCGACACAACCTCCACCTACCATTGTACATATCCATATAAGCAATAAAGAGTTTGCACCTCCCGTTGTAAGTTCACCACCTACAACAATTTTGCAAATAAAATCATGGGAGAGTACCTTACCACCGTGGCAACTAGATGAAACGCATAGGGCGGTCGAAAACTATTGATTAAAGCCTTCACCCATAACAACTTGGAACAATTGGTTTCAAAAGGTGATGACATCATTCCAAAAGGTATGATCTACCGAAGGAAGGGGGGAGTGTTTGTTGCTGACATCCATCATTCACTTGATTCCCTCTGAACCTTCCTCCATGACCTCTTAATCTCCAATCTTAGGGAATGTATATATAAAGCCTTATACTCACAAAAACAAGATAAAAAAGTAAAAGAGCAAGAGCCATAACACAAAATCATAAAAACACATTATGCACAAGAACACGACCCTTGTAATATTCGCACTCTAAGCATCATCTATTTGCGTGTACAGATATGGCTAGTACGCTAGAGTCATCCACTCCTGCCTTGGGTGAGAGGTACCCTCGTTACTTTTCACAAATGTTTCACATGGTCTTTCCGGTGTTTGCCGGTGTTGAATGGGATTTGGTAGGTACACTAGCTTGTGAGAGGAATTTCGAGGAGTTAGAATGGCTGATACGTCTCTTGACCACGACTGATCCATACTTAGTAGAGAGTGTATCTTCATTGCACAAGCCTATCCTTTTGACCAAGATGACTATAGGCGTCTAGTGACCTTCTTAGTAAACATTGGTGCCTTTGATGATGATGAAGATTTACATGATTATACGAATGGCACATATGGTCTCACGGATGATGACTTTGTTTTTCTCGACGACGAGGATACGGGTTTAGCCTTAGGGTTTCCCCCCAATCTCTACAATATCCTATTCCCTTGACTCTCTAGGGGGAGTGAAAATAATTAGGTTAGGGTTCCTTATGTTTTTTAATTGTGTTCAATAAGTGTTGGTACCTTTTCTCACTAATGTGCCTCCTAGAGGTATTCTTTGTGTTTCCTAGTGTGTCAGGAACGTGTTATTGTTGTTAGGATTTGGACCTTCATGGAATCTTTATCTCGACTCACTCTTCAAATCAAGTGCGATCATCAACACAAACAGGTGTTTTTTGTCCATTAGCATTGCCTCTTATCTTTTTGCATCCATGTTTGTCTGCTTTCATTGTGATTGGTAGCATAATATTCAACGCATTTTCTTAGTATCAAACATTAAATTCAATGTAATTTTTGTCATAATCACTTGTCTAGGTTTAAAAATCAAGTAGTCCGGCTAAGCTAGTTTGACCAAGCTAGGTGTTACAGATCTTCTCTTAATACCATGGGAAATACCTTCCTAATAATCTATGGTTACTTAGGTTCTTAATCCAATGTAGGCAGCATTGTGTGCAATGTAATAGGGATTTCTAGTGGGCTTAGTCCCTATTGACCTTTAGCTTAAGTATTATAAAGGGAGTTTACTAGTGTGATGAGCCTGGGGAGGTAACAGTGTTATATGACCCCCCAAAGTTACAAAATTAAAATGCTGAAAACGAACAAACAATAAAAAATCAAAGTGCCACAATGTAACATCTAAAGCGGAAAGAGAAATCTCAGCTTGATTTGGTACTCCACTCACATGTATCGCCTATGATACTAGAGCCCAGTGTGGGCGCTTTTTCTTGAAAAGCAAAAAACCCAAGGCATACAAAATAAGCACACACATCAAAATTGAAACAATGTGAAAAAACTTTGGGGGGGTCAAAGAAAAGGAAATAAGTCATGCGATGATTTCATGAGAATTCCTTTTATCGTAGCTTAACTACGAGGTCTTCTAGGTATAGCCTTTAGTCAGCCACTGGACATGAAATACTTAGCTCTCACGATTAAACAACTTAATTGACCAGAGAAAATTGAGAAGCTTGCCCATGGTATTAATAGTCGATCTTTCATGCCTTTCGATCGTTAAATTAGCAACCCGGAACTTGTTTAATTTTTTATCTTTACAATTGTTTATGCGTTTGATTATATTACAATTTAATGTTTATTGCTGACAAATGGTTTAAATTTTTGTTACCAATCAATTTGTCTGTCTACAACTGCATATGCTTTTTAATTGTATATGAGAATGCAATTACTGTGCCAATGTTGTTTGATTTTGCAGTGACTGAAGAAGGCTAAGGACATTCATCTCAAATGATCTTCCACCTCGATGAATGAGCTTCAACTCATTAGCTTCTGAGGACGGAATCTACATCAGGAAGGGGAGACATGTAAACCCTGACGCACATTCCTATAACCTATGACGGACGCCGTATTATTTATTTGGTAGAGTTAGGTATCGGGCTTGTCAGTCCAATAGGAAAAGGGTAAGAGTGATCGCCGATGAGAGGCACACTCTAACTGGAACATTCAAGGGTTAGTTGGCTAAGCATGGGCGCCCAAGTGTGAATGGGGCGAGCTCATATAGAAGTCAACTAAACCTAAAATTCACTCATTCTCTCATTTGTGCAATTGAAGAGTGCTCTTGCTCCGTCTCCATCTTCTTCTTCTTCATCTCCTTGTGTGTGTGTGTATGCGTGAGAGAGAGAGAGAGAGAGAGAGAGATCGAGCATTGCGACGACGACACGGTGGCGGTGAAGCGGTTGAGCGCGGCGTAGCGACGGCTCCTTCTTCTTCGCGGCGAGGAATCCTCTACGACAGCAAGCGTAGAGCGGTAAGTGACACACTATCGCCATCTTTGAGCTTACTAGTTTAGGCTAGTTGCGCGCTTGGAGCCATTTGTGGCTCGCACACAAATGGCTCGGCAAGTTCTTTGCATTGACACGTGTGACAAACGCGCACAAATTTGTTTAAGTTTACTAACTATTTCGTGTCCGCAGACTCTGATTTTAAGAATCTGGCTTAAGTTTCACTTTTGTGATCCAAATTTCACCAAAATTGATTTGTGGGGTCTACTTGATATGCTTGACCTTGTGGTATACCCAAATATGCAAGATTGTCAATTTTTGGAACAGATGTAAATAATCGCGATTATATATCATGGCTATTTTTTTGCAAGTTTTTGTCTCGATCTTGACATAGATCTGTTAAGCACTTCAACTTAAAGTCTCCAGCCAAGTTCCATCAAGTTTGGACTAATTTTGGTCAAATGGTCAACATTTTTCTATGTGAAGACTGACTTTGCAAATTTGGTCACAATTTTCAATCCAATGATCCAAATTTGGTATGTGGGCTTATTACAACATGGTAAAACAAGTGGTATGCTAACTTGGTCAAAAAAGTTGAAAAATGGGAAAGATGTAAATAATCGCGATTATTTACTTATGATAAATTTTTGTATCTTTTTGGTCAAATCAGCATGTACTTATGTTTATTATATCAATACAAGCCTATGAATCAATTTTCATAAAGTTTGGACTATTTTTTTCCAATTTACACTCAAGTTTCAGAAAGTCAGTAAAAACTTTAGTTTTTACCCAAATTTTTTCCAGTTTGGTGATCCTTTTCATGAGTTGTTTTAAGCCTATGAATCAAGTCAAAACTTAATTTGGCTTAATTTGTCAAGAAAAGGCAAATAATATGAGTTTTGAGCAACTCTTGAAATTTTTACCTCAAAGTGTCCTTGAACTTACCCATTGGTGCATATAACTTTTAAGCATACTCTCCAGTCGGATTGAGTGGTTTGGAGTCTTTTCGTGCTATTTTTAGCCATAGACCTGAAATTCTGCAACTTCAAATACAACTCACAATGATTCTTTTGGAGAGAGCAATGTTCTGAAAACCACCTCGGATCCTACTTATCCTACTCCTAGGTTCTCATGCAATGGGGTTGTGGAAAGTGTCCACAAACACTCATTTTCTTATTTTTAATGGTTTCCTGAGCATTGATCTTAAGACTTGTCTCATCTATCAATCACTCTCAAAATCCTAATCTAATTCTACAATCCTAAATCCTAAAGACACTCGATAAGTACGATTACTTCCAAGCTACCTCTACAAAGCAAAAGACTACAATCTTAAGCTATGCAGTTTCTAAAAGAAAGTTTTTACTCTAGGAGATCTTAGAGGAAGTTAAAGAGTAACTTCACAAGACGCTCCTGTTTTTCCTTGGTTTAGGTCTCTTCGATCCCCGACACAACGACGCCAAATGTGGGATGCGTGTCTAACCTCACTATCCTATCTTATTGCAGTTTTAGCGAGAACCACGATTAAATTGTTAATCCATGGGACGAAGCTGACTCGACTAGTGCATAGAGGCTACAAGAGGTTGTCAATCTCTCGAAAAACAACTAACAACTCGCATCTAACTCAAGCTACACTCAAGTGATCGAAATCACCAAAAGCCAATCGATCATCAGCAAACAAAGCACATCCGTTACAGCATCAAATGACATCCAAATGTAACGAAACTTCTAGGACATGTTTATAAAACCTAAGCACACATGCTTATGGTCTCAAACCCCACTTTAGGTCAAGTGCCAAAATCTCGATTATTAACAGCAGTGGATTTTTGACCTAGTCGTTTTCGACCCAGAATGCACCCAAATGCTTAGCAATGATGCCCCAATACCCCGCCTATGCTTAGTTTTTTATTTTGAAGTGTAAATTCCTGCTTATGATGAAATTAGGCCGCGGTTCGGCGACGCCAAAAGCTACAAAATATTGTGATGTGTTTAAGTCAATGCGTAGAGCTCTTACCTGTGGTTGCAATGCAACAAACATGACTACAATGTGACAACCGGGGAGGGAGTAGGAAGCACGAGAAGGAAAGAAGTGAGCGCAGTTAGCTCACGTTGTGTATTTCATTATCCAAAACTTCCAAATAACTTACAAAAAATGGCTTTTATACCTTAGCCAAGGTTTTTGGTGGTCAAAACTAATAAGGTGGGAGCTGTAACTAAAGATAGGTAATGACAGGTTGATACAATCTGGAAGCTTATAGCTCTGGCTCATCAATTACAAGGTATATCCAAAAAATAGGAATTATAATATTCTCGATTTATAAAAAATAATAAGTGTTTTACGATGAGAGCTCCAAAAAATGATATTCGTGGTATCCGTGTTGTTAGCTTGTTGCTGAGAGAGAGAGAGAGAGAGAGAGAGAGAGAGAGAGAGAGAGAGAGAGAGAGAGAGAGAGAGAGAGAGAGAGAGAGAGAGAGAGAGGTATACTCTCTCTCTCTCACACACACACACACGTTCTCTCATCGTGTGGAGTGCAAAATGCAAGAGCTCCATCTCCTCCTCCAAGTTTGTTGAGAAGTGGAGAGCCTACACCAACACTCTTGGCTATGGAATGCAAATCCAACCAAGAGCCATGCTTCAATGCTTAAGCTTGCCATCTTCTTCATCTTCATTTACTATGCTATTATGCTATGCTAAGCAAAAAGAGTGATGATAAGTGAGGAACTATTTCTTTCTCCTATGGAATGTTTCTTCTTCCTCTTCCCTACCCTCATTCCTTGCTAACTCTCTCCACCTTCGAAGGTGTTTGAGGCCTTGGGATAGTTAATGCTTTTTGCAAATTTTATGTTAAGCTCGTGATGCATGAAGCTTTCTATCTTCGTAGCATCACCAAGGTCACAAGAAACACAAAGATTGTATTGTAACAAAGTCTCTCTTGATGGGAGAATATGGAGGGGGGACCGGCTCCAAGTAAATCCGGTCCTCATCTATTGTCATGTTCTTTGATACTCTCTCTCTTGCAAAAGTATTTTTCATGCCAAGTTAATTGAGTACTACGTTTATGTTGCTACCATCAATTAAGTTCACCCTCCAAGTTCTCAAAGTAATTTCACAAAAATGCTCAATCTAATTCTCTTAATTCTTCTATTCTTAAGTTCATAGGCCATTTACATTACACTTTCCCTTGGAGGTGAAGTGGATTCTCCTTTCAGGGAACTTCATGTTGGCATCCATGCGGTTGAACCATGTTGCCCCTAGGATAACATCCTCATGTTGGAGAGGGGAGACGAAAAAGTCTTCTTTGTCGACGTAGCTTTGGACATGAAGCCTCAACTTCCCAATCAAGTGAGTAACGGAAGCTTGCTGTCCCCTGAAAGCTCCATCGGCAGTTACAATATCTCCCATCTCGAAAGCTTAAATGCCTAACTTAGTGGCCAACTCCGTTGATATGAAGTTGTGAGTAGAGCGAGGGTCAAACAAGATGAAGGCATCATGCTCCCTTACCTTTTCCCAAGCATAGGAGAGAGGTGATCCTTTGAAATGAGCATCCTCTTTTGGAGCTTTGATCGTGGAAGCTCTACGAGTCTCACTGCGGGCATTTCTCTTAATGCAAGAATGATAGCCATGTCCTTGCTCCCCACACTTAAAACATTTTGTGGTCCATACAAAAAGCTTATAGCTCTTTGGGAGAGAATTTATTTTTACCTTTGTAAACTCCTTTCTCCTTGGACCGATTGTTGTTGTTGCTGCTGTTGGAATTGCCTTGGGAAGAATTTTGGGCATTGGTTTTCCCCTTTGCATCACTTTTGTCTTTGCTTTCCATGGGCTTGGCATTCCTTCTAGCCCCTTGTTGGAAATTGATGTGCGAAGAAACCATAGTGTGGTGGATTACTTCGGTGATAGAGGCAGGTCGTTGGGAGTTGACGTACTCGGCCATCTCTTCAGGTAATCCCGCACACAATTATTGGTTTTTCTCAGTGAAGTCTATCTTTTGAAAGACAATAGCCTTGAGATGTAAATCCCAAAACTTGTCCACGTATTTGTGGATATACTCGTTAGAGAGCAGCTTCAAGCGTCGCCATTCGGTAAGCACTTTGTCCTTGGCATCGCTTGCAAGGAATTGCTTCATGATGGAAACTCGTGGAGTTTTCCATGTCTTTGGGGCCTCGCGTTTCCATGAAGGCTAGCCCACCATTGACGAGGAGACTTTTGGAAGTATATAGCTACATGATGTAGCTTAGAGACTCTGTGAAGCCCTCGTCGCCAAAGACTGCATCAAATTGTTGGATGAAGGCCAATACTTTGTCGATAGCACCAAAGGTGCCATCATAGGTGAGAAAAGAGATACTTGTTCGTCCCTCTTTGAACTTCTTGAGCTTTTAGGACCTTCGCCATGCAGGGTAAGATTTGCGATGTCCTCTCCTCTTTTATTCTCTAGGAGAATAGTTATTGCTTTCATCAAAAGAGGAGGAAGGTGAAGAAGAAGGAGAAGAGGGTGACCTCTTTCTTGCCCTTTTCTTCCTTTGTTGCCTCTCTTCCCTTTTGGAGTGATGAGGAGAAGGACTGTGGGTTAACCGTTTCCTCTTGGGAGGAGTTGGCAATCGTTTAGACCGTCGTCTTTGTGGAGCCACATCTTCAGATTAGGGATTCACTTCTTTTTTGTTCTTTGGATTCCTCCTCTCTTATGGGAGAGAGTCTTCCTTTGGGAGTATCATAAAGAGGCCTCCTAAGCTCTCTCCTCTTAGAGAGGAAGGGAAATCCCATAAACACGAAGTTGTTGGGTAACTTCGGCTTGCAAAGTAGGGTTGCCCATATCTTGATGCAACCTAGTAACAAGATAACAAACATGCGGGCATCATCATTAGCACCTTCATGTGCAAAATCAAAGTTATCAATGTTCATTATACTCTCTTGATTATTGACAATCATGCTAATTAAACTTATGTATAGATTACTTTCTGCTTTGGTACCCTTAAAAACCTTAATCGCTACTCTTCTTTACCATTGAAAATAAGTTCTCAAGTAGCCACACCCGTGGTTTAGACACTGTTATGCGAAGACTAGTGGAGAGGGTCTAACATTGCTTAGTTGATTATGGTTCCTGTTGAGTTTGCTCGTAGCTCAAGAATGGTTAAGCCAAAGGCAAGCCCTGAGAGGCTCCATTATGAAGACTATAGTTCCCAACGGTGTACCTCAACTAAGTCCTTCTCAACCAAGATAATAGATCCCTGTCCCACTTACCCTATTGCAATGAACAGGCCCAACCTTTCATGGACAACTTAAGGACCTCTTTTCTTACTCAAGAAAAGCGAAACCAATAGCTCTAATACCAATATAATGGAAATGACCTATGAACTTTGAGAATAGCGGAATTAAGAGAATTAGAGTGAGTATTTTTGTGAGACTACTTTGAGAACATAGAGGGTGAATTAAATTAGTGAGAGCAACATAACCATAATACTTAATTAACTTGGCATGAACTTTAGCAAGAAAGAGAGTTAGAGAACTTGCAAACAATTGAGGACCAAATTTATGTGGAGCCGATCCCCCCTCCAATAGGATTTTGTATTATAGATTCTCCCATCAAGAGAGACTTGGTACAATACAATCTTTGTGTTCCTTGTGACCTAGGTGATGCAATGAAGATGGAAAACTTCATGCATCACGAGCATAACATAATCTTTGCAAAAATAATTAACCATCCCCGGCCTTAGTCCCAAGGCCTCAAACACCTTCAAAGGTGGAGAGAGCTAGCGAGGAATGAGGGTAGGGTAGAGGAAGAAGAAGCATTCATAGGAGAAAGAAATAGTTACTCACTTATCATCACTCTTCTTTCTTAACATAGCATAAAAGCATAGTAATGAAGATGAAGAAGATGGCAAGCTTAATCATTGAAGCATGGCTCTGGGCTGGATTTGCATTCCATAGCCAAGAGTGTTGGTGTAGGCTCTCAACTCCTCAACAAGTTTGGAGAAGGAGATGGAGCTCTTGCACTTTGCAATTCACACAATGAGAGAGAGAGAGAGAGAGAGAGAGAGAGAGAGAGAGTGGGAGAGTATACCCCCCCAAGCTAGCCCCTTCCTTGCTTTGGTTGACCCCCTCTTCTAGCTCAAGATGGAAGCTCATTGGACCCCTGCAAGCCTGGCCAATCACATGCAGAGTGCATATCAAGCAAGCATGCTAGCCTTGGGACAAGTGTCCCCATTTACACTTTGAGAGAGAGGACTTGATAAATGCATAATCAATTAATTTAATTAACTAAATTATCATTGGACCCCTTGAGAGGCCAACCAATAGGCTTTAGGCACTTTGTGAGGGCAACATGAAGAGGAACTTGACAAGTGTCCTAGTTGCTTCTTTAGACCAAGCTTGACTTGTGTGAGGGTGTGCGTGTTCTCTCTCTAGCTCCTACAATGAGGGCTCGCCCCCCTTGAGTACGGATCATGTTGACTTTTGGGAACACCTTGAACCCTTCAAGCTTGGGGAAGGTTCTCACTACATGCTCAACTCAAGCCTAGAGAAGGTTCCCACATCAAGCTCAGCCCTAGCACCTCAAGCACAACAAGCACCTTAGTCAGAAAGCACAACAATCACCTCAAGCTTGGGGCGGGTTACCACCTCAAGCACAACCCTAGCTTGCCTAGATCAAAGGAATTTTTAACACTAACATTTGGAGGTCTTTAATGAAGCTAACCCTGAGGTCTTTAAGCTCCATTAGGTAGCATTGCTCTTTGACATACCATCTCTCGTTTGGACCCTTTTTACCTTGGCCCCATGTTGAGATAGATCCATAAGCACATGTCTATATCCTAACCCTTGTTCCTGTTCATTCTCCCACATTAAATGATCAATTTAATATGAGAAAATCATTTGATTGGTTAGATATTAGATTTTATGACATCTATATTTTCATGTATTATATGCACCTCTTATGTATGCATTTTTGTAAAAAAAAACTAGCCCTTACATATGAAAAATTTCACTTTCTCAATTAAAAAACCCTTTATGTAAGTACATTTTTCTATAAATTACCTAAGTATAAATGCTTTATTTTGTTCACACGTGCTATCTTACATATTTCCTAGTGGACGCCCTGAGACTATGATGGACAATGTGAAGGGTTTATGGGAGTCTTTATGCTCATCATGGGATTTTAAAAGTGCTTTGAACAAAGCGTTTCTTATGTAGAAACTTACGCGTTTAAACATGAAAGAGGATAGCAGTGTGAGAATAAGTTTAATAGCTTTTTTCTACATCTTATTTTGAAGGGACTCAATTTTGAAGATGAGTTGAAATCCATCTTCTTGCTATGCTCTTTGCCATCATCATGGGATGCTAACACAACCATAACGCCGCACCTAGCAAGAAACTCGCATATAGTGATATTACTAGTGCTTTACTCACTAAAGAGATACGCCATCAATATCTTGATTCTAGTGGGCATGGAGATGCATAAATGGCTAGTTGTGGTTATCATAGGCAAAGAGGTTGTAGTCCCAGTTGTGGTTGTTCTAAACACTACCAAAATGGTCATAGCAAGGGCCATGGATGTGACATATGTAATGTGAAATGCTACCATTTCCACGAGAAGGGAAATTGAAAGAAAGATTGTCATATTTTGATGTTGGAGAAAGGAAAACCCATTGTGAATTTTGATCCTCCAAAGAGCGTTGTGAAGATTGAGGAGCTCAATCTTCACACCGATGAATCTAGTTGAGTCTCCACGTCCTAAGGTTGTTATTGACTTGCTACAGTCATTAGATGTGTTGATTTTCACTGCTAATTTGAGTCCATATGCATTGTTGGCTTTAGATGATGTTATGCGCAAAACTGGATCATTGACCTAGGTGCCAATTTTCATGTTACTCCGCATATGGAGTGGTTCTGTAATTATGTTTCCCCACATGGTTTAGTCAAGCTTGGTGATTCCTATTAACTTGAGATTTGTAGCATTGGAGATGTAAAACTATGTATACATAATGACATTGAGTTTATGCTTCGAGGTGCCAGACATGTGCCAAAGTTGACTAAAAGTTTGGTGTCAACTGGTCAACTTGATGACCTGGACTACACTATTGTCTTTGGAAATGGATCTTGGATGATTTGCAAAGGGAACTCGGTTATCTTGAAAGGCCAAAAGTATGGCTCATTGTAATTTTTATATGACTATTTTGTAAAAGAGAAGTCCATCTATGTTGCCGAGCTACCTTCTACTGAGTTGTGAAATAGCCGGCTAGGTCATATGAGTCAAAAAGAAATGAAACAACTTCAATGTTTGGGCTACTTAACTATGTTAAATTATTCTAATTTAGTTTTTTTGAGCATTGTATATATGGCAAGCAAACTAGTCTAGCCATAGTACTGTGACCATGAGTTGCAAGCATTGTCAACTAACCTTCAATAACGTCCTCAAGAAATTTATTCCCATGTGGCAAGATGTTTGCTTGGAAACCTCTCTCCCCTTTTGTGGCACTGTGCAACTACTACCACATGGTAGCCTAAATTCCTCGTTGATATAGGATACTATCATCATCCATGAATCGGGCATCTACAAGTATGGCTTCAATCTCCATCTATTTTCTTAGATTCCAAAAGGACCTTCCCGTACGTACAAGCTTTAGGAGCAAGATTTTAAATATGGTGAGGTTTCACCCCATGAGGTAGCCAATGACATCAACCTTTATGAAGCCTATATAAGAGGCTTGTAATCTCTCTTTTCTAATACATAATAATCAAGAGTACTTTTAGAGTTTGTGGGGATATCGGCTTTAGCCTAGTTGAGAATCACCTCTAGGCTACATGGATCCTAAGCGGCCTATGGCATGTGGACCATGGCCAAAAGTGGCCTAAGTCATAGTACTACCCATTGGCATAGTAAACCCATTTTGGAGTAGTTTGAGTCACCCAAAAATTCCCTACAAACTTATGGACAAACTTATCCTTCAGGAGCAAAAAGGCTTCATCAAATGCGTATATATTCTAAATGCTATTATAACCCTGTGGGAGGGAGTGGAATATGCTTTAGAGAATGGACAAGATTCATTTTTTAAAAAAAATTGACTTTGATAAGGCTTATGAAAGAATAGAATGGGATTTCATTTTGTAGTCCTTGCATGGCATGGGATTTTTGAAAAAAATTCATAAGGTTTGTTCATATATTGTTTGGAAATGCATATGCCAAAATTGCCTTAAATGGTGAGTTAATTGATTGATGTTATTTCCTTAATGAGGTCCATCAAGCAAGGATGCCCTCTTGTTGTATGCTATGGTGTCATATGCCTTGGGGTGGTTAGTGATGAAGCAGATGCAAGATGGGAATCTAAAAGGGATTAAAATCCATGGAGCTGATAGGGACATGTGCCTCCAAATGTTTCTTGATGACACTAATGCACTATGCAATGTTGATCAAAGTTTTGCAGATAATTTTTTGCAATGCCTTAACACTTTTTTCTTGGCTAGTGGTTCTCAAATTAATTACCACAAGTCTGGATTCAAATCTTCAAATGGTACAACTCCAATATCTGTTACTACTGTAGGCTGTCAAGTTCTACCTGATGGTCAAGTCTTTTGGCTACTGGGCATCCCAATGGGATTCAAAGTCACCATGGCACAAAGATGGGAATGGGTTCTGGACAGATTCAAGGAAAAGGTTTTTCTGTGGCAATCTTTCCAACCCTCTCTGGCCTCAAGGACATGGGATTTGATAATCTCAAGATGGAATATTGTTCTAGTGGGAAGTCCATCGATAGTCTCCATGTGGAAATTGTGGTTGAAGTGCAAAAGAGCGCAATTCCTAAATCTAAAGTGCTAAATAAACGTTTCTTCATGAAGACTCAATCTGAACTGGTTGGATACCTGTCTCCCGGAAGGACTCTCTCCATAAAAGCCCACAAATGCTTTAGGGCTGGTGTTAGAACCTAGAATGATTTGCAAGCAAATGTGACTTGGATGTCTAACACTCAAATTGGTAATTGTTTTAATCTAACCCTTTGCTATATTTTTGAAATCATATGAAGGATAGAAGACATCAAGATCATACTGCAAGATGTAAACCTCAACCACGATCTTCAACTCTCACTTCAACGCTGTGCATGGAAAGCCTACACTAGCAGATTCCCCAACTTTGATGAAGACCTTAGGAAGAAGCTAAATAAATAATGGCAACTGAATTGGAATGCTAGACAATGGGTGTACAATTTCAAAATTCTATGGAGCTTTGCTATTCAAATTAAGCACAATTATCTAGCTTGGCTCATCATTCATCAGGGAATTTGGAATGGGGTAAAAGCTCTACATGCAAAGATAGTAGATGGAAAATGCAAAAGATGCCAAGCTGATGAAGACCTGGAGTATATTTTTTTGGGTTGCATACAAAATGGATTGAGGCTACATATTTTACATAATTGCAGTAGAGGAACTTACCCCCATCAATTCACCGTCAAGGAAATTTTACTAGGAGAATGCTATAGAGTGGACATTCCACTTTGGAATCTGTGGAGATTCTTATATCTTTAGGCCTACTAGATTCAAAGAAATGAAGCCATTTTCAACCATAGTTTTGGAGACAATTCATGTTTTCTTCTAATAGAGATCAAGAAACATATCTCTCTGTATCAATCATGTGAGAGCAATTTACCCTCTGTCCCTAAATGTAATTCAGAAGTCCTATAGATGGCATAGCTGGAAGGATCAGATGCTTATGTATTATTTCAAGGAGAGACTCTTAATGGCTCATGCCTACTTGGATTTGTAATCTTTTTCTCCTTATTTGGGATGCCTCTCTCCCCTCTAGTGAGGCACTATTGTAACCTGCTTTTTTTTAAATACAATTTCTTGGTTTTCCCACAAAAAAAAGCCCCACAAAGGTGGAATTAAAAATCTAAGCTTCCTTTTTTAATCATGGATGTGGAAAGTGGAAGGTGCCTCTCTTCTGCTATCTAAGCACCCCATGTGATCACTCTTTCAAGTTAATCCAAAGTGCATTTAAGTCTACAGTCTCTTTGTCTTGCTTTGAGTAATTAAGCTAGTGATTATCATGCTACTAGCATGAATGTTGCTTAATTATTTTCATGCTACTAACATGAATGCTACACTCTCTAATCTCCCTTAACTTTTCAACTAATATCAAAGACATTAGCATGGTTAGTATCTACTAATCATCATTAGATCCTTAATTAGTAGCCTCTACTCTCTTTACTTTATCTCCTATACCTAATTAGTGACTAATCAAATTGTGTGAGCATGTCCTTGGGATTAATCTCTTGGGCCACTCCTCTCCAACTTGGTTAGGGTGCTAATTAGCATACACAATCTATTATCAATCACCTAGGCAATTGCATATGCAATTAGTAGCACCAATAAGGCCTACTTGGGCAAATTTTAACACAAAATTACTCCCCATTAGCATTCATTGGAAGCATCATTTGAGTGTGTGGAAGAAGGTCTTGCAAAGAGCTTTGCATTAAGCTCTCAACCTCTGCATTCGGGCTCCTTCAAGTCTATAATTACTCCTTAATCTTGACATTATCTTTGGGTGTGTGAGCTTGCAAAACAGTCGCTTAATTAGCTATTATTAGAGCTCACCCAAATGAGACGTGTAGAGGCCAAGTGGTTATTGTTACTGGCTAATATTGGCGAGCTAGTGGTCGTATGTTCAATCTTTGCCACATTTGGTGAGGAAAATGAAGTGGAATTCAAAAAAGGCTCTCACCTTCATTGCGAAGAGATTTTGGATCCTCTTGAACAGCAAAAGCAAGGCCTTGAGGCGCATGCAGGCTGTCGGCATTGAACCTGAGCCCCTAGGTTGAGAACCATAAGCTTTACAAACAAGCTACACTTGCTGGGTGAAAGTAAAAGCGAAAAGAATATATATAACGTAGTCAAGGCTTGCGGCTCTGCAATCAGCTCTTTGCATGCACGTACCCTCTGTTTACTCGTGCGCACGTTCTTCTTGAAGTCCTTCCTTCATTTGAAACCATCCAACCTTGGTCCATACATGCTTGCAATACTACTCAAGGCCTTGCCCCGGACCCGCCGTGCCATTGCGTCTCCATAGGTTGCAGGCTGCACACTTCTATTAAGCATAAAGCCTCTCTTTTTTCCTGCTAAGGAGCTATTCCCACATGGGAGTGTTCGGTGAGCTGCAGAGTATGATCCGAAAGCACAAAAGGATCTTCCTTTTGGGTTGATGGTCAAGCCAAATTTACATATCTTGTATAATCATTAGAACACTATTTTCATACCTTGAAAAAGGTTATCAAGAATTATTCTATTGATAAAAAAAGACCACGAGATATGTGCATTTATCACCATTTATGAAGATGGTGTATTAATTGTGTTGTTGTAGGAGGATCACACAACATCCTCAAGGCACGAAGGTGAAAAGGGAGTAATGATATATATGTCCAATCTCTTGCGAAGAGAAGGAACAAGCAAAAACACTATACACTTGGGCTCTCACAATACGCCCAAGCACGAAAAAGATGGAGGAGGAAACTTTAGCTTCTTGCATATGTTTTTGCATAACATTTTTGCCATGTTGTTGCACGTCATTATGATGCATGGAATAAAGTATGATTTTGCATCAAGAGAGAAAAGAAGCATTTGTTCGAGGTGAGGATATGAAGACGAAGATCGTGAAGAGGTTGAAGATGACGAAGACGACAACAAATTAGAAATATTTATACTTTCTCCAATTTAAGGGGAGGTTTTGTCATCCTTAGTGGATATTATCATCATGTGTGGATATTGAGTTGTATCTTTAGTCTGTCTCTTAATTTGCCTATGGCATGTAAAGCATGGTCAAAAGTGGCCTAAGTCATGTTACTACCTGTTGGGGGGCTTTCTAAGCATAATAGTAAACCCATTTTGGAGTAGTTTGAGTCATCCAAAAATACTCTACAAAAAATGTAAGCTTCCTTTTTAGTTAATGCATGTGGCAGGTGGAAGATGCCTCTTTTGTGCTATGTCAACACCCCATGTGATCACTCTTTCAAGTTAATCTACTGTGCATTTTGGTCTACACACTCTCTCTCTTGCTTTTGAGTGACTAAGCTAGTGATTATCATGCTACTAACATGAATGTTATACTCTCTAATCCCCCTTAACTTTTGACAGTGTACATTGAATCTCTCTAGTGTCTTTGATTATGATTAATTCTAAAAGAGTGAAAATCATTAAAGTAATCAAAATTCATTTTCATGATATCATATATCACTATGTAGTTGATATTAAGGCATGATGTCGCTTCGTTTTTGATAATCGAGATGATGCATTCAAGAGTTTTCTAGGCCAAACGGTAAGTTTTCTTTTCCAACAGTGCACATCTGCTTATCCTTGAGGGGGGAAATCCTTGAGGGGGGAAAAAAAAGCAAAAATATCAGCAACGAAAGAACTAAAATATCTCTTAAAAGGCTCATTCGCAAAATATGAATAACTCCTCATATTAACGAGAGCAACAAGCAAGCTTTGCTTGCTATCGGGGTTTCTGCAGGCCCTCTCTTCAGTTGACCCGCGAGTGCACCTTGCGTTTTTCCTGCGTTTGCCTTCTTGTTGGGTCCTGCTGAGCCCCACATCTTTCTTCTAGTTTGCGGCTCGGTTCATCATTCGGGCACTACTGTGTTCGTCTCTCAATGCGGAGCGTTCCGGGTCCTCTTCTGTCTTGAACGGAAGCTTCACTTCCAAACGGGCAGTCTCTGCCAATTTTTTTCCATGGATGCCTTATTCGCTTCCACACAATCGCACTCTTTTCATACGTGCAGTGAGGACATGTATGCTCGTTCCTGCTACACCAAAATTTCATTCCTCCCAGCACAGGCCAAATTTTCTTTTAGGGTGGTATCATCATCTTCACTTTGGGGAGCTCTGGTGAAACTTCGATCCCTGCCTTTATCTGTTCGCTGCTCCAGCAGCAATGAGGCTTTCATGAACAGTGGCCATGGTGGTGCTCATAGTGGCAACAATTGGAAGTCCAACCAGGATGACTACAAGTATCTAGAGGCTCAAGTAGTGGAAGCAGGTATTCATACTACCGATTTTATGTAATGGAAGAATTCAAAGTTGATTAGGATACTTCTTTGCAAATGATGTGCTTGAGTTGTTGTGGTATGCACGGTTGTTCCAGAACAAGAATCTGGTGCAATTTTGGAGACTTCATTGACGTTTGTTATACTAGTGTAAACCTTTGAATTACTATGGGTCATTACCTGCAATCGTTCACACCTTCCACCTCTCCACTGTGTGTAAGGGGCAGTAATGCAACTGACATCCTAATACAGGCTCCATCTAGACTTTTACTTCTATCAGTCAGATTCCTGATTTCTTTCACCATGTGGAAAGAGATTGCTCAAGTACACCTCACACAAAAACATGCAAACTCCCTTCTTCAGAAGACTCTTGTCTTCTAACGACCTGCCGTTTAGCGCATTTGAAAAGTTCTTAGAATTGTTAGTCACTAGAAGGAAGGCTTTTATAAAATTTAGTGTTGTTTCACATTTTTATAACATTCAAGAATCTTGTTGCAAGTTTTGCTATGATTTTGTACATGCGTTTTCCTTGGTGTCGGCAACTACTCTCAAATGCTTGCTTGAATAGTGATTTCCACTCTAAATGTGCTAGTTGAAAGCATTTTCGGAGGCAAGTTTTGCATTGTGAGGGTTTAGTCCAATGGTTGGAGAGCTATTTGAACCTATTTGAAGCCATGATCATAAAGATTTTGGTGTTAGGGCATTTTGTCACCTTGTAGATGCTTTTCCTCCTGCTTATAGGCTTTCTCATCTCACAGGCACTCGCCCTTGCTTGTGGGTTGGCCAACCATATACCTGTGGGATTGGGATTTGTGTTTCCAACTAGAAAGAGCGTGGATTACTGCCAGCAATTCTTAACGTTCACTTTCCAGATGCTTTCACTCCTGCTTATAGGCTTTCTCATCTCACGAGCACTCGCCCTTGGTGGTGCAGTCCCATCTACACCAGATTCATCCTTGCTGATCTGCGGGATCTGTCCACAACATTGAATTATCACGTCACATCAAAGCTCAAAGCGTATTAACGCTTGCACCATCCACGTGTGTGTGGGTGATTGAGTACAAGTAATCGTTTAACATCCATGAGATAGGGGAGGGGGGAGAACTTGAGCAAGCCCTATGCAAATTTCTCATGCAGCAATATGCCCCAATCGTGTTTTTGTCAAAATTTTTCACGCACAAGCCCAATCCTGAGTAACCCATACAATTTTGCCCTCTGAATGCAATTAAAGGCTGGAAAGTAAAAAAAATGTATTGCTCCTTGTTCTTTGACATTCAGACGTGGACTCAGAAATAGGTTCCGACACAACGGACGGATCTCCCTCAACGTTGTACATCTTCCCTCCTCGAGGCTCTCTTGTCCTCGGGAAGATGCAAGGATTGGATTGGTACATGTACTTAATGTGGATGTGGCTTGTGTTTCCCATTGCTACTTCTCCCTCAGTAAAGCTCCCTCCTTGTCCCTCGAATGTTGTCTCTCTATTTGGGATTGCCCTAGGGCCTATCCACCTCCTTTATTGGTTCTCTTTATGATAGACCCGTGCCTCTTGGCACGTCACACACTTCTCTTGGACGTTTACTCCTAGATGTGAGTATCCTTTGGCATCTTGAATCATTCTTGATGCCTACATGGTCTCTTCCGACACACTGCTCCATGGTGGCTCTTTTGTTGTTCCTCTACATGGTAGAGCTTCTTCCTTGCTTCTACTTGGTCCAGTGGCTTCTCCACTTGCAGTTTGGATGTACCTATGCACTACTTACACGGTGAAGACGTCCTGGATGATCCTTTCTTTGCTGGTCTACTCCGAGGCTATGACTTCTACATCACCGACCATTCTTCCGATGCATCTTTTCAACCGTCCTTTACCTCACCACACTCCATTACTTTCCCGGGGGAGAGTTCTCCTATGTCACGTGTCTTCACGACTTGCACTTGCAGACTCTCTTGGATTTTTTGTCCAGACCCCGGTGGTGGATGTGCTCCCCCAGGTTGACTGTCACCAGTGTGTGACTACTATCTATCCTTTTTGTTGATTTCTTTCTTATTATCTATTTACTTTCACTTTTTGGAAACACCCCTCGGGAAATCTAACTGCCCTGCATTGCATAGCTAGTGTGGAACTGTCCAGAGGGAGTCCAGGCCTGAGGGCAAGAGAGCACTAAGGTTGGACAAGGACTATGGTTAGCCAAGTGGGGTCATTGACTAGCCAAAGTGGAATCCTTTGCTACAGAGGCTACATTTCAGTTCTGGATGTGGCCGCAGTGTACAAAGAGGGTCGGATGACCTAGAAAGATACAATGGCAGCATCTCCTAAAATTTAGGGAACTGCTATTTTGGGACCTGAAAATGTGTTGGCGTCATTACGTGCAGTTTGACATGGGGATCATTTTGTTACTCTGTGGCCAAGTCAACAGAGGCTGCAGGTGAGATATTTTTAGACCCGAGGGTGATCATCACCGATGGGCTATTGTACGCTCATCTTAGATCATTTCCCTATATATATCCTCTTCAGCGACTTATTTCGTAGCTTGCCACTCCATCAGCTTCCTTGTGCGACTTGATTGGAGTTTCCTCACCCTTGGTCATCATCACATTGGTGCTGTACGGATTGTCGTGTTGTTTAGCTGCACTCCTCATCCTTTTTTCCCAGGATTTTCATCTTCCAGGTGTGTTGCATTCTCCTCGACAGCTTCTCCGCATGTGTTGTTGAGAGGGGGTGTTAGATTTTCATTCACCTCCAGATGCTTCGCACATTGTCTACAGGCTCCTCACCACTCACGTGCACTGGCCCTTGGTTGTGGGTTGGCCACCTGTACACTTGCTGGACAGGGGTCTTAGGCACACTTAGGGTTGTTTATCACATTTCCTACTTTAAGACTTATTTTGATCACATATTCCCCCATTTATATTGGCGGGTCATATTTTTAGGTCTTTGGGCTATATTGAGGATTATTGGCCGACCAGCCCCTATTCTCCTATATAAAGGAGGGGGGGCACCCTCTTTCTTATCGTCTTGTCTAGTCTTGTACAACGTTCGTCATCTGGAGTTATTGAGCTACCAGCCTTTCCACCATCTCTGTGTGTGTGTGTGTGAGATGCAGCAGAAGTGAATGTTGAACTTGCTCAAGATGAGTGCTCCGAACTGTGCTCAAGGGTTTCTTTTACTTACGGAAGGGAGAGCCTTTCCTTTAGTGAGAGTGCAAATGATCACAAACAAAGTGGTAAACACTGTGAATGAAGGTGCTGAGACTGAGAGATAGAGAGAGAAGAATACGACACCAGAATGTTGTCAAACCCTCCTTCGAAGGCCCCACTCTCTATGGCGAGAGTGGTCTACTATTGATTGCACAAATCTCTACAATGCAATGGACTTGCCGATGATGTCGACGACGATGAAGATGACGACAAGACGGGCTGAAATCTGCAAATCTTGTATTTGCTGAATTTTGACTCTATGTCGGTGACGACGGCGATGACGACGATGCGACGACGACGCATTGAAAACGCAGATGCTGAAATCTGTGTTTTTCGGGCTGAATCTGCAAATGCTGGCTGATCTGACCGTGCGGCAAGGATCTGCTGCGGGAAGGTGAGATCTGCGAGGTTTGGGAGACTATTTTGCGGTGTTTATATGCTGAAAATTGAAAACGCTGATGCTAATGATGGTTTTGTCGTCGAGAATGTGCAAAACGCTAGGCTGACTTGCTGATCCAAAAACGCTAGGCTGATCTGCTGTCTTGCTGCAAAAACGCTAGGGAATTTGATGTGCTTTGTTGTCGTCGGGTTGATCTGCAAATGCAAAACGCTGGCTCTTCTTGATGGCTGAAAACGGTAAGTTCTTCCGCCGGGTTCTTGCTGAGAAGGTGCATTGTCGGACGCCTGGTCCCTGCTGCCTCTTCTGTGAGAAAGTGCTAGCGCTAGGTTTTTTTTATATATTTCCTTAGTCATTTTGCCCTACCCAGTTTCCCAACAAAGTCACTTATTAATAATAAGTGAAAAATGGCTAAAATAGGGAAAGTAGGTCTGTGCACTGTAAAATGCTCCTAATGAATTCTGATGGTAATGTTGATGATCATGCTGTGTGCAACCAGAGGATATGCATCTACTCTAAGTGTCTGACATGCACGGTGTGCGAACAGACTCACAAAAGTGCCAGAACACTTCCTAAGCTAACTGAACTGAACCCTTGTCATGAAGTAGCTTGTCCACGTACACATAGGGTTAGATGTGCACGTGACATCTCCTCCTTATAAAAGTGAGGTTCTGATACCGAACTGTATGGCGTTAAGGGAGATCGCCAATAGCGTCTGGAATCTTGGAAAGGACTCTTCGTCTGCCCACTTTGATGCGTGGGTCATGCGATACTTGAACTTCATAAAGGTTTGCAACGCTTGCTTCTTTGGGCCGCTCCGAAAGCAATACAAAGTCATTTGTGGCTCCTTCAATGCTTCAACTTCGTTTATAGTCATGCGTCTACCTTCTTCAAGAATCTCCGAGGATGAAAATTTTTGAAACCACTTCCAACACAAAAACATGAACATACCCATTCTATGTAAAGTGAGTGGAAAATTTCTAGTCTTCTTTAAAGACTGTGCATGCCATGTAGATGAACATATAGACAGAGTGCCAAACCGTTCATCAAACACACGCAAACAATGGAATTGAAACTTGTCTTTTTGATCTAAATCTATCCACTGTGGCAATTCACAATGGAAATGCAGATGCTTGATGCTCAATCCTTCTTGTGCTCTTTTGGATACTGTGCCATGCCAAGGAAGAGACATGGAATGTGAATTCCTTGAATACAAACATTTCTTCTTTTCAAGAGAGTTCCGCATATATGCGTGCTCATTCATGAGTGAATCGTGCTCATCGTACAATATGGCATGCCTATGAAAAGGGATCACATAAAGACGGTGACTAAAATACAGGAAATTGTCACGAATGAAACACTCGAACAATGCGTGCTGACTAATCATGCGAACACACAATACTTCTGGTGGGGTTCTTTGGACCTCGATTCGAGACCCAAGATCGGTACTTCGTGATTGATCGAATTTGCAATGAGGTTAGCTTTACTAGAAAAAGCATCAACTAAACCATCATCCTTGTGAACAATCACATCGTTATCTTGCAAATTATCATCATTGTGAATAATCACATATTTATCCTGCAAATCATCATCATTGTGAATAATCACATCTATATCATGCAAAACATATGTGTCGTGCTTTGGAGAAACAAGACCGAGAGAGTCTCCTTCTCCTGATTCTTTTCAATCTGCGCCTGCACATTAGAAAATAGTGGAACCAACTCTTGCATGTGTTGGTCTCTATGCGCTTCACGCTCTAACCGTCTTTCTTTTTGCAACCATCCAATTCGGCTTTTCTTTCTTCTTGCTCACGCTCTATGGCTGCCATTCTTTCTTTGTGTTCACAATCAAATGCTGCCTTTCTTTCTGCTTTTCTTTCTTCACGCTTGTGCTCCAAGACGGCGCGTTGCGCTTCTCGTTGTAACTTCATCCTATCCATCATCGTCTTGATCAAAGCCTCCATAGGATTTGTTGCAATCCTTGGCGTAGATGGGGAAGGGGGAGGGTCGGAAAAACCTCCTGGTGGGGAAAATTCTTCTTCGCCACTTCCATGCTCACCACCTCCATGCGAAGTATCCATTCTACTTTGGGTAATGACCATACACTGAAGTCTTGGGTTCTTGAGTTCACGAGGTTCTTGAGGGTCTTGAGGTTCTTGGGAGTCTTGAGGGTCTTGGGTGCTTGGGTTCTTGAGTCCTTGAGTTCTTCAGTTCTTGAGGTTCTTGGGGTTCTTCTCTAGCTTGCAATCTGTGTTAGAGAAGGATCTTCTCTTACCCGAGCTCTTCTCTTTCCCACGGGCGCACCCCTTGGCGGCCTTGCGCTCACACCAAGGTTGCTTTTTCCCACCTCACGTCGATTGGCCGGCCGCTAAGTGCACGGTTCGCTCTCAATGAGTGAAAAGAGAAACAAGGGGAGGCTGGACAAGCCCTTCTTTCTTGGGTTTCCTGTCACTCTTCAAAACACGATTAGGAATCGACACGCCCAAGTGGACTTGGGTTACGTGCGACTACAACAAGCAAGAAAAATTATGTGGTTCTATCCTTGAGTGATACAGAACACTGCCAAAGCTCTGATACCAATGTAAGGTGCAGTGGAAGTGAATGTTGAACTTTGCTCAAGATGAGTGCTCCGAACTGTGCTCAAGGGTTCCTTTTACTTACGGAAGGGAGAGCCTTCCGTTCCTGTAGTGAGAGAGTGCAAATGATCACAAACAAAGTGGTAAACATTGTGAATGAAGGTGCTGAGATTGAGAGATAGAGAGAGAAGAATACGTCACCAAAATGTTGTCAAACCCTCCTCCGAAGGCCCCACTCTCTATGGCGAGAGCGGTCTACTATTGATTGCACAAATCTCTACAATGCAATGGACTTGCCGACGATATCGACGACGATAAGGACGACGATGAGACAGGTTGAAATCTGAAAACGCTAAGGGCTGAAATCTGCAAATCTTGTATTTGCTGAATTCTGACTCTTATGTCGGTGACGACGGCGATGATGACGATGCGACGACGACGCGCTGAAAACGCAGATGCTGAAATCTGTGTTTTCCAGGCTGAATCTGCAAACGCGGGCTAATCTGACCTCGCGGCGAGGATCTGATGCGGGAAGGTGAGATCTGCGAGGTTTGGGGGCTATTGTTTATATGCTGAAAATTGAAAACGCTGATGCTAATGATGGTTCTGTCGCCGGGAATGTGCAAAACGCTAGGCTGACTTGCTGATCCAAAAATGCTAGGCTGATATGCTGTCTTGTTGCAAAAACACTAGGGAATCTGCTGTGCTCTGCTGTCGCCGGGTTAATCTGCAAATGCAAAACGCTATGGCTGATCTGCAAATGCTGAAAACGTTTGCTCTTCTTGATGGCTGAAAACGCTAAGTTGTTCCGCCGGGATCTTGCTGAGAAGGTGCATTGTTGGATGCCTGGTCCTGCTGCCTCTTCTGCGAGAAAGTGCTAGCGCTAGGTTTTCTTATATATTTCCTTAAGTCATTTTGCCCTACCCAGTTTCTCAACAAAGTCACTTATTAATAATAAGTGAAAAATGGCTAAAATAGGGAAAATAGGTCTATGCACTGTAAAATGCTCCTGATGAATTTTGATGTTAATGGAATTCTCATGGTAATGTTGATGATCATGCTGTGTGCAACCAGAGGATATGCATCTACTCTAAGTGTCTGGACATGCATGGTCTGCGAACAGACTTACAAAAGTGCCAGAACACTTCCTAAGCTAACTGAATTGAACCCTGGTCATGAAGTAGCTTGTCCACGTACACATATAGATGTGCACGTGACACTCTCTCTCTCAGTGCCATTGTCTCTTTCTCTCTCCCCCTTCCGTTGCACACTCTGACAAAAAAGCCCTTGAGAAATAAGAACGTGTTTCTGGGAAACGAGAAACAGGAGGCGAAACTTTCCCTGGGGGGGGGGGGGGGGGGGGGGGGGGCGGCGCAGAAACAGAGTTTTGTGCAACTATGGTGGAGACTCTCTCTCTCTCTCTCTCTCTCTCTCTCTCTCGTGACGTGTGACGTGTGCTTTTTTTTTGTGGTCCCCCCCCCGGCCCTGACACACACACACACACACACTCAAAGTTGCTATTTTCAGCTTAACATGAGATAATTTGGGTTAGGGTGCAAGTTCTGCTCTCTTGGCCTTAATATTTCTTTTGCAAGTTGTGTAGGTGTAAGGTACATGTGTGTGATAGGGGTTATATCAAAGTAAGGCCATGGATGTGAGCATGCAAGATAGATGTTTATATGGTGCTTAAATGTGTTTGGTATCAAAGAAAGGCCATGAATGTGAGCATGCAAGATAGATGTTTATATGGTGCTTAATATGTGTAGTTAACAAGTTTGAGGCCTGAGTCAAACCATTTTTGTTTTTTTTAAATTTGTTCAGTGAGCCTTTTACCTTCCCAAGGACATCTTTTCATGACCCTGGCTAATGGGGGTGAGGTGGAGGTAAATCATGTCAATCCACCCAAGGGACGACTTCTTTACAGAACCAGGAATCCGACAATTTTTCTAAGTCTTATGTCAGACAAGGAACTTATATTACCTATTATTGTAGGTAGGAAAGAGGATAATCTTTAACTCTATTGTCTTGTCAAGAATCAAATGTTTTCTAAGTCATGCTATAATGCTGTCGTGTGTTTTATCCCTCATTAGGTGATATTGCAGTTGGAATGTTAATGAAGGCTCTTCGTGGAGAAGAAGCAACGGTATTTACTTGATTAAGTAGTAATCTCCTAATCAGGTTTGATCATGTCTTAACTGGTACTTGCTATCAGGCTCGTCCCAATCAGTACCATCTCATGAGAGACCTTCTTTCGTCGCTAAATTTTGAGGTATATCTTGTAATCCTTTTTGTTTAGTTCATTGCATCATTTTGTGTGTTCCAACAATGTTTTTTTGAATTCTTTATCAGGTTCGAATGGTCAAAGTCGCAGAGAGAGTTGCCGATACTTACCTCTCGCGGATTTTTATTGGAAAGGTACTTGAAACATGAAGTCACATCCAATGTTGTTCTCTGGTTTTTGGCTTTTGTAAATTTGCAACCTCTATGTTAACAGCCTGGCGAAGAGGAGATGATGAGTGTGGATGCTAGACCTTCTGATGCTATCAATCTTGCTGTAAGATGTAAGGTGTGGTATGCATGCATGCCGCTGAATATTATTCGCACACTGTCCAGAGATTCTTGACTAACTTGCGATGTTTTAGGTGCCAATCTTCGTCAATGAAGATATAGTGTATGCTGATGCAGTTAAGCCTGTTCATGCTTCCACCCAAGCAGCGACAGTTGTTTTGAATTATAGTAGCCTATCTAATTTAGATCGGTAGGGTGGCTTTTCTCATTTCTTGTACTGATCATTGGAGAAAAGCTCAATCACCTATTAATACCAAACAATTTGCAGCCCTGCAGAGGGTCGTGATCCTGTTGCTGAGGAAATAACTCTTATGAAGAATATGCTTATTGCAGTTGTTGAGGAACGATACAGTGATGCAGGTTGAGACATTTTCTTTTCGATGAAATTTTTGGTGTTAAGAGTTTTGTAGGCTTAACAGATCTACTTGTAAAGGTGCTTGATGCTTGCTTTGATTTTTGTGCCACTCTCAGCACACTGGCGGGATGAATTGAACACTCTTCGAGCACAGCGGAGGCGAATTCGCCAGGTTATATTCCTTTGCATCATAGTTTATCAAAAAAGGCAGATATTTTTGTACCACTCTACTGATCCTTCATCATACAATCAATGGCAGAAATGGCTTTTTCTCATGCAATCATTTTGAGCTACAAATTTGCTATGTATTATGCATTCTTTTTTGACGACCAGCAGTCATTAATGTGTCAAAGCATAGAATAACAAACAATCTGGTCTAGTGTCCTACATGAGCCTAAAGTGCATTGGAAATGTGGAGGATTTGTAAAGAGTTATCTTCAAAGTTGAGAGGTTGTATATATACAGATATGTATGTACATGTGCACAAGCATATAAACATGTGTCTCACACAAATGTGCCTATGCACACACACATACTCATGTACATTGATAGTCCAAGATCGCTGTCACTATCCTGCTCGCTTGCCCACCCCGCCTTCAGCTTGTGTAGCCCCGCCCAGCCCCCAAACACACTTCAGATCCTTTCACTTACATATCACTCAAAGAATTTTTAGGGTGAGGTAAAGCTTGTGAGTTTTGAAAAGAAAGGCTGTTTGAGAGGAAACGAAATTTTTAGCAAAGATAGAGCCAAGAGGAAGACAGATCCACTAAGTTAAATTTAGAGGTTTCCATAGAAGTTGGAAGCCTGATGGATATATACTCTCATTGTGCTTTTGTAGGCAAATTGGAGGGATGCTCTTGTCTTTGTAGGTCGGGCAAGGATTGACTTTAGACAACCATAAGGTTTGAAACATGAGATATTGAAATAATTAGAGTGATGGGTACAAACATTGTGGTCAAAGTTCTCGTATATGCATTTCACCGCGGCCTTATTTGTGTGCTCTTATCTTGGTTTGGGAGCACAAGTGATCTCCTAGGCTGCGTGGAAGAACACTATCTGTCACAAGTTGGTGACGTGTGTGCCCAACCTGAGAGGACGAGGCCGAGGCCGAGGCCGAGAAGACAAAGGGTTAGATTTAAAAACTCTAATCCAGAAGAACTTGCAGATGTAGCTGAAGGGGCCTAGGGGGCTGAAAGCTTTTAAACTCTTAACCCTACCAACTTATGAGCACCGGTTGAAGGGCCTAAAACCTAAAATAAGGGTTGCACGTGATTTCCACGATTTGTGCTGACATGCTAACGTGCTAGGCTGTACGGATTTCGGGGATTTGCGTCGGTTGATTTTGGCAGCTTCTGGTGCAAGCTTTAGGGAGTGTAGATGCTTTTGGATCATGAGCTTTTAGCACAAGTGCTTTTGGGGCTCTGCTTTTGGGCATTCCTTGTATTGTTTATAAGTGCCCAGAGGGCCACTCTCAGAGAGGATCTGGAAGCAGAGTCTTGGGAGAGTTGGACCCTAAGGGACCTTAGCGAAGCAATAATAAAGAAATACCAGATGGGTCTCGGTTTTTGGGGCCAATACATCTAGGCTTGGAACTCCGCCATGTCTTGTCGACTCTCCTTCTCTCTCTCTCTCTCTCTCTCTCTCTCAATCCAAGTTTTGTTATTTGCAGATTTTGTTTGTGTTGCTGGCTCGTTATCGCTTTTAGCTTGAATGATGGTTCCTTTTACTTTCCCGAGAGAGAGAGAGAGAGAGAGAGAGAGAGAGAGAGAGAGACGTGTGGAGAATGACATTGGATGGGGTCCCAACCAACCCTCTCAAGGGCCCCCCACACCGTTGCCAATGTGGTATTTGCTTTAGATTGCGTAAATGGAGTGTACACACGCAATACCTCAAGTGTAGACTCTACTGACTCGAATGGTGAATGTCACCTCGGTAACTCTTCAAGATGAAGCACCTCTAGGGCTGATTTGATTTACCTTTGAATTCGTCTCGATGTGGGATTGCAGATGGCCACCAAGGGAGTGGCGTAATTCGACCCTATTGGCCCCAAACCTTGGCGCCCCTTTCGGTATTTCTTTATATTCCATCAACAAAGTACAAGCCGATACTCCAGACTGTGCACCTTCTCCAGGAAGCATGCCAGAGAATGAGCCCTTAGCACATATTTAAAGGGCCTTGGCCTATGAAAAGCAGTTTACATGTAAAGCCTTCAAACTCAAAAGCTTCTGGTCCAAAAGCAATGCCAAAAAGCTGCCAACAGAAATCACTGAAGTCCATACAACTGCCACGTCAGCACTGTCAGCTCGTTTTGCAGAAATCTGCTATGTCAGCACTGTCAGCGGAAGATCCGAAAACTGCCACATCATCAGGGGTAGTCATCAAATCTGCCACGTCAGCACTGTCAGGCGGAAATCCGGAAATTGCCACGTCATCAGGTGCTACGCATGTGTGCGGGTCCTGCTTTATTTTAATCCTTTGTCACTTGCGGCCCCATCGGACGGGGTCCCCATAAGTTGGTAGGACTTCTTCTTCTTTTACTTGTTCTTCTTAGGGTTTAGGCCCCTCGGCCGGCATTTGCAAGTTGGCTCCATTCTTTAGGGCTTTGACACGTTAGCAGTTTGTGACAGTATTGGGCTCCCTTATAGGCCAAAATGCAGGTTATAAATCACAAAGGGCTAGGTAGGGCAAAACCTTTGTCAAATTCCTTCAAAATAAATCATTACCATCTGTCAAAACGTTTGTACAATCTATTTATGCAAGAGGTTCCCAAAACTGGAAAATTTAATCTATTGGACTCGTCGTGACATGCAGGTGCTGCGAACGGGCTCACAAATTTGCTGGTAGTAATCCTCCTAGGATTCTAGACACTCCTATCTAGGAATAGGGGAAAAATTGGCTCTAGAAGTCGATGAATCATGTCCACGTGGCACACAGAGCCATGTGCACGTGACAATAGGACTGAGGTCTCATTTGTGAGCCATCTTGTGTGATCACCACACTTGGACAAGCTCCTAGGCTCGGGGGTGAGTCCGTATCGGCTCTATGGCTGGGAGGTGAGTCTGATGTCCGCTCTCTATGCTTTTCTATGTGTGAGTATGGCTTGTGTCATGTCATGTGTGCAAGATAGATGCGGTGAGGGACTAACAACAGCCCTCTATAGACCAGCCCATGGGATGCTAGCTTTTTGGACCAGATGAATTTAGACCTACAATTTAGACCTACTGCTTTTCATGTACTGCCTTTGATTTTGGCCTAGGGCCTTTAAATATGTGTCGTGGGCTCTCTCTGACATTCAATCACGTGGGAGAGGCAAAGTAGAGCCACATAGTTGTACCTTGTTCAAGCAATATAAAGAAATACCGAAAGAAGCGCCATCAATTGGGGCCATTGCAATGTGGGAGTGGAACTCCGCCACTCTGTGTCGTGTGGATTCTCTTTGGTTCTGTTTAGCTGTTTTGAAGTGCTAAACGTGTGTTCTAGTGTAATGTGCAATGGAAGTGAATGATGGTGTATGGTTCAAGATGAGTGCTTAGTGGTGCTCAAGGTTCCTTTTACTTGGCGGAAGGGAGAGCCTTCCGTGCTTTAGTGAGAGAGAGTGCAATGACCAAAACAAGCGAGTGGAATGCAAGCTGTGAGACAGAGTGCAAGAGAGTGCTAGAGAGAGAGAGAGAGAGAGAGAGAGAGAGAGAGAGAGAGAGAGAGAGAGAGAGAGAGAGAGAGAGAGAGAGAAGAGATGACACCAGATGGGGTCCCAAAACCCCCTCCAAGGGCCCCTCCCTCTATTGCTAGAGAGGTATTTGCTTTAGATTGCACAAAGGTCTGGTACAATGCTTCTAGATGCCGTGATACTTGATGATGGCTATGTCGACGACGAAGGCGACGATGATGCCGACGATGTCGATGACGATGTCGATGACAAGATTGAAGGGCTGAGATCTGGAATGATGGTTCTACCGCCATGGGCCTGCTATTGTGGCGGTACTGGGGTGGCTGTAACAAACTGCTGAGGTGTCAAAGCCTAAAGAATGGAGCCAACTTACAGATGCCAGCCGAGGGGCCTAAACCCTAAGAAGAACAAGTAACAGAAGAAGTGTCACAAAGTGATGACGTGGTTGCCCAAGAGCAGAAACCCTAACTGTTGAAATCCTAATTCTGGAAACCCTAACCCTCAAACCTGCAAACCCTAATTCTTTTGCCAGAAACCCTAAAACTGCAGAAACCCTAATTTTGGAAACCCTAACCCTGAAACCTGCAAACCCTAATTCTGCTGCCAGAAACCCTAAAACTGCAAAAACCCTAACCCTAACCCTAAGGGCAGATTTCTGCGTTTTGCGTTGGTTGATGACGTGGCAAGCTGTACGGATTTCCGTGATTTACGGTGGCAGCTTTTGGCTTTGCTTTTGGACCAGAAGGCTTTTTACTGTAACTGCTTTTCAGGCCAAGGGCCTTTAAATATGAGGCTAGGGCTCATTCTCTGGCATGCTTCAATACGAAGGTGCAGAGTCTCGAGTACCGCTTGTACCGTGTTGATGCAATATAAAGAAATACCCAAAGGGGCGCCAAGGTTTGGGGCCAATACTCTCTGGGGTGGAATTCCGCCACTCCGTGTCGCGTGTGCTCTCTCTCTTTCAGTTTCAAATGTTATTGAAGTGCTAAAAGTCTGTTCAGTCTGTGCTTTTCTATTGGAACGTGGTGCTTGCCTTGTGACAGTGGTATCAGAGCATCAGTCGTGTGCTTTTCTGAAAGCATACTGGTCCTACAAAAGAGCAGACAGAGCTGTTGGAATTTTAATCGAGGTATCTTCGCCCTCCAACCCGGACTTATTAGCCACTCCCACTCTTACTTCATCGCGCATCGGGCGCGCTCCCGTCTTCACCGCAGTGTCTTACAGGGCATAAGCCAATTAAGATCACTTGCAGGATTCAGATTTGTTTCAAGTCACTGTTTTTTTTCTTAGAAGCAGTGCCATGCAGATGTTGATGTCTATAGCTACCAAGCAACATATTCCAAGTACTTGGCATGCTTTCAAGAAAATTTTTACCCGAAGTTATATGGTTTCTGACATCTTCCTTCGGAGTGTAACTTCTGGCAGAGTGGGGTATCCTGAAATGCTTGCCATAGAAACCCTAGCAGATTATAACTTGAAATTTCTTGACATCTCTCAGTAGATGTCTCTTTACGAGCAGATGACCTTGGAGGTTCGGTGTGATTGCTCTCTCTTGGGACTACCATCGCCGCCAAAGAAACAATGTCTGTCCAAGAGCTGATGGACCATGCTGTGCTCGGCTATGACCTCATGGAAGGAACCTAACCCTAATTTTTGGTGCAGGTTTCAAGATGGAAAGTCACTCGACTTTTCGAGCTCGACTGATGTCGAGATTGCTTTTTAAGTTTGAGTTCTGTTTGATCTTGTTTGGTGATCCTGTTGGAATTTGTTTGAAATGGATGGTATCTGTTTTGAACCTGTTTAGGTGCCGATTTGAATTGTTTGACTCTGGGTTGATACCGATTTCAATGATTGGTGATTTTACTCCCGGGCGGAGAAGTGAGAAAAGATGTTTGAGAATGCTTGTTCATACTCATGGCCCGGACCCTTGTGATTATTTGCGGGGGGAGTATTGAATGATTGAAAAGTGTTGTTTTTACTCATGGCCTGGACCCTTGTGGTTATTTACGGGGGGAGTATTGTTGTTACTCATGGCCTGGACCTGCATGGTTATTTGCGGGGGGAGTATTAAGAAGTCTGAGCAGTGGTTACTCTCAGCACCTCCAAACGACGCAAGCTGCGGTCTGGGGGGCATATGGTTGTAAAAGGCCTCTATATCTCATGGCCCGGACCTTTTTAGGTTATTTGCAGGAGGAGTGATGAGGGAGTCGTTGAATGATGAGCGAGCGGCGGTGTGTGCAAGTGAAAGAGCATGAGGAGATGTGCAGGGTGTGTGGCGAGTGCTTGCAGAGAAGGGGGCTCTAGGGAACGAAGATAGCAGAGAGAGGTAGCGCACGATTTTCAAAGGGGAAGATTAGAGTGAGTTATTTTTCTCATCTCTTCCCTTTATTATAAAGTATAGGATCAATTTTAAAGTTAGTGGCCAAGTTCAATGTGAACTTGGCCAAAGGTTAATAACCTTTAAAACTATACACAAAGGGGGCCATTTGGACCTTTAACCCAACAACCTCCCACTTAAAGGCATAAATGGCGCCTGTAAGCTACGTAACTCCCACCATCTGTATGCATAGATGATGTTGTGCACTTAGTGAGAGCATCTGTTGGATTTTGTGTTGTATGGACCTTAACCAATGTAATAAGGCCATCCTCAAGCACTTCTCGAATGAAGTGATACCGCACATCAATATGCTTTGTGCGTGCATGGAACATGGCATTCTTTGCCAGACATATGGCACTCTGGCTATCACAACCAAGCATAGGTGTCTTGGCAGGCAAACCAAACTCAGTGCATAGACGTGAGAACCAAATAGCTTCTTTAGAAGCCTCAGTGGATGAAATATCTTCAGCCTCTGTAGTAGACAACGCAACGATCTTTTGCAATCTAGAACACCATGAAACAACACCTCCCGCAAGAGTAAACACGTAGCCACTTGTGGATTTCCGTGTGTCCACATCACCAGCCATGTCAGAGTCACAAAATCCCTTCAACTCCATTGGTCCTTTACCATAGCAGAGGCATTTGTTTTTAGTCCCTTTCAAGTACCTCATAATGGACTTCACTGCATCCCAATGCAACTTGCCTGGATTAGCCATAAACCGGCTCACAACTCCCACTGCATGGGCTATGTCAGGCCTAGTAGCAACCATAGCATACATAAGTGAACCACAAGCTGAAGCGTAAGGCACACTTTGCATGTCATTGGCTTCTTCCTTTGACTTGGGGCAATCATCCTTGGAGATTTTGACATATAGCTGTAATGGCACACCAAGAGGCTTTGCTTCAGCCATGTTAAATCTGTCCAGCACCTTTTCAATGTACTTTTCTTGCGACAAATACAATATGCGCTGGTCTCTTTGCCTTCTAACACGGACTCCAAGTATATGTTAGCTGTCCCAAGGTCTTTCATTGAAAATGCAGATTTCAGCTGCCCTTTAAGAGCATCAACAATGCTTCTTTTCTTTGCAGCTATCAACATATCATCCACATAGAGCACAAGAATGATAGGACTGCCATCCTCATCACGTTTGGTATACAAACAATGGTCGGCATGGCTTCTTTTGTAACCATGTTTGAGCATGAAGCGGTCAAACTTCTTGTACCATTGTCTACATGATTGTTTTAGCCCATACAAGCTTCGATTGAGCAATACCAAATGTTCCTTGCCAGGAATAACAAAACCCTCGGGTTGCTTCATGTAAAGCTCTTCTTCCACATCACCATGCAAGAAAGCGGTATGTACATCCATTTGGTCCATTTCCAAATCAAGAGAAGCCACTATGGCAAACAATACACGCAAAGTGGTCATTTTTACAACAGGAGAGAACACTTCCTGAAAGTCTATTCCCTTGGTTTGAACATCTTTGTAACTAGCCTTGCCTTATACTTGGGTTTTGCATCAACAGTCTTGATTTTATACACCCATTTGTTAGGAATAGCTTTCCTTCCTTTGGGCAATTCCACCAAATCCCAAGTATGATTAGCATGCAAAGCTTCAATCTCTTCCTGCATAGCAAGCTCCCACTTGTCGCTGTGCTCACATGTCTTTGCCTCTGTATAGGTAAGAGGCTCTCCCTCATCTGTCAACATAATGTAATGCAAAGAGGGATCATATCTACTCACTGGCCGTCTTGGACGAGTAGACCGTCTCACCCAATGATCCACATTATCCGGAAATGGGTTTACATCAAGTGGCATGATAAAATCATCAACAATGGGTTGCTGTACATCATTGTCAGCACCATTGTCAGCATTGTTTCGTGGCTGCAAATGCCCTTCAAGAGCCTCAATTTGCTGCCCAGCATCTTCTGGCTCAAACACCATTGGATCATCTACATTTTCAGCCATATGTGGTGCATCCTGAGGGTCAAAAATAGGCCTATCAGGTGGCTGGTCATGCTGAAATTTGACCCTTTTATGGTCATGCTTTGAGGCACAATTGTTTTGAAGCAGCCTTGCCTCATTAAAAACAACATCCCGGTTGCGTATAACCCTTTTGAGCTGAGGTAACCAAATCCTGTAACCCATTTCGCCTTCTTCACCATATCCCATGAAAAGGCCTTTAATGGATTTGGCATCTAGTTTACTCCTCAACTCAGGTCTAACATGCACAAAAGCCTCGCAACCAAAAATGCGTAAGTGATCATATGAAGCAGGCTTGCCAGACCAAACCTCTTCAGGGATGTCACCTTTCAAAGACATGTGAGGGGATCGATTGCATATATGGACTGCAGTTTTCAAAGCTTCTCCCCAAAATCCATGAGAGAGATTAGCTGTGGACAGCATGCATCTCACCCTCTCACAAAGTGTCCTATTAAATCTTTCAGCCGCACCATTAGAAGAGGGGCTGTATAGCACAGTAAGCTCCCTCTTAATGCCCAAATTTTCACAAAATTTGTTAAATTCAGCACTTGTGAACTCCCCCCCCATTGTCCGTACGCAAGCATTTTAGCTTTCTACCTGTTGGGTGGTCACAAATGCATGAAATTTCTTAAACACAGCAAAGGCTTCATCCTTAGACTTGAGCAAATAAACCCAAATTTTCCTAGAATGATCATCAACAAAGGAGACAAAATAGAATGCACCTCTCATAGACTTAGTAAGCATGCTACATACATCAGAATGTACAAGATCAAGCACACAAGATTTACGAGAGACACTAGAGTAATAAGAACGCTTTACTTGCTTGCTATATTGACATTCATTACAAAAGTCAAGCTTTGTGCCTTTAGCATCAAGCTTGTTCAAAGTACAAAACTTAGAAAGGCCCTTTTGGCTCATATGGCCAAGCCTCTCGTGCCACAACTCCATGTGAGAGTTAATTTTAGCCAATGCAATAAACTTGCCCAACACGGCCTTTCCATGCATGGAGTAAAGTGCCCCTTTCTTTGTGCCCTTTACAATCAGCCTTGAGCCTTCAGTCATTTTCCATGATCCTCTCTCAAACAAGATGCTGTAACCATGCATATCCATCTGACCAACAGAAAGCAGACTCTTCTTGATTCCCGGCACATATCTAACATCATGCAAGACAAGCTCATTAGTGCCATCTATGGAGAGATGCATAGTGCCAATACCCTCAATGGAACATGCATGATTGTTTCCAAGGCATACATAGCCATGCTTGCCTGCATCAAAAGTAGAGAAACACTCCTTGATAGGAGTCACATGAAATGAAGCATCGGAATCAACTATCCAAGTTTGGGATAATGCATCATTGACAGTTAACAAAGCATCAATAAGATCACTCTTGGTGATTTGCATGTCCTGTGAATGAACATTAAGAGAGGTATCAAGGTCATAAGCATCATCATCTGACAAAGTGGCACACAAGATGTCCTCTACATCTGACAGCTCCTCAATCACAACACTAGAAACCACATTGGCCTTCTCTTTGTCCTTTGAGCTGTCCAGTGCATCTGTCTTGACTTCCTTCTTCTCTTTCTTTTTGTCTCCACCATTCTTTTTCCGTTCTAACTCGGCTTTATAGTGTCTGCAATCGGGTTTCTTGTGACCCTGCCTGCCACACTGATAGCAAGTCACATCACCCTTGCCTTTGCTGGCATTTCCTCTTTCCGTACTCTTACTCTTACTCCTTTGTGCATAGACATTCTTCTTCTGTGTCCTGCCTCTAACCATGTTGGCAGAGTTGCCTCCCTCTCCACTTGCTTTCCTCTTGATTTTCTCATTCAAGATAGAACCCCTAACACCATCAAAGGTCAAATTGGGGTTATTCGACAATGAAACCACCAATGTTTCCCATGAATCAGGTAAGGTCATAAGCAAGAAGATAACTCTCAGCTTATCATCAAAAGGAGGCAAACTTGAATCCTGTAACTGCGACAAAGTACGTGTGAACAACGACAAGTGCTCTGAAGCGGTCTTGGACTCATCAAGTTGCATACCAACGAGTTTTCGCATCAAATGCACTTGGTTGACAGGCGTTGTATTCTCATACATCCCCTTTAACTTCTCCCACACATTAAAAGCAGTCGTGAGACCTTTCAAATCAATGACCGTCTCATCGGTCATGGCCATTTTAATGTATGTAACTGCCTTCCTGTTCAGGCTAACCCATGCTTCATCCGTCATATTCTGTGGCTTTACCTGTTCAAGTGCCCCTTCACAATCTTTAAGAAATAGGATTCCCTAGATCCTGTCTTTCCAAAGGTCGAAACTTGTTCCATCGAACCTCCTAATCTCGAAGAGATTCTTCACATCCGAAGAAGATGAGGCCATAGTTGCACGAATAAGAGAGCTAATACGCTGAATTTTTGGGCAAAATGCACAAAAACCGGAGTATAGCCTCACAGAGGTGTGCACTACAGCTCCAAATGGTCACAGGAGCAATTTGGGGCAAAATAGGTTGATTTAGGCACAAAAAACAATTTCTGAAATTTATACGCAGATAATTTCAGCGAGCAAATTTGTGCTCAATTTTAGTTGTTTTTAGCCTCACAGAACATACATAAGACTAATGCACAGCCTTTAGAAGCATGTATGAGCAAAAGCCCCAATTTGTAGCATCACATTGCATAAAATTGAGCCACAAATGGTCATACATAGCCAAAACTTGTCAAATGTGCGTAGATTGCATCAATTTGCACTTTCTGGAATGTAGACGCATCATAAAAACACTTGCTTTAAAAACCTGCGTAAATCTGAAATTTGCTGAAAACACTTGTTTGGGGACCTGTTTTTTGGCAATTTCAGTGTTTTCGAGTAGCGGGGACTTAGCAAAGATGTTCCCACACCTTAATACATGATTTGCAAAACCTCTATTTTGCTGTCATAACCTGTAATTTGCTGATTTTGACCTAATTTTAGCTTGTTTTAGGTCAATTTGACTTGCCGGGAGCTCTCTAGTGTCCGGGGACAAGTCCTTTGGCGATGAAATTGCAAAATCTCGCGTGAAAGTTGACCTCCTTGGTTAAAAATCAGCGTTTGCAGGTTTGGGAGCAAACCCAATTGGGCTCTGATACCAGTTGATGAGCGAGCGGCGGTGTATGCAAGTGAAAGAGCATGCGGAGATGTGCAGGGTGTGTACCTTGGAGAGAGGCGAGTGCTTGCAGAGAAGGGGGTGCTAGGGAACGAAGATAGCAGAGAGAGAGGTAGCGCACGATTTTCAAAGGGGAAGATTAGAGTGAGTTATTTTTCTCATCTCTTCCCTTTATTATAAAGTATACGACCAATTTTAAAGTATGTGGCCAAGTTCAATGTGAACTTGGCCAAAGGTTAATAACCTTTAAAACTATACACAAAGGGGGCAATTTGGGCCTTTAATCCAACAGTTTGAATAGCTCATGGCTCGGCCTTGGATGGTTATTTGCGGGGGGAGTGTTCATCGGCAGCTTTATGTTTCTATGTCTTGTAACATGCATATGTGAGCATTTGTGTTGCATTGTGATGTGCCAATTACTGAATATTCCTAATTGGATGAGATTGCCTAGGTATAAAATCTTTTAGTGTATCAAGACACCCGTGGAAGATCAGTACGGTCTGGGTGTGATGGCTAATTTTACTACGCCGGAATATCAAGAGTTCCGATCTGGACGAAAGGAGAAGCTAATTCCTTGATCAAAATAGCAGAAAGGAGAGGCTAACTCCTTGATCAAAATTGCTGAAAGGAGAAGCTAACTCCTTGATCAAAAGAGCAGAAAGGAGAAGCTAACTCCTTAATAAAAAGAGTAAACTGATTGTCCCTTGGAAATTTTTGAGCTAACTTGAGTTGTTTTGCAGATATGCTGTAATCGCGGACGATTACTCTCTTTCAAGAAGGGGAGATGTAACAAACTGTTGACGTGTCAAAGCCTAAAGAATGGAGCCAACTTACAGATGCCGGTTGAGGGGCCTAAACCCTAAGAAGAACAAGTAACAGAAGAAGTGTCACAAAGTGATAACGTGGTTGCCTGAGAGCAGAAACCCTAACTACTGAAACCCTAATTTTGGAAACCCTAACCCTAAAACTTGCAAACCCTAATTTTGCTGCCAAAAACCCTAAAACTGCAGAAAGCCTAATTTTGGAATTCCTAATTTTGAAAACCCTAACCCTAAAACCTACAAACCCTAATTTTGGAATTCCTAATTCTGGAAACCCTAATCGTAAAACCTACAAAACCCTAATTTTGTTGTAAGAAACCCTAAAACTGTAGAAACCCTAACCCGAACCCTAAGGGCAGATTTCCGCGTTTTGCGTTGGCTGATGATGTGGCAGGTTGTACAGATTTCCGTGATTTACGCTGGCAGCTTTTGGCTTTGCTTTTGGACCAGAAGCTTTTGAGTTTTAAAGGTTTTTTACTGTAACTGCTTTTTAGGCCAAGGGCCTTTAAATATGAGGCTAGGGCTCATTCTCTGGCATGCTTCAATACGAAGGTGCGGAGTCTCGAGTACCGGCTTGTACTGTGTAGATGCAATATAAAGAAATACCAAAAGGGGCGCCAAGGTTTGGAGCCAATACTCTCTGGGGTGGAATTCCACCACTCCGTGTCGCGTGCGCTCTCTCTCTTTCAGTTTCAAATGTTATTGAAGTGCTAAAAGTCTGTTCAGTTTGTTCATTTCTATTGGCAC
The DNA here is from genome assembly GCF_014529385.1 of Adiantum capillus-veneris. NCBI lineage: Eukaryota > Viridiplantae > Streptophyta > Polypodiopsida > Polypodiales > Pteridaceae > Adiantum > Adiantum capillus-veneris. The sequence continues at coordinate 48,503,205 of NC_140937.1, forward strand.
GTGGTGCGCGCCTTGTGACAGTGGCTATGCTGAGGTCGATGACGGTGAGGTTGGAGACTGCAAACGCAAGGTGATCTGATGGTTGGAAACTAGAAACGCCGATGCCGAGATGGGTTGAAAACTGATCGCTAATAGTTTTCAATGTCAAAGTACAAAGAGTGGTTAGGGTTTCACTCTTAGACTCTGCGTCCAGATGCTTTGAGAAGTGAGCCCTAATCCGTGTATTTAAAGGTTACAAGGGATGCCCAAAAGCAGAGCTCCAAAAGCTTCCAGTTCAAAAGCAATCTCTCTCTCTCTCTCAAGAGAGTAAAATAAAGCAGGTATTCTCTTGCTCTCTCTCTATCTCCAAAGCAACGTAACCGCGAAACGTTTCAAGGTCGAAACGTTTCACCCTGAAACGCAGAGTTTCACCATGAAACATTTCAGTCCAAAATGAGAGCACAATGAAACGTGAGACCGAAATGTGCGTTTAGCGACTTTGAAATTAAAACTATGGTAACTTGTTGTTAATGAAACGGCTTGTGTTTCACTTGGTGAGCGAAACGTTTCAAGGCCCCAAACGTTTCATGTGTCCTTACCTGCCGAAATGCGTTTCATGGTGACGTTGCTCCAAAGCGTAGCCCAAAAAGCATGCCCAATTTGCGTCGCTAGGAAGAGAAAAAGCAAGCCCGCAAATTTCGAAAATCCGTACCCTGCTGCCATGTGGCATTTGCCGCCAGAATAGGGTTTCAGCCAGCAGTTAGGGTCAGGGTTTCCAAAAATTAGGGTTTGCAAGAAATTAGGGTTTCTGGCAGAAATTAGGGTATTGTTGTTGATAGCCACGTCATCACTTTGTGACATACCCCCCTCTTGAAAGCATTGTAATCGACCGCGAGTATGCTTGCAAAACCGACAAAAGCCATAAACCGTCTTAGCAGACACTGACTGTTAGTACCTATGTACTAGGAACACACATCTCACAGGACATCACTAGACATCACGGGACATTCAACATTCATTCGGATCTTAGAGCATGATTTATCGGCAATGTAGCTAGCAATCGTATCTAGGTCCAATCGGGACCTCATCGATGTCCGATTGACTAACCCCTATTGTAACCATGTCTATTCGAGACCAATCAGACCAAAATGCTGCAGTCATTTCGTCTATCAGTTCCTGCACTTAAGAGAAGTCAAGAACAAATCAGTATCATAATCAGGAATTCCATTTCATTAAAGTCATACAACAGAATACTGTCAGCTTTCAGTATCCCTGAAGCTCAAACAGACATCAGTGACTCCAGTATCTAAATCAAGGTATCTGTTGACAACGAGTGGAGTAACTCCCCTCTTGTGCATCCCACTGCACCAGATCTCCGGCCAAACTCTAATGGTCTGTAAAGACAGTAAAATTTGCTCCGAGTAGGTAATGCCGCCACTGAATAAGAGCATGGATAACGGCCAAAAGCTCTTTTTCATAGATCTGTGCTGTCATCTCCGGCCTAGAGAACAATCGGCTCTCGTAAGCAATGACATGGCCTTCTTGCATCAAGACCGCACCCAGACTACGACCACAAGCATCACAATATACTTCAAATGACTTCTGTAAGTCCGACAAAGTCAAAACTAGTCCCGTAGTCAATTTCTCTTTCAATGTCTGAAAGGCAGTCACCTCTGTGGATCCCCACGAGAAAGGGACTCCTTTCTGTGTCAAGATATGCAAAGGGGAAGCAACCTCTGCAAACTTTTGTATGAACCGCCTGTAGTACGAGCACAGTCCCAAGAAGCTTCTAACTTCATATACATTCTTCAAATCGGGCCAATCAGGTATAGTCTCTATCTTGGCCGGATCCATTTGCACTCTTGCTACTGAGACAATGTGTCCCAAAAAGTGTATCTCTGTTAGGAAAAATTCACTTTTCTTTGCATTAATCACTAACTTGTGATCTCGCAATGCCTGAAAGACCTGAAGCAGATGATCTCTGTGTTCTGCCTCATTCTTGGAGAAAACAATGATGTCGTCAAAGAAAGTGCCAACAAATAGCCTGTACTCTCGAAAAATCCTGTCCATCATTCGGTTAAATGTTGCAGGAGGATTGGTTAAGCCAAAAGGCATAACCAAAAACTCAAATAATCCAAAAGTAGTCCGAAAGGCTGTCTTGTAGACGTCTCCCGGCGCGATTCGGATTTGATGATATCCACTCTTCAGGTCAATCCTGCTAAAACACGAGGATCCCTGTAACTTGTCGAGTATATCATCGATCCTAGGAATCGGAAATCTGTTCTTGATGGTGATTTTGTTGAGAGCTCTATAATTGATGCACATTCTTGAAGATCCGTCTTTCTTCAAAACCAACAACACTGGAGAGCAATACGGTGAACTACTAGGCTGGACAAGACCCTTTTCGAAGAGGTCTTTCACTTGGTTCATAATCTCTTCATTCTGTGCTCGGCTCACACGGTAAGGTGGCCGGTTCGGTGGTGTGCTTCCAGGTATCAGATCAATGGTATGATCTTCAGGACGAGCAGGTGGTAACTCGTTGGTAGGCCCTCTGAGAAGCAATCGGCGTGAGAGTGGAGAACATCTTGGCGTTCTTTATCGAGTTTAGACATATTTGTCCTATCCTTATCGCTCAATTCTTTCATAAAGATCGAGTAAACAAACAGACTGGATTTCATTAATTTTGAAATGGCCGAAGCCGATACAATAGGGACAGACTCGCCCTTAGTTTAAATTGTTCTGCCCTTCTCTGTAGTCAAAGTCGCTTTCCTTAGCCGATAATCGACCACGGCGTTGTTCTTGTGGTACGAGGGAATCGCTAAGAGAACATCACAACCCTCCAAAGGCATTATGAAGAAGTCCTCATGCCCCAAATACCCTTGACAATGCAATCGAAGTTTGCCAATGACAAGTGTAATGGCTACGTCCTTGCCGGGTGCCACTAGAACTGCCTCCGCAAGTGGTCCTATCTGATCGAGAGTGATCTCGAGCCGCGCCGCCAATTTTGGTGAAATGAAGTTGGCCTTGGCTCCTCCATCAAAGAAGATTAGGGCCTCTTGATCTTTCACTTTGCCCCAAGCTCGGCAAAGTTCTGTACTCTCGTCCATGGTGTCGGGGTCGGTACCCACACAATCTGTTCAGTCCTGTTTTCATCTTGCCTTTTCGTCCACGTTCCTCAGTTGCTCTCGAACTCTCAGGCCTGTCGTCATCCTTATCATTCTGTTCTTTCTGTGCCTTTTTAGGGCACTTCGCGGAGATATGTCCATGTTCCCTGCATCCAAAGCACTTCCCCTCCTTGATGAATCAAGCTCGCTCCTGAGGAGAAAGCTTGGGTTGTGCATCCTTCTTTTTCTCTGGGTTGCTCTTTTTCTTTCTACTTTCATTCCCAGAAGTCTGTTCGGCTCGTTGTGTCATGGCGTCATCTGTGGGGTAGGTTAGACTGCCAGAGTGAATGGCAAAGCCCCGCTTCGCATGACTCATCAACTCCTGAATAGAAGCTGGCTTCTGTTCCAAGCAGTGATCTCGGATCTCTGTAGGTAGACCTAAGGTGAACCGCTCAATCTGTTCTCTAAACGAGATCTTCTTGAATAAAGAGGCGGGTAGAAAAGAGCTCTAGAATCTTTCACAGTGAGCATTGATTGTATCTTTCTTGGTCATCCGAAGATGGTTCCAAGCAGCTCGTATATCTCGTTCATACTCTTGCGTCAACCAAGAAGAAATAAAAAGCTTCTTAAATTTCATCCATTTCACTGGCGCAGTCTGGTTTAGAAGAAGCGTGGAGCACCAAGTGCGAGCATTCCCCTTGAAGTAAGAGGCAGCTCTCCGAATCTTGGAGTGCTCTGAGTAGCGTACTCGTGCGAAAGCGATGTCAAACTGCTGTATAAAAGACAAAGCCTTCGAAGCATCTGAGTATCCTGAAAAAGTATCAAATTTGATCGAGTGGCCACCTTCCTTAAACTCTCGGGCTTTCTTGCTTTTATCTTCGAGAAAGTCATACTGGTTGGCTTTATTAAAATTCTTCTTGTTCGCATAAAAGTTTCCGTCATCGGAATCTGAGCTGTCTGTAGACGAGTCCTCAATAGAACTGTCAATCTCTGGGCGAGATTTAGCCTTCTTTGCCTTTTTCTTGCCCTTTCCGAAGCTTTGTTTCTTGCTTCGCTTTTTACCTTTTCTATCTTCTTCGCTCGAATCTGAAGAGCTAGAAGAATTGTCAGAAGAAGAAGAAGAAGAACTGGGTACTCCTTCAAGGTGAACACGCTTCTTCTGTTTCTTGCTTTGTCAAATGTCGGCTGACGACCCAAATAACCCGGGAAGTCAGTGCCTTTCTTCTGCTTTTTGCCGTGCTTTTTGGCTTTCTTTTGAGCGTCAAAAAGCTGAGCAATTCGTGCATCAACCACCTCTTCTAGTTCCTTCTCTGTATATTCTTTGTGATCAGAAGGTTTCTTGAGAGCGGGTTTCAGGGGTGGTGTAGTGGTTTTCTGCCATTGCGCATGCACTTCCTGAAAAGAAGTCTCGCTCGTATATTTTGCCAATTTCGGGTCCTTCGCAAAACTGAGCATCATCTTTGTTGCATCGCCGATCAATTGACGACGCTTCATCTCTCTTTGCTCCGCCTCAGTAGGCCGAGGCGGGCCATACTCTCTGCCGGAATCTTCCTTGTGGTCCCTGCCCGCATCTCCAGATGCAGAGGGACTCGACTGATCCTTGCGTGAAGCCATAGGTGCCGCGGAAAAAAATAATTGGGGATCGGATTTACCATAGAAGAGAAATCAGCCGTGCTCTGATACCACACTAACAGACTTGGACACTCCAAGTCAAGAATCAATCACCACAGCACCAAATAACCACTTCAAAACAATTCACAGATCACAATAGATTTGCACAAGCCCGGCGGAGTTCCATGCGTAGAGATATTGGCCCCAAAGACTGGTGCCCCTTTCGGTATTTCTTTTTGTATTAAATCAATGTCAAAGTACAAAGAGCGGTTAGGGTTTCACTCTTAGACTCTGTGTCCAGATGCTCTGAGAAGTGAGCCCTAATCTGTGTATTTAAAGGTTACAAGGGATGCCTGAAGGGGATCGGAGAGCACCACAGACGGAGAGAGAGAGAGAAGGAGACACACGACACACAGATATGGGTGGGGAGACTCAAAGAGTGAGCAGCCCCCTATACACTTATGCTATGTATAAGGTATACAAGTCAGTGGGCGCCCAGACTCTGGGCGGCCGGGCAAGGCACAGACGCCTATACCCCAACAATCGGAGAGCACCACAGACGGAGAGTGAGAGAGAGAAGGAGACACACGACACACAGATATGGGTGGGGAGACTCAAAGAGTGAGCAGTCCCCTATACACTTATGCTATGTATAAGGTATACAAGTCAGTGGGCGCCCAGACTCTGGGCGACCGGGCAAGGCACAGACGCCTATACCCCAACAACCTCCCACTTAAAGGCGACTGTGCCTTTAAGCAAGAGAACCTAGTCTAAAGACTACAAAAGGCGAGAGAAAACTGCTCTCAACCGATGCCCACTGGCTGGCTGTGATCGTGTGCATCCGGCTGTCCTGCTCCCGTGTAAGTCCATATACCACCAGACGTACCGCACACGTACTGCAAGTATGTATGCAATACCTGCATATCTCCCTTGTGCACTATGCCATCATCAGTCAACAAACGACTGACAACCCCAACTGCAAATGCTCCCACTGCAGCTGCGATATCCGGTCTCAAGATCAACATCTCATACACGAGACCACCGAATGCCGATGCAATGCTAGCGGGCCCTGCTAGCTCTACGGAGCATGCATCAACATATATATCCCTGGCAATAGGCATCTCTGACTGACAAGGCGCCTGACTGTCCGCAAAAGACGCATCAACCTGTCGTGCAACCTCAGAGCAAACCAGCTGCTCTAGATGTCTGCTGGAAGACATATCCTGCACAACTATATCCCCATGCTCACTGTCGAGCATAGAAAGGAATGACTGCATAATCGCTGACATCTCAGTCTCCTCTGCAATCATCCACTGCAAACATGACCACTCAATCTGCTGTGACTCACTAGAGCTCTCATTCTCTAAGTCCGTATGCATAGACTCTTGCACAACGTCCTCCTGTCGTGACTCACTAGAGCAAGACCGCTCTACCTGTCTATTCTGCATAGAAGTATCTTGCACAACTGACTCTCTGCTTTGCTCAGTCACTAGCAAAGCATGCATGTCTGATTCTGTCACCTCTCTGTGTGACTGCTCAAGTCGTGCCCCAACTGTGTGTACAACGAGCTCACTACTCTGCACTCCATGCAAAGCACCCTGCAACCCATGAGCAAAAGAGACTCGCCTACTCTCTCGACAGCTTTCATCCGGGTAGCCTTGGCACCAGCCCCGCCCATGTACCACATCTTACATCCCCCCATTAGTACAGGATGGAGCTAGATAGCTTGATGCATTCTCATGATTGTACTACCTTGAGCATATAGACATCCATATACCCCTAGAGAGATAGAGCTCCATCCCTCCTCAGATACTTCACTACCTACATTCAGTTCAGTTTTGTATCAGTTTTGTTTCATTTGTCTTTCCGATAGACGGATGACATACACACCATGTACATCTGTTTTGTCTCATAGGCCGATTTCGGCCTGACATAGACGTTAAAAATCTTTCTTTCTTTCTTTCTTTTCTCGCTCTCTACCTGGCTCCGTGATCACAGAGACAACACCGTCTCTCTCGTGATCCACATGCAATGGGTAACCTGTACCACTCCTGGCACCTCTCGCAGTCACTAGCGAACCCAAATGCATCACAAAATCTCGCTCTCGTAGCGAAATCTGACATCCACAATCTGTAAGCTGACCAATCGAGATCAAACTCACTGTCAAATCTGGTACATAGCGCATATGTCGTAACAAGTAAGATGCACCACTCGGTAATGACAGTCTCACATCTCCTGCACCTACTATCGCATGCACCGATCCATCGGTCAAATGTACACTGCCAAGCATCCCGCTAGAATAGCTACAAAACCATGCACGATGCGGCGTGACATGAAACATAGCATCTGCGTCTAGCAACCACTGCGAAGGGAGTGCACTATCCACATGTATAGCATCTCGTGCATAGCTCGAGGTAAAAGTGACATCCCCGTCACTAGTATACTCCGACACTACATCTGCCTCAACTGTCAAAGCAACTGAGTCCATGGCATCACTACATACATCTCTGAGACTGCCATGTCTCCTACGATGTCGCATACGACGAAAACAGTGTCGTCTAACGTGTCCAGAATGACCACAATACCAACATATCACCTGTCGGCGTACTCGTGAATGTACATGTCTCACACGAGTCCTTGATGACTCAGATCTATCATACATATCATGTAATATGCGCCAAAGTGCTCTCGAAGTAGTCTCATACATAACAAGAGCATATACAGATTCTGCAAGGTGCAAAGAGAGCGTAGATAGTGCCATCTCCTCTAGCTCCTGCCACTTATCGTCAGACATGTTTGAAGGTCTACCTGCATCACCACTCAATGGTCGATGCAACCCTCGCTGTGTCAATGCATCAAGCATACACTCTCTCCATGCTGCAAAGTCTAAGCCATCAAACATGCACATTTCAGAGAGATCATAATCTGAGCGATCACCTGTCTCTGCCATGAGCACAATGTAGCAAACTAGAAAGCAAAACCACCTCACCAACAACACCTGGAAACTGTCTACAAATATGGCCAGAAACACAATGTAAAACCTGTGAGACTCTTTAAAATAGAGCTCCCGCAATGTCAATATAAGCCTCGCCTGCTCTAGTATCACACTGCAATCTGTGAGCTAATCACCAAGCCCACACTGTGCGGTATCGATGCATACACACACACAAATCTCCCACCTGCAAAGAACACCGCACGCAAATGCTGAGTGCAACCCGCAATCTCTACCTAGATCGCATAAATGATACGCATAAAACTCCTAGGAAAATTTCGCCAGAGTTTCGACGCACAATGGCTATCAACACAAAATAACCATTGTCCTGCAAGCTCAATACAACGAGCAATCAATGCGCATCAAACTACACTCAACATACATGCATAAGCTCTGCAAACCTGTGTCCAACAAATACTCACAAAGAGTACCACATGTGACCATACATGTCATCCACAACCAACCTCTGCACTTGCTCATAAGATCTACTGCTCACCACATAAGCATACATAGAGCATTACTCGCTCAAAGACCATGTATGCAAGCCACAACACTGCAGAAGAACCACTCAACTACAACTGGCAACACCTGTGGGAGTACTAGACTCAACCTGTACCTGGGAGTCAAACCCGATCTTGTAACACCTCATATGTGCCTGCTACTTGCAGTGTGCACGGGTAAGCTGTCTGCAACAAAGAAAACAACAGAGCCCAAAACTGTCATGAAAAACAGTCTCTGTGTTTTTAAATTCAGACCCACCTGCACTCTGAATTAGAAAACAATTCCTCCTACAAAGTCGTAGAGCTCAAAGCCAGCTCCGTTTTGAACCAAAAAGTTTTGGAATCGGAGCTCTGTAGCTCAAGTTATGAGCAAAATAGTAGACTGCTGTCAAACTGCCAAAAACTGAACGACTTTCTTCTGTGCTTCTTTGAGCTCATAGAAAGGCTCAAACTCACTTCCCACCTCGATGCATGAGCTGAATGCATCAATCTCACAATGCTTCGAGTACTAGACTCAACCTGTACCTGGGAGTCAAACCCGATCTTGTAACACCTCATATGTGCCTGCTACTTGCAGTGTGCACGGGTAAGCTGTCTGCAGCAAAGAAAACAACAGAGCCCAAAACTGTCATGAAAAACAGTCTCTGTGTTTTTAATTTCAGACCCACCTGCACTCTGAATTAGAAAACAATTCCTCCTACAAAGTCGTAGAGCTCAAAGCCAGCTCCGTTTTGAACCAAAAAGTTTTGGAATCGGAGCTCTGTAGCTCAAGTTATGAGCAAAATAATAGACTGCTGTCAAACTGCCAAAAACTGAACGACTTTCCTCTGTGCTTCTTTGAGCTCATAGAAAGGCTCAAACTCACTTCCCACCTCGATGCATGAGCTGAATGCATCAATCTCACAATGCTTCCATGTCTATGGAAGCTCCAAGCTCCAACCTGTCGTCGCCGATGTAGCCGTTGCAAAGCTTGCTGAGAAGAGGGAAAATGATGTACACTGTGGGCTGATCTGTAGAGGAACTCTGATCTGTGAGCACTAGGAAGCTCCTGAGAGCTCTCCTGCAAGCCTCTGTATGGCTACCCACAAGCCTCCTCTATTTCTTTGCTTAGATCTGTGACCTCTCCGCCATAGTCGACGAGTTCATCGCGAAGCCGTCCATCTATGCTCTCACACATGTCGCTCTGATACCAATTGAAGGGGATCGGAGAGCACCACAGACGGAGAGTGAGAGAGAGAACGAGACACACGACACATAGATATGGGTGGGGAGACTCAAAGAGTGAGCAGCCCCCTATACACTTATGCTATGTATAAGGTATACAAGTCAGTGGGCGCCCAGACTCTGGGCGGCCGGGCAAGGCACAAACGCCTATACCCCAACAATGCCCAAAAGTAGAGCCCCAAAAGCTTCCAGTTCAAAAGCAATCTCTTTCTCTCTCTTTTAAGAGAGTAAAATAGAGCAGGTATTCTCTTGCTCTCTCTCTATCTCCAAAGCGTAGCCCAAAAAGCATGCCCAATTTGCGTCGCTGGAAATCCGTACACTGTTGCCATGTGGCATTTGCCGCCATATTAGGGTTTCAGCCAGCAGTTAGGGTTAGGGTTTCCAGAAATTAGGGTTTCTGAAAATTAGGGTTTCTGGCAGAAATTAGGGTTTCTGCTGTCGGTAGCCACGTCATCACTTTGTGACAAATAGACCTGCTGCGATGGGACAACCGTGGCGAGGATCTGCGGGTGCAATGGCTGATCGGAGGCGCTGCTGTCCGAGGCTGAGAGCGCTGTTGTCCAGGGGCTGAGTGTGGAAAACGCTGACTGTCCAAGGCAAAAACACTGCTGTCCAAGGGTTGAGAACTGAAACGTTGTCTGGTTTAAGGGCTGAGAATTGAAACGCTGTCTTGTTCAAGGCAAAAACGCCAGACAAACTCTGTCCTTGCTGAAAACGCTGATGGTACTATTGAGAAAACGCTGGAGGCAATGTGCACCCGAAGCCTGTGCTCTCTTCTGTCTTCTGGCTTTCCGATGTGCATCAAGGCTTCTTTCATATTCCCCACAAACTGGGTGGAGCAGTCATTAGCCAGCCCCTACAATTTATTTATTCAAGACTTCCTTGATAAGTCATGCAATGCAACTTTGGGTTTATGCAATGGCAGAAGATGCTTATGCTAGGTGTGCAATCAGAGGGTATGCAACTACTCTAAGTGCCTGGGCATGCACGGCCTGCGTAGAGGCTCACAGGGTTGCTAGAACACTTCCTAGGCTTCCTAAACCCTAGAAGTAGGAACAGCTTGTCAAGGTACACATAGGGTTAGATGTGTATGTGACATCCCCCCTTGTCAAGGTGAGGTAATGGTACCGAGTTGCATGGCTTCTTTGTAGTCTGCCAACTATAACAGACTTGGACACTCCAAGTCGAGAATCTACCGCGACACCACAAACAATCACTTCAAAACAGTTCACACTTCACAATTGATTTGACACTGGCCCGCGGAGTTCCGTGCCTAGAGATATTGGCCCCAAAGATTGGCGCCCCTTTCGGTATTTCTTTTTGTATTAATCTGTGTTCGAAGTACATGAGCGTAGGCAGGTGCTCACTCTCAGACTCTGCGTCCAGATGCTCTGAGAAGTGAGTGGGCAAGCCACTAATTTGTAAATCTTACAAGGGATGCCAAAAGCAGAGCCCCCCAAAAGCTGTCCATAAAAACTGCCCCTTAAGAATAGGCTTACAAGAATAAAAGCAACTTAAACTCTCTCTCTCTCTCTCTCTCTCTCTCTCTCTCTCTCTCTCTCTCTCTCTCTCTCTCTCTCTCTCTCTCTCTCTCTGTGGTTATCTTGCGTAAAATAAAGCAAGGCCCATTGCGTAGCTTTCTTTTCTCACGCACTGCGTAGCCAAAAGCTGCCTTAAAAAAAACTGCCGTAAACTCTGTTGGATTTCCGCGTTCTTCAGGGGGCTGTCGTACAGCTGTGCCACGCCAGCATTTCAGCGTGCAGCCACGTCAGCAGTTTGCATATCCGGGGGGGGGGGGGGGGGGGGGGGGGGTTCCCACAGGGCAGAGCGGGTGTGTGTGTACCGTGCAACCTTTTGTGTACAGCAGCCACGTCACCGATCTGTGATACCAACAACTCAAGAAAATCTGTGAAAAATGCTTCATCAACCCATACGGTGTGTCACAAGACGAGCACCACGAGCCAATAGAAAAGAACAGATTGAACAACTTTAAGCACTTCAAATAACAATTGAAAGAGAGAGAGACAACACGTGACACGGAGTGGCGGAATTCCACCCTAGAGAGTATAGGCCCCAAACCTTGGCGTCCCTTTCGGTGTTTCTTTATATTGCATCAACACAGTACAAGCCGATACTCCAGACTCTGCACCTTCTCTAGGAAGCATGCCAGAGAATGAGCCCTAGCCTCATATTTAAAGGCCCTTGGCCTGAAAAGCAGTTACAGTAAAAAGCCTTTAAAATTCAAAAGCTTCTGGTCCAAGAGCAAAGCCAAAAAAGCTGCCAGCGCAAAACTTCGGAAATCCTATAGCCTGTCACGTCATCATGTCAGCGCAATTTTTGAAAATCTACCACGTCATCAGTTTTTGCGTGTGTGTGGGTCGTGCTTTATTTTAATCCCTTTATGTCATTGGGGCCCCATCGGACGGGGTCCCCATAAGTTGGTAGGACTTCGTCCTCTTCTGCTACTTGTTCTTCTTAGGGTTTAGGCCTCTCGGCCGGCATATGTAAGTTGGCCCCATTCATTAGGCTTTGACACGTCAGCAGTTTGTGATATCTCTCCTTCTTGTAAGAGAGAGTAATCGTTCGCGATTACAGCATATCTGCAAAACAACTCAAGTTAGCTCAAAAATTTCCGAGGGACATTCTGAGGGACAATCAGTTTGCTCTTTTTACTAAGGAGTTAGCTTCTCCTTTGTGCCCTTTTGATCAAGGAGTTAGCTTCTCCTTTCGGCTGTTTTTATCAAGGAGTTAGCTTCTCCTTTCTGCTCTTTTGATCAAGGAGTTAGCTTCTCCTTTCGTCTAGATCGGAACTCTTGATATTCCGGCGTAGTAAAATCAGCCATCACACTTGGACCGTACTAATCTTCCACGGGTGTCTCGATGCACGAAAATTACATACCCAGGCAATCTCATCCAATTAGGAATATTTAGTAGTTGGCACATCACAATGCAACACAAATGCTCACATATGCACGTTACAAGACATAGAAACATAAAGCCGCCGATGAACACTCTTCCCGCATAACCTAACAAGGTCCGGGCTGGGAGATATTCAACGACTCCCTCATCACTCCTCCCGCATAACCTAAAAAGGTCCGGGCCAGGAGATATAGAGGCCTTTTACAACCAAACGCCCCCCAGACCGCAGCCTGCGTCGTTTGGAGGTGCTGAGAGTAACCATTGCTTAGACTTCTTAATACTCCTCTTGCGTAACCATCCAGGTCCGGGCCGGGAGTCACAACAACAATTATTTTACAAGCATACAACGGAACGCTCCCCAGGCATCGGCCTGCGTCGTTCCGAGGTTCAAACAATACCAAAACAATATTTGTCACTTCTCCACTCGGGAGTAAAATCACCAATCACTGAAACCGGTATTAAAACTAGAGTCAAACATTTCAAATCGGCACCAAGACAAGTTCAAAACAGATACCATCCATTTCAAACAAAGTTTCAAACAATACTTTCTCAAACAAAGTTTAAAAGTATTTAACATAAAACAACTCGAGAGTTCATTCCGGATTTTGTTCGGACAACCGAACTTTGAGGACGATTGGCTTGCCCTTCTGCATCACGGTGATGGTTCGGTTCCAGACTTGGAGAGTCGCATCATTCTTGTCATGCCAAGGCATGCCTAATAGAACGTCACAATTGCCCAACTTCATGATGTGGAAATCAGCTTTTCCATGATAATCTTGAATAGTCACTGGAAGAACACCAATGTAGTGATTGAACTCTACCACTGCATAGCATTATCTCTACGAAATCCCGCTGCTCTAGAAATCTTGGATTCTTCTGTATAGTTCCCCAAAGCATAGATGTTGTCGAAGTGCTGTAGGAACTGCAACGCTTTCTTCCGATCTTTCACCTCGGAAAAGGTAAAAAATTTGACTATCGTGCCGCCATCTTTTAAATCCTTCGGTTGGCTAGGCACATACCAGTAAGAGTATCCATACGGGCTCCTACGATTGTAGCCTAGTGGCAGTGGTGGTGGGGGCAATACCGGTGGCAAAAGCAGCTGCATTGGATCAGGATCAGATGGCTGCACCATATTCTTGAAGACTCTCCCGTTCGGAACAGACGGCTGGGAGGGTTGCCGGTTGGAAGCTCTCGTACTTTCTGGAGCCGGAGGAGGAGGAGGTACCATCTGAAGCATCAAAGGAGGTAACATGTAATTCAGAAACTATTGGAAACCTTGTAATACCGGGAGATTCTACTGTGGTTGTCGTGAAAGAATGTCGCGAAGCTCGTCAAAGAGAAACTACTGCAAGTACTCTCCCAAGTCCATAAACTCCATGTGGTCTTGGGCTCTTTATGGCTTATGTCCCTTAAGACAGAAGGATGAAGACGGGAGCGCGCCCGATGGACTAAGGGTGGGAGTGCCTAGTAAGTTCGGGGCAGGGAGACGGAGATTCCAGCTCTTGAAGGACCGGTATGCTTTCAGAAAAAGCACACACGGCACGGCAGTACACTTGGGGGGCAGCTGCTTGGTCCACTCTCACGGACCAGGCACTTTAGTTTGAGCTATCTTTCACCAGCAGGATGATAGCGGTGAAGGGGGGTCGACCTACACTCCAGCCTGCTAAAAAGCTTACTCCACAGGAGTGGTGCAGTGAGAGAGAGGAGTGTTGGGAGCTCATCTGTGGCCTGACACTGTGGTTCATTTGGCGGGCCCGCTGCTTCTGCATTTTTGAGGCTCGCTCTGTACCACCAGTAGAGACTGTTCATGATCTTTGGCTTGAGCTGGTCCATACTCTCAGAGGACAGTTCGAGAGACTCCAGGGCAGCCCCGACCGCATGCGGGAGCATAGAGAGGCTTTCCTTCGACTTTGGCGCCCTGGGCCTTTCTTCACCATGGTCCAGGGTGTGCTGAGATGGCACTACCGTCCACCTGTGTGGCTTTTCCCTCCTCCCATCTCTTAATTTAGCCTCATTGTACATATGTTGTTTTTCATTGGGAGAGTCTTCCCCTTATGATTGTTGTAGCCCTCTCTAGTAGGGCAGTTTCATTAAGTAATAGAAGGATCTTTTTCTCGGAAAAAAAATGAGAAAGAGTGCGTGGCCCTCTACTTCATGCTCCTCTGGAAAGGATTAGGAAAACAAATGGCAACTCTCTCGCACAGTAGACCACATATATAAAAGACAATGCTTAAAAGATTTGGCATCATTAACTTTCAATGTAGCTCTAATCGACAGGCTTTATTCAATGGTTTCACAATTGCTCTCTGTTCAATGCTTTAATAAGGCCTTATGTAAGCCAAAAAAATTTATCCATCCAAGTGTTGGCCGACTTTGTTTTCCATGTTTTCTGACTTAACTAGTTGAGTTTTCCATCTCGGTCTGGTGGATCTTGAGAGGGTTATGTGGGTCAAAGTGAGTATGTTAGCATGTAAAGCTGCGTGAATGAGCTTTAAGGCGGTCATTTTGAATGCTGCAGACGTTCAGTAGATGTTTTTCAATGTGCGTGTTTCAGTATGTCCAGTCAATGAGATAAACAGATTTTGATCTTTTGTGGCTTTTGGTTATTTGAACTGAATTTGCTTCCTGTTGATGAGTTGCAGCGATGACAAGGTGTTCCGTGCGCAGATCTATATGCAGAGAAGCTATTGTAATTGATATCGTTACTGTATTCTAGTTTCATAGCTTGTAATTATGTAGTATACTCATTAGACTATAGTGGAAATAGGCATAGGATGTTTAGAGGTTCTAATGCTTCCTTCCAGTGCCTTTGTCATGGGCTGTAACTCACACAGGACTGCTCACAAATTATAAGAGCTTGTTGTAGTACTACATTCTATCAACTGTACATCTAAGGGGACTTGGCGCTGTAACTGTTTATAATAGAAGTGCCTCTCAAGGTGGCACAATAAACATGCTTTATGTTTACTTTTTTGTCATTTTGCTGGAGGTTAGGCTTCTACATGGCTACTGCATGTACGTCTACAGATCGGTCACTCTGTCAGTATTGCTTATGTTTAGTTTCATCTTCCGTTATAGGCTTGGAATGCAAAGCATATCGATTCACTGAATGTCCAAGGCCTCACAATGTTTATGGCGAACCCACTCTGATTGTGAAGGTTTGCATTTGCTTAATAGAACTTTAGTTTGTTTACCAAAGATGCATGATGGCCTTGAGATTCTCCATATAAACTTCCACATGCTTGCTCTAAAGGCCTCTTTACTGCCTACATTTCTTTGCCACCAACAGGCAAGATAGTAGTACTAGGAGCGTGGTAACTGTAAGTCTGTGTCTCTTGCATTGTATGCCACCTTGGATTACAAAGTGGGTACTTCTACTGTTTTAGAGGGCTCCCCCTTAGGCCTTCTAAATGAAGCTTTGGAGGGCCCTCAAAATGTATCATCCACATGCCCCATGGGCCATGTGCCCGTAGGTCCTAGGAGGAGCCGACGGCCAACCGGTAAAGACCTGCAGCATTTTCGCTGGGGGCTGGTTGGATCAAGGGCCCTTTGACATGCTGTAGCCTGGGTTTGCAGCAAGGGAGTAAAAGGCCTGCTGGTTCATGATTGCGCGGAAGTAACGCTCCTAGTCCAAAGACATTCAAATGCCTTATGCCCATGTATTTTTCACTTGTCCAACTTTAGGAGTTCCGTTTGAGCCACTTAAAGGCGGTGTCTTAATTTGGCCTCTTTTAAGTTCTAGCTTCGGAACTCTTGAAAGGCAGTACGTTATGATAGATTATACGTGAATGAGCCTTAGAAAGCTCTTGAGAATCTATGGAACCTTAAATGGAAGTGTATGTCAAATTTTGCATGATGCAAGAGTGTGAAATGGACTAGCATATGGCTTTGATTTTTTTAAAAACCTTTTTCTATTTCAAATTTTTCAAAAGGTCCGAAGTTCAAATGTTTCCTTTCTTTTGAACAACAAATGAAGACTATCAGGAGTAGGGAGTACTTAGTTGTCTATGAACATTCTAAGAGTTCTATAATTGACTGATTGGTTGGCTAACTGGTTTGGAGGTCTATGTCACTATCTGAAAATGGTGGGATTGAAACCTTCGAGTCATACTCAACACACGACGTGAGTAATTACAATACTCTTGTCACGCTTAAGCACAAGAAATAAATACTTGTGCCAAAACCTTTTGAATAACAAGCATCAAAGAACCTTGGGAAAGCCTGGGCACTTGGAAAGAGAGGAACATAATTGGGTCCTTTTTGCTGACTTAAAGTGTCCTTGTAAAACCTGTCTCCAGGGGCATGCCTTCCATTGCAACCAAGGTATGTAGGAGAATGGGGTAATTTCCCCTTAGAAAACTTCGTGTGAAACTGCATCTTGCTGAAATTTGCAGAAGGAAGCCATATTAATAGGCGATAGCTAACGAGACAAACCTCTAGAGGTTCCATTTTGATCATCATGATCTTGCATAAATTTTTTAATGCTGATTTTTTGTAAGAACCCTAAGTGTGTGTTTTCTTGGACAGCTGTTCTAGGTGAGAAGCTCCTCTTTCCTGATTCTCCCATAGCTGTTTACAACTTATGAAACTTGGTACTTCCGGTTTTTGTTTGTTCACAAACCGTTGTGAGGATGATTTAGTGACTTGATCTTGGCATAATTCTTCTGAAAGGATTCAAGTTGTTTTAACTAACAAAGCCATCTTTCCATCTAGCCTCTATGGCCATAGTCAGTCCTCGTGCTATTATTACTATATTTAATGATCCAATCTATTGGTGTGAAACGTTTAAGACATTATGCTTATGTATAATCCATGTTCTTACTCAATACCCAAGTATTTTCATTGTGTGTGTGGTGTTGTAGTAATCAATGTGTAAATAGGATGCCATGGATAATTTGCTTGATAAGTGTGAAAACACATTTGTGAAATCATTCTTGTGAAGTGCGAATGCTATCTCTCAATCAAGACAGAGCACTAAAGTTATGAGTAATCTCTTCACATTGAAGTTTGATCGACAAAAATCTCTCCTTTGAGGAGCTTTGAAAGTAGGAAAATACGAGTTAATCTGTTTGTACTAAAATTTTGAAAAGAACATAAAAAATGTAGACATTGCATGGTCTAGTATGGCGGAGACTCAACGCAGTGTCTCCAAGATTTATAAGAAATGAAAGCGTTGCTTTGGTATTCAAGAACAAGATAATGAAATTGAATCTCTCTTTGAGGGTTGATATTCATATCCATGCCACGGCCATGTGAATTCCATGTGAATTCTAGTCCTTCTCACAGCCATGTTGGGTAGGTCCTACAATCAAATCAATTGTTTTGAGAGAGTACATTTCGAATAGAAAGCTCGTTGAGAATCTTGCCTTTGCTCCTTAGCCAAATGTGGATACTTACCCAATGCATCTTTTTTTAACTCGGGCATGTCATGCGCAATCCTACACCATGAAGTTCTTAAACAAGATGTTGCTTTCATGTTTTTAGGATGGGATCTTCCCAAGAAAGGTTTAAATCTTTTGGGGTGGAGTCAAGCATGGTTCTTTGTTGTTGCTATTGTAGTTTTCTCCTCTATCAAAGCAGTTTGTGTCAATGAAGCTCTACAACATGAACTTTTGATTTTTACAAGTGGCAGATCATGGAGTACCTTTTTTGCCCTCTTAAGAAGGGCGGTTCATCTCATTGAGCTCATTTTCAAGCTCTTCTTTAGCGCCTTTGCCTTGATACAAGAGTCAAGATCTATCAATAGGCTAATTCACATTCAAGATCCTTCACGATAGTAGTTGCTTAGCTTTTGATCTCTTAGGAGAACTCATCGTCTATAGTGGTTGTCTAGAAAAGCCATTTTTATCCTCCACTGCGATGATAACTCCTAAAAGCCCTTTGTGACTTGTTGAAGATTGATTCATACTAGATAGATTAAATTCCTCATCCAAAGATTGTCTTCTTTTTATTAGTTGCAGATCTTGTCTTGTCTTTTGGTCCACATCCCAGGAGAGAAAAGTTGAAATTATCTGACATGTATTTGTGCAAGGTTGTAGAGCTACTTAAAGCTCATTTCATGAATAACAATCATGTTTGCATCACATCTCTCTTGTCTATGGTGAGCTTGTGATGGGTTAGCAAACTACTCAAGATCGTGTTCATGAGTCCAAGTTAATCTATATTGGAACCTAATTCGCTTGAGTGATAATCTAGCCTACACACACTCACTTGTGTACATGATGTTTCTCTTTCATCCACTTTGGATAGCACGATCCCATTCCCATCACTTTTTGATCATGAAAGCTTGCAAGCTGCCCAAAGTAACCATGCTTCATGACATGTGCAACCCTACCTCGGTAAATATTTAATATCTAAAGTTCTTGTGGTTGATGCCCTTTTAAGGAGCTAGAGTTTATATCACCTTGATCCCTCTTTCTTTGATCTTTGTGTTCATCATGGCCATCACTGCCAACGTATTTATTACAATCATCATGCTCTGTGTGTCCTTCGATTAATGCATCCTTGTGGCTACGATCCTTTCTATATTCAAATTTTATCCTTTCTGTCACGGTCTCTTTGTCTTTCATACTTCTCTCATGTCGATCATGTCTACTGTCATAAAATCTAATATCTAACCAACCCAAATGATTTTCTCATATTAAACTGATCATTTAATGTGGGATAATAAACGGGAACAAGGGTTAGAATATACACATGTGCTTACGGATCTATCTCAACACGGGGCCAATGGTAAAGGGGTCCAAATGAGAGATGGTATGTCAAAGAGCATTGCTACCTAATGGAGCTTAAAAGACCTTAGGGTTAGCTTCATTAAAGACCTCCAAACGTTATTGTTAAAAAGTCTTTTGACCTTACGCAAGTTAAGGCTAACCTCGAGGTGGAAATCGTACCCAAGCATGAGGTGCTAAGACGCTTAAAGTGGTTGTCGGAACCTTGTCCAAATCTTGAGGTGATTTTTATGCTTAAATGACGAAGGTTTTTGAAATGTGAAATTCAAAGATAAGTTCTCTAGAGACACGAACATCCATGCTTGATTGACTAAGGCTTGAAGTATTCAATTCAAAACAAAAGAAGCATAAAGGACATATGCTTGCTTGATTGAATAAGTCCTTGAAGCATTCCATTCAACCAAATGACTTAATAAGCATAAAAGACACACGTTCAAATGATCCTCTACGTGTGGCTCTCATGATGTGCTTGAATGCTATTGGTTAGGTTTTAAAGGGGTCCAATAAGAATTTAGATACATAAAAATAAATAATTAAGTTCTTTCTCTCAAAAGAGGAAAAAGAGAACACATGTCCAAAGGAAATAATAAAATAGAGAGAGAGAGAGAGAGAGAGAGAGAGAGAGAGAGAGAGGGGTGGACCAAGCATGAGAGGGGAGGTATACTCTCCCACACACACACACACATTCTCTCATTGTATGGAGTGCAAAATGCAAGAGCTTCATCACCTTCTCCAAGTTTGTTGAGAAATGGAGAGCCTACACCAACACTCTTGGCTATGGAATGCAAATCCAACCAAGAGCCATGCTTCAATGCTCAAGCTTACCATCTTCTTCATCTTCATTACTATGATATTATGCTATGCTAAGCAAGAAGAGTGATGATAAGTGAGGGACTATTTCTTTCTCCTATGGAATGTTTCTTCTTCCTCTTCCCTACCCTCATTTCCCTCCACCTTCAAAGGTGTTTGAGGCCTAGGGACTGAGGCTTGGGAAAGAATGCTTTTTGTATGGTTTATGTTAAGATCGTGATGCATGAAGCTTTCCATCTTCATAGCATCACCAAGGTCACAAGGAACACAAAGATTGTATTGTAACAAAGTCTCTCTTGATGGGAGAATCTATAATACAAACGCCTTTTGGAGGGGGGACAGGTTCCAAGTAAATCCGGTCCTCATTTATTGTCATGTTCTCTAATACT
The DNA here is from genome assembly GCF_014529385.1 of Adiantum capillus-veneris. Lineage (NCBI taxonomy): Eukaryota > Viridiplantae > Streptophyta > Polypodiopsida > Polypodiales > Pteridaceae > Adiantum > Adiantum capillus-veneris. The sequence goes on from NC_140937.1 coordinate 48,523,464, forward strand.
CTCTCTCTTGCAAAAGTATTGTTCATGCCAAGTTAATTAAGTACTATGTTTATGTTGCTACCATCAATTAAGTTCACCCTCCAAGTTCTCAAAGTAATTTCACAAAAATGCTCACTCTAATTCTCTTAATTCCGTTATTCTCAAAGTTCATAGGCCATTTGCATCACATTGGTATCATAGCATTTGGTTTCTCTTTTCTTGCTTAAGAAGAGAGGTCCTTAAGTAGCCTATTAATGATTGATTTTGTTAATTATATTAGGGTAAGTGGGATTGGGATCTATTATCGGTTTTGTTGAGCCCACTATGTGGGATATGGTGCACACCTCGGGAGCTTTGGTCTTAATAATGGAGTCTTCTTAGACTTGCCTATGGCTTTATCATTATTGAGCCATAAGAAGTCCGAAAGGAGCTATCCCTCAGCGACTTCGCTATGTTAGACCCACTCCACTACTCTCTATAATTAACCAATTCGAGCTGTGAGTGTAGATACTTAAGTGCCTATTTTGAAACGCTAAGAGGAGTAGTAACTAAGGTTTTGAATTGCCAACGCATACGCTAAGTAAACACATAAGTTTAATTAACATCTAACAATAACCAAGAGAGTAGAATGAACATTGATAACTTTGATTTTGTACATGAAGGTGCTAATGATGATGCCCCCATGTTTGTTAATTATCTTGTTACTAGGTTGCAACAAGCTATGGGCAACTCCGCTTTGCAAGCTAAAGTTACTCAACAACTTCATGCTTATGGGATTTCCTTTCCTCTCCAAGAGGAGGGAGAGCTTAGGAGGTCTCTTGATGAGACCCCCAAAAGAATACTCTCTCCCATACGAGAGGAGGAATCCAAAGATCAAGAAAGTAATGAATCCCTAAGTTCCTCCCAAGATGGGCTCCACGAAGAAGGCGAACTAAATGATCGCCAACTCCTCCCAAGAGGAAACGGTTAACCCATAGTCCTTCTCCTCGTCACTCCAAAAGGGAAGAGAGGAAACAAAGGAAGAAAAGGGCAAGAAAGAGGTCACCCTCTTCTCCCTCTTCTTCACCTTCCTCCTCTACCGATGAAAGCTATGGCTATTCTCCTATAGAATACAAGAGGGGAGGACATCGCAAATCTTACCCTGCATGGCAAAGGTCAAAAAAGCTAAGAAGTTCAGAGAGGGAGGAAAGAGTATCTCTTTTCTCACCTATGATGGCACCTTTGGTGCTACCGACAAAGTATTGGCCTTCATCCAACAATTTGATGCTGCCTTTGGAGACGAGGGCTTCATGGAGTCCTCCAAGCTACGCCATGTAGCTATGCACTTCCAAAAATCGTCTAGTCAATGTGGGCTAGCCTTCGTGGCAATGGAGAAGCCCCAAAGACATGGAAAACTCTACGAGTTTCCATCATGAAGCAATTCCTTGCAAGCGATGCAAAGGACAAAGTGCTAACCAAATGGCAGAGTTTGAGGCTTCTTTCTCATAAGTCTATCCACAAATATGTGGACAAGTTTTGGGATTTACATCTCAAGGCTACTGTCTTTCAAAAGATAGACTTCGCCGACCAAAAGCAACAATTTTGCACGGGATTACCTGAAGAAAGGGCCGAGTATGTCAACTCCGAACGGCCTAGTTCTATCACCGAAGTAATCCACCACACCATGTTGCTTCTCGGATCAATTTCCAACAAGGGGCGAGACGGAATGTCAAACCCATGAAAACAAAGACAAAAATGATGCAAAGGGAAAAACCAATGCCCAAAATTCTTCCCAAGGCACTTCCTACAACAACAACAATAGGTCCAAGGACAAGGGAGTTTACAAAGGTAAAAACAAACTCTCTCATGAAGAGCTTGAAGATTTTCGCAAGGACCATAAGTTTTTAAGTGTGGGGAGCAAGGACATGGCTATCGTTCTTGCCCTAAGAAAAATGCTTGCGATGAGACTCCTAGGGCTTCCACCATCGAAGCTCTAAAAGAGGATGCTCATTGCAAAGGATCATCTCTCTCCTATGCTTGGCGAAAGGTAAGGGAGCATGATGCCTTCATTTTATTTGACCCTGGCTCTACTCACAACTTCATATCAATGAAGTTGACCACCAAGTTGGGCATTCAAGCTTTTGAGATGGGAGATATTGTAACAGCTGATGCAGCTTTCAAGGGACAACAAGCCTCCGTTACTCCCTTGATTGGGAAGTTGAGGCTTCATCTCCAAAGTTATGTCGACAAAGAAGACCTTTTCATCTCCCCTCTCCAACATGAGGATGCTATCCTAGGGGCGCTATGGTTTGATCGCATGGCTGCCAACATGAAGTTCCCTAAGAGGAGAATCTACTTCACCTATAGGGGAAGGAATATGTATATAGATACTAATGAGTCTGGTCGTACTATACCACTTGTAAATCCTCTTGCCCTTGATAAATCAATGAAGAGCCGAGTTTCTGCGTACACGATTTTTGTCAAGAAGTCCCTAAAAGGTCCTAACGTTTCATCAAAGGTGAATGGTAGGAATCAAGAAGAGTTAGACTTGTCTAACTTTCTAAAAGGATTCCCAAGTTGTGCTCATCGATGATATCCCTATGGACTTACCTCCAAAACGAGGGGATGATGACCATCGAATTGAGCTCCTATCAGGAAGCTCATTGCCTAACAAACCTCCTTATTTCCCAAGCTCAACAAGAGGAGATCCTGAGGCAAGTACAAGAATTGGTAGACAAAGGGATGGTGAGCTCCTCTCCCTTTTGTTGTTGAGTCCTTTTAGTGCAAAAGAAAGATGGAACATACTGCATGTGTGTGGACTATCGCGCACTAAACCATATCACTATCAAAAACAGATTTCTCGTACCTCGGGTAGAAGATCTATTTGATAAACTACAAGGCTCTACCTACTTCAGTAGGATTGACCTTAAAAGTGGCTATCATCAAATAAGGATAGGAGGAAGATATCCTAAAGACCGCCTTTCGTACAACGTTTGGTCTTTAGGAATATCTAGTTACGCCTTTTGGCTTGAACAATGCACTTGCCACATTCAACCGTTTGATAGAGAAAATATTTAGACCCCACCGCAAGTTCACTGGAGTGTTCTTTGATGTTATCAACATCTACTCCAAGTCCTTGGAGGAACACAAGCAACATCTCCAAGTGAATTTTCAAGCATTGAGGGAGAACAAGCTTTTTCTCAACCAAAAGAAAAGCGAATTTTTCCTTCAAGAGATTCAATACTTAGGTCATATTATCTCTCAAGATGGTATTCATATGGATCCATTGAAGTTAGAGGTAATAAAAGCATGGCCTAATCCAAGGAATCTACATGAGCTAAGAAGCTTTATTGATATGTGTGCATACTATAGACGCTTCATAGAAAAATTTTCTCAAATAGCACGACCATTACATGACTTAACAAAGAAGAACGTTAAGTATTCATGGACTGCTAAGGAGCAAAAATCTTTTGACAAGCTCAAAGAGAAGCTTACCTCTCAACCAATCCTCATGCTTCCGGGTCTCTCAAAACCATTTGAGGTCCAATGTGATGCTTCTGGTGATTGCCTTGGAGCAGTCTTGCTTCAAGAAGGCCATGCCATAGCATATGAGAGCCGAAGGCTCAATACGGATGAACAAGTCTTGGGCATTTATGAAAAAGAGCTTTTAGCTGTTCTACATGCCCTAGACACATGGAAGCACTATTTATTGGGGACTCCATTCATTTTACGAACAGACCATCAAAGTCTCAAGTACTTCATGATGCAAACAAAGCTTTCCGACAAACAAATGAGGTAGAAATTTTTTTTTTCCCAATTTAATTTCCACATTGCTCACATTGCTGGTAAGCACAATCAAGTGGTTGATGCACTTTCACGACGACAAAAGTTAATGCTGTGTTTATAGCAACTCACAATGATCTATCTTCTATGATAGATGAGTATGCGACTGACCCTGACTTTAAAGACATAATGTCATCCTTTGCTTTAGAGAAGAAAGAGGAACCATTCACCTTGCATGATGGTTATCTTCTCCATGAAAATAGGCTATGTGTTACCCACTCCCTTTGTGAGAAAGTCATGTATGAATCCCATGCTCCTCCCTAATGCGGGGCATAGAGGCATTCAACCTACTCTTCGAGGACTAGAGACGTACTTTTATTGGCCTACCATGAAAGTGGACATACAAGAGTATGTTTCAAAATGTGCGTGTATGCCAAAAGACCAAGTATGATAGAGGGAAGCAACCTGGATTACTCCAGCCATTGCCAATCCCTAATTCACCATGGGAGAGTATATCCATTGATTTTATCTTTGGATTATACAAGTCTATCCATGGGAATACGGGAATATGGACAATAGTCGATAGGTTTAGCAAGCAAGCACACGTTATCCCTGTCAAGAAGACTATTAAGGCACACCAAATGGCAACTCTCTTCATATCCCAGATTTTCAAACACCATGGATTGCCAACATCCATCATGTCAGATAGAGATCCTAGAATGACTAGTAATTTATGGAAAGGTCTCTTCGAAAATCGAAGTACAAGATTGAATTTCTCTTCGGCCTATCATCCACAAACAGATGGCCAAAGGAGATAGCCAATCTTACGATTCTTGATCTACTAAAGACCTATGTGACAAAAGTAGATCAACGCTCACAATGGGAAAAGTACTTACCTCTTGTAGAGCATGCGTATAATAATACTATCCATACTTCTACGGGAAAAGCACCTTTTGAAATCATAGAGGGAAGACCTAAAAGTCCCTTGCTACTTAAAGTACATGGGAAGGTTTTCACTGCAGATGAGTATAGCAGTGACCTGAAGCATCTTTTCAAAAGATTAAGGAGGCTATATCTATCTCTCAACTAAGGCAAAAAGCTGCTGCTGACAAGCACAAAAGGGCCTTAACGTTCAAAGAAAATGATTGGGTCTTAAGTTTCCTAAGGCTCGATTGTTCATGCCAAATTAATTAAGTACTATTTTTATGTTGCTACCATCAATTAAGTTCACCCTCCAAGTTCTCAAAGTATTCTCACAAAAATGATTGCTCTAATTCTTTTAATTCCGCTATTCTCAAAGTTCATAGGCCATTTGCATTACATCTACCTTGAACTCCATCATCATGTCGATCATGTTTGTTGCGATCTCTATTGTTGTCTCTTCTACGACTTCGACCCTCGTGTCTATTGTTGCGTTCACTTCTGCTATCATTTCTATCATCACCACTTCTTCCTTGTTGCCCATCTTCTTTCAACTCAGCCTCATGCTCAAGCTCGTTTTGTAGTTCTTTGATGCTCCCTCTATCATCAAGGACCAAAATTCCGTGTTTCTCCTTGTCTACTGTCTAGCTTTTAGGGGGAAGAATAGCATGAATGTTGGTGAGAAAACTTAATCTGAAGTACTCGAAAAGCTCAACGCCATAACCTTAACCCATACCCCTCTTGATATTTCTTCACAACATGTTTATATTGGCAATTATACGTGGCCAATCCCTTCCTTTCAATCATGAAAGCCTGCAAGCTGCACAAAGAAACCATGTTCCATGACATGTGAATAGCTCAAGTTCCTCTGGTTAATGCCCTTTTGAAGAGCTAGGATTTATATAATCTTGATCCCTTTTGCTCTGGTCGCTATGTTGATCATTTTTGTCACTGCCAGCATATTCGTTATATCTATTTGTGTGATCATCATGATCTCTGATTATTTCATCCTTGTGGCTAGATGATCACCCTCTCTGTGACTCCTTTGATCATTTCATCCTTGTGGCTACGATCCCTTATATATTGAATTTTCATCCTCTCTGTCACGGTCTCTTCGTTTTTCAAACTTCTTGAATGCCGATCATGTCTACCGGACTGATCTCCATCATTGTGTTGATCGTGTCTATTGTGATCTCCATCATCATCTCTTTTGTGACTTCTACCATCGGGTAGACTGTCACGCAACGATGTCATTTCACGATGGCCGCCCCCTAAGACAATTTTAGAAAGCTGATTACTTTTATGATATGTACTTGGTAAGCCTAATGTTGGCATGATCTACATCGTTCCCCTCAATGCAAATCGCAAGGCCAGGAGCCTGGCACATGCTTTTGAAGTTGTTACGCATCAACACTGAAGGCCTTGTTTAAAAAAAAAAAAACCTTTCAATCCTTTTACTAGAGTGCAACCTTGGTGCATCATGCCTATGGCAGGAACTTCAGAAATTGAGGTAGCCAAGGACACAAGTTCAAAGTGGCACCACAAGCAGTATAGATGGAGCCAGAAAGTAGTCCGAACTGCCATTCAATAAGCAAGACTGCAGACAAGGAGAAACACAAATGAAGCATTTAGATTCAGCCTTTTCTAGGCAATCTGTTTTGATGACAGAGAGATGAACTGTAAAAGGAGCTTTAGTAGGTTCTTCCCGTAGTTTATGACAAAGAGATAGAGGGAGCGGAAGATGATAACGAGTATTCCAAGTTTGATAGCTAGATTTTGACCACTTTCACATCGTCGCTATATGTGGTCGGTATGCTATTCCCTAGGGCTAGAGACTTTCTCTTGGCATGGCCGCCATTCTCGCCGTCATCATGATGCTTGAGTCGGCGCTTTTGTCAAACTCACCCAACAGCATGATTGAGCAAAGGGAGCACAAGAAAGGGTGCACCATGCTGCATAAAATAAGAGGGGTGCATGATGTGGATGCAGAGTATGACGACATTGTGCAAGCAACAAGGCGACATGGCAAGTGGAGCATCCATTGTGCAACATACTGCAAAGAAGGTACCGATCGCATCTGGTGATGGCCATCATGATTCCATTCTTCCAACAACTGACAGAGACTATTTCAATCATGTTCTACGGACGGGTTGAAGAGGCTCATGGCAGCAACGCGCTTCACTAGGTTGCAGCGGGGCTTTTAAATTGAGTGCCCTAGTACATTGCACACAATGCTGCCTAAATCGGATTAAGAACCTAAGTAACCATTGATTATTAGGAAGGCATTCCCCATGGTATTAAGAGAAGATCTGTAACGCCTAGCTTGGTCAAACTAGCTTAGCTGGACTGCTTGATTTTTAAACCTAGACAAGTGATTATGACAAAAAATTACATTGAATTTACTCTTTGATACTAAGAAAATGCGCCGAATATTATGCTACCAATCACAATTAAGACAAACATGGATGTAAAAAAGATAAGGGGCAATGCTAAATGGACAAGAAATACCTGTTTGTGTTGATGATCGCGCTTGGTTTGAAGAGTGAACGAGAGAAAGATTCCATGAAGGTCCAAATCCTAACCACATCAACACCTTCCTGTACACACTATGAAACACAAGAATACCTATAGGAGGCACATCAGTGGGAAGAAAGAACTTTGCTAATCACTAAAATCTAAAACAGAAACACTCCTATTGTACTAATCCTACCTACCCTCCATCACTCGAGTGATGAGGATCAAAGGTGTTTGATGATATAGGTTTTTGTTTCACTGTACCGGATGTGAATTGTAGGTCTGGGTCAATGTTTTGACTTTTATTGTGCATACTCGTTTGCTAATTGCTCTTGCTCTTTACTATTTTTGTTTTTTTTGAGTATAAGGCTTTATATATACATTCCCTAAGATTGGAGATTGAGAGGTCAGGGAGGAAGGTTGAGAGGGAAGCAAGTGAATGATGGATGCCAACAAACACTCCCCCCTTCCTTATGTAGAGCATACCTTTTGGAATGATGTTGTCACCTTTTGAAACCGGTTGTTCCAAGTTGTTATGGGTGAAGACTTTGACCAATAATTTTCGGCCGCCCATAGGCAATATTAGGGTCTATATCTTCCTCACAGCCTTCCAAACAAGTAATGGATGACTCACAACCCACTTGATTCACAGAAGTGTTTCTTAGATGTGGTGGTTGCGGTCCTAGCACTAGAGGTGGTAAGGGTGTTGTTTGAACAATATTTTGGGCCCTAGGGACCACGTGTTGTGACGTTTGTTCAAGAGGTGGGGCCGGCATCAATGCAGGCACTCGAGGTGTGTCTTTCCATGCTAAGGTTGGTCTATTGGCCATCGCGCACTTAAATACTATGCAATCCTTAGCTTGATGACCATATCTTCCACATGCATTGCAGTTCCCATTGAATTTTACTCTAAAAGTAGGACATTCACTGGTACTATGCGGTCTGTAGCATACTGAGCACCATTGTTGCTCCCTTCTTGGATACATATGATTGTTTTGCGGAGCACAATTGTCTCTAAGACTCTCTTGAATGGCCTTGGTGAGATTTGCTAAAGTCACCTCAAATCTCTTTGGCTCCTTAGGAATAGGCTTTAGGGTCATTGGTTGATGCCCCGATGCTTGCGAGCTAATAGATTTAGGCTCAATAGACACTCTTTCTCCTTGAATCATTAAATTATCCTCCAATTGGATCGCATTGGTGGTGACAGCTTCCCAAGTGGTGATACCTTTAATGACTAGGCAATTGTAGATATCCTCATGTCGTAATCCCCTAATGAATCTATCATAATTGATTATTATTGAAGCGCTCATTTGGATTACAACAAGAATTCAAATGCTTCAAGCGACTAATAAAGTCTCTCACTTACTCTCCTTCCTCTCATTGGGCTTTCTGGAGTCGAGAGGCTACACCCCAAAGCACTCCCTCTCGTATGTATTCTTTTAAGAACAGTCTCCTAAGAGTAGGGTAATTTGTTTTTTCTTCCACCCTTAGGGTTCTATACCAATCCCCAGCCTTTCATCTGAAGGTTAGTCTTAAAGCATTACTCTTATGCAGGTCATTCTGTTCTCCTAAAGAATCACATATTTGTTCAAACACTTTGATATGCTTTCTCGCATCCTCGTCTCCACTAGATTTTTGTGTGAGCTTGGCTATTTGTACCGCCTTACTTCTAGGTTTTGTATCACGCGTGTTACGCATATTCTCAGCAATAGATCGACCGATAGCTTGAGCAAATGTTGCCAAGTCACCTAAGTGAGCAAGAACCGTGGGTGGAGGTGCTTCGGAGACTACATGTGGAGTAGATATTGGCATTGGGCTTGGCGCATAGGAAGCCCTTGGGTTCCACGTTTGGTACGGTGTTGTGTCATGTGGTGGTCCAAAGTTCATATGTGTGGCCCTAGGCATAGCAGACATCGGATATGACATGCTAATGCTAGCCGGTATGGTCCCATGGAAATAAGAACTTGGGTGTTGTGGTTATGGAGCATAGGTTGTTGAAACAATGGGAGGGGTAGGGACTACATGAGTACGAGGACCTATAGGTGTATACGATTGGTACACACTTGTAGGTACTATTTGCAGGCATTGAGCTACCATCTAGCGGTGCTTTACTAACACATGAGGTCCATGGTGTGTTTCTTGGAATGCCCATCATTGGGGTAGGCATGGTAGCCGTGGTGTTATCAAGGGAAACATGAGCTACACTTGGAAAAGTAAAGCTATCACTTGTGGGCTGAGATTGCACCGAGACCCTTGGCGAAACAACATATGGAGGATCCATCAGACTTACCGAGGGAGTCTCCATTTGCGATAAGGTTGGTTGTTTAGCCTTCCCTGTATCCAAGAATCTCATGAGACCTGTTGAAAGCATGTGGATCCCCTTGGTCTATCTCTCTAGCTCAATAACCCTATGGATGACCTCACAAACTCTTTGTTGTTGATCCTCCACACTAGTAGCACCCGTTGTGGATTGTAGAACATCTAACCAACCCACGTGATAGGTGTGACCTGTGTATAGGTCGGTTAGAGTTTTCGTTTGTAGTTCGTACTCCCAGTTCTCATTTAGGAACGCTCCATCTAGGCTTGAGGTGCTAGGGGTGTCCTTTGAACTAGATGCAATGTGGATCTCTATGGGTTGACCCTCAGTGGTTCCTAAGTCAGGAGCACTCGATTGCTCTCCTAGCAAGGATATTGACATAGGAGCTTTCGCTTTTAACTCTCTTCATCACTCCGCCTTGCGTAAGCTCTCAATTTTCATTTCCCTAGCCGCAATGATATATTGCTCAACCTCTTGCACTTCGGCAAGGCAGGCTTCTACCATCAGGTAATATAACCTTGAAGGGAAATAGCTCTAAAGAGTCAGGGGGTGCAGTGAATGGAGTATTCACGTGCACACTCTCGAAGAGCATAGGGTCTACATTGGTCATGAATGGCGAATTTACTTCCCCACTCTGCTCATTTACATCGTTAGCTTCATGTTCGGAGCGAGTGGCTCTACTAAAGGTTTCCTTTAAGCGGCTAAGCACGCTTGGCACGGACCGTGGACCCATGGCATGCATGTCTTGGCTTGAGCTATTGGGATTAGGCATCGGGAAACCCTCCATGATGTTGTAGTCAGAGGAAGAGTCACTAGCCGGTATGTTTGGGTCTTGGTATGTACTACCTTGGGTCCCTGCCGAGGGCACGGAACCTAAGGTAGGTGGATATTGAGAACTTGCGTAAGTCGAAATGCTCTCTAGTTGCTTGGCCTCTAGCACACAACCAGAGCATGGATGCATGTGCCTTTGGCACCCTACAAGCATCGGCAAATAACCTTGAAGGTTAACCGCTTACTTTTTTAGGCGTCCATTTTCACTCGTTTTTTGACGTTTTTTAATGTTTTTTAATGATCGGTTTTTGGATCAGAGCGTGTGATAGCTCGAAACAAGCGTATCGCTCAAGGGGTTGTGGTGTGCTTTACAGCACAACGTTCGGTTACCCGAAGCTTTGTTGGTCCTCAAAAAGGTCAATTTTTACCTACGTGTGAGGCTAAAATACGTAATTTTAAAGGGGGGCTGAGGCCTGCGCCTGAGCGTGGGCTTGGGATTGGATCCGGGTTTGGGTCTGGGAGATATTCCCAATCCCGGTACTACCTTAAGAATTTATTTATTTTTATTTTTTTTTGTTTTTTCGGATAAGGACGTTGCGGCCGCATTGTGCGCGCGACCACACACACCTCTAACCTATATACTTACAACTAATTGAGCTACTGTTACACACCAACACACTACTACAACATCTCATTAGCTAAGAGAACTACTTACTGTACTTTACACAGAACTAACATTATGGATCTACTACCTTAATCCTAACACCTTATCACAGAGAAAACACCTTATGAACAGAAAAAACACAGTACCTTTCAATACCTTATTAACAAAACAATACATAGTAGCAAAACAAACTCCTTCTTAACACACACACCTTCCTTCTCTACCTTTCCTACATTTCAAAATGCACCACAAAGTAGCATAGAGTGCTACTCGAGCTTAATGTAGGGCATTCCCCGGCAACGGCGCCAAAAATGTGCGCGTCTATCGCACGTGTCAATGCAAGGGACTTGCCAATACACTGTGTGTGAGCCACAAATGGCTCCAAGCACACAACCAGACTAATCTAGCAAGCTCAAGAGAGCAAGGGTGTGTCACTCACTGCCCTACGCTCGCCTTCGTGGAGGATTCCTCACTGCGAAGAAGAAGAAGCTGCCGCTGCGCCACGCTCAACCGCTTCGCCACCGTCGTGCCATTGTCGCAATGCTCGATCTCTCTCTCTCTCTCTCTCTCTCTCTCTCTCACGCATACACACACACACAAGGAGATAAAGAAGAAGAAGATGGAGATGGAGCAAGAGCACTCTTCAGTTGCACAAATGAGAGAATGAGTGATTTTTAGGTTTAGGTGACTTTTCTATGAGCTCGCCCCATTCACACTTGGGCGCCCATACTTAACCAACTAACCCTTGAATGTTCCTGTTAGAGTGCACCTCTTAACGGCGATCACTCTTACCCTTTTCCTATTGGATAGATAAGCACGGTCCCTGACTCTACCAAATAAATAATACGGCATCTGTCGTAGGTGACAGGAATGTGCCTGAGGGTTAACAAACACTATATGGATGGTAGGTATAAGTTAAAATGGTTTTAAGTAGGATATGGATAACAACTGGTAGTTTTTTTTGACATTTGTAATACTCATTCAAGGCTAACAAATCTATTGTCACATTTATATGGATGTAGGTGATGACTCTATCTTTACTTAGGATCTTTTAGGATTTGTTGTTGTCCATCAATGTTGAGCTTGGCTTCTTTCGCTTCAGAATAAGTTGTTCTTGACTATCTTATACACAAAATACTAAAATGATACCTCATTCTCACTGTGATGGGTACAAAAATGAATCAAAGGTTGAGTTTTTTGTGTGCTAATCATTATCCTTTGTTTAAAGCCAGCTGTCTTTTAGCTGTCTTTAAAACTGTTATGTTCTTTTGTGTGTAAGTATAAGTCTAGAAACAACAACACATACGTCCTAAACACAATCCCAGAAACCTGGGAAACTAGAACACTAGCTTTGGATATTTTTGTCTATAGGCTTTGATGGACCCATTGTCTATAATTCCTTGCTAGATTGACAAGTGGTAGGTGGTCTTTCCTTGTCTATAGATTGGATTCCTACTCACAACAACTATTGTAGTCTTTGACTCTGCTGGTTTTAGGTTGCACGTTAATCCAAAATTACTTACCCTTGTGTAATTATTTCGATTCTTATAATTTCAAGAATATTTTACCTATAAATGAACTACCCTTGGATGGACGGTTCATTTGAGGACTATCCATAGAAACTAGTCAAAGCATGGAAAACTTCTATAACTGACTATGAACGACATCCATACTATTCTCTACTGGCTAACAAAGCCTTAAAACTCCGACTAGAGTATAATCCTCTCTGTTAACATTTTCACTTATAGCTCCGATGAGACTGATAGATTTTCTCATATGATATATCTCTTTGGCTTCAAACTTGACTATTCTATTCTCATCAACTTGATGAGGCAGTAGGCCTATACTCAATTGGCCTATTGCTGACTCATTAAGTATGGTGCCTATGTTAGGGTGGGTGCGTGCACACGCATGCACACACACAAACATGTCACTTTCATGTGCGGCATACTCTTCTGAGAATGGATACTTGCTGATATTTAACACTACATGGATGGTAGACTTGCTTGCTCTTCCCTTTGTCTTTCTAAAGGCATCACAAACGTACACAAGGCTTCTTCCACTTCACTGACAATTTTCTAGTACCACAAAGTGAGTGATTTGATGAAGGTGCATCCAATCAAGTAGGACTAAGGCCGCTCCTTGATGTTAAATTTCAAGTACAACCATGACTCTAGGATCTACAAGTATCATTGATCATGCATTGTTTCTTGATGTAGGGAAGGCACAATGTTTGTCAATGAAGAGAAGGAAATCCAACCCAACGAGGGTTCATTGCTTCCACCCAAAGGTCTTCACTTCCTAATGGCCCAATTCGTGCCTTTTTGTATATGGTTTCCTTGCATGTCACCTTTAAGCATGTTTTATAAATAGTAATGTACTTGCTCCTAGAATCAACACCGATTGGCTCTTTTGAGGGGTTTTTCAAGTAATAGAACTCAACAAGCTTTTCTTACGCGCACACGTGCACGTGCGCGCACACACACACACACACACACACACACACACACACACACACACACAGAGAGAGAGAGAGAGAGAGAGAGAGAGAGAGAGAGAGAGAGAGAGAGAGAGAGAGAGAGAGAGAGAGAGAGAGTACACGTGACCAATCATGAGACACATTGAATGCTTCTTGTCCTCCTTGATATAGTGAAAATATCATGAAAGCTACACAAATTGTTTCTCCTCCAATGAAAAATTATTGCAAATGAGCTAGAAATTGCTTTTCCAACAAGCAATGTTTAGATTAAAAGAGTAATTATATCCAAGACTTTTTCTAACAATAGTTTAAACTTCTTGAGATAAATATAATTCTAGAATTTTAGCCAAGCCTTGAAAAGGGCAGTAATGACCAAGGCTAAGTAATCACATGATTTTATGAATGAAGTAAAGATATCCAAGACTAGCTATTTGATGACTCTGAATAAGCAATGAAAACGCTCGTAGATCTCATAGTATGTTGTGCTCCTCTATCTCTAGCTCTCTTTGGAAACCCTAGCATAATCTCTCCTCTGGGGGTATACCTTTGTATCGGTCAGTCTCTATCTCCAATTGTTGAGATGAGGTGCGTAGCTAACCAATAACACATCTAATGCCATGAGATAGGTGGGTGTTCATGTAATTGGGTCATGAGATAAATCCATCATTTGTTGGCCAAATAAGATAATCTCGATAAAAATCCATCTTCGTCCCCAACTCATGTGACAAAGACAACCAAGTCCTCCAAGTATCCAACTGATATTTGTGCAAACCAACATGAAGTATCACCTCACTGCCAGTTGTCGTGAGGACTCAAGCACTAGTCATGAATATCTGTTGCATGTGTCTCCCATGTGCTATGAATGGAAGACACTGATCTAGAAAGAGCCTCCACTACAATTGGTGGTGCGCTCATCTTAGCTTTGATAATCTCATGTGGCACTAAGGCTTTCACCCAAATTAGCTTGGAGATCATGGATACAAGTGGTCTCTCCATGGATCTCCATCCATCAAGCAAGAGGAGAGAGTGTGTATGTGAGACAGGAGGATAGGATGATTGTGATGGCAATTCTGAATCCGGGACATGGTGAAAAGGACGGATATGGGCCGGCAAAGAAGATGGAGGGGGTATGGATTTTCATAAATCCTACCACCTCTGTGTGTGAGAGCAACCCCCGATTGGCTCTCCACCTTGCAACCAATGGAGCTCTCCTATCTGTTGCATCAATATATCAATTTGCACATGAGAGAGATAGAGAGAGAGAGAGAGAGAGAGAGAGAGAGAGAGAGAGAGAGAGAGAGAGAGAGAGAGAGAGAGAGAGAGAGAGAGAGAGAGAGAGAGAGAGAGAGAGAGAGAGAGAGAGAGAATCCTAACACTGAAGCTACAATTGTTGCAAAGTTGCAAAGCTGCAAAATAATCGAGGACACATTGGGTATAAAAACAACCATCTGGTAAGGAAACGAGATTAAGCGGAATTTTTTTGGAAATTATTTTTATAAAATTGGCACTGTAATTACGCCAAGGAGCACAAAAAAGTCATAATTATGTCGAGGCATCACAATGTAACATAGTTTAGTCACGGTCACATCAGTTGCCGAAATATTGTCCAATTAGTCAATTTTTGGTGTTAAAAATAAGAAAAATAGGGGGTTTTGACCACCCAAAAGCAAAATCCTTGTTTATAGCAAAGTTCCTAAAAGCTTGCAACTGTATATGGGTGTTGTGTGTCAGCTTGGGTAACACTCCACCCTGATATAGAAGCTATAAATTGGTATGTAGCTCTGAGTTTTTAGTGCTGACAATTACATCTACTATCTCACAACAATACATATCTCCATAAGCTGTTCTCTCTTGTTCGTGGGAAGAAGAAGAGAAAGAACACACACACTCTCTCTCTCTACTTGCTTACTATCTCCTCTTCTCTTTTCACAGTGTGCGTGCTCTCCAACGACTTTGTTATGAAAACCTCTATGTAGCTCTCATCATTGCTCTCGTGTGGAAAAGAAAGAAGCCGTTTGATAGCTAGTAATCAATTCTAAAGCACGATAAGAAGCTCTTAACTATATAGCCATCATTTCTTTCTCATCTACTTTGTTTTTTGAGTAACTACCCTCTCGGTGGTTGCTTTTTTCATGTATGAGGGCATGTACGGACTTGTCGGATGTGTACAACAATGCTCCATGCTTATTTCATCAATTTTAGCACATTGATTTATGTACATTGTGTGTTTATGATCATGTATGTACATAAAAGGCACTTTTCATTTCATGTCATGTACATTGTAGGGACACTATTTTAGTCATATCTATTAAACCACTATGAATCAGGTCAAACCCTTTGAACACAAGATTAAAAACATCATTTAGAACATTTTATTTATTGGATGTCATGTGAAAACTACCCACAAGTAAAAAAAATACAGCTTGCGTCCACTATATAGTCAAATTTTTGGACCCCACGCTCCTTGGAGAACCACCATATAAATTCATTGGATGAACAAACCCACTTAACCATCAAAACCTTGATTAAATTTTTTTATAAATGTATTTATATTACCAATATCGCTTTGTGAGATTGAGTTATTAATCGTTCCTTGTATGGGGTTACCTACGCGTGTAGGGGTGCTACCTAGGGGGAGTACCATATGACTTCTTTACTTGGATGAGTGGTTCACATATGTTTTATGTTTTTTTTTTAATGAGTTTATTTCAAGTGTTTGATGTCCATGAACTTATATGGGGACAAACGGTTAGTCAACCCGAACCGTATGGGCAAATATGAATAAGATGGCTTTCTTTTTGTGTCACAAGTGTTTGCATAAGTCTCATATGGGCAAAGTGAAGGGGTAAGGTGTTAGCCTAATGCATTGGTTTAAGGTTAAATACTTTCATTTGCATGTCATGCATGCATCCGAAAATAGAAAAAAAATATTTTTTGTATGTGTGCGGTGTTACGGCATGTGCTTTATCAAAGTGGCGGGACTGTTTTTCATCATGGTTAAGTTGATGGAATGATGTTGTATGATGTATGGAACCTTGTGGATGGATAAAAATACCTCATGTGCATATATATATATATATATATATATATATATATATATATTGCTTTCCATGTGTGGGCTCAATTTGATTGCATTGGATATGTCAAACTCCAAGTGTAGAGTCAGTTCAATAAGGAATATGGTCTATGGTCAAGGGATGAGCTCCCTCATGGATAATGGTTTTGATCGTGAAAGCTGGTGTGGCTCTTCGATCTTCTTTTGGGATATGGCTGTGCTGTCAAAAATTTTGCAGCCATGTTATGTGCTAAAGTGGTTTTGCCGATTGGATAAGCATCACATAAGTTGGGCGGAGTGCTCACCCATATGATGAGATTGGATTATGGTTTATGGTTTTGGATTGAATCATGAAGGGGTTTAATGTTTTATGGTGAATGTGTAAGGGTGGAGACCCTGTACAGTCTAACTGCTTGGAAAAAGATTTTTTGTGCATATGAAAGATGCTATTGTGATTGAACACAGGTGTTATGTTTCTCATGGCATCATTACTACAAGATTAGGATCACCTACATGGCTTAGCTTAGATAAAAGGGTCGATGACCTAGGTCTTTGCTGGATTGGAGGTGATGTTTAGAACTTCTTTTTTTGTTAGGCTCATCTACACGGTTAGTGCGTCGAGGGTTGAATGACCTACATAGCTAACGCATCGAGTATCTTTCCTTGGCTTTACCTAAACACCCGATGTTGGGAATCAAAGAGGCGTGGCACCTAAACTGGTATGGTTGGTGTTGATACCTTACCAGCTAGTAGTATTTGGGATCCTTTTAGAGCTCAGGTTCATGGAGGGAGGCAAAGTGGCCGGAGCCTATGTTTGGCTCAGGTAGGTTGGAGGTGTTTTGGATCACTCACTGCGAAGTGATAGATACTCTTTCTATCTGTAGTAGAGTGGAAGTGGATGGGTGGACGGGTTGATCCCTACAGAGGGTTTGATGCTATGCTAGACATTTATACGTTTTGATGTTATGGTATACACATATCTTATTATTGCATTAATTCATGGTTGCATGTTTCATTTAGATGGGGTATTTAAAGATTCTAGATTTTGGCATTCTCCTATGTCTCTACGTACTCTATTTCATCCTCCACTCTTCTCTCTCTCTCTCTCTCTCTCTCTCTCTCTCTCTCTCTCTCTTAGTATCTACATCCATCCATAGATGCAGTCTTTGTCGGACTCCATACATCTGTATGCTCTACCAGTCATTTATATTTTTTGATGTTATGGTATACACATATCTTATTATTGCATTAATTCATGGTTGCATGTTTCATTTAGATGGGGTATTTGGAGATTCTAGATTTTGGCATTCTCCTATGTCTCTGCGTACTCTATTTCATCCTCCACTCTCTCTCTCTCTCTCTCTCTCTCTCTCTCTCTCTCTCTCTCTCTTAGTATCTACATCCACCCATAGATGGTCTTTGTCGGACTCCATACATCTCTATGTACTAAATCCAATGCATTTTGTCTTACATGCTTATCATGAGGAAAGGATGATTTTGCCCGATTTCCAAATTGAAAAGCTTAACATACTTTCTGCATTTCAGCAACTTGAAACATAGGTAAACGTGTAACTATCTCTTTGGTCTGCACCATTTTTGGCCTCTACAAATTTACATGACCTTGATACGTTTGTGCCAAATCTCTATATCTGGAACAACATCTGCACCTCATGCAAACATGGTAGCATTCACCTCAGGCACATTTACATCCAAAGTAAACATTTTGCCCACTTTCTTTCTTTGCGCAACCAGCCTCCATCCTTCTTATGCTCTTCAATAAAGAGACCATTGAAGTTAAACCTGACTTGTGAACTCTACTCATTTACCCAACAAAAACCAGGTTCTTTGTAATGTTGGGTACATGTAGTACATCAGCCAAGTACTTCATTTTACCATTTGTCATAGATGATGGCACATTTTATGTATGCATGATAGGGGGCCTCAAAGGTTTCCTCGATTACCACTTGTGTTGTGACCATGATTGTTTTTTTGATGTTGTGCTTGGTGGTTGCCTCTTCCTCGGCCTCGTCCATGAATTGTACCACGTCCTCTTCTTTTTCCTCTATTGTTGAAAAGGCCCTCTTCAAAATTGTTTCCATCCTGCATAGAAGAGTCTTCCTCAAGCTCCTTCTCTTCCAAACTAAATAAGGACACTAAATCTGTAAACAAGGGAATGTTCTCTTGAAGATGGATGCATGTATTAAACTATTTGTCATCAGGAGCCAAACCTCGCAGAAAAATTTCTACTTTATCATCATCATCGATTGTAACACCAATCAATGTAAGTGATTCACATATGCTCTTTATCTTCAACAAATAGTCATTGATGACAAGCTTTTCTTTTGAAAAATATTTAACTCAATCTTCAACTGCAGCTTCCTGACTTTGTGTTGGTCACATCCAATGACAACAAAGTGTCCCAAGCCTCCTTAGGAGATTGAGCATCTTGTATATGCCCAATCATAGTGTCATGTACACTGACAAAAAGCCCAATCTTTAAATGTCTTAATTTGCACAACACTTGCACCTTCCTCTGGCAGTAGTGGTGCTACCTCATGCTCTCCATCAATGTAGTCCCAATAACCTTTGCCCATAAGGAAATTGGTCATTCTGAACTTCCAAGCATGGATTTTTTTCTTGTGCATCTTCTCACTGATAACCTGGTTAAGCCCATCATTGTTGGATGACATGTTTCCAACCCTCTACACAGTCTGCAAGCAGCCTACTAAAAATAGTCGGTTACCATATGTAACCACAATCTACGTACATACACCTATTTTGTTGTACTAAACAGTATTTGTGCACACTATAGCCAAACCAAAGCTTTTTGCACCACCTATATGCAGATCTGCAGAATCCCAAACCTTAGCATTTTTGCATGCGGACGCACTCTAACGCCAAAACGGAGGTCCAATCGTGCTTGGAATGGAAATTTGGCTGCATTATTTTAGTTCAAAGTCCAAGGACTGTATAGAACCCTAGGACGCACACTCTTCAAAAGAAACCACCTCAATCGGAGATCGTTGACGATGGCTCTCGGGAATATTGAAGCCGCTTTCTAGACTAATCCTGCTTGCTGCTCCAAGCTCCTTAGACACAACCAGGCTCTAATAGCATGTCAAGAGATAGAGAAGGAGAGAGCTTGAGCTCTTGCAAGCAAGCGCGCACGTGTGCACGCGCACGCACACACACACACACACACACACACACAAAGATTGTACTTCTTCTTCTTCACAAACTCAAGATAAGAGGTCTGCAAAACATGAGGGAAAATACAACATAAAAGGGGAGCTTCTAGTGAGTGAGGTGCATAGATAAGTGTGCCATCACTTTGATAGGTAGACCAGCTCGGTGTAGTCCAGCTATAGTATCATTGGTGAAGATATGTGTATCCACCAAGGCGCTCCAGTGATGATGATTGTCGGTGATATTCATCCATGAGTCGTAGATGTTGAGCTTGACATATCAACAACAGTGATGGGCGTATATACAATGCAGGAGAGAGAAAACCTCCTAGTGAGGGGGGAAATGCTCTTCGGTCCTAACTGTGTTCACACACAGCACTACCACATGAGAGAAGAGCCGATGCTCTCTCTCTCTCTCTCTCTCTCTCTCTCTCTCTCTCTCTCTCTCTACCCCCCTCACTATATTTCGATGTCGTTGATGTGAGTGTTACCAGCTGCTTATGCTTGCGCCGTTTCTCACGGCACAAAGAGGGCTTAGAAAGATTTTAAAAAAAAACATTCCTTCTAATTTTTTAAAATAGGTTCCCTACTGCACATAGCCTACCTTGTTGCTCTGCTTTTCATCAGCTCCTTCAATTGTTGTCGAGCTTGACCTGCTGATAATAGCGCTATAGAGAGAGAGTGTGTGTGTGTGTGTGTGTGTGACACAGACACACACACACTCAAGCTCACAACCAAGCTCTCTAATTATCTCTGGCAGCGCTGCTCTCATGCTTTTCTTGTTGCTTGCTTGAATTTCTCCAATTGCACCTACTCGACCAACTCCCCCTTTTGGCTACAATACTCAGCACTGCAGAGATTTTACAATTGCTTCAACTCCCCGCTCTACAATCTGCATAGCGGCCTTCAAGCTTAATTCCTAGCTTTGCATCTCCTACCCATAAGCTTGAGATCCCACCATGGTGAGGCCCATTTGATTATTTGTGTCTCTGCTTGATCAGGAGAAAATTTTATCACTTCCTATAAGACTTGCAATTATGGCGGAAAATAATTACTCGCATTCATAATTAAGACAATACATTAATGCACTAATTTAAAATTGACGTAAGCAATTCAAGTACAAACTGATACAAAATACGTAGGTTGTTGATGATGATTATTTGTACAATGCTTCTCCATTTATAGATGGAGTAACACATGCAGTCAATGGAGGTGGCAGATGCTGATGCATCCACATAGGTAGCTAGGTGTAATGTGTATGAGGAGCTTTAGGACAAGTGTATGTTCCATGTGGCATGCTAGGTGTAGGCATGTTTCCCACTAAAGTGTGTGAGTAACACCATAAGGGGTTGTTCACATAGGCATAAGATGGAAGTAGGTTTAAATCCTAACAATCCCCTCCTTGAACCTGATTTCATCCTAGGATTGCCAAAGATTCATCATGCCTGGATCTCAATGGATTCAACAAGTCATGGTTCATAAAAGGCGTCCTTAGGTAAGTGCATGGGTTCACATTTGGATGCATAAACTTGGTTCTCAAATTGGATACATCATGTTTTTCTTACATTTGGATACATCATGCAAGTGGCACGGGGTAATGTAGTAGGTAGGGATTCATTGTACATCCTTAGCATAATGTGATTCTTTTTTATCATGTCGTAATCGTCATGTTGGTGGTGATGCTAGTCGTTAACATTGTTGTTGTTTGTTGCGTCATTGGTCCCTCTTGAGAGAATGCAGCCGTCTTGGCTAATGTCGAAATGCAGAAATACATGCCAAGTGTAATGCTCATCATGTGCGACTCAATGTGTGTGCTCTTGTGTGAGTGCACTTTCATTCGCCACTTGAGGAAGGTCTTACCATTCATAATGGCTGATAGGAATACTCTTGGCATTCCAAGGAAGCTTTGTAACACATTGACTCAGCTCAAAGTCCCCCGCTCAGCAAGCAAGATTTTTTTCAAGAGAAGCTTGTTGATAATGATATTGAATAATACTGATAGCACAACATCAATAAATCAACTAGAATTGCTAGTCTTGGGTGTTCATTGAAGGAATATAGCAGCAACAAGTTCTCGGTTGGAGATGAAAGATGAGGATGAAGTATCACAAGTGAAATGAAAGATTTGGTCTATGCCTTTTAGACATCGGAGACAAAAGTTTCACCAACAAAAAAGACATATGCAAGCAAAGATCGGAAGGAAAAGTGTTGTCAAACACCCCATATATCTTCTTGATGACTCTTAGGTAACCTCTTATTCTTGCAATCAATATTCCTCAGTGCTTGTTTCATTTGGATGGATGTTGAAGTAGAAAGTTTTTTATAGTGGTATCCTCTAGACAATACCAAATTTGGTACTCTACTACAAAGCAGCAGTTCCATACACTACCAAAAGCACCAAATTAGGACTCACCTGCTATAAAGTAATGCAATGTCCAAACAACATATTTGGTATTTATTATAGGGCAATGGATCCATGCTATCAAAAAGAGGTAGGCAGAGTACCCAAGCCTCTCATGAGTACCAACATAGGTACTATGATGTGTGCAATCATCCCATACATTACTAAAAGAGCAAAAAAAGTCCTTTGGTATTCCTTCCCCTATATACCACCAAACCCCCCATGGAGTTCCGAATTTGGTAGCCTTTAGATAGTAGAGGGTTTAGGGTTTAGTTGTTGGTACCTTGTATACTATCCCAACATGCAAATGAGCACCAAAATTAGAGGTCAATTGCATAGTTGGATTCACATACAATACCAAAAGTGCTAAAACTTGTACCCAAGCCTCTGTGCAGTACCAAATTTGATACTATTTTGCCTAGCAATGATTCTATATTGTACCAAAGGAATGGAGGACTATTGCATAGTTGGAGTCACAGACAATACCAAAAGTTCTAAAACTTGTACCCAAGCCTCTGTGCAATACCAAATTTGGTAGCCTAGCAATGATTCTATATTGTACCAAAGGAATGGAGGACTAGTACCTCATCAAATGTATAATGCCGTTTTGGTAGTCCCTTGCCTAAAAATGGGATTTAAAAGTACCAAAATGTTTGCAAAAAGTACCTATGGAAATATTTGATACTACCAAACAATGATTGTAATATTGTTAAACGTTGGTGCTTTATTATACCAATTATAGTACCCAAGAGTCTTTTATTACCAAATTTGGTGGACTCATTTTAGATATTAGTCAACTTTGGTAGTAAATAGTACCAAATTGCAACTATTTACCGATTTGAAACTATGTGCCAAGTTGGTACTATATAGAGGTTTGGTCCTCAATACTACCAATTTGGTAGTATGTGTACCAATCTGGTACTCGCCACTACCAAATTAGTTCTATGTAGAAGTTTGACACTCATCAGTAATACCTAATTGGTACTTTAAAATAATTTGGTGCTAAAGATAGACTCTAAAGTACCATATTTGTGCTTTCTAGTACCCACCTTAAGATAGTAATGCTATTCAGGTACTGTATACTATTGAGACGTCAAGCTCAACATGTACAACTCCTGGATGACTATCCCCGAGAGTCGTCATCATTGGCACGTCTTGGTGGATACACATATCTTTGCCAATGATATTACTATTGTACTATACCGAGTTGGTCTATCTACCAAAGTAATGGCATACTTATCCATTCACCTCACTCTCCAATGGTTTATACCAGACCGATGTATTAGTTCCCTTTTATGTTTTCATTTTTCCTTATGTTATGAAGACCTCTTATCTTGAGTTAGTGAAGAAGAAGAAGTACATGTTTCTTGCCTCCATTTTTGTGCGTGCGTGTGTGCTTGCAAGAGATGAAGCTATCCCTCTCTCTCTCTCTCTCTCTCTCTCTCTCTCAACATGGTATCAAAGACTGGTTGTGTCTAAGGAGCTTGAAGCAGCAAGCAGGAGCAACAGAGGAAGCGATTTCGGGATTCTTGAGAGCCATCGTCAAACGATCTTTGATTGAGGTGCTTCCTTTGTTTGGAGATTGTGTGTCTCAGAATTTGACTAAGACTATGCAATTAGATTTCCATTTTGGGCAAGTTTCGACCCCATTTTGGAGTTAGAGTACGTTTGCATGCAGAAACATTAAGATTCGAGATTCAGGATCTACATTTTGTTGGTGCAGGAAGCTTTAGTTTGGTTGTAGTGCTCACAGATACTGTTTGGTATCATGAGATAGGTGTATGTACCCATACTATGGTTACAGGTGATAACTAACTATTTTTAATAGGCTGCTTAGAGACTTGATGAAGGGTTGGAAACATGTCATCCAACAATGATGGACTTAACCAAATTGTCAGTGAGAAGCTGGACAAGAACAACTTCCATGCTTGGAAGTTTAGAATTACCAATTTCCTTATGGGTAAATGTTATTGGGAGTACATTGATAGAGAGTATGAGACAACACCACCGTTACCAGAGGAAGGTGCAATTGATGTGCAGATAAAGATGTTTAAAGATTGGAACCACGGAGCTCGAAAGGTCATGTACTAGCTTTTTGTGAGTGTGTAGGACACTATGATTGGTCACATACAAGATGCTCACACCCTTATGGAGGCTTGGGACACCTTATTGTTGTTGGATGTGACCGACACAAAGGCAAGCTATAGTTGAAAACTAAATTGAATATAGTGAGAAGAAAAACCTATCTATCAATGACTAGTCATTGAAGATAAAGAGCATACGTGCGTCACTTACATCGATTGGTGTTAAAGTTGTTGATAATGATAAAGTGGAAGCCTATTTGTGAGGTTTGGGCCCAAAATACAAACAATTCAGATTGGTATCCATCTTCAAGAGAATATTTCCTCATTTATAGATTTGGTGTCCTTGTTAATTGTGGATGAGAAGCAAATTGAGGAAGAATCCTCTATGCAAGGTAGAAACAACTCTGAACAGGTCCTATTCAACAATAGAGGAGGAGCAAGAGGACATGGTACATGTCATGGAGGAGGTCGAGGAAGAGGCAACCACCAAGCACAATAGCAGAATAATAATTAGAGATAGAACACAAGTGGTTGAGGAAACTTTTGGGGCAAGGGAGTCCAAGAGGTCATGTAAATGCGTAGCGTAACAATCCCATAACAATGCAAGTCAACATGGAAATGTAGTATGTTGGGGTTGTGGAAGACATGGTCACTTTGAATGTGACTGTCTAAATAGGAGGCATCAAAATAGTTATGCAACCACTAGCACAGATGTAGGTGAGCCTGAGAGGTTAATTGTGGTGCAGCACATGCTCAATAATATGTCTACAAATGTGGAAATTTTTTGTGATAATGTCTGGTATGTGGATTTTGGTGCATCAAATCACATGACCAATCATGGTGAGTGGTTTAAGGAAATGCAGACTTTGCAAAGTCTTGGTTATGTAGAGACTAGGGATGATACTACACATCCCATTATGCATACAAGAAATGTACCATTGTCTATGACCGATGGTAAAGTAAAGTACCTGACTGATAGATTGCATGTACCCAATATTTCAAAGAACTTGGTTTCTGTTGGGCAAATGGTCTATTTTATGAAGAAAAAAATGAGGTGTTTATGCACGTTCAAAATTTCAAAGTTATGCTTGAAAAACAGACTGGGAAACATGTAAAGTGCCTAAGGTCAGATGGAGGGGGAGAATATTTCTATAATGAAATCAATGGCTTTTTGAAAAAGCATGGAATGATGTTGTTGCGCGGAAGAACAAGCACATTGAAAAAATTGCTAGAGCATTGATGAATGAGAAGAATGTGCCTCATTGTTATTGTGTTGAGTCTATTGCTACAGATGTTTACATTATGAATATGACCCTTACTGCTATATTACGTGATATGACACTGATTTTAAAGTGTTTGGATGCATTGTTTATGTGCATGTGGTGCTGAATGAACCAAGAAGTAACCTTGACCCAAAAGCAAAAAATGTGTGTTCACTGGTTATTCCATTGAGCAAAAAAGACACAAATGCTACAATCCTATCACAGATAAAGTGAGAATAATCAAAGATGTTGTTTTTTATGAAATGTCAAGTTCGTATGCTCATGTGAAAGATGGTTTAGGGGTTGATGTAAAAGAGAATGTGGCTGCAAAAAATGCAAGTGCACAATTGCAGGTTTTGAGTGGGCAGCAAGGGTCCACTAGTGCAAGTCATGGTGAGGATCCATGGAGTGGTAGGTTGTATAAAAGAGTAAGTTTTGCTAATGTATTAAGAAAAGGGAAAGAAAACATTGATGATGCCCTTAAGCTACCAACTTTGAGTGATAGTTATGATGACGGTGATAGCAATGTTTCTAAGAAGAGGTTAGCTTAAGGTTTGACATATCCTCCGGGTGCAAGAAGGATGCAGGTAGGAAACAAGGACCTGGAAGTGATCTTGGACCACGCAGGTCTGAAAGAGTAAGAAATCCTATGCAAAGATCGACTTATGATAATTATGTGGCTCATCATTGTGCAAAGATTACATAAGAGCTTACGTGTTTTGCGGATGCTATTAAAGATGAAAAATGACGGCAAGCTATGGATGAAGAGATGGTTTCCCTTGATGCAAATGGAACATGGAAGTTGGTGACATTACCAAGGGAAAGAAGGCATAGTGGGTTTACAACATAAAGCATAATGTTGATGGTAGTGTGAGCATGTACAAGGCTAGGCTTGTGGCCAAAGGTTATGCACAGACTTATGGGATTGATTATGAGGAGACATTCAGCCCCATAGTCAAGATGACTACCATTCACGTGTTTATTACAATGGTTGCAACATTATAATGGGTGCTGAAACAAATGCATGTAAAGAATGCCTTTTTTAATGCATACTTGGAGGAAGTTGTGTATATGGAGCAGCCACAAGGTCATGAGAATATGACTCTATTTGACCTTGATGCACGTTAAAGAAGGCATTGTATGGGTTGAAGCAAGCACCAAGAGCTTGGTATGAGAGGATTTTCACATTCCTCATTTCATTGGGCTTTGAGATGTTTGATGTAGATCATTTATTATATGTGCAAAAGAATGAGGCAAGAATTGTGGTGATATGCATCTATGTGGATGACTTGATTGTTGAAGGTGATAATGTGGCTAAAGTAGAGGGTGTATAGGCTCTACTTATGCAAGAGTTTGAGATGAAGGATTTGGGATACTTGCGGTATTTCTTGGGTATTGAAGTTGTTTGCACAGAAGAGGGTGTATGGTTGTCACACACAATATGCTTTGGACATGTTGAAAAGTATGGTATTACTGATTGTAAGCCAATTGCAATGCCCTTAGATCAAAATTTGAAGTTGGGAAATGGTGCAGGTCAAGTACTTGAGAATGCTACCATGTAGATGAATATTGTGGGTAGCTTGATCTACTTGATTATCTCCCGTCCCAACTTGAGCTACACAGTTGGATTGGTGAGTCAATTTATGCAGTCTCCCAAGAAACCACACTTGGATGTAGTGAGTCTCACATTGCGCTATGTGAGTGTTGCTTTGGATTATCACTCTTTTATAAGGCTGATGTGGAGTTGTAGCTCTATGGTTACACATATGCAGATTGGGATGGTAGCACATATGATCATAGGTCTACCAACGGATTCATGTTTTCACTTGGGAGTGCTACTATCACATGGAGCAGCAAGAAGTAGCCTACAATTGCTCTTTTGAATACAGGGGTGCTGCATTGGCAGCATGAAAGGTAGCATGGCTAGGATTGCTACTTCAAGACTTTGGAGTACATGTACAAATGCCATTTGTCATCTATTGTGACAGCCTTAGCATCATACATTGGCACAAAACCCAGTGTTTCATGCCAAGAAAAAGCACATTGAGGTGCATTACCGCTTCATCATAGAGAGGGTCTTAGCATGCAACATTGACCTTGATTATGTGGCAAGGGATGAGCAAGTTGCAGATATCTTCACGAAGTCCCTTGGAGCAGAGAAGCTACGAACATTTTGAGTGATGCTTGGCATATGGGAGATGGAATTGAGCTTGAGGGGGAGTTTTGAGATGTCAAGCTCAACATGTACGACACTTGGACGACTATCACTAAGAGTCATCATCACTCACGCACCTTGGTGAATACACATATCTTCACCAGTGATACTACAGTTGCATTACATCGATTTGGTGTACCTACCGGAGTGATGGCACACTTATCCATTCACCTCACTCACTAGTGGTTCATACTTGACCATTGTATTAGTTCCCTTTTATGTTGTCATTTTCGCTTATGTAGACCTCTTACCTTGAGTTAGAGAAGAAGAAGAAGTACAGGTTTCTTGCCTCCATCTTTGTGTGTGTTTGCAATAGCTCAAGCTCTCTCTCTCTCTCTCTCTCTCTCTCTCTCTCTCTCTCTCTCTCTCTCTCTCTTTCTCTCTCTCTCTCTCTCTCTCTCTCTCTTTCTCTCTCTCTCTCTCTCTCAACATCTACCACCAATATTGATACTTTTCTGAATGCATGAGTTGTAATCTAAATGATTGGAATGTTTTGATGTGAAAGGTTGAGCTCTAGCTTGGACTATTTTGATGCGTTAGGCTGAGCTCTACCAAAGATTCAAGAGTATTCATCCTTTAGTGTAGCTATCATTCAGATCCTTCGAGGCACTAAAACCATACTTTGTTCAAAACTTGAAAGAGCAGTATACTTGCTACTGTGTATATCATGTCCAGATGCTATATTTCAAAGAGGCTTTCAATCAAATGTTGAAAAACAAGTTTGGGCATCGTGAAACATGACATATTTGTACATGCTCCATTTGTTGTGCAAGGTCAATGTTCTAGAAACTAGGTATTATTTCAGCACATAAGTAATTTGCATTGGTGGTCAACCAGGCAACCATATTGGTGCACATCACTTATGTGATAAAGTCAGCAGGTGTTGTTGAGAAGACACTACATTGTTACATTTTAGATGACAAGCTCCATGACACATTGTTTGTTCAACATTGTCTTTTGCTTCATGATAAGTGACTAAAACAACATTGGCATAACGTGCTATATCATTGGGTGTGGTCACATGGTGTTGCATGAGAGACCTTTCTATTTTGTGGCAAGGCATTATCAATTGACAAAATTGCACATGATGTGTAACTTCTTTGTTTAGGATATGGAAAAGGAGAGCATGCTGGTGCAAATGTTGTCATCAAGAGAGAACCCTCACTCATGAGGAGCTGAAATCAGATGGTTACTTATGAAATGTGCAGTGATGTCATTAATTTTCTTAATGCAACATTCAACCCACAAGGGAAAAACATAGGTGCAATACTTAGAGAGTATTCTAGCTGGTTTCAAAGGATAATGTGCAAGGCAATTTGTTGTTGGATTGGTAGCCAATTATAAGTTCACGCTCATTCCATCGTTTTGATAGATATTAAGCAGAGAACCCATGCACTCTATGACTTCAAATGATCTCATGCTTTTGTAATTCATGTGTATTGGGGTAGCGGAGGAGATGCAAGAATAGTGTTAAACCCATAAGTTAGGAGTCTTTATTTTGCAGTAAAGTTTTTTTAGCCTTTCGGGTCATTTTCAATTTTTTGTGATGAAAAAGGGATATGTACCTCTTTAAATCAGGATACATGGTTATCCTTGGTATTGTAACGTTTTGATAGAAGAAAAGGAAGAAAGAAGGAGAAGAGGTTCTACCCTTGTCTAATGGTGTTTATACTGTTTCTTTTGTTTTCAAAATTCAATCGCGATGCAGGTTCTTGAATGCCTTCTGAAATTTGTTTCTTTACTATTAGTGATCCAAACATAGTCTTTATGACATGAATACCCATGAGTCTTGATTATGTGGTGTTTGTGAGTTGCCATAAGACCTAATAACACTTGGCGATCTCGCTGACTATGGAAAGAATTCAGTAGGCCGATTGGGCAATGGGACTGATTGGGGCTAATGGATATTGAACTGGAGGAGTTCCTGAAAGATTTTTCTAATTAGGTTACTGAGGAGGAGGAAATTGAGGAATATAACAAAGCTTTTCTGGATACTTACTTCGATTTATTACTTGATGACATAAGAGACAACATTACATTAATGATACATTAGTATAGAGTCAGTAAGATTCTATTTGGTGCATGCAATGCTCTTGCATACATGTGATTTTACTGTAAAAGTATCTGAGGTCTCAAAGAAGAATTAGAAGAGGAAGGAGAGATGTATGAGTGACTCAAGGGAACAACCATCAAGAATTACTTATGGCGCCAGATTTTAGAGGAGAAGATGGGATTCTTGGTTGGAATCTCAAATCAAAGATCAGGTGGTAATTTAGGAGATGATATTCCTGAAAAACGGGTGATTACAAACTTGCCACCAATTACTCAGAAAACAGAGTCACAAGATTCCAACACTTCAAGTGGTGACCAGGAATAGGAAGCAGGGGAAAGTTATTCACCTAAGGAAAGAGAGTAAGGAAGAACCCAGAAGCTCTGAAAAGGTTATCCACATCAATTGGTTGGAGTTGAGGCAGTCTATTAGTTTTTGAGATCAAGAAGGAAATTAAGGTTCCAAACACCCCCACTTCAGTTACCACCCTTACCACCATTAGGTTTAATCCCTTGGGAGGTCCACCACCACTCCAACCACCAATAATGGCTCAACCACCACCCAACCCTAAAGTAGGGGCAACAAAGTTCAGTGGGAAAGATTACCAAGATGTTGACATCCATGTGTGACAGTTTGAGACCAGGGGGTCTACAAGTGGCTATGATGTGCTCTATAATGATGCAAACAAGAAAGAGCACTTTGCAGCAACACTTCAGGGGAAAGCCGTGACATGGTTCATGCAATATGGTATTGCAACATTTCTAGATTATGATAATTTGAAGACAAGACTTTTGGAAAATCAGGTGGAAAAAACCCCTGAAGATGTCCTGAAGAAAATAAGGAGAATCAAGCAAAAGGATCTATTGGTAGAAGCTATATGCACAACAGTTCAGGAACCTGATGAATAGATTGCAAGCAAATCAAAGATCATCTTGGGAGTAATTGGGTGATACCTCTCACCCAACCACATGATTTTGGCAACTTAGTGGATGCAGCAATGAGAGCTGAAAGAAGGCAAGAAGAAATCCAAGAAGGATTCAGACTCAGAAGAAGAGGACTCAGATTCAGAAGAAGAGTAAGAAGAAGAAATCCAAGTAGGATTCATACTTAAAAGAAGAGGACTCAGATTCAAAAGAAGATGAGGATTCAAATTTAGATTCAGATGAGCGAATCAGACATTGATGAGGATGAGGAGGACACTTGGAGTGCAAAGAAGAAAAAGAGATCAAAGAAGAATCAAAATGCTAAACTAAATAAGAAAAAGAGTAAAGGAAAGAAGAAGAATGAAAAATTAGACTTAGATTATGCTACCAATATTAACAAGCTGATTTTGGAGAAGCCGAAGGAGATCCAACCTTCACCATTTGCAAATTCTTCAAAACAACCATTTTGCCAGGTATGTAAAAGGCCTGGACATGATTATGAAAATTGTTATTACAATCCTAATTTTAGGGGAGAAAGATAAACATATATTTTTGCCAAGATAGAATCAGGGGCAAATGTGGTGGCACCACAACCCTTCAGGAGCAGATTTCAGAATTTAGTTCAACCAAGGTCATTTCAGCAAGGACATTGGCAACGTGTGCAAAGATATCAACAACCAAATAATCCAATGAAACCCTATACTTATTGTGGCACCTTGGGACATAAGCATGGACCTGCACGTGAACTTTGGTGCAAACACATGAATGAAAGAGGAATTTCAATTGTGAATTACACTCCTACAAATGCAAGAGGTAGCTCTTCAAATGGTGGGAGGATGAAGGCACCAGCTCAAGTGAATGCAATGCTTTTGGAAGAAATAGCTTATTCAATTGACCAGCATGATAGTTAGGAAACACATAGAAATTGGAAGCAGTATACTGAACAATCACATGCGAGATTGACAAAAATAGAAGGAGATTCTTTGCATTGTTTTCATCGTGATTGCCCTACATGTATCAAGATTGAAGATGTTGTGGAAAAACCTCTGAAGGTAGAAACTTTGGCTATTACAAGGTCAAAGGGGAAGCTAAAAATACAAGATGAGGACCAAGATAATGATCCTAAAGGACCAATGGACTGGAAAGCACAGGACATAATCAGATTGGGGGTTCTAAAGGAAATTTAACTAAATTAGGATGCTGAGACACTTGCAAAATCATGGCCATAAAGGGAAATGCATAATATTTGGGAAATTTTGGAAAAGGATCCTTTAGATCTCAGAGAGTAGATCCTTTTGTTGAGACAGGGGGTTCCAAGGAATTACTTGGGAAAGGATCATCAGATGAACTTTATGAAGCTCTGATGGAAGCACCTATTTTAGTGAAGGTGGGGTAATTTCTGAAATTGGTATTTGATTTTAGTCAGACATTCTTCAGGAAACTGACAAATCAGGTTAACGACAAGGATGATAAGCAAAAGGGGAAAAGTGCTCAAATTGATCTAGCACAAGTTGACTGTGGAGATGTGGCTCCAGTGGATGTGGATTACAAAGTCCCAGTTATAAACATATCAATTGGAAAGGTTTATTTGTCAGATGTTTTAGTAGATGGAGGTTCAAGTGTAAACATTCTCCCTGAATTAGTTTGTAAGAAGCTGAATCTCTTGAAGTGGGACCTAACACCTTTCCAAGTTAAAATGACTGATCAAAGGAGAGTACAACCCATGGGGATTCTCAAAAATCAAACAATAAGTGTAGCAAGGCTAACTTTTGTGGTCAATTTTTGTGTGCTGAGGTTAGAAGAATCAGGATGTTCTTACCCAATGATTTTGGGGAGGCCATGGTTAAGGGCAGCCAAAGTGAAACAACTTTGGGGTGTAGAAACCATCATTATTAAACAGAGAAAGAAGAAGGTTAATATGCTAATGGTTCCAAAGAAGGCACTTCCACCTGGATTCAGATGCTTGTATGCAGAAGGAATAAATATGGGTGAAGCCATTGAAGATGATGAGGAGGAAAAGTTTCTTCAATAAAATAAAAAGGTGATGTGCAAAAAATTGCAGATTCAGTTGAGATTTAAGGTCAGGAACTTGAAATCTACACTCTAATCCATCGTGCATTGGTTTAACCCATAACTAATCTCTCTCTCTTTATTTCTCTCTCTCTCTCTCTCTCTCTCTCTCTCTCTCTCTCTCTCTCTCTCTCTCTCTCTCTCTCTCTCTCTCTCTCTCTCTCTCTCCATTATGATCACATAATGAATTCCACATCACTCTGCCCACCATAACCCATCAAGGTTTGAGGTAGCTAATGGCGAGAGCAACAACAGATAGGGTTGATGAGCTTTGTGAGCGACCTGCAGATTGAGATCGATGGGGCAAGCGACTATTGAAGTTTTAGATGATGATGCCAGATGAGAAAATGGGCCTCTAGGTAGTCGGATGATGATGAGGTAGGTTAGGGTGGGCGTGCTTGACGTGAGCTTTGGATGGGCATGTTGTAGAGTTGGGACGAGCTGTGATGTGCACAGGATTTATTTCAATGAAGAGAGAGACAACGTGGGGTTTGCTGCCTTTTTTGAATAGTAAATATTGGGGTAAAACACAGCCACGCATCTTGAGCTCCGGATGGCAGGAGCGTGTTTCCATGTAGTGATGTGTTTGTGGGTAGGAGCCAGCTCGAGCGGGGTTTACTTCACCATCCCCCTTGACTTAATAAATTTGAAACCCAACTTGATTTAAAAGAAATCGACCTTTTTTCTCTTTAGGTGATGCCTCCCACCACACAATGTGAACACACACTCACACACACACAATCCAAAAAGTGTAGAGATTGTCTAAATATGCTTATGAACAAAAATGAGCAAGGTAGAATGATGATTACATTTAGTGCATTTATTAATGAAAATGAAAATATATACACATGCGCTAATTGATGGAAAATTTACCAAAGAGGATAGTAGCTCTATGGATTTCCTTGAAGTTGCTTACACATGGTTGATTGCTTACACTGGATTAGTAGGAAGATTATTATGCTACTTAGATTAAGAGCTTAGTGCTAGGATCAAGGATTAGGAGATGCTAATCCCTCATAGGCTCCGATACCATACCAAACGTTTCTCTCTGCACAATAAGCGATTCCATCAACAGCCCAACAAACTACATCCTCGCCAGGCAATACACCCCTTCTTCACCGCCATCCCTCATGGCCACGATAGCTTATCCAAAGCTCAAAAGATTGTCACCTTGTCCTTGGAATCTTGCACTATCGCACTAGCTAATCTGCCACATGTCACCCCTGCAATGCAACCTTGCATGCATAATTGTCCACATCATCTATTGCAGCCACCATCTTGCTTAGTTTTCATAAATCAAAATTGTTGAAGCTACTTGCCCAAGGGGCCATTCCCATAAGGAGTAGCACCGACACCTCTTTTTCACCAGCTTGGCCCCCTTCCCCCATGGTCAGGGACTTCATTCATGTATTCATGTGAAGTATGAAGTGGTAATAACTCATGTTATTAAAACATCAAATTCACAATGACTAGCTAAAACCGAGCCTTCTTGTTGGCTTGCTGGTCATCCTTCCTGGCCCGTCGGGCGAGCAAGGATGCACGGCAAGCTTGGCTATATCCTCTTTTCACCCCCCATCCTTCTAGCCCGTCCATTTTGGCACACTCTGCAAAGCTTCCACCAGAATTTTTAGTTGAGGTTTACTTATTGGATTTTGTTCAGATATCTTTGATCCCTATATTCTTTAAAATCCACAAACAGTTACCTCCCCTGGGTGTCTATCCGCCTGGAAACAGGTTTGGGTAGGGAGCATCCTCGTGAAGGGTTTAGCCTGGTTTAAGTGCTTGGGACTCATTTCTATGGTTGGAATGGAGTGCTCCTTATCACTACACCTACGTACTGTTTTGTTATGTTTAGTTACCTCCCCTGGGTGTCTATCCACCTAGAAGTAGTTTTGAGTAGGGAGCATCCTCGCAAAGGATTTAGGTGGTGCTAGTGCATAAGGCTCATTTCTATAGCTGGAATGGAGTGCTCCTTATCACTACACTAGTATACTTGTCTATTACGTTTAGTTACCTCCACTGGGTGTCTATCCGCCTTGAAATATGTTTGGATAGGGAGCATCCTCATGAAGGGTTTAGATGGTGCAAGCGCCTCGGGCTCATTTTTATTGTTGGAATAATGGAACATAGTTGTATGTTATGTTTAGTTACCTTTCCTATCTATCCGCTGTCTGGAAACAGGTTTGGATAGGGAGCATCCTCGTGAAGGGTTTAGATGGTGCACGTGCATGGGGCTCATTTTTATGGTTGGAATGGAGTGCTCCTCAACACTACACCAGAGTTCTTGTTTGTCCATTTTTATTGTTGGAATGGAGTTCTCCTCATTACCACCAATTTCATGTCTTTTTGTTTTATTTTATATGTACATTATTTTACTTTATTATATGATTGTTCAATTAATTACAATTTTTCAAAAACCTAATATTTTTATGATTGTATGAATGCATAGGTGCCTTGTGAACTTGTCATGGACGCTAATTCTTGCTCCCAAAACATCAATGCAACTACTTCTAATCACCCATCGACAAGTGGTGAAGGATCAAACAATGGAGCTTCCAAGAAAGGGAAGTGCAAGGTTGGTGGTAAGGTGAGGGCCTGAGTGGCAATTTGCTAAGAACGTAAGAAAAGAGAGAAGTCATCAAGTAGGTGTCCCCAATGTATTACATGTGATCATGGGAAAATGCCAAACATTGTAGAGTAGTTGGTTGTCTCTTGGAGGAGTGCTTTCCTAGCTTGCACACATTTGGTTGCAATGCACATAGCTTGAATCTTGTGTTGCAAGATTGGTATAAAAAAGATGACATTGATTGGTTCAAAATCATTATAGATAAATCAAGAAAGGTGATGAAGTTTATTTTGAAGAGACAACGTGTGCTAGGCATGTATCCGCAGCGTATGTCCACAATATTGAAGCTTCCGTGTGAAACAAGATTTTGCACTAACTTCAAGTACACTGGAAAGTCTTTTGCAAAACAAAAATGTTGTTTTGGAGACATTTATTTGTGCTGGCTTTTATGATGGGAAGCAGTGCAACCAGAAGGAGTTACATCAAAGGTGCAACCCTTGAAAGTGCTTATTGATGATAGACACTTTTGGTCTAACGTTGGTGCCACATACTTGGTGATGAGGCTTGTGACGATATCCTTGCGTTGGTTTGATCTTAAGTTGCCCAATATAGGCAAGGTGTACATGGGTTGGTATAATGTTTAGGAGAGTTTGAACTCTCCTTCAAAGCCTGCAAATTGTTTGATTAAGCCTTAGAGAGCACCTTTTAATAAGGCTAAAAGGGATATTTTATATAAGTATGTACATGCTCAATGGACCAGTGCGCATAGTCCACTACGTTGATTTTTTGCTTGATCTAGAGTACTGGAACATGGATTGGAATGAATCAGATGAGGAGGTGATTGAAACTTATATGAAGTGGTTAGTAATTTCTACAAAAATCTAGATGATCAAGCCTAGGCAATCACTAGCCTGACAAAGTACAAGCTAAAGGATGGCCTTTTCAATTCAGAGTTTGTGCAAAATCTTGCATTGGAACAGCCAGATGGAGATGGTGGCGCATGAACGGTGCTTTGATGCCTACATTATGGAGATTGGTAATTAGGGTTCTTGCACAATGTGTTGCCAATTCAAATTTTGAGCAATATTGAAGTACCTCTATCTATGTACACTCAACTATTCGTAATCAGCTTCTCATCGATCATGCTGAGCAATTGGAATAGCTATATATTGAGATCACAGGCTTCTAAGCAATATTCAATCAAAAAGGTATGAAGAAGACAGACCATGGTGGATTGTGGATACATAAGCAAGGGGAAGAGGTGACAGTCTCAAAGAACTCAAATTTTGTGAGCTTGGTGGATGTACTTTGCTTGAATTGAATTGAGATGGATGATTGTCCTCCTACCCGACAAAGAAGGGTATTGCGGAGCAACGATGTAAACATAGATAGCATTGTAGGTTAGCACTTTATTGGGGTGCAAGTCAATTGAAAGTCATGTTAACTCTTTTTTTGTGACTGTGGTTCGTGGGCCAAGGGAAATACTGTTTTATTGTCTTTCAACACGATAGTCTGAGTGTTGCCATTTATGACTTTAAAAAAGTTTGTTTGCTTGAATCAATTGGTGGCTTTATACACTTTGTTATCTAAGACTTCTCTGGTGCCAAGAAATCACCATAATTTTTTTTTTTTTGAATCAATGGGTGGCTTTATACACTTTGCATTTATAAGGTTATTTTATACACCAAGTAAGACTATCAAAACATTCACAGATCAATTTATCCGCATTTGGTTACAAGGCAGTTTGCTTCAGCGTTCATTGCAAGGATATCATATACCATTAAAATTCACTGCATGTTTAGGGAGGCTTCTGCTGGTATACTTGCAATGCCCACCTCTCTCAGTTTTGCCACCCTAATATATGCTGCACATTTTGTAAGGCCCCCATATGAGGAGAAGCCAATGGTGCACATATATTTGGTGGTTCCAGCTTTGCACACTGATGAGATCTCTATTTGTGATCTTGGATGGTACGGAGCAAATTCAGGGCCAAATTTTTATTCCTTTCACCGGAATATTCCTTTTTACCAGAATATCTTGGCCAGACAAGGAAGACAATCGGAAAATGGCCATCCGGTGGCCTGTTGTCCGTGGTCTTTGGCCGGTGGCCGGATTCACTTGGCTAGTGGCCGAGTTCTAGGAGGACTTGTCTACCCAAAAGCGGCTACACATGGGCACATGGGAGAGTCCTACTTTGACTTGGCTATCTAAGGGCGGCTACACATGGGCATTTAGAGGCTCCCTTAAATCTATATAAGGAGGCCTTCTCATGAGTAATTCGGTAGAATGGTGTGCACACTTGACGCACACAACACATCTTTGTTTTGAATGATTGTTAGTCCCTTGTATTCCTACTTGCTCTAGTTGTCTAAATCACCATCTAAGCTATACCTTGAGAGTGCATGGGTGGATGACGCCATCACTTTGCAATAGTGTGGTAATCTAAAGTTTTTTATTTGCCACTAATCTAGTTTGCATTGTATCTCTCTCTACTCTCCTTGCTAGTAGAGCCTTATTGTATTCCGCATTTCTTACAACTTCAATGTTCATGGCAAGGGGGGAATATACAATGATCAAAAAGTCACTACAATCCACTCTAGGTTAAGATGTTTACAAAGATAAATTCAGGATATCCAAACAGAGTCTCTCTCCCTTGCAGTGGCTACCACTAAGCATTGATAGTCTTTTTCCATTTTGAACATGGAATACATAAAGCTCATCAATTGGAGCCTTGCAAGTGTGGCACTCTTTTTTAATTACCATGTTTTGCATGAGACATGGAAAATGGTACATGTGGC
The DNA here is from genome assembly GCF_014529385.1 of Adiantum capillus-veneris. NCBI lineage: Eukaryota > Viridiplantae > Streptophyta > Polypodiopsida > Polypodiales > Pteridaceae > Adiantum > Adiantum capillus-veneris. The sequence continues at coordinate 48,561,480 of NC_140937.1, forward strand.
CACAAGTTATTCTGTAGTGGCCACTCCAAATGTGGAAAAAGTGTCCGCATATCGGGCAAGGATCCACTACGTGTTTTGTGTAAGCTGGAGGTGGCCGCAATGTGTTGGGAAGCTCAACCATAGTTATGATTGACTATTGCTGACACTGTTACTCCATCTCACGGAGGTCATGCCTCAGGAGCTCGATGTCTCTCTGTAACTCTTTGGTGTTGCTTGTGTCACCTTCCCCCATTGTCTGTAAGGAGGTACAAATCTATGTTTGCAATTCCTCCACAGCATCGTGTGTTTCCATAGCAGCACCGACCAATGCATATCTTAGCTCCTCTCATGATATTGTGACTCTCTCACTTTGGATATCCACTATACTCTTATTGGGGGCCCTGTTTGCTGAAGTCCACTGGCTCATTTTGAACATATTGGACGTTGCAAAGGGGAAATGGGGGAACACACCCGGCACAAAAAAGACTTCCTCTCTATAGCCCAGAGCGTACACAATACCCCAATCCACTAGAGTTCACCTTCAAAACTCACAACACATGTTGGGAGGCCACCGCCTGCGCACACATCTATGCGTAAACACGCACACACTCAGCTACCCAAGCATTTCACTGCTCGTTTGGAGCAACACACCACTGCCGCACATGAAACCACACTCTCACTTCCATTCCGCACACAAGAAGGGGCTCGGAGAGCACACACATCCACACTAGCACTGCACACACAAGCATAAGAAGGAGAGAAGGAGGGGCAGGGGAAACGACGTGGGAGAAACACAATGGAGGCTTCACCATTGTTCAAACACTCTTTACAACTCTTTTACATCAAACGGTGCACCCACATGGTCGCCAATCAAGAAAACACACACTTGGGGCTTTGCAGGCACACACCTCTGCACAAAAAAGCCAACCCAAGAACTCACACACACTATCTTGGTTCTCTACAGACTCACCGGCTAAAGGCCCTAGCAAGAAGGCTATTGTGGCAAAAAGCCTGAAAAATGTCATAAAAATGGCTTATATAGGGGTGCCCGTTTCAATTTGGGCATCTATACTTTGATTGGTCCACTTTGCATACTTTTTTAGCAACTTTGGAGGGGGTAGCTGCCTCTGGCTTCATCTGCTCACTTGCTCTCTTCTTTTGCACTTGGGGAAGTGCACTAGCGATATCGCTAGTGCCCTTTGGTATTTTTTATTATTTTATATTTTCCTTTATTTTTTACCCTTTGGGAGGCTTCCTCTTGCACTGCCCATTTGACTCCTCTTCTTTGTCCATTTTTTGTCTGACCCTTTTCTTGGTCCACCTTCCACCAACCTTCTCTCTCTCTTTCTCTCTCCTCATTCTCCCTCTTGGTCCTGTTGTGCCCGGCCTTCTTGTGCTTTCTCAGCCTCCCTTGGACTCACCTCTCTCACACAAGACCTAGCCCGATCCGTTGGGGATCTGCTAAACCTCCTGACTTTGAACTGCAATATTTGGCACATCGGGGTTCCCTTTGACGAGCCATCTGGACCAGCTTTTTGAGCACCTCAAACACTACATTACAGATCACTAACTTGGCACTTCGGGCACCTCTAACTGCTATCCCATATGGACCATTTTTGAAGACCTTTTGTTCTAAAAACCGCATAGAGCATACATCCCCGCTACCCACTAGTCTTCCCAGGGTCTTCATACCTGCTCTAGCCTTCTGCATTGCACCTGCCTCTGCAGCCTTCTCTTGGCATAGACCACTTTCTTGCACAGACCAACTTTGGTTGCACCAACATATAGCATCTTTGAAAAGCACAAGAGACAATCCATGTGGTTTAGTGTACTCCCTGTGCATGGAAGGTTATGGCCTTGGCATGCATGCAAATGTCTGCCACAATTTGTAGAGCTTCAATCTTCCCTTGCGGATGGAGAATTCTGACACAATCGGCCACGCTTTCTTGACCAACTCTGTGGTGACATCTTTGTTGATGTCTTTCCATTGCTTGCCATTCCCCGATGCCCACTCGCTGGTTCGCACGATACTCTCGCTTGGTCATTTGGGCCAGTTGCATCTACAAGTGCGCGGAAGCGGTCGTATCCTTTTTTGGATTTCTCACGCTCATCCATGCCTGGCAAAAACACATTTACAATGTCTTCAATGTGCGATAAAAACTTAAGTTTACATCATAGAAACTCATTTACATTTGCAAATCTAGTGGTACAAATTGATTTAAGTTAGCACACCACATTCTGTATTGATCACTTTGCACCATGGTCAATATTACAAAAAGACTTTACTTATGAATCCAGTGTCCAGAATTCAATAAAAACTAGTAACAACAAACCACATACTGTATTAAATCGCTTTGCACCATGAGTCCATCATTATAGAGAAAAACTTTACTTGTGGATGTAATGGCTAGAAAGTGAGATAAATGATCAAAACAAACCACATAGTGTATCAGTCACTTTGCAACATGATCCATCACTATACAAAAAATGTCATTTTCTACTTTGGTGTCTAGAAAGCATCATAAATTATGCAACACACCACATATTGAACTTTGCACCATGGTCCATAAGTAATGAAAGAGAGCATAGAAGTGAGACAGATACAATTTAACTCCATGGTCCATGACTATACAAAAAAAATCCATTTACATGTGCGATCTGTACAAATCCGGTCCGATAATCCAAATAAGACCGTTGTCTACAAAAGTGATCAAAATAAACTAGAATCTAGGCATCATCTCACTAAGCAGACGCAAACACACCTCCAAGTTGAGCTCTAACATATCCATATGCTCACTCATATTTTGGAATGTCTTTCTCTGTCTGGGTGGTTGCTTTAAATAGTTTTTGCGCATTATACTGACAATCCCGCAATCAGTTTTCTTTTACTTTTTCCATGTCACATTGTAATGCTCTAAAAATCTTTGCACTAATTACATAGTTGCTTGATGCAAAAAGTAACTGCATAGGTGTGAGTGGCTTTACAATACGGGCAAGCCAATTTTGGGTTGCAAAGCTTGAGGTCCTCCAAGGATGTAGGGCATTCTCTGTGGAGTCTTTGTTGTTGGTTGCTCGCTTCTCCATGCACACTTGCAATGCCAATCCGCAATCAATGACACCCACATGCGGCACACCCTGCTTGGTGAAATCGCTCATGATGTTCCATGGGTGCAAGCCACATTGTATGATTTCTTTGTTGTGTGCATGTGCCATGGTCTTCACCAGGGCATCCATAAAAGAGGCACCCAATTGAGCATATGCTTGCATATCTCTAACTCTTGCTCTGTGGGGGGGGGGGGGGGGGGGGGGGGGGGGGGGGGGGGGGGGGGCGCATCTAGGATCTTCCTTTTGATCCGCTGGTATGTTAAAAAATATGCCTTTAGGTGGTGGAACACACTCTAACATGTCACCTAGATCCATTCCATTAAAGTAAGGAAAGATGAGGGAACATGGCTCTTGATATATTTGTGCTATGCACCTTACGATGCCCCCGTGGAACAATTTCATGCTCGCCTCTATAGAAAAAGATTGGTGGTTCTCTGTTGCATCTCCTTTGAAGTCCTTGACCACATATTGCACTGCTAGTGGCAACCAAGTGACTCTTTCGATGGTGCACTCTGACATAGCTCCATAGCATCCTTTCCCAAGCTTTCTACCATGCTAGATAGCTTTGGGTGTGAGGTAAACACCGGTGGCACACTGGGACGTAAAGCAGGTGCACAATAAATCTTGTGGTCTACCCTAGATTGTGCATCAAACCTTCCCACTACTGCGTCTTGAGACAAGGCTATAGAAAAAAGGATGGTTCTAGCTTTGTGGCTAGAGACATCTTGTGCATCAACTCTTTTTTATTCTGACCTCTCTGCATGCCATACATTAGTCCAATGTTGTAGCTTTGCTAGATCTGCATCCGCTGGTGTATCAGCATCCAAGTCTCTCAAGCACTGTGTCATATTGCCCACAATAATATCCATTAGTCTATGAATAGCCTTTGCATTGTAAGCTGAGAAGTGTATCCAAACTACTTCAATTCTGACATCAAAGAAATGCTCTCTACACGTCTTACTCTCCAATGTAGAGGTGATCTCCTCCGTGGCCAGGGCATACATATACGTGACCATAAGAGTTCTGATCTTTTTTTCTAACTCCTTTATTTCCACAGGATCCATCTATTCTACAATGATAACATATTTTGTGATCTTTAAAGACAACATAACTTGAAATTTTATAACAAATATAATATTCATTCATTGAAACTAACGACAACACTAGCTTAAAGAGTAGGGCATCATTCAATGGGAGTAACGACACCTCCAGCCCGGTAGTAGAGTTGATGCCAAGACCACCATTGAACTAGCCTAAAAAATCAGGGCATCATTCAATGCAACTAATGAGACCTCCAACCCAATAGTAGAGTTGATGCCGATAGCAACACCGAACTAAGCCTAAAAAGCAGGGAATCATTCAATGAAACTGACGACACCTCTAACCAAATGGCAGAGCTAATGCGAAAGCAACACCAAACTAGCCTAAAAAGCAGGGCATCATTCAATGAGACTAACGGCATCTTCAACCCAATAGTAGAGTTGATGCAAAAAGCAACATTGAACTAGCCTAAAAACCAAATCATCATTCAACAAAACTAACGACACCTCCAATCCAGTAGTAGAGCTGATGCCGAAAGTAATACCGAACTGGCCTAAAAGCACTTATATAACACACTGAACATAGAAAGCAACCTATCATCTTGCACAAAGACACTCCCAGTACAATAATAGAATTGATGATGATGACAAGACTAATAGAGCTACCTATAAATCAAACATAACCAAACAATGACACTTTCGATCCAAAATAAAACTAATGCCAAAGTGAACATAGTCAGCATGTTGTAAAACAGTGCCTATTGGTCTAGCGTTTCACAAACGATAGTATCGATGATCGAATAATAGAACTGATGCCGACGTGAACAGCAAGATCATCATACTTTTAAATATACAAAAAAACATTTATTAAAAAAAGGTATACCAGCTTAAATACAAAGAAAATAAAGAACTTATGAGATTAAGCTAAGATTTATACCAAAAAATCTATGCTTTGGAGGGCTTTGCAAATTTTTGTCTTGCTTGTGAGGATACCTAGGAAGATTTGAGTGGAGGGCAAGGGAATTGAGAAGAAAATGGGCCCCCTTAGCGGCCCTATATATAGATACCTCAAGGGCCTGTCGGGTTGCGCGTCGGGCTGGCTATGTTGCCTGATGGGGCCCCACGGGCTATAGCACTGTATCGGTGGGCAAATCCCATAGGACCTTCAGGTTCCCATCAATTGACCATGCCATTTCCTATGAATGTGAAGACTTGTGAATTGAGAATTTTGTTAATTAACAATGTGATAACAAAAAAAAACACGTGATCACGTGAATATGAAATCCTTGCGGGCCACGATAGCCAACCCTTTAGCTTTGATTCCCTTTTTTCTTGGTGGCCAAGCCCGTGACCCTCGCAACTCAAACATGTCAAGGCATCCCCACTCACTTGTAGTGCCCTCACACATTGAAAGCATCAAGGCTTTGATACGATCTTCAACTCTAAGGCTTCACAAAGGCTTTTAAATATTCAAAGAGACTCAAGGGTTTAGCAAAGATCCGAAGTAATTCAGCTTCAAAGTGTCTCCATCATTTGTGAAAAGGAGCTTCACAGAAGTGAAGAGTGACTTCACAATTGGTACAAATAATTGCAATTAATGTATACATTCATGCTTTCACTTATGCCTTTTGTAAGAGGTCTAGACACTGCTCTTGTCAAAGAGTAAGACCTTCCTCCACATCACTTGGGGTGCACTACAATGGGTGAGACAATCATCGACAAATTTATCGGGGCAAAGGCTTCCACACATGGCAAGCCAAAACTAAGGGTTACTTGATGAAGAAGCAATTGTGGAGTGTTGTCAAGCCATTGGGGGAGAGTGAAAGGGTAGAAACATGTCAAAGCCTTGCACAATTTTCTCCCAAAGATGAACAGGCACTTGGTATCCTTCGCACATCACTTGGGGACAACTTTGTGCACTACTTAGATGAATGCACCACAACACACAAGGCATGGACTACTTAGAGTGTCATTTTGGAATTGTTGCAAAGCACTCCAAAATATCCCTAAAGATGCAACTCTATAGCCTAGTTATGGAGCCTGGATAGGACATTGCTTCCCTTGTGAATCGGCTCAAAACCAAGCTTGGCTACAACTTATGTCCCATAGCAGATGAAGATCAAGTTTCCATTTTTCTCAAAGCAATGCCTGACAACAACTATGGACAAATAATCACGATTTTTAAAAAAAAGGAACCCCTTCCCTATCTTGAAGACGTAATTAATTCACTACAACAACATGAGAAGAAAATAAAGGGAGGCACAAGTGAATCTAGCGAAGCTTATGCAATAAGAACAAGCCCAAGAAATGTCAACAAAAAGAAAAATCTTAAGTGCACATGCTACCAAATATTGTAGCCTCAATGATAGACAAGTGAAGTTTTCCAACAACAACACCAGAAGCAACTACAAAGAGCTGTACGAAGACAAAGGCAAAGCCAAAATTTGGCTTGCTGCTGAAGGTTTTAGTGATGAAGATATGATAAATCAAGTTGGCATAGTCTACAATGATATATTGTGAAGCACTATCATTTGTGCTTCTTTCATTTGTGTTGTAGGAAAATATTTGTGTATATCCCACCTACTTGTGTTCAAGGGGAGGCTTGTGAACATGTGTGTGCCTAAACCCTAGTGTGTTTTGAGGAGAGGAGTGTGTGTGGGAGTAGTGCAACAAAACCCACAAAGGGAGGGTTGTTGGGGTGTGAGATAAGTTGCACTAGAACTATGTGTGTATACCCTCTAGGGTTGTTGGGGTGCACGATTTGTTGCACCACAACTATGTGTGAATTACATCTATCCACATAGATAGACATGTGCTCTAGAGTCATGTGAATTTGTATGCCAAGAAATGTGATGAAACATGTAGGTCAAGCCATCATGTGTAGCCATGTGATTCCATGTGAAAGATCATGTGTACGGCCAAAGGGGACAAAGGCATCTTGCCTCTTAACTCTTGTCTACAAATATCTTGGTGGAAAGATCTCCACTTGTAGTGCCTATATAAGAGGCATTGTAATACTCTTTGTGTGTTGAATAATCAAGCCTATTTGTATCTACACTCTAATCCATTGTGCATTGGTTGAACCCTTAACTAATCTCTCTCTCTCTCTCTCTCTCTCTCTCTCTCTCTCTCTCTCTCTCCCCCCATTGTGATCACATAATGAATGCACATTACTCTACCCACCATAACCCATCAATACAAGAGTTCGTGAAGTTTTTGTTGTGCTTGCAATTTTTGTCTGCTGCTTGGATCGATGTAGATGTGCTTGACACCATGAGTGTATGCCCTACCCAAGTTTACTACCAATTTCAACTTTTGCAATCAAATTTCTATTCAACTCTAGAATTTTGGCACAGGAGGACCAATACTATCAAAGGGTCTGGGTAAAGTACTCTAGAATATATACGCAAACTTGGAGAGGTTTGGGCTACTCATTGATGAATTGGAATGCATGGTTCTTGACTTTATGCAGCAAGAAGGCATAGATGAGGTTAAGATTGGAAATGCGGTGATCATGCTTTTGCTTTATGCCGATGATGTAGTGCTCTTGGCACATACCTTAGAAGATGCACAAAAGCTTATGAGTGTCTTGGAACGCTTTTGCCTACATAGCGGGCTGATCGTGAATGGATCCAAAACCAAGGTTATGCTTGTAAAGACCCTCAATGATGAAAATCCATGCATTGTATATAACAATGAGAAACTTGAAGTGGTAGATCACTTCAAGTACCTTGGCCTTGAGGTTCCATCCAATCATAAATGGAAGGATTGTGCAATGCGTCGCTTGGAAGCCAGAAAGAGGGCCTATTATGCATTTGAGAACATGTGCAATGCAGGAGAGATCAAGTGTTGGGCTCTCAAAAAGTACCTCTTTGACACATTGGTGACACCGATGCTTCTTTATGGAGTGCAGGTGTGGGGTGGAAGCATTGGGAAGTCTACTTGGAAAGAGTTTGAGAATGTCCAAAAGCGTTTTCTCACCAACTTTCTCCAAGTCAAGACACAAACACCCTACATGCTCTTACTTCTTGAGTCCGGATTGCTTCCCATTGAGGTCTTGGGCATGCAAAGGGTTGTGGAGTACATGCGTAAGACACAACGTAGTCCTTTGCATCGACTTCCTAGAATCGCATATGAAGCAAGTCAAATGGTTCAAAAGACATGCAAGAGCAAAATACTAAGTTCGGGGTGGATGCTTGATATCAAGAAATGGTTTGGAAGATGGGATGCATGTCACTTGGTCAAGGATGCGTCGATCGACTCCCAAGTTAATGAGGCCTTCTTACAACGCCAATGTATCACGGCTTGGGAGAAATCCGGAGGTTCTTGCTTCAGCCATTACACCACACACATTGCCCCAAACTACAAATCTCTCTTCTTCTCGGAACGAGGTAACTGAACCCATTCCTACATCCTTGAGCCCATCCGTTTGAATGCGATCCGCAACATTGCCTCCATTCGTCTTAGCTCCCATTCTCTACGTTGCGAGACAGGACGTTGGGGCACTGACGAGGAGTGTCATCGACTTTGCACCTTATGCCCTCGTCAAGTGCGAGAGAGTGAGTACCACACACTACTTGAGTGCTCAGCTTTTGACCACATTAGGTCCTCTTTTCCCCATATATTCAGCCATGATCTCTCCCTACATACCTTCCTCTCCCAACCACGATGTGGACTCTTTATTGCGACGCTCATTTCAGCCATTTTTGAGCATCGAGAGTCACTTATGAACTCCACTCACACCACGTGACATGTTCATTTGGTCCCATAGGTCATATTTGACCTCCCAGGACGATAATAGAACTATCTCTCTCTCTCTCTCTCTCTCTCTCTCTCTCTCTCTCTCTCTCTCGTATCCCCTTATCAGCATCCTGTAGAGTAGTATGAAAGGATGTATCCTTTATACAAAGCAAGTGTCCCTGCACAATGGAAGGTGGAGCACTCATACCACCGTCATATCCCAATGCTAAAAGGGAATCATATCATCCTCCAAAATTATTTCCATGTAGTCAAAAGGTTCAATCTAGAAAGATTATCATTAATTAAAGATGGTAGGTGAAAAAAGACCACTACCACCACTAGTGTGTGTGTGTGTGTGTGTGTGTGTGTGTGTAGGTTACCAAATAGAAGCTCTCTAGAAAGCAAATAAACAAGGGAAGATGCCAAAAATAGTAAATCATAATCAACAAATCTTGAATTATGGTTGGGTAAGTGGTACAAAAGAGGAGAATTTTGTAGACGACCAAACTTGGAAGGAGATGATGCTAAATGAATAGAATAAGGATCCCTTCTATTATACCTACCACCATCACAGTCAACAAAAAGAGAGTGTTAAATAGTGGAAGACATGTGTCAAAAAAGAGATCCACGCGTTATTGATGTCAATTCTAAGATAGAGCGTATGTAATCCTTCAAGGGGGTGTGTATGCAAAGTAAAACACATAAGTAGTACCCTCCATAGTCGACTTGGCGTGAATGTAAGAATAAAGCCCAAGCAGCTACTCTAACAATTGTAGAGTCTGAATGTCATGCACTACGACTCTAAGGTAGTATGCCTCATGTTGCACCAAGTCAGAGAAGAACACTTCTTTTAAGTCCATGGCTCCTCATGTGCAGGGTGTAGTTGAGGTGGAGCCCAATTGTAGTAAAAAACCGTTGAGTAGTGGGGGGCATATGAGCCCGCGGGGGTGGGGTACTGCCGAATGCATGATGTAGTGGGGTTTTAAATTAATGATGTGTCTTTACACGCGGCTAGATGTGCAAATCATCTAAGTGTTGAGTAGATTTTCAAAAAAAAGGATAAGGTGGGTTTTCATGGCTTAAGTAAGCTAATGGTGAATTTAGATATAAGGCATGGTGTTTTAGATCCCTCCATCCACTCCCACAATAGGGCCTTAAGAGGGGCACTAGGCCACCTCTAAGGGGTCCTAGTACCCAACACCAAAAGATAGTTGTGCCAAGACTTCATGAGGGTTACAAGTACAGGGTGATGCTGCAAACCTAAGTAGGTTGAGTCTTACAAGCAGTCTATCTTTTAAACACACATATTCCCACCATAATTCTATTGGGACTGTTAAATACATCTTATTATTGTTTCTCTATAAAAGTTTGTCGATCTTGTTTGATATAATTTCATTAAATTAAAGGATAAAATTGCTAATATTTTATTAATGGCGAGGTCCTTGCAACCATCATGATCCCCACTCCCATCACATTTGGTGAAAATGTAATTCACTTTTGGTACTCCAAACTGTTAAGTATGGAGCCTGATTTACCCTTGTAATTTTCTGTGGTAAAAGCGCACATTTGTAAGGCCCCCATTATGAGGAGAAGCCATCGTGCGTGAAGGAAAATCACTCACCGGAAACCAAAATTTTCACGGACAAGAATCAGGGGCAACTTTAAAGGCCTCGGGGGCCCCCGAGACTTTTTTTCGCCAGAATATTCTTTTTCGCCGGAATATTTTGGCCGGACGGCAGCCGAAAAGTGGTCGAAAAACAACCGGTCGGTTGGCCGGTGGCCGGTAGTCAATGGCCGATGGCCGATGGTCGGAAGTCAATGGTCGGTGGCCGGTGGTCGGTGGTCGAAGGGTCAAATTTGGACTTATTCACACAAGGGCGGCTACACATGGCTGTCTCTCATAAGAGAGGGCAGCCCTTTTGGCCTATAAAAGGAGGCCATTTCTACACACATTTCATAGTGTGAAGTTGATGCAACAAGGTGAGTGTGAGGTGGTGAGAGTGAAGCAAGGCGGGAGCTCCATTAAGGGTATAATCCCTTTGTAAACTACTTCTTGTTTTGAAGTACTAAAGCCATTGAGTGGCTGCTTTCCCGTGGACGTAGCCCACATTGGGTGAACCACGTATATCGTGTGTACTCTCTCTCTCTCTCTACTCTATAATCTCGTGTATATAAATCTGTCTCTCTCCATTAAGTAATCTACTCAATTATCTATTTAGCTACGTCTTATTTCCTAACAACTGGTATCAGAACAAGGTTTGCTCGTAGCTAAATTATCTCAAGGAAAGGATTCTTTGAATTGAGTGGGAGTTATGGCGGAGGAAGGGAAGCTCAAGATTGAGAAGTTCAACGGCAAAAACTACCAACATTGGAAGATGCAGATTGAAGACTATCTCTACCAGAAGGACCTCTATTTGCCACTAGGCGGTCTTGCGAAGAAGCCCGCAACAATGGCAGATGAAGCATGGATTTTCCTTGATCGAAAGGCACTGGGAACAATCCGGTTAAGCTTGGCGTCAACGGTGGCCTTCAATGTTTCGGAGATGAAGACCACGGAGGACTTGATGAAGTCACTTGACGAGAAGAAGAAGGAGACAGAGTCTCAAGACAACAAGCCAACATCGGAGGCCAATGTGGCAGGTAAAGTAGAGCAAGATGCTCTAATTCTCTCATTAGACAATGTGTCTAATTCCTGGATAGTAGATTCCGGGGCTTCATTCCATGCGACACCACACAAGCAACATTTCCAAGACTACACCAAAGGTAATTTTGGGTATGTATACTTGGGAGATGATGAAGCTTGTGAGATTGTCGGCAAAGGTACAGTTTCTGTCAAAACTGCTAACGGAAATGAATGGAAGCTTAAAGATGTTAGGCATGTTCCTTCTCTTCGCAAAAATTTGATCTCTACAGGACAATTGGACGATGAAGGCCACAACATTGCATTCGGAAACAAACGGTGGAATATCTCAAAGGGATCTTTGGTGGTTGCCAAGGGTGAAAAAGTCGGTACACTTTACTTGTGTACTGTTAGCACGCAACCTTCAGCTTGTGCAGCAACTACAGAAGTTGACAGTGCGGTGTGGCACTACCGACTTGGGCATATGAGTGCCAAAGGAATGCAAATCCTTCAAACAAAGAAGCTTCTACCAGGTTTGAAAGAAGTGGACTTAGAGTTCTGTGAAGATTGTGTTTATGGTAAACAAAAGAGGGTAAAATTTCAAAAATCAAGAAATGAAAGAAAAAATAAAAAACTTGAGTTGGTTCATTCTGATGTTTGGGGTCCTGCAAGTACACCATCACTTGGTGGCTCATTATACTATTGAATATTCATAGACGATGCGACTAGAAAAACATGGGTTTATGTCATGAAGAATAAATCCGATGTATTTTCCATATTTCAAAGGTGGAAAGCCTTTGTGGAGAATGAAATAGGTACCAAGGTTAAATGCCTCAGATCTGACAATGGAGGCGAATATTGCAGCCAAGCTTTTGAAAACTTTTGTGCTAGCAATGGAATTCGGAGGCAAAGGACAACCCCAAGGACACCTCAACAAAATGGGATTTAGAAAAGGATGAACAGGACAATCATGGAACGAGCACGAAGCATGCGGCTACATGCAGGCCTACCGCTTGACTTTTGGGCGGAAGCTGTAAGTACGTCTGTGTACTTAATCAATCGGTCACCCTCAACGGCATTGGATAGGGGAGTTCCAGAAGAGGCATGGACAGGTAAATCGGTGAATTATGCATTTCTCAAAGTGTTTGGGTGTGAGGCTTTCATGCACATATATAGAAACCTAAGATCAAAGTTAGATGCAAAGTCCAAAAAGTGTTTCTTCATTGGCTATGGAGAAGGAGACTTTGGGTATCGCCTATGGAATCCTGAAGATGGTAAAATCTTAAGGAGTAGGGATGTAATTTTTAACGAACAAAATATGTACAAAGATTACTTGGAAAGAAAACAAACAAAAGAAACAGGTGATGAGTACATGGAGCTTGAGGATGGTCAAGACACAAGGACTGCAAACGGTGACAATGTGCAGCAACGTCAACCAAATGAGGAGCCTTAACCTATTCCCCGAAGATCTACAAGAGCAAGTAGACCTCCATAAAGTTTTGTTCCTTCCTTCAACCATCTCTTGATCTCAGATTCTGGAGAGCCGGAATCATATGAAGAAGCTATGCAACATGAATCCAAAGAAGAATGGACGAAGAGCATGCAAGTGGAGATGGACTCACTACATCGCAACCAAACATGGGAGTTGGTTGAGTTGCCTAAAGGTAAGCGGGCACTTCAAAACAAATGGGTGTACAAGCTAAAGGAAGAAGAAGGTGGGAAGAAAAGGTACAAGTCTAGGCTTGTGGTAAAAGGTTTTTCTCAAAAGAAAGGTATTGACTTCAATGAAATATTTTCTCCTGTTGTAAAAATGAACTCAATTAGGCTTGTCTTAAGCCTTGTGGCTGCTCATGATCTAAATCTCAAGCAAATGGATGTAAATACGGCATTCCCTCACGGTGACTTAGAGGAGGAAATCTACATGCTTCAACCAAAGGGGTATGAAGTAAAAGGTAAGGAGAAAATGGTTTGCAGATTAAAGAAGAGCTTGTATGGTTTAAAGCAAGCATCAAGACAATGGTACTTGAAGTTTGATCGATGGATGTTGGATCATGGATTCACAAGATGCAACTCGGATCACTGCGTCTACACGGAGAATTTGGGAGATGGGAAATACATCATCCTAATGTTGTATGTTGATGACATGTTGATTGCAAGTGCTAACATGCAGGACATCAAAGACCTAAAAGAGGAGCTGTCCAAATCTTTTTCAATGAAAGATTTAGGTGCTGCAAAGAGGATACTTGGTATGAAAATATCAAGGGATAGGACGAAGAAGACAATAAAGCTATCTCAAGAAGATTACATCAAGAAGGTACTAGAAAGGTTTGCAATGCAAAATGCAAAACCAGTTTCTACACCTTTGGCTGGTCATTTTAAACTAACGAAGGATATGTGTCCAAAGACACAAGAGGAGATAGCCTATATGTCTAAAGTTCCATATGCTGCAGCGGTAGGTTCTCTAATGTATGCTATGGTCTGGACAAGGCCAGACATTGCACATGCAGTGGGAGTTGTGAGTAGGTTCATGGACAACCCAGGTAAAGAGCATTGGCAAGCTGTGAAGTGGATACTTAGGTATCTAAAAGGGACAACAACAAATGCTTTGTATTTTGGAGGAACTGATATTTTTCTAGAAGGGTATGCTGATGCAGATATGGCAGGTGACAAAGATACTCGAAGGAGCACTACTGGATATGTGTTCACGGTTGGAGGCACAGCAGTAAGCTGGGCTTCAAAGCTGCAGAAAGTGGTTTCACTTTCTACCACGGAAGCAGAGTATGTAGCAATGACTGACGCAAGCAAAGAAATTATGTGGCTTCACAGATTCTTAGAAGAGCTTGGATTCAAACAAGACAATTGTGTCTTGTACAGTGATAGCCAAAGAGCTATCCATCTTGCGAAGAACTCAGCCTTTCATTCAAGGAAAAAGCACATTGAGGTGAGATATCACTTCATACGCACTCTTTTGGAAGAGGGATAACTAAAGCTAGGAAAGGTGCATACAAGTGAAAATCCTGCAGACATGTTTACAAAGGTGGTCAACAAGGAGAAGTTGAGCTTTTGCTCATCTTCAATCGGCATTCAAGGATAAGAAGCCAGAATGGAAAGCAGTCACAGGTTTGGTTTGGAGATCAGTCTCCAAGTGGGAGATTGTTAAGTATGGAGCCTGATTTACCCTTGTAATTTTCTGTGTTTAAAGCGCACATTTTTAAGGCCCCCATTATGAGGAGAAGCCATCGTGCGTGAAGGAAAATCACTCACCGGAAACAAAATTTTTCATGGGCAAGAATCAGGGGCAACTTTAAAGGCCTCGGGAGGCTTTTTTTTCGCCGGAATATTCTTTTTTGCCGGAATATTATGGCCGGATGGCGGTCGGAAAGTGGTCGAAAAACAACCGGTCGGTTGGCCGGTGGCCGGTAGTCAATGGCCGATGGCCGGTGGTCGGAAGTCAATGGTCGGTGGCCAGTGGTCGGAAGTCAATGGCCGGTGGTCGGTGGCCGAATTCAAAAGCGGACTTGTCTTCTCAAGGGCGGCCACACATGGGCGGATTGGAGGGTCCGATTTGGACTTATTCGCACAAGGGCGGCTACACATGGCTGTCTCTCATAAGAGAGGGCAGCCCTTTTGGCCTATAAAAGGAGGCCATTTCTACACACATTTCATAGTGTGAAGTTGATGCAACAAGGTGAGTGTGAGGTGGTGAGAGTGAAGCAAGGCGGGAGCTCCATTAAGGGTATAATCCCTTTGTAAACTACTTCTTGTTTTGAAGTACTAAAGCAATTGAGTGGCTGCTTTCCCGTGGACGTAGCCCACATTGGGTGAACCACATATATCGTGTGTACTCTCTCTCTCTCTCTACTCTATAATCTGGTGTATATAAATCTGTCTCTCTCCATTAAGTAATCTACTCAATTATCTATTTAGCTACGTCTTATTTCCTAACACAAACATGGCCGCAGGGTTTAGAAAAAACATGTTTTTCTACACAATCAGAATAGCTTCTTCTTTGATAGATGACCTATTTAAACTTTTCCATCTGGATTACAAAGATAACAAATCAAAGTTCTACGTTCGCTTACTTTCAAAGCACAATAGTGCCAACAAGTGCATGTGAGTGTATGCATGAAGACCCAAGTTCAATTCTTAAGAGAATAATCGAATAAACTAAGCACAATATATTTCTTAAAATCATAAAAGTTTTTGGTAGTGACAAGTCCTTAGCTTCATTAAAGAGGATGTTTTACAGATTTACTACCAGCTTTTTGAGGTGCAAGCACTCACTAAGATATAGCAGGCTCATCCACCAGGGGCATAGAAAGAGGGATGTTGTCCTAGCAAAAAAGGAGATGAAAAAAAGGGAGAAGTCATGAGAGGTGAAATGTCTCAAGAGCAAAAAAGTAATACATGCAGGTCAAACAACAATTTGGGGGTTCAAGGAGATGGTAATCAAATATGCTTGATCACTATGTGTGCCTTACATGTGCTCTCTCAAGAGTGCTTAAACTAAATATCACACATCGGATGGAACTTGGTTGATTATATAACATGCCAAAAAAGAGAGGAAAGGTGCCCACAACCAACATGAGTATAAATGCGAGCAACAAAATAGCATCCATCAGTGGAGAGATTTGGCCAACGTTAGGGCAGTATTTGCACATTCCCATCACTGTCGCCTCTAGGGGCTGGCAGTGAAATAGGTGCCGCCAAAAAGCGGATGGAACCAAGATTTCTTACAAGGCTACTTGCTTTGCCTTTAGATTTGACGCTTAACATTGGTCGAGCATCTTCTTCATGGTCTTCTTGTGTTTCATAGTTCCATAGTATGGCTATCATTGCAAACTGCTCTCTCTCTCTCTCTCTCTCTCTCTCTCTCTCTCTCTCTCTCTCTCTCTCTCTCTCTCTCTGTGCCCTATTGTGGGAGTGGATGGAGGGTTCTAAAACACCATCCTTATATCTAAATGCACCCTTAGCTTACTTAAGCAATGAAATCCCACCCTATCCTTTTTTTGAAACTCTACTCAACATTTAGATGATTTACGCATCTGGCCGCGTGTAAAGACACGTCATTAACTTAAAACCCCACTACCTCATGCATGTGGCAACACCCCACCCCTGTGGGCTCATATGCCTCCCACTACTCAACGGTTTTTTACTGCAATCGGGATCCACCTCAATTACACCCTGGGCATGAGGATCCATGGCCTTAAAAGAAGTGTTCTTCTTTGACTTGGTGCAACATGAGGCATACTACCTTAGAGTAGTTGTGCATGACATTCATACTCTATAATTCTTGGAGCAGCTGCTTGGGCCTTATTCTTACATTTACGCCAAGTCGACTATGGACGGTACTACTCAAATGTTTTACTGTGCATACACACCCCCTTGAAGGATTACCATATGCTCTATGCTTAGAATTGACATACCATGTGGATCTCTTTTCGGACACCTGTCTTCCACTGTCTAACACTCTTTTTGCTAGTTGTGGTGGTGGCAGGTATAATAGAAGGGATCCTTATTCTATTCATTTAGCATCATCTCCTTCTAAGTTTGGTCGTCTACAAAATTCTCATCTTTTGTACCACTTACCCAACCATAATTCAACATTTGTTGATTATGCTTTATTATTTCTGGCATCTTCCCTTGTTTATTTGCTTTCTAGAGAGCTTTTATTTGGTGACCTACACACACACTAGTGGTGGTAATGATCTTTTTTCACCTACCATCTTTAATTAATGATAATCTCTCTAGATTCAACCTTTTGACTATTGGGAAATAATTTTGAAGGATGGGATGCTTCCCTTTTAGCCTTGGGATATGATGGTGGGCTGCTTGCTCCACCTTCCATTGTGCAGGGACTATTTCTTTGTATAAAGGATACATCATTTCATACTACTCTATAGGATGTTGATAAGGGAGCACTATCTCTTGATGATTCTAATGAGCTTCTGGTCCTTGCCCAACTTGACATACCGGCATGGTTCAACATCTATACTCTAGCACGAGAGAACTCGGCTATTGCAGTCACCCAAGTCATGAACATTACTACGAATCCACATAATATTCAGGATGATGATGGTAGAGAGCGCAAGGAATGGCTTGATAATTCCCCCCACATCATCATAAAGTTTATGGATTTGCATGGTAAGAGACTTCACAATGACCCCCTGATTAGGAAAAGAAAGAAACACATGCTGCAAGGTGCTCCTTCCTTATCCCTATCACCCCCAACCACCACCACTAACTTGTTGATACTAGATGGTCTTGATGAAGATGAAGTTGCTATCACTACTCAGAATTTCTCTGTCACTAGTCCTTCTTTGGGAATTGCTAAAAAACCTTTTGAGACTTACACTGACCCCTATATCCCCTCTAGACTGTTGGAAGTCTACTTGGCTGATGCTAATCACAAACCTTGGGCCCCTTGGGAACTTTTCTTTACTGGCTCCTTTCTCACCCTACTTAATGACAGGGACAAGGAAGCTCTAAAGATTGGTCTTCAACACATACTGCAAAATAATTGCTTAACCATTATTGAGTCTTACTTACTAAATTGTCCTTTCACTATGAGAAATTTTGAAACTCAAAGATGTAAAGCCACTCTGGGCTGTCTCCTTGGTGTAAAAGGGCTTATAAGCTCCACAGGCAAAGACTCTAACTGTCATAAAAACTAATATCTAACCAACCCAAATGATTTTCTCATATTAAACTGACCACTTAATGTGGGAGAATAAACGGGAACAAGGGTTAAGATATAGACATGTGCTTTTAGATCTATCTCAACACGGGGCCATTGGTAAAGGGGCCCAAATGAGAGATGGTCTATCAAAGAACAAGGCTAACCAATGGAGCATAAGACCTTAGGGTTAGCTTCATTGAAGACCTCCAATAATATGTGTAAAAGTCCTTTGACCTTAGGTAAGCTAGGGTTGATGAGCTTGAGGCGTGGGAACCCGACCCAGCTCCAGGTGCTTGTCCTGCTTGTCATGCTTGATGACTAAGGTGCTTAAGGTGCTTGATGATTGAGGTTCTTGAGGTGCTTAATGATTGAGATGCTTGAGGTGCTTGACATGCTTGAGATGTTAGGGTTGCACTTGAGGTGAGAACCAAGGTGAGAACCCAGCCCAAGCTTAAACTGCTTAAGGGCCAAGCTTGTGGTGGGAACTGGGCCTATGCATGAGGGGTTGAGGTGTCAAAAAGTCAAAGATTCAATCCCTACAAGGAGGGGGCGAGCCCTACATGAGGGGGGATGAGAGAGAACACCCACACACTCACACAAGGCATGCATGGTACAAAGAAAGCAAAAGGGACACTTGTCAAGTTCCTCCTCATGTTGCCCTCATGGTGTGCCTAAAGCCTATTGGTTGGCCACCCAAGGGGTCCAATGATAATTTAGGGGATTTAATTAATTGATTTTTCATTTATCAAGTCCTCTCTCTCAAAGGGGAAAGGGGGACACTTGTCTCAAGGCTAGTCTCAAGGCTACCCTTGCTGCTTGTAATGCCTCCTGCTTATGATTGGCTAGGCCTAGAGGGGTCCAATGAGCTTCAAGCATGAGCTACAAGGGAGGGTCGAACCAAGCAAGCTAGGGGGTTTCTTAGGGGGTATACTCACCCACACACACTCACAAACACTCTCATTGTGTGCTATGCAAGGTGCAAGAGCTCCATCTCCTTCTCCAAGCTCCTTGAGAAGTTGAGAGCCTACACCAACACTCTTGGCTATGGAATGCAAATCCAACCAAGAGCTATGCTTCAATGCTTAAGCTTTCCATCTTCTCCATCTTCATTACTATGCTATTATGTATGCTAAGCAAGAAGAGTGATGATAAGTGAGGAATTATTTCTTTCTCCTATGGAATACTTCTTCTTCCTCTTCCCTACCCTCATTCCCTGCTAGCTCTCTCCACATTTGAAGGTGTTTGAGGTCTTGGGACTGAGGCTTGGGATAGTTAATGCTTTCCACAAAGTGCATGTTATGCTTATTGCAAGAAGGCTAATGTTTTATTGCAAGTAGATTAGTTACTTAATGCAGTAGATACTTCGGACTTCGCTTTAAATGGAATACCCATGCATGCCTGGAGTAATCATCAATGAAAGTCACGAAGTAAGGGTAATTTCCCAAGGACAGAGTTTGCATGGGCCCACAAACATCACTATGCACAAGCTGCAACCTGCATGTGGCCCGAACTGAACCATCCTTTGGAAACTTAGAACGCTGCATCTTACCCAAAATACAGCCTTCACAAACATGTTTGACAGGTGCTTCAAGAGGCGGCAAAGAAGCAACTATATCAGATTTCTGCAAACCAAGCAAATTGGCAAAATTCAGATGACCAAAACGTGGGTGCCAAAGTTTTGCATCTGAAATAGCCCTCGAATCTGCAACAGCATTTGCAAAATTTTGTCCACACTTGTCATACAAAGTGAGCTTATATAGCCCACGGCACAAGAGGCCAGATGCAACAATTTCATCACCAAAACTGAGATCATGAACTATACATCTGCCATCCACAAATTCGACTACAAGTCCAAGTCTAGCAAGTACGAATACAGACAAGAGATTCTTCTTGATCCCAGGTACATAAAGTGCATCAACAAGTGTGAAGGAACTTCCATTTGCAGCATTAAGCACAATCTTTCCAACTCCTCGAACCAGATAAGAGGCATTGTTGGCACAAGTGTCTGAATTCCCATGAGGGACAGACTCGAGAGAGGTAAACAATTCACGATGTGAGGTAATGTGCTTTGTAGCACCACTATCGAAGAACCACACATGTGAATCTGCAGCAACTGACAAGCATGCATCATGGACAGCAGGATTATAAGTGCACTATGCACTAAAGCCCATTCTGCATCAACATCAGCATTACAGTCTCCTTTCACAGAAGACTCAACAATGGCTGCATTTGTAGTGGAACCAGCATTTGCAGTGGAACCACACTCTTTCTTCTTAGCCTCTTTGGCCTTCAACTTAGGACACGACTTGATCAAGTGATCATTAGCTTTACAATAATGGCAACGCATCTTCTTTTTGCCCTTATCACCAGAATTTCCAGATGAAGTGCTGCCAGCAGAAGCATTAGGAACAGAATTTTTGCCACTCGCAGCAGAACCATAAGAAGTGAGTGCTACCAACAGAAGCATTAGGAACATAATTTTTGCCACTCACAGCAGAACCATAAGAAGTGGTTGCATTGCTATTACCACCCTTTCTTTGAGAAGCAATAAAAGCTTGTTCAATTGCATGCTGTCTAGTCCTGTTTTTTCTAGAAAGTGACTCTTGCAACAACAATGTGCATAATGCATCAAACTTGACAACTTCAGGATTTCCTTGGGTCATCAGTCTCCAAGTACTAGCAAAAGTCTGGTAGGAATCTGGTAAGGCATCAAGAACAGTCTGCACAAGGGAACTGTCTGAAATGACTTCTCCTGCAGAAATAAGTTGCTCATTGATATCCTTGACACTAGCAAGGAAAGTGTCCATATCATCTTCCTCATGCATAATCTTCGACTCCAGCTCTTTATGCAGCAAAGCAATTTTAGCCTCATTGCGGCTTGCATAAAGACCAGCCAAAATATCCCAAGCCTGTTTTGCAGATTTTGCTGAACGGATGTGAGGAACAATGGTGCGTTTCACAGACAATGCAATCAATGCATGAGCCTGCGCATCCTTAACATCCTAACGAGCTTGTTCTGCCGTAGGCAAAACAACTCTAACAACAGCAATCCTTGCAACAAGACCTGCAACATCCTCAACATCGCCTACATCCTCAGAACCAAGACGTACATCAATGCCCTGCACAATATTCTAGACGCCCTTTGACACAAGAACGTGTTGCATCATATAAGCCCACATAGGGTAATTGTCCCCATCCAACCTGTCCTCAGCAGCAAACATCTTGAACACATCTGTGTTGTTGTCAGCCATGGTAAATGCTGCACCTGATGTGAAAACTGCCCAAAAATAGGAGAAACGGAGCGGGAACAACACGTGCTATATAGCACAAACTGTAGAAGACTATAAGGCACTTGTTATGCAGAAAACGACACTGACAGAAATTCTACACAAAATGACGAAATAGCTTGTGCAGCACTGCTTGTAGTGGAAACGAAGGCCAAAATGAGTCCAAATCAAAAATATGAGCAGACTGAGCTCTATGAGCTCACCCGAAATATTTGTCGACCTACGAACGCTCGCCAAACCTCACTGTAATCGAAGAAAGTGAGCAGGCGTGTGTTGGAGCAGCTGGCGACTGAGCCCGGGAGAAGGCAACCTGCTCTGATACCAATTGTTGGAATTAGGGTTGCAGGGAAACGCACACAGCTTGGAGAAGACGAAGGAAGCTCAAGGCACACAACAGAGAGTGTGTTACTTAGTATGCAATGGAAAGATAGATAGCCCTAGAGTGATGGGCGTATATACAATGCTCCGGGGGAAAAACCTCCTAAAGAGGGAAAAAAAGCCCCGGCGGTCCTAGCGTGTTCACACACATCACTACCACATGTATATGGTAACAGAAACGACGACTCTGGAATAGAAACACAAAACTTCAATCAGTTAAGTGTAATTTTGTAGATGCTCTAACTATAGCCATAGACCAAGGCATAGATAAAAAATGAGAACTTAAAATGCTTTCAAGAGAAATGGATGTATTGTTTTCATATGATGTGCTCTTCCCCTTTCGATTAGCCCTGACCAATTTTATTTGTTTCTTTCATGGGGTGGC
This sequence comes from Adiantum capillus-veneris, assembly GCF_014529385.1. Lineage (NCBI taxonomy): Eukaryota > Viridiplantae > Streptophyta > Polypodiopsida > Polypodiales > Pteridaceae > Adiantum > Adiantum capillus-veneris. The sequence goes on from NC_140937.1 coordinate 48,583,693, forward strand.
CTGATCAAGGAGTAGGCTTTGGGCAAATCAGCCAAACTTCAAGAACGATGGAGATACCTATAGCTATTGGCAAATACTACCTGACAAGTGGCAAGGATATTTCATCAAAGAGAAAATCAATTTGAGAGCAATTTGATCTATTTAAAACTAGGGAAAATTACCAAAATACCCATAAAACCTATGGAAATTCCCAAAATACCCCTCAAATTTCGAAGATATCCTTGCATTATTTGGGATGGATTTGCCCCGATTTTTGCATAGTTTAATGTTATGACAATGGAGATCTATCTTTTAATGTTTGAGGCAAAATTACTCACCAATGAGCTCACAAATAGAGGCACTTTTGTTCAAAAATGATGAACGATTTCATTTGAAGAGCCCTCAACACCATCTAAAATCCTAGATTTATCATCTTCTAGTCAGGAGAACCAATCTTCCTATGAAGAGTTGGAAAAAAAGTTGTTTTTAAATATGTTTGTAAGATAAATTAGGGGTATTTTGGGAATTTTGGCAAAATTGAAGGGCATTTTTGGAATTTTTGGCCAAATATAAAGAATAATTGGAAAATTTTCAAATTTGAGGGGTAGGGGTATTTTTGTAATTTTCCCTCAAAACTATCGGGTTCAGTGACATGAGGAAGGTCACTACTGAGGGCTACTAGATCAAAGATGTGAGCAACAAGTACAATTGTGTGGAGAGAGCTGGCCCTTCCTCACTACAAGAAGTGGTTTTGCCTCCTTCATGCGAGCTATTGCTTCATCATTGGCCAAGAAGGCTCAAGGTTCACAATACACATTTGCATAGCTTATAAGTTGGCATCCATCCCTGCCTAGCAAGGCTCGCTAATTCCAACCATTACAACCAGGCGGTATGTGGAGAATCCGAGATCAAGAAAAGCACAATTTTTATTATTAAAGACATTAATCACCATACCTCCCAAAGACTACACCAATGTTGTAAGCAAAGTAACAAGGGTTTTCACAACATCAAACACGTCCTCATCCTAGCTTTTATTTTATTAAACCCCACACATTCTTGAGCAGAATCTGTTGCGTGCGACAACAAAGAACGCATGATGGCATTACACAAAGATTTGCATGCTGCTAGCTGAGGATGGCATGCTTTTAGCTCCTTCCAAACTCTAGTGTTGATTATAATACCATCCAAGTACTACTTAATCCTGTGCATTGTCATTTTGAACAATGAACAATATGTTGGGTAAAACATTTACTACACGCACTTTGAAAATGAGTGAGTAGTTCCCTATCTCCTCCCACACCTTATGTGTGTGGTGTGTGTATATAGCAGATGTACCATCATCAATACCCCCGCCCTTGTGAAACTCATGCACGTTCACTTTTTGATACAGGCCTTGAGCCGAAGATGTAGACATAATTGGTGAGATGCCTACGAAAGTACAATCCTTATAAGAATTTCACCTTATTAGCCCCTGCAGTGAAATCACTAACGGGAAAGCCCTTCTTGCTAAACCAACAAGTGATGCAGTCTCTAACTCAACCCTCATCAATCTTGGTGATCAGCAAGCTGCATGCCTAATCAAAGCAGCAAAGAGTTATCTTGCATTGCTTGGCACACTGAACACATCACTAGACACAACAAAGGCCAAGGTCTACCAATGTTAGCATCTATGATATCTTGCCTTCGCTTATGTAAATGTAATGGAAATGGCCTATGAACTTTGAGAATAGCGGAATTAAGAGAATTAGAGTGAGCATTTTTATGAGATTACTTTGAGAACATAGAGGGTGAACTTAATTGATGGTAGCAACATGAACATAGTACTTAATTAACTTGGCATGAACAATAATTTTGCAAGAGAGAGAGAGTATTAGAGAACATGACAATAGTTGAGGACCAAATTTACTTGGAGCCGGTCCCCCTTCCAAAAGCGTTGTATTATAGATTCTCCCATTAAGAGAGACTTGTTACAATACAATCTTTGTGTTCCTTGTGACCTTGGTGATGCTATGAAGATGGAAAGTTGTATGCATCACGAGCATAACGTAAAATTTGCAAAAAGAATTAACTATCCCAAGCCTCAGGCCCAAGGCCTCAAACACCTTCGAAGGTGGAGAGAGCTAGCGGGGAATGAGGGTAGGGAAGAGGAAGAAGAATCATTCATAGGAGAAAGAAATAGTTCCTCACTTATCATCACTTTTTTTGCTTAGCATAGCATAATACCATAGTAATGAAGATGAAGAAGTTGGCAAGCTTAAGCATTGAAGCATGGCTCTTGGTTGGATTTACATTCCATAGCCAAGAGTGTTGGTGTAGACTCTCCACTTCTCAACAAGCTTAGAGAAGGCGATGGAGCTCTTGCACTTTGCACTCCACACAATGAGAAAATGTGTGTGTGTGTGTGTGTGTGTGTGTGTGTGTGTGTGGGAGAGTATACCCCCCTCTCATGCTTGGTCCACACCCCTCTCTCTCTCTCTCTCTCGTATTATTTAATTATTTCATTTGGACATATATCCTCTTTTTTCTCTTTGAGAGAAAGAACTTTATTATTTATTTTTATGTATCAAAATTCTCATTGGACTCCTTTAAAACCTATACAATAGGATTCAAGTACATCATGAGGGCCACATGTGGAGGATCATTTGAACATGTGTTTTTTATGCTTACTAAGTCATTTGGTTTGAATTGAATACTTCAAGCACTTAGTCAATCAAGCATAGAAACGTTTTATGCCTCTTGAGAGTTTATCTTTGAATTGAACACTTCAAGAACCTTTATCATTTAAGCATAAAAATTACCTCAAGCTTTGGGCAAAGTTCCCACAAATATTTTAAGCATCTTAGCATCTCATGCTTGGGTAGGATTCCCACCTCAACGTTAGCCCTATCTTGCATAAAGTCAAAGGACTTTTTAACACTAACTTTTGGAGGTCTTTAATGAAGCTGACCCTAAGGTCTTTTAAGCTTCATTAGATGCACGTTGCTCTTTGATAGACTACCTCCTTTTGGACCCTATTGAGATGTAACCATCTTTTCTCTTGATCCCTTGCTAAGGTAAATCTAGAAGAACTTATTGTGCATTGCTCTTTGGTAGACCGTCTCCTTTTGGACCCCTATTGAGATGCAACTATTTCTCCTTTTGGTCCCCTATTGAGATAAGTTTAGAAGCACATATCTATATCCTAACTCTTGTTCTCCTTTTATCTTCCCATATTAAATGATCAATTTAATATGAGAAAATCATTTAGTAAAGTTAGATATTATATTTCATGACATTACCTCTCTTTTGAAATCATAATTGTCCTCGACTATGAGGTAGAGAAGATAAAGCCTAGTCATTAGTCCATGTTTCTTAGCTAAAAGAGGATCCCTTTTTACCCTATAACATCATTCCAGAATGAATGACTAATCCATTTGGTGCTCGGGAGGCTTAGCTGGTGCAAGCATGTCTGCTCTTTAGTCCATATCATACTTCCAAAGTAGCGTGACAAGTTCTACTTCGTGTTTGGGAGCTATCGTCAGCACAAACATGATCCTAAGCATGCATACTTCTTAAATTTTGTACACAATGAAAGAAAGAGAAAGAGTCTTATAAGACAAAAACATTGTTCATTTAAAATGCATTTTCATTTGCTTACTCTAGTGTAGCATAGTAAGCATTGAGAAGGTTCATAGTATCCTTAAGCTAGGTTCCTTGCATCCATCTAGCATCTTTAAAAGGATAATTCTTAAACTTAACAAGATATCATTGGATAATCTTACCGTTTTTTAGTACCTTGTCTTCATATCGAAGAATCGATTCGGGTTGCAACACCTCTTCTTGATCTTCGATCTCTAGTGGGTCCTCCATTTTTGGTTCTTTTGGCGTCTTTTCTTTGTAAGGCTTGAGTAGGGCAATTCAACATTGTGAATGAGCCAATGGTTGGGTAAATTTAACTAATAAGCCGTCTCATTGATTGGCTTAAGAATTTAAAAAGGACCATAATATCTTTTTGCTAGTTTAGCATAATACTCTTGGTGGCCCGTAGGATTCTTACCCGTAGTATGCCTTAGACGAACCTTGAGAAACTTTAGCAAGACCCAATCATTTTCCTTAAAGGCTAAGGCTCTGTTATGAAAGTGCATCGACCACTTGATTGTGCTTGCCAGCAATGTGAGCAATATGAAATTGCGAAAGAAAATTTGTCCACCTCATTTGTTTGTCGGAGAGCTTGGTTCATCATGAATTTTTTGAGGCTTTGTGATCCATTCGTAGGATGAATGGAGCCCCCAAGAGATAGTGCTTCCATGTGTCTAGGGCATGTAGAACAACTAAAAGCTCTTTTTCGTATATGCCCAAGACCCGTTCATCAGCATTGAGCCTTCGGCTCTCATATGCTATGGCATGCCCTTCTTGAAGCAAGACTGCTCCAAGGCAATCACCACAAGCATCACATTGGATCTCAAATGGCTTTGAGAGTTTCGGAAGCATGAGGACTAGTTGGGAGGTAAGATTCTCTTTGAGCTTGTCAAAAGCATTTTGTTCTTTAGCAGTCCATGAGTACTTAACGTTCTTCTTTGTTAAGTCATACAATGGTCCTGCTATTTGAGAGAATTTTGCTATGAAGCGTCTATAATATGCACACATACCAATAAAGCTTCTTAGCTCATGTAGATTTCTTGGATTAGGCCATGCTTTTAATACCTCCAACTTTGATGGATTCATACATACACCATCTTGAGAGATAATGTGACCTAAATATTGAATCTCTTGTAGGAAAAATTCACTTTTCTTTTAATAAATGTAAAGCTTATTCTCTCTCACAACTTGAAAGATTACCTAGAGGTGTCACTTGTACTCCTCAAGAGAATTTGAGTGGCTTGAAGATTTTTGTCCATCGTGAGTTTGAATGCGGCTGGAGCATTTTTCAGGCCAAAACTTGTAACTTATCAAATAGATCTTCTACCCGCGGCACGGGAAATCTTTTTTTTTTTTTAGTGATCCTATTTAGTGCTCTATAGTCGACACACATGTGATATGTGCCATCTTTCTTTTGCACTAAAAGTATTGGTGAACAGAATGGAGAGGAGCTAGGCCTCACTATCCCTTTTTTTGCCAATTCATGCACTTGCCTCATGATCTCCTCTTGTTGAGCTTGTGAAACTCAATAAGGAGGTTTATTAGGCGGTGAGCTTCCTGGTAGGAGCTCAATTCGATGGTCATCATCCCTTCTTTTTGGAGGTAATTCCATAGGGATATCATCGATGGAAACATCTTGGAATCCATTTAGAAAAGTAGACAACTCTAACTCTTCTTGATTCCTATCATTTTCATTTGATAAACCATTAGCGTCATTAGTGGATTCTTTGACAAAAATCATGTACACAGAAATCGAGCTTTTCATTGACTTATCAAAAGCTGGTGAATTTACAAGTGGTATAGTATGACCAGTCTCATTAGCATCTATATACATGTTCTTTCCCCTATAGGTGAAGTAGATTCTCCTTTCAAGGAACTTCATGTTGGCAGCCATGCGATCAAACCATGGCACCCCTAGGATAACATCCTCATGTTGGAGAGGAGAGATGAAAAAGTCTTGTTCGTTGACATAGCTTTGGACATGAAGCCTCAACGTCCCAATCAAGGGAGTAACGGAGGCTTGATGTCCCTTGAAAACTGTGTCAGTTGTTACAATATCTCTCATCTTGAAAGCTTGAATGCACAACTTGGTGTCCAACTCCATTGATATGAAGTTGTGAGTAGAGCCAGGGTCAAACAAGATGAAGGCATCATGCTCCCTTACCTTTCCCCAAGCATAGGAGAGAGATGATCCTTTGCAATGAGCATCCTCTTTTGGAGCTTCGATAGTAGAAGCCCTAGAAGTCTCATTGCGAGCATTTTTCTTGGGGCAAGAGCGATAGCCATGTCCTTGCTCCCCACACTTAAAACACTTATGGTCCTTTCGAAAAGCTTCAAGCTCTTCATGAGAGAGTTTGTTTTTACCTTTGTAAACTCCTTTCTCCTTGGACCTATTGTTGTTGTAGGAAGTGCCTTGGGAAGAATTTTGGGCATTGGTTTTTCCCTTTGCATCATTTTTGTCTTTGTTTTCCATGGGCTTGACATTCCGTCTAGCCCCTTGTTGGAAATTGATGTGGAAAGCAACCATGGTGTGGTGGATTACTTCGGTGATAGAACCAGGCCGTTGGGAGTTGACATACTCGGCCATTTCTTCAGGTAATTCCGCACAAAATTGTTGCTTTTGCTCGGCAAAGTATATCTTTTGAAAGACAATAGCCTTGAGATGTAAATCCCAAAACTTGTCTACGTATTTGTGAATAGACTCATGTGAGAGAAGCTTCAAACTGCACCATTCGGTAAGTACTTTGTCCTTTGCATCGCTTGCAAGAAATTGCTTCATGATGGAAACTCGTAGAGTTTTCCATGTCTTTGGGGCTTCATTGCCCCGGGGATTCACCATGGAAAACTTACCGCACCACGTAAATGTTGGGGAGGGGTATTTTTTTACAAGTTACATAAGCGTGTAAGTTAGGGACAGGCCCCCAATAATTTATCTCTCAAGCTTAAAAATAAGGGAGGGGGGTATCATATTTAGGGGGAGGGGGACCTGACTCAGGTTGATTACTTGTAATGATTGGTCATCGGTGTGCACTAGAACTCGGATGAATTTTGGGAAAGATTTTTATCAGGTCACATATCAAATTTTGCATCAAGCCGATTGTAGATAAGGGCTGATTTGGAGCAGGTCAAGAGTTGATTTACACCAGCTTTGGATGGGTCAGATTAAGAAACATCGAGGGTACATTTAGTTATCAATAGAAGTGGTTCCTTAGTACATTGCCAGTCACTATGCTACACACTCTTTGACTAGTTTTACTTAGTTAGATTATGTGAGATCTAAATTTTATATGTAAGATAGGGGTATGATAGTTTTCTTTCTTGATTTTTGTATAGCGTAGAAAGGGGGTTATATTCCCTAATATGAGTCGTATATAGGGGTTGTATCAAAGTTGTCCGCCGCGTCTCGTTTTTGTATATAGAGTGAATCCCCTGGGCTTCACCGTTGCCACAAAGGCTAGCCCACCATTGACGAGCCGATTTTTGGAAGTGCATAGCTACATGGCATAGCTTGGAGGACTTCGTGAAGCCCTCGTCTCCAAAGGCCGCATCAAATTGCTAGATGAAAGCCAATACTTTGTCGGTGGCACCAAAGGTGCCATCATAGGTGAGAAAAGAGATACTCTTTCCTCCCTCTTTAAACTTCTTGAGCTTTTGTGATCTTTGCTATGCAGGGTATGATTTGTGATGTCCTCCCCTCTTGTTATTCTCTAGGAGAATAGCCATAGCTTTCGTCGGGAGAGGAGGAAGGTGAAGAAGAAGGAGAAGAGGGTGACCTCTTTCTTTACCTTTTCTTCCTTTGTTTCTTCTCTTCCCTTTCGGAGTGACGAGGAGAAGGACTGTGTGTTGACCCTCGTCTTCGTGGAACCACATCTTCAGAAGAACTTAAGGATTCATTACTTTCTTGTTCTTTGGATTCCTCCTCTTTTATGGGAGAGAGTCTTCTTTTGGGGGTCTCATCAAGAGGCCTCCTAAGCTCTCTCTCTCCTCTTGGAGAGGAAGGGAAATCCCATAAGCACGAAGTTGTTGAGTAACTTCTTCACAAGAAGAAGAAGAAGAAGAAGAAGAGAGTTTTAACGTCGTAGGAAACTATCCCAAGAGACCTTAAAGATCTAGCCAACGAGGAGTTGAACTCGAGACCTGTTATTCAAGAGGGAAATGGCATAACCAGTCTACCACGCTTGGGTGAGAGAGAGAGAGAGAGAGGGGGGGGGGGGGGGAGAGAGAGAGAGAGAGAGAGAGAATCTGTTCATGAAGTGGGATGGCTCACGAGACTTGTGCAATTATGTTTCAGTAAGATTTTCCCAGCAAAGAACTGGCAGGTGAAAGATCCATTAGTTCAATAAAAGACAAAATAATGAACATTTTGAAGAGCATCACCCACCACTTTACGTCATAATCACATTATCAAACCAATCCCAAACCGTGCATTTTCCAAAAAATAACTTCTCCTTTTTCATTAGCAAAAATGGGGCGGTTTTTCATGCTGGCCTTTTTGTCTTCTCGGATTTATTCCCTCGCCTTATCAAATAATCTTACTTTCATTTGCTTGTGTTTTTTTTTCCACAAATGACGAGTGGTGTTGCGATGCTCGTCAGCTGCGGTGCAGTGGCGCTGCACTTGTCTGCCTTCAATGGGGACTTTGGCCGCTGCTCTTCTTCACCATCAACCTTATCTTCTTCTTCCTCCTCGTCCACAGGCAGTGCAAGAACCGACCCTTTTGCTAACAAGAAGCAGTACAAAGACTCCCCACTTGACCTCCTTTTCATCAATGGCTGCAGGCAGGTCTACGGTAGTCTCGCAGGCTGGCAGGTTCTCTTTTTCTTGCTGAGTTACGCTTAGAGAGAGAGAGAGAGAGAGAGAGAGAGAGAGAGAGAGAGAGAGAGAGAGAGAGAGCTGCACTGCATGATACAAACCCTGCCAAGGAACCATGTTTTGCTATCTTTACTGAAAATTACAACACCTTTGTCTATCAAGACAAGCTAGATTACTCTCTTTCAAGAAGGGGAGATGTCACAAACTACTTACGTGTCAAAGCCCTGAAGAATGGAGCCAACTTGCAGATGCCTGCCGAGGGGCCTAAACCCTAAGAAAAACAAGTAACAGAAGAAGAAGTCCTACTAACTTATGGGGACCCCATCCTATGGGGCCCTAAGTGACATAAAGGATTAGAATAAAGCTGGACCCTCACACACACACAGTGTGGAAATGATGATGTGGCAGGCTGTACGGATTTTTCTCGATTTGCGTTGATTGCTGATGTGGCAGTTATATGGAATTCCGTGATTTACGCTGGCAGCTTTTTGGCATTGCTTTTGGACCAGAAGCTTTTGAGTGTAAATTGCTTTTCATAGGCAAAGGTCCTTTAAATATGTGCTAAGAGCTCGTTCTCTAGCATGCTTCTTGGAGAAGGTGCAGAGTCTAGAGTACTGGCTTGTACTGTGTTGATGCAATATAAAGAAATACTGAAAGGGGCGCCAAGGTTTGGGGCCAATACTCTCTGGGATGGAATTCCACCACTCCGTGTTGCGTGTCATCTCTCTCTCTCAATTCAATTGTTATTGAAGTGCTAAAAGTCTGTTCAGTCTGTTCTTTTCCATTGGCACGTGGTGCCCGTCATGTGACAGTGATATCAGAGCATTAGGCGTGTTCTTTTTTGAAAGCATACCGGTCCTACCAAAGAGCAGACAGAGCTACTGGAATGAGCTACTGTAATTTTACATGAAGTATCTTTGGGTCCTGACCCCGGACTTATTAGCCACTCCCACCCTTCATACATCGCGCATCGTCTTCATCGCTCATGTCTTACCGGGCATAAGCGATAAAGATCACTTGCAAGAGAAGGATCCAAGATTTGTTTTGAGTTGCTGTTTTTCTCAGAGGCAGTGCCATGCAAATGTTGATGTCTATAGCTACCAAGCCGCACACTCCAAGGACTTGGCAAGCTTTCAAGAAAATTTTTGCCCGAAGTTCTATGGTTTCTGATATCTTCCTTCGGAGTGCAACTTCTGGCAGAGTGGGGTATCTTGAAATGCTTGTCATGGAAACCCTAGCAGATTATAACTTGAAATTTCTCGACATCCCTCAGTAGATATCTCTTCAATAGGTGCAGCGGAAGTGAATGTTGAACTTTGCTCAAGAGAGTGCTCCGAACTGTGCTCAAGGTTCCTTGTTCTTAGGGAAGGGAGAGCCTTCCGTGCTTTAATGAGAGAGTGCAAGTGATCACAAACAAAGTGAATAGACACTGTGCGTGAAGGTGTTGAGATTGAGGGATAGAGAGAGAAGAGAATACGACACCAGGGAGTTGTAAACCCCTCCTCCAAGGGCCCCACTCTCAATGGCGAGAGTGGTCTACTATTGATTGCGCAATCTGATACAAGATGCTAATGCAAACCTAATGGGGCTATGTCGAGGCCGACGGTGTGGACGACGATGACGAGACTATGGCTGGAAACTGAATGCTTCGACGACGACGGTGACGACGACGACGACGCTATCTGCTACCGTGACTTTGTTTGCAACAAACGCTGTCCTTGGAATCGTTGGATCTGTTGCTCTTCTATCTGCTGAATTTGCTGCCCTAAAACGCTGAGTCCTTGTCAAAAAGGCTGGTCCATGGGCTGCAAAAACGCTATGATGCAGGTGTTGAAATGCTGGTGGAAAATGCTAGGCTGCTGGCTGAAATGCTGGTGCAAGAAACGCCAATTGCAGGGCTGGAAAAAATGCTGAGTAGGTTGGTTTAAAAACGCTAATTGGCTGGTTCAAAACGCTGAAATGCTGAGCTTTTGCTGGCTGAAAACCCTTGCTGAAAACGCCAAGGATTAGGGCTGAAAACGCTGAAGTGGCCTTGTGGAAAACGCCAGGCTGCTGGGTTCTTGTTCTTGCTGAGAGTGGGCCTGTTGAGCAATGCTCCTGCTGCCTCCTCTGCCAGAAGGTGCTAACTCTGGGTTGCTTATATATTATCTTAGCAAAATTGCCCTACCTAGTTCCCAACAAAAGTCACTTAATAAATAAGTGAAAAATGTCAAAAATAGGGAAAATAGGTTTAAATGCACTGGAAAATTCCCCTTATGGATTCTGATGGGAATGCTGATGATCATGCTGTGTGCAACCGGAGGATATGCATGTAATCTAAGTGTTTGGTCATGCACAGTCTGCAAACAGACTCACAAAAGTGCCAGATCACTTCCTATTCTAGATTGACTTGACTGGCTGAACCTTGGTTGTGCTATAGCTTGTCCATAGATACATATATTTGAATGTGTCACGTGACATGTCTCTTCACGAGTTGATGACCTTAGAGGTCCGATGTGATTACTATGTCTTCGGACTACCATGGCTGCCAGAGGAACACTATCTGTCTAAGAGCTAATGGACGATACTGTGGTCAGCTACGATCTTATGGAAGGAATCTAACCCTGAGATTGTTTTTTCTAAGTTTGAGTTCTGTTTGAGAACTTGTTTGGTGATCCGGTTTGAAATTTGTTTGAAATGGATGGTATCTGTTTTGAACCTGTTTGGTGCCGATTTGAATTGTTTGACTCTGGTTTTAAATAGTGGTTTCAATGATTGGTGATTTTACTCCCGGGTGGAGGAGTGAGAAATATTGTTTTGGTATTGTTTGAACCTCGGAACGACGCAGGCCGATGCCTGGGGAGCGTTTCGTTGTATGTTTGAAACCTCAAAACGATGCAGGTTGCCCAGTTTCCCCGCATCCAAAGCACTTCCCTTCCTTGCTGTAGTGAGCTCTCATGAGGAGTGAGTTTGGGTCGTGCATCTTTCTTTTCTGGGTTGCTCTTCCTCTTTCTACTTTCATTTGTCGAAGTCTGTTCAGCTCTTTGTGTCATGATCTCATTGGTGGGGTAGGTCAAACTGCCTTAGTAAATGGCAAAACTCGGTTTTGCATGACTCATCAACTCCTGAATGGAAGCTGACTTTTGTTCCAAGCAGTGATCTCGGATCTCTATAGGAAGACCCAAGGTAAATCGCTTAATCTGTTCTTTGAACAAGATCTTCTTAAATGAAGAGGCGGGTAGAAAAGAGCTCCAGAATCTCTCGCAATAAGCGTCCAATGTATCCTTCTTGGTCATCCGAAGATGGTTCCAAGCATTTCGTATATCGCGTTCATACTCTCGAGTCAGCCAAGAAGAAATAAAAAGCCTCTTGAATTTCAGCCATTTAACTGGCGCAGTCTTGTTTAATAGAAGCGTGGACCGGCAAGTTCGAGCATTCCCCTTACAGTAAGAGACAGTGTCACAAAAATACGGAAGCGTAAACTGACTTTTAATTGTACTTCAAATACTGAAGAGAATTAGAGGGAGAAAGAGAGAAAGCTTGACACTTCATTGGGGACCAGAAGATGGGCTGGTCCCCCCCCATAAAGAGATTATCTTTATTACTAAGAGAGAATCTTTACAAGCATAAGAACGGGGCAATAGCCCGTCCTCTATTCTTTCTTTTCTGCTTCTGACTGAGAGAGTGCGAAAGCTACTCTCTGAATACTGAGAGAATATTCTCTCTACTATGAGATTTTGGGAAGCTCTCGAAACGAGAGTCCATCTTCCACAAAACTCAACGGAAGCTCTCGAAAATGAGAGTCTACCTTCCGCTAACTGAGTCCCTTTATGCATAGTTATTCCTGCAACAAAAACAAGGGAGAAACACGCAAAATGCACGCACACATGCTTGCTGTAATTTTCTGCACATAACCTGAAAATGTTACCTGAGCACCTTCCAGAGCTGAAATAGAGACCTTTTCCGCGATGGAATTGCACGAAACTTTGTGTATACGTAGTGTAGGTAAAGAAGAACCAGATTCTATATGTATTTTGCTGAAATTCAGCCTAAAGGAGGTGATTAAGGGCTGAAAACAGAGAATTTACAGCCACCACACTCTACGAAGAGAGTGCTTGCTGCAACTTCTCGCGATGAAACTTCACCAAAAGCTGGCTATGACGATGAGAAACCTTGTTCTAGACAATGGGAGCACGAGGCCACCACATATGTCGCAAGGGGCTTCTCTCAAGCTTCCATGGAGGGCTCCAATGCGTAGAGCATACTCACAATAGGGGGGGTAGGAGCACTGCCAACATTGAAAATGGGGGAGGGGGGCCTTCTAAATAGCCATGAGGGAGAGGGGGCGCTAGGAAGAGAGAGGGTGAGAGTGAGAGTGAGAGAGAGTTAGTTTGCATTGGTAAGTGTGTACACAGAGTTGTTAGCTGCTCCCCAGCGCAATGCCGTACCGACACTGCTCTGGCATTACCTGTTCGCACTTGTCTGATCATTTGGTCCGGCATAGACAATTTAAAAATACCTTAACTGACTTATCCTAAGGCCGTAAAATGATTCAGGCCTTAGGGTTATTATTCTAAGGACCCCATCTCATTCCTGTGCTTGCACTAGCGCGCGTAATTTTCTGAGCCTGAAATCTGAGGCTACTATCTACCCCTTCATTGAAGACCCGATTTCCCAATCACTAGGGCTTCATGGTATTTTTCTGCTAGGGTCTCCCTGAGGTGCTCTGGCACAAACTTGGGCGCACCTGAGGCCCCAGAACTGCTAAATCTATTCTGATGTGCATACAACTAATTAGATAATTCTTTTCTTGTAAATAAATTAATTATTTACAAAGTCTGACATAGTTACAGACAACTCTCCGAATCTTATAGTGCTCTGAGTAACACCCTCCTGCGAAAGCGATGTCAAACTGTTGTACAAAAGACAAAGCCTTCGAAGCATCTCTACAACCAGAAAACGTGTTAAATTTAATTGATTGTCCACCTTCCTTATACTCTCGGACTTTTTTGCTTTTTGTCTTCCAGACAATCATACTGGTTGGCTTTGTAAAACTTCTTCTTCTTTGCATAAAAGTTGCTGTCATCAGAGTCCGAACTGCTTGTAGATGAGTCCTCTGTAGAATTGTCAATCACGGGGCGAGATTTAGGCTTCTGTGCCTTTTTCTTGCCCTTTCTGAAGCGTTGCTTTTTGCTTCCCTTTTTGCCTTTTCTGTCTTCTTCGCTCGAGTCAGATGAGCTAGAAGAACTGTAAGAAGAAGAAGAAGAAGAAGAAGAAGAAGAAGAAGAAGAAGAAGAACCGGGTACTCCTTCAAATCGAACATGCTTCTTCTGCTTTCTTGCCTTTTCAAATGTAGACTGACGACCTAAATAACCCGGGAAGTCAGTGCCTTTCTTCTGCTTTTTGTCGTGCTTTTTAGCTTTGTTTTGCGCGTCAAACAGCTGAGCAATTCGTGCATCAACCACCTCTTCTAATTCTTTCTCTGTATACTTCTTGGGAGTAGGAGGTTTCTTGAGAGCGGGTTTTAGAAGTGGTTTTGTGGTCTTCTGCCACTGTGTGTGCACCTCCTCGAAAGAAGTCTTGCTTATATATTTTGCCAATTTCGGGTCCTTGGCAAAATTAGGCATCATCTTTGTTGCATTGCCGATCAATTGTCGACGCTCGATCTCTTGACGCTCCGCCTGAGTAGGCTGAGGTGGGCCATACTCGCGTGAATCTTCGTTGCGATCCCTTCCCACATCTCCGGATGCAGAGGGAGTCCATTGATCTTTGCCTGAAGCCATAGGTGTCGCGAAAAAAAAAGATCGGATTTCCCGTAGAAGAGAAATTGGCCGTGCTCTGATACCACTGTAACAGACTTGGACATTCCAAGTCAAGAATCAACCACGGCACCACAAATAATCACTTCAAACAGTTCACAGTTCACAATTGATTCGACACTGGCCCGGCGGAGTTCCGTGCCTAGAGATATTGGCCCCAAAGACTGGCGCCCCTTTTGGTATTTCTTTTTGTATTAATCTATGTTCAAAGTACAAGAGTGCGGGTAGGCGCTCACACTCAGACTCTGGGTCCAGATGCTCTGAGCTATGAGAGCCTGCCTGCATATTTAAAAAGTACAAGGGATGCTAAAAGTAGAGCCCTAGAAGCTGGTAAACTCAAAAGCTCTCCAATAAAATAAAGCAGGTTCTCTCTCTCTCTCTCTCTCTCTCTCACAAGCTCTCTTGAGCCCATAGCCATAAAGCAAAAAGCTTCTCTCTTTTTAACTGCGTAGCCAGCCCAAAAAGCAAAATTGCCCTGCTACCGCAAGATGCGCCGCCTTTTACGGATGCCACGTCAGCAGCCTGTCCGTATGGCAGTGCCACGTCAGCAGATACGGTAGGTTTCCCGCGGGGCTGTTTTGAGCAGAAGGCAGCCACGTCATCATTCCTACATTTGCCAGAGGGTGTGTACCAGGCAGCCACCAGTCACCAAGTGGGCAGCCACGTCACCAGTTTGTGACATCCTCAGCTGCCCTCGATCTCTCTGGCCTGTCTTCATTCTGTTCTTGCTGTGCCCTTTTAGGGCACTTCGTGGAGACGTGCCTATGTTCCCTGCATCCAAAACACTCCCCCTCTTTGATGTAGTTGGCCCTCTCCCGAAGACTCAGCCGGGGTCGTGAATCCTTGTCTTTCTTTTCTTGAGAACTCTTTCTCTTTCTACTTTCATTATTAGAGTTCTGATGGTTCTTTAGTCAAGATCTTATTAGTGGGGTAAGTTAGATTGCTTGAATGTATGGCAAAACCCCGTTTCGCATGACCCATCAATTCTTGAATAGAATTTGACTTTTGTTCTAAACAGTAATCTCGGATCTTTGTAGGAAGTCCGCAGCAAACCGCTCAATCTGTTCTTTAAACGAGACCTTCTTAAATGAAGAGGCTGGTAGAAAAGAGCTCCAAAATCTCTCGCAATACGCGTCCAGAGAATCTCTCTTGGTCATCCGTAGATGATTCCAAGTAGTTTGCATATCTCGTTCGTACTCCCGAGTCAGCCAAGAAGAAATAAAAAGCCTTTTGAATTTCAACCATTTAATCGGAGCTTCCTTTCTCAGTAGAAGGGTGGACCACCATGTTCGAGCACTTTCCTTGAAAAAAGAGGTAGCCCTCCGAATCTTGGAGTGCTCTGAGTAATGCCCTCCAGAGCATAGTTACAGGGGACGGGGCCTAGGACCGCCTAACGTCCGGGGACGGAGGGAAACGGTCAGAAATTCATCCGACCGGTGGGGTTGCAAGCTGCCGGCGGACGGGGACGACGGGCAGAATTTTAAAATTTGAAAAAATGGACCGTTTTTAACGGTTGCTTGCAGCCAACGTTCAGTTCTTTGGGGGGGGGGGTTTGGCCCTTGGGAGGCTATAAAAGCACCCTTGGGCCTCATCTTCTCTCAAGCTCTCCTCTCTACGGTCTACCGTCTACTCTCTACACTCTACGCCGTCTACGGTCTACCTACAAGCGCTCAAGCTCTACCCTTGAGTCTCTCTACCCACTCTCTCCCTCTTCTACCCTCTCAACTTTGAAGCTCTCCTCTACTCTCTCTCCACACAAGCTCTCCTCTAAGCTCTTAGCTCTACTCTCTCCACCATCATGTCATCTCAAGCTAACTCCACTTCTCAAGTTGGCTCTTCTTGAAGGAGGCCCGCCGTGCAAACATGGTCTGGTGGGATGAAGTCGACTCTACAACGCGTGGTAAAGGTGGCGGTGCAAGACCATGGACGTGCAAGCTATGTCCGTACAAAAGAACGGGTGGTGCAAACAAAGTGCGAGTCCATCTTCTTCATGAACCCGGTCACGAGATGAAGTTTTGCCCTCGAGTATCTCCCGAGAAGAGGTTGGAGCTTCTTGAGAAGCTCGCGGTGTATGAGGTTGCGGAAGCGGCCAAGAGGGGCCGTTTTGTTGCCGTTGATCCCTCCGCCACGGCGACACCACGAGAGCAAAGGGAAGCCAGCCTTGACGACACCTCTCAAGCGTTCAAGACAAATGCATCTCTACGGTCCTCTTCCGTTGCTCATCGCCAAAGCACGCTCAACGAAAATTGGAATCCTAAATTGAAGGACGAGGTGGATAGGTCGGTTGCCCGATTCTTCTTCCACGACCACATTGCCTTCCACGCTTCGCGGTGAGTTTCCCTTTGCATATACACATTGCAATCTCCCATTTTGTATTCATTATGGGATCTCGACTCTCGACTCTCCATACTAACACAACATGCTCTATTTTGTGTGGATAGGTCTCCATACTTTCGAACCATGGTTACTAAATAGGGGAATATAGCTCCTCTTATGTGCCACCTTCATCGGAGAGGCTTCGCACCACCCTCCTTGACAAAGAGAAGCTTGCCGTGGAGCAAGCGGCTCAAGCAACAAAGGATTTGTGGGAGACCAATGGCGTCCTCTCCTTGTAGATGGATGGAGCGACACCCGCAAGTGGTCCATCCACGGAGTGGTGGCCTACTCTCGGGGGGGAGATGTACTTTGTGGAGTCACATGATGCATCCAACAGTGGCAAGGCCGCGGAGATGCTTGTTGCGGAGTGGACAAGCACCATAGAGATCACCGGCCCGGAGAATGTCCTTTGTATGGTTGCAGATGGAGAGGCGTCAAATAGGGCAGCCGGGGCTATCATTGAGGGCATGTATCCTAGCATCCATGTCACATTTTGCATGGCGCATTGCCCCAATAACCTCCTCAAGGACATAGGGAACTTGTAATGGATTTCACCCACCATTGGTGACGCCTCTCAAATTATCTCCTTTGTGCTCAACCATCAAAAAGTGCGCCATAAGTTCTCAAACAGGAGCCACTTGTCCTTGCTCAAATATTCAGAGACAAGATTTGCATTTAATTGGCTTATGCTATGCCGCTTGTCTACATGTGGCGGAGCCTTAAGGGGCCTCTTTCTCAGTGATAAGTTCGAGGCCATGTCGGAGTCTACATCAGCAACAGGATTGAAATGCCGAGAATGGGTCGACGACGCCGCTTGGTGGGAGGAGGTGAAGACTCTTGACGCCATGGTCAAGCCTATTCTACACCTACTTCGAGTTGTGGATGGCTTGTAGCCATGCATCGGCTGTAAGGTGCAGCGGAATGAATGATGAACTTTGCTCAAGATGAGTGCTCCGAACTGTGCTCAAGGGTTCCTTTTACTTACGGAAGGGAGAGCCTTCCGTTCTTTAATGAGAGAGTGCAATGGATACAAACAAAGTGAATGGACATTGTGAGTGAAGGTGCTAACACTGAGAGATAGAGAAAGAAGAGAATACGACACCAGAGACGTTGTAAAACCCTCCTCCAAGGGCCCCACTCTCGATGGCGAGAGTGGTCTACTATTGATTGTACAATCTGGTGCAAGATGCTGATACAAATTTAATGGAGCTATGTCGAGGTCGACGGTGTGGACGACGAGGACGAGGCTAATGCTGAAAACTGAGTGCTTGAACACGTACTTGCTATTGTTGCAAAAACGCTACCTTGCTAGGCTTCATGTTGCCGAATTGGAGCGACGACGAGGCTATGTCGAGGTCGACGGTGTGGACGACGAGGACGAGGCTAATGCTGAAAACTGAGTGCTTGAACACGCACTTGCTATTGTTGCAAAAACGCTACCTTGCTAGGCTTCATGTTGCCGAATTGGCTGATGCAAAACGCTGATATGCTGCTCTTCTATCTGCTGAATTTTGCCTTGCTGAAAACGCTGGTATGGCATTGCAATAACGCTGATGCAAGTTGGCAAAAAAGCTGAAGTGGCTGGTCTCTTAAGCGCTGCTTTTCTGCAGCAAAACGCTGATCATAGGCTGCTGAAAATGGCTGGTTTTGAGGGCTGAATATCTGCTGCTGCAGAATCGCTAATTGCAGGGCCTTGCTTGCTGAATGTCCTTGCTGAAAACGCTGGAGTCCAGGTGATGAAAAACACTAGGCTGATGGGGGTCTATTCTTGCTGAGAGGGAGAGGGAGAGGGAGACGCCTGCTCCAAGGGGGCCTTGCCTGTGCACTTTCCTCTTCTTCTGCTAGATAGTGCTAGCCTTAGGTTGCTTATATATTATCTTAGCAAAATTGTCCTACCTAGTTCCCAACAAAAGTCACTTAAAAATAATAAGTGAAAAATGTCAAAAATAGGGAAAATAGGTCTATGCACTGTAAAAATGCTCCATGTTTTGATGGAAATCCGATGATCATGCTGTGTGCAACCAGAGGATATGCATCTATTCTAAGTGTCTGGACATGCACGGCTTGCGAATAGACTCACGAAAGTGCCAAATCACTTCCTATTCTAGACTGACTTGATTGAACTGAACCCTGGTCATGCTGTAGCTTGTCCACGGACACATAGGGTTGGATGTGTCACGTGACATCCCCTCCTTATCAAAGTGAGGTACTGGTACCGAACTGTATGGCGTCGAGGGAGATCGCCAACAACGTCTGGAATCTTAGAAAGGACTCTTTGCCGGCCCACTCTGATGTGTGGGTCGTGCGGTACTTGAACTTCATAAAGGTCTGCAACGCTTGCTTCTTTGGGCCGCGCCGAAAGCGACACAAAGTCATCTGTGGCTCCTTCAATGCTTCAACTTTGTCTAGAGTCATCCTTCTTCCTTCTTCAAGAATCGTCATGGCTGAAAATTCATGAAACCACTTCCAACACAAAAACATGAACATACCTATTCCATGTAAAGTGACTGGAAAAAATATTGTCTTCCTAAAAGACTGTGCATGCAATGTAGATGTACAAATAGATGGAGTGCCAAACCATTCACCACACACACGCAAACAATGAGATTGACTCTTGTCTTGCTGATCTAAATCAATCAACTGTGGCAATTCACAACGGAAATGCCCATGCTTGGTGTTCATACTTGCTTGTGCTCTCTCTACGACTGTGTCGTGCCAAGGAAGACATGGAATGTGACTTCCTTGAATGCATACTTTTCAGCTTTTCATGAGAAATCCGCATACATTCGTACTCATTCATGAGTGAATCGTGCTCAATGTACAATATGGCATGCCTTTGGAAAGGGATCACATAAAGACTCTGACTAAAATAAAGGAAACGATCATGAATGGAACACTCGAACAATGTGTGCTGACGAATCATTCAAACACATAGTACTTCCTGGACCTAGGCTCGAGAGCCAAGATCGGTTTGTCGTGATTGATCGAATCTGCAATGAGGTTAGCTTCACTAGAGAAAGTACCAACTAACATATCATCCTTGTGAACAATCACATCATCTGTATCTTGCAAATCATTATGCTTGTGAGAAATCACATCTTGATATCATGCAATTTATGATGCTTACCATAATCATGCAATTCGTGTGTATCATGCTGTGGAGAAGACGAGACCGAGAGAGTCTCCTTCTCCTGAATCCATTCAATCTTCGCCTGCACATTAGAAATGAGAGATGGAGAATGAACAACTTGCTCTCCACGAATGACAATGGGAGAGTCACTTTTGGCATTGAAAGTGAACGTATTTCCGCCCAATCGATGAGAGGATTATGCTCACGAAACCATCGAATACCCAAAATCATATCACATCCTGAAAGAGGAGAGACAAAAAATTTTCTACGGAAAGCAGCTTGTTGAACTGTAAACAACACATCAAGGTACTCTTTTGTGATGAGAGAGTCCATAGCGGGGGCGAAGCCAGAGACCTCGAGAGGAGATTTCTGACTAACCTCTAGGTGGGCTTTCTCAACAAGAGAGGGACTAATCACATCATGCATACTGCTTGGGTCAAACATTATGACAAAACGCTGTCCCGTCATATGACCATAACATTTAATGAGACTCATCAATGGGAGGGTCATGAGAAACTTGGGGCACACTCGTGTTGTCATTGATTGCATTGACAGAGAAAGTGGGTTCTGTGGATTCTTTAGATTCATTAGAGTCAAGCTTAGGACATGTTCTTTTTATGTGACCCTTAATGTGACAATGAAAACAACGACCTTCCTTAGAATAAGTGCTTTGCTCTTCCAATGTGATGTATCCTCCTAGAATTCCTTGTGCTATCTTTTCATCTGGAGTGAGCTTAGGTTTAGCAATTGTGTTAGCTTTACCCTTAGGTTCACTTTGAGAGTTCTTTTTTGAGAGACTATTGGAAGATTGGTTAGAAGAGTTACCGTTCTTCCCATTCGTACTGTTCTACGGGTTCTGAGAAGTCTGAGAGGTACTTGTGGAAGTCTTGTTTTCCTTAGGCTTTCCCTTGTTGTGCTTCATCTCCTATGCGAGAGCAATCGCTACCGCCTTGTTGAGATCGATTGGATCGAGCACCTCGACATCATTCTTGATATACTCGTCCAATCTATAAAGGAATGTCTCCTTGCGCTCTGCATCCAATTTGCGTAATTGAGTGCCGAGATGCAAAACACGATTAGAGAAAGACATAATTGGCATACCATTTTGCTTGAGACCGTGCCAATCGTCCTTCAATCGTGCTAGGTACTGAGGTGGCATAAACCGCACCTTGAGCTTGTCTTGGAGTCGGCCCAATTGAAGGAAAGGAGCGTGAATTCGTTGGCTTCCTCTAGGTGCGCGGCTAACTGTGCCTCTTGCCATGGGTGGTACCAATTGATGGCATCACCTGCAAGGTACATAGCTGCCGTCAAAACCTTGCTATTTCCTGTCTTCTTAGTTGTCACAAAATAAGCATTAAATTGATGCAACCAAGATTGAATAACGGTAGCATCCATCTTACCATCGAATTGGATCTTCTTTGTGACTGGGTTGTTGGAGTCCGAATCTCGGCTTGCGCCACTTGATGAACCACCAACATCTTTGGCTGGCTCGGACTTCGAGGCGAGAACATGTCGTACCAACTCTTGCATGTGTCGTCCACTCTGTGCTACACGCTCTGCCTGTCTTTCTTCAACCGCCAAACGATTCGCTTCTTGTTGTGCCATCATGTCCAGCATTGTCTTGACCAAAGCCTCCATAGGATTTGGTACAATCCGTGGTGTAGATGGGGAAGGGGGAGGGTCGAGAAAACCTCATGGTGGGGAAAACTCTTCTTCGCCACTCCCATGCTCACCACCTCCATGCGAAGTATCCATTCCGCTTCGGGTGATGACCATACACTGTGGTCTTGGTTCTTAAGTTCTCGAGGAACTTGGGTTCTTGTGGGTCTTGGGTTCTTAGGGGTCTGGAGTTCTTGAGGTTCTTGAGGTTCTTAAGGTTCTTCTTTCGCTTGCAAACTATGTTAGAGAAGGATCTTCTCTTCACCCGAGTTCTGCTCTTTTCTGCGGGAGCACCTCTTGGCGGCCTTGCGTTCACACCAAGGTTGCTTTTTGCCACCTCACGTCGATTGGCCGGCCGCTAAGTGCACGGTCCGCTCTCAATGATGGAAAAGAGGCACAAGGGGAGGCTGGACAAGCCCTTGTTTCTTGGGTTTCCTGTCACTCTTTAAAAACACGATTAGGCATCGACACGCCCAAGCGAACTTGGGTTCGTGTGACCGCAACAAGCAAAAAAAATTCTTGTGGTTCTTTCCTTGAGTGATACAAAACACTGCCAAAGCTCTGATACCAATGGAAGGTGCAGCGGAATGAATGTTGAACTTTGCTCAAGATGAGTGCTCTGAACTGTGCTCAAGGGTTCCTTTTACTTACGGAAGGGAGAGCCTTCCGTTCTCTACTGAGAGAGTGCAATGGACACAAACAAAGTGAATGGACATTGTGAGTGAAGGTGCCGACATTGAGAGATAGAGAGAGAAGAGAATACGACACCAGAGACGTTGTAAAACCCTCCTCCAAGGGCCCCACTCTCGATCGCGAGAGTGGTCTACTATTGATTGCACAATCTGGTACAAGATGCTGATGCAAATCTAATGGAGCTATGTCGAGGTCGACGGTGTGGACGACGAGGACGAGGCTAATGCTGAAAACTGAGTGCTTGAACGTGTACTTGCTACTGTTGCAAAAATGCTGGCTTGCTAGGCTTCATGTCGCCGAATTGGCTGATGCAAAACGCTAATATGCTGCTCTTCTATCTGCTGAATTTTGCCTTGCTGAAAACGCTGGTATGCCAGTGCAAAAACGCTGAAGTGGCTGGTCTCTTAAGCGCTGCTTTTCTGCAGCAAAACGCTGATCATAGGCTGCTGAAAATCACTGGTTCTGAGGGCTGAATATCTGCTGCAGAATCGCTAATTGCAGGGCCTTGCTTGCTGAATGTCCTTGTTGAAAACGCTGGAGTCCAGGTGATGAAAAACGCCAGGCTGATGGGGGTCTATTCTTGTTGAGAGGGAGAGGGAGATGCCTGCTCTGCAAGGGGGACCTTGCCTGTGCACTTTCCTCTTCTTCTGCCAGATAGTGCTAGCCTTAGGTTGCTTATATATTATCTTAGCAAAATTGTCCTACCTAGTTCCCAACAAAAGTCACTTAAAAATAATAAGTGAAAAATGTCAAAAATAGGGAAAATAGGTCTATGCAATGTAAAAATGCTCCTGATGGGTTCTGATGGAATCTGATGATCATGCTGTGTGCAACCAGAGGATATGCATCTATTCTAAGTGTCTGGACATGCACGGCCATATCACTTCCTATTCTAGACTGACTTGACTGAACTGAACCCTGGTCATGTTGTAGCTTGTCCACGGACACATAGGGTTGGATGTGTCACGTGACATCGGCAAAGTCTACGAAGCCATGGATCGGATGATAGAGACACTTGAGAAGCTTGTGCCATACCCTGTTGAGTATACGGAGATTCATGGCTTGTGTGAGTCGAGGTGGAATGGATACTACTCTCCACTTCATGCGGCAGCTTATGTGCTTAACCCTGAGTTTCAGGGAAGGCGTCAAGAGACCGACAAGGAGGTGAGCAAAGGATGGCGGCTTGCATTGGAGTGCCTTGAGCCTAGCAATGACACTAGCCGCAAGATTAGAGACGAGCTACTCAACTACAGGCAAAAGAAGGGCTCCTATGGATGTGTAGATGCACAGGTTGATCGCAACAAGATTGGCTCGGTTTTGTGGTGGGAGAACTATGGAGGAGATGGCCCACATCTGCAGCTTGGCTGTTCGTGTCCTTAGCCAAGCATGTACCACTAGTTGCTTGGAGCAACTATGGAGTGTGTACAGCCACATTGCCTCTTAGAAAAGGAATCGCCTTGGGGTCTAGAGGGCCATGATTTGGTGTTTGTGAGCGCTAACTTGCGCATGCTTGCCAAGAGCATCACACACAAGGCAGATCCCTTCACTGAGTGGGAGATGGCACAAGAGAATCCATCTATGGCCGATACACTTTTGGAGGAGCTAGAGGAGGACTTCGAGCCTCAATGCGAGCCTTGCGAGGCCTCATATGTCGCTGACGACCTCGACTACGACGACGATATGGAGATTCAGCAGGCGAGCACTTCTTGAGTTTGATGATCATTGATCACTCTGGAGTCTAGAGTCTACTTACTACCTAGCCCTTTGTACTTTTTGTTATCCTTGAGGCTTTGAGCCCTTGTGGCATGCACTTTTCATTTTGTATCCATCGATGTTTTATTAGCACATTTGTGCCTATATGACTCGTGCTCTCTGGTCTATTTAGTGTAAATTTGTGGTCAAAGTGATGCTCTATGTGTGTAGGTCAAAAAATGCCAAGAAAACTCCTTTTTTTTTTTGCTGTTCCGAACCCCGTCCCCGTTTCCTCACTTTTGCCGTCCCGTCCCCGTCCCTGTCCCTGTCCCCGTCCCCGTCCTCGTCCTCGTTCCCGACCCCGACCTGCCGTCCCGTGTAACTATGCTCCAGAGAAAGCTATGTCAAAGTGCTGTATGAAGGCCAAAGCCCTCGGAGCATCTCGAAATCCAGAAAAAGAGTCAAATTTAATTGATTGTCCACCTTCTTTGAATTCTCTAACTTTCTTGCTTTTATCTTCGAGGAAATCATATTGGTTGGCTTTATAGAAATGCTTCTTTTTCTTGCCCTTTCCGAAGCTTTGCTTTTTGCTTCGCTTTTTCCCTTTTCTTTCTTCTTCGCTCGAGTCAGAAGAGCTAGAAGAACTGTCAAAAGAAGAAGAAGAAGAAGAACTGGGTAGTCCTTGAAATCGTAAATGCTTCTTCTGCTTTCTTGCCGATGCAAAAGTAGATTGACGACCCAAATAACCCGGGAAGTTGGTTCCTTTCTTCTGCTTTTTGTCGTGCTTTTTGGCTTTATTGTTCGAGTCCAAAAGCGGGTTGATCTGTGTCTGAACTACCTCTTCTAATTCTTGCTCTGTAAACATCCTCAGAGAAGGAGGTTTCTTGAGTGCCGGTTTGATGGGTGGCTCTGTGGCCTTCTGCCATTGGGTGTGCACTTCTTCGAAGGATTATTGAGGTCTTGCAAATTTTGAATCCTTCGCAATGTCAATCATCATCTTTGTTGCGTCGTCAACCAATTGTCAACGTTCCAACTATTGAATCTCAGCTTGAGTAGGCCGAGGTGGGCCGTACTCTTCATGAGAATCTACTTCGTGCTCTCCTCCCGCATTCCCAGATGTAGAAGAAGTCGATTGATCTCTGTTGGAATGCATAAGTGTCGCGAGAAAAGGATCGGATTTCCTTGTAGTAGAGAAATTGGCCGCGTTCTGATACCACTGTAACAAACTTGGACATCCCAAGTCAAGATTCTACCGCGACACAGCAGAGATTCACTTTAAAACAGTTCACAATTCACACTTGAGTCGACATGGCCCGACATAGTTTAGTGCCTAGAGGTATTGGCCCCAAAGACTAGCGCCCCTTTCGGTATTTCTTTTTGTATTAATCTGTGTTCAAAGTACAAGAGAGTGAGTGGGTAGGTGCTCACTCTTAGACTTTGCATCCAGATGCTCTGAGAAGTGAGGCCCTGTCCACTTATTTATTGTTACAAGGGATGCCCAAAAGCAGAGCCCCAAAAGCAGTAAGTGAAAAGCTTCTTAAAATAAAGCAATTATCCCAAAAGCAGTGCTAAATCAGCCAGCGTAAATCCAAGAATTCCGTACGCAAATGCCACGTCAGCAGCTGTCAACGTGAAAAGCACCGCTTTTTCCGGAAATTCCGTACGGTAGTCTGTCAACGCTTTTTGCGGATCCGTACTGCCACTTGTCAGCGTGTGTTTCCCGGGGTCTACTGCCACGTCACCCATTTGTGACAGATCTAGGTCCATCAAGATTTTTGGACGGATGAGATGACTAGATTGAATGATTGAAACACATTGCTCAATGTGAACTAAGTGTATGATTTGTGAACTGCATGTTCAGTGAATGTACGTTGTTGTGGACTCTAGTAAATGGATACTTAGGGTCAGTGTCTACTGAAGAAAGTTTTTGTCCTATAGTTGTTTTGCAGGTGTAATCGAGGACAATTACTCTTCTTTAAAAGAGGGGTATGTGACAAGTCAGTGACGTGGCAATAGTTGTACGGACACCCGCAAATTGCCTGGCTGATGACGGGGCAATTGTACCACCTTTTCCGTGATTTGTGTTGAGCATGACAAGTGGTACTCCTGTATGGATTTCCGCACTTTACCCCGGCAGCTTTTGACAACTTTTAGCGCTAGCTTTTGGGAGCAGAAGCTTTTAAGATTAACTTTTAGCACTAGCTTTTGGGTGCACAAGCTTTTAAAATTAAAGTTCTTTTAGAACTTATGTTTTTGAGGCTTTGCTTTTGACAACCCTTGTAAGTTTATAAGTGCCCCATGGGCGACTCTTTAGGGGATCTCGACGCAGATCTTGAAGAGCTGGACCCATCAGGAGTTGTATCTTCGCAAGTCAACAATAAAGAAATATAGAAAGGGATGCCAGTCTTTGGGGCCAACGCGTCTTGGCTTGGAACTCCACCGTGCTGTGTCGTCTTCTCCAGTTGTTTTGAAGTACTAAAAGTGAGTGTTGCCAAGTGTGTAGATTGCAGTCATCTCTATGTTTTCGTACGCTCTATTGCCGGAAGTGATTACAGGAGCAATTAGTAATGTCAGTAGCAGTCGCAGTTGTGTGTGCCTCGGGTCTATCCATAGGGCATGTCAGATCTATGCTGGACCACCCTTGGTCACTTGTATGAGCAGCTTGTTATTAGCTTGGAGAGCCTTTCTCAGATCTCTCTCTCTCTCTCTCGATACTTTGGTCGCTTCAGTTATGCACTACGCGGTTCAGGTTTGGGGACCGTCTATTGACAGTGCTGGATGGACTAATATGGAGAGACCCCTGATATCTATGATTTCTAGGTTGATTAGAGCCAAGGCCTCAGTCCCACATGACATCATACGAGCGGAGCTGGCTGCCCCACCTATGGAGGTTGAGGCACTCACCAGATCAGTATCATTTGTACACAGCTTATGGGACACCACCAGGGACAGGTATGCCAGGCTTGCTCTCGAGTCATCCAGACAGTTGGCATTACAGGGAGATACATCATGTTGGTATGCACAGATGAGCTCATGGTTTCAGAGGCATGGTTTCAGCATGGACAGGCTGCCCCCTTTCCAGTATTCTCTTGATGCACCATCCTTGGCTCTTACGTGGATGGAGACTACTAGACTCATTCGGCAGGTTCTTATCCAGCTTGATAGCAAGAGGACATGGATAGAACCATCACGGGAGTTGGGTACGAAGAGGGTTTTCTATAGAGAACATCTTCTTCAACTCACGACAGACGGATTTGTCACACGGCCCAGTTACATGGACACACATCTATCTCATAGGTTACGATGTGCTATTGGCCAGATTCGCACATCTTCACACCAGCTTGGGATTGAGACAGGTAGATTCAGAGGCATACCAGCAGACAATAGGATATGTCAGTTATGCCATGCAGAGCCAGAGACAGAGTTTCACTACATATGTCGCTGCACAGTCTACTATGAGATACGGGGACGCTTTCATTGTCTATTCAGAGATGGTTTTGACTCGTTAGACAGAGTCATGAGATATCAGGATCAAAGATGTCTCGGATTATTCCTACTTGAGATTCAGAGACATAGAGACGCTCTATTGAATGGGCAAAGACAGAGACAGTCCCAGAGACGCATCTCAGATTTCTTCAGTCTGAGTACCACAGAGTCAGAGAGGACACCACCACCAGAGAGCTCGGTTCCCACCCATACACACATCAGCGGTACTCTCATTGATCGAGCTATTGAGTTAGGGAGATCGAGACGACCGCGACTGAGGAGGGGGGCCACGCAGCACCAGCGGAGATTGCGGCAGAGGATCCACAGGATTCTAGCACGACACCCAGAATGTCGATCGGGATAGGCTTCATGCTACTGCTATATTGTATCATGGTGACACTTATCCCCACTTTGTACCTTTATGGCATGATACCATTGCTCAGCCTACCAGCCACCCATAGGAGTCGGTAGCACTCCTATCATTTCTTTGTTTGTAGTTTTCTTGTTTGTACCCAGACTTGGTACTAGACTCATCATTGTAATCAGTTGGTCTCATAGGTCATTTTGGCCTCTTGTAGACGTTAATCTATCATTTCATTTCATTTTCTCTCTCTCTCTCTCTCTCTCTCAGATGTCGTCTCTTTCTACCTCAGTGATCTCTCTTCTCCACAGGTGTCTTGTTCATGTATGTGGCATTAAAGGTATTCTAGATTGAAGTCGAGGTGTCCACCGTATCACGAGTTTGTTCTTGTCTTCATTGCATCTTCCGTTGCCACCTTTGACACATCGAAGAGGGGGTTGGGCTGCGAGTCTTGATGGGGTTCTCTTGTCTTATATTTGCTAAACATAAGTAAGCCATTGTAAGAGGTGGCAAGGTGGAGAGGGCTCCCTTGGCCCTAAGACAATGCATGGGGTGGCTAATTTGAGCGTGTGTGTTGATTTCTAACGGGCCTTGGCATTCTAACTCTTGAAGGGCAAAGTTTGCTTAGTCTTGGTGTGTTGTGGTTCGCTTTAGTTTAGTCTTAGTTCTCACTTAGATTGTTGATCATGATTATATGCTTTGAGAACATCGAATGCCAATTGGTTGTATATTTCGATTTGTCCGTCAAATTGTAGATAAAATATAGAAGAAAAATCTAATTGATCCCAAAAATGGGATGTGAACTATGTATCACAATCTGATACAATTGATTTAGGTAGACCACACAATGGATATCAATGCTTTATGAACAATCGTGTAACATCTTGTGCAATAACATTGGACTTGCAAGGGATTAACATGCAAAATCTTATCAATCTATCAACGATAGCCAGACATAGCATGTTCCGTGCAGATGAGGAAGGAGGTAAATTGGTTACGACATCTATACTAATGTCCTCAAATAGTCCATCAAGAACAGGCAACGGCATGCGTAGCCCTTGTTACTTACCATGAGGGACTTTTAACTTTTTGACATACAACACATTTAGTAACATGGTGTACACATCCTTACGCATCTTTGACCAATAGAAATATCGTTCAATCTTTTCTAATGTAGCATTTATACCTTTGTGACCACATGTTAATGCATCATGTACGTCATGCAAAATTGGTGCTCCGTGAGAAGACAATACACAAACAGTTCCTAAAGAAAAGCCAACCATCATGAATGACATAATTGCATGGACCTTCTGCGTTAAGTGTGTGTAACCAATGCTTTTGAAACTCTAAACCTTTTGCATTAAGTGTCTGTAACTAGTGCTTTTGAAACTCTGAACTATGTAATTATTTTTGAGATCGTCAAAACTCACACCTTGAATAGAGAGAAAAGAATGTGTTTCTAACGAGAAAATTTGTTCTTTCCTACTCAATGTATCCGCAACAGGGTTAGCTTTGTTAGGCACATACTCAATCATACCACCAAATTGCTTAAAAGATTGAGGTTATCGTGCTTGTTTATCACTCCAATGTGCACTAGGCATAGATTGAAGCTAAGTGCTTGGTGATTTGTGCGAATGACAAAATCATGCCCATAAATAAAATGCTTCCAATGCTTCAATGCATAAATGACAGAGAGAAGGTCCTTATTATAAACAATATAATTCTTTTTAGCACTATTTAGTTTACGAGAGAGAAATGCTACTGAATGATCATTTTGTTGTAAAAATGCACCTATTGCAATGTTGTTGTTACAAGCTTGGACACTCTAAGCGAGAAATCAATAGCAACACATGAACGGAAACTTCAAAATCGCTAAACTTTGAGAGAGAGAGAGAGAGAGAGAGAGTCGACACGGCATGGCGGAGTTTCGTGCCCAGAAGCACTTGCCTCAAAGACTTGCGCCCCTTTCGATATTTCTTTATTATTGATCACATCAAAGTACAACTCCCGAGGGTCCTCTGCTCTTAGACTCTACGTCCAGATGCTCTGCAGAGTGAGGCCCCAAGGGCTCTTATAAACAGTACAAGGGATGCCCAATAGCAGAGCCCCAAAAACATCAGGTTCAAAAGCACTAAACCCCAAAAGCTAGCATAAATCGCGGAATTTCGTATAGCTTGCCACATGGCACAATCAACGCGAAATGCGGAAAATCCGAACAGCCTTGCCACGCCATCGTTCGTACGGCTTGCCACATCAACATGTAAGCGCTGTAACACACTTGAACACTCCAAGTCAAGAATCAATCGCGACAGCACCAAATAACCACTTCAAACAATTCACAAATCACAATAGATTTGCTCTGGCCCAGCGGAATTCCGTGCCTAGAGATATTGGCCCCAAAGACTGGCGCCCTTCTCGGTATTTCTTTTTGTATTAATTAGTTTAAAGTACAAGAGAGTGGCTCGGGGTTCACTCTCAGACTCTGCGTCCACATGCTCTGAGAAGTGAAGGCCCAAACCACTTATTTAAATGTTTACAAGGGATGCCGAAAGCAGAGCCCCAAAAGCTTCAAATCAAAAGCAACTGCTCTCTCTCTCTCTCTCTCTCTCTCTCTCTCTCTCTCACAGAGAGTCAAAACTTGAGAGCAAAAGTACTCTCTCTCTTTCTCATTGCGTAGAGAAGAAGCAAGATTTGCGTAGCTCAAAACCAAAAAAAAATAAAAATAAAATTTCCCGCCACCGGGATTTCCGGAAATTAGGGTTTCTGGCAGAAATTATTTTAGGGTTTCTGGTAAAAATTAGGGTTTTTGCTGTCCGTAGCCATGTCATCACTTTGTGACATACCCCCCTCTTGAAAGCATTGTAATCGACCGCGATTACGCCTGCAAAACCGACAAAAGCCATAAACCGTCTTAGCAGACATTGATTGTTAGTACCTACGTACTAGGAACACACATCTAGCACATGTACAAAATCGACAGTCACATCACACGACATCATAGGACATCACATGACATTCAACATTCATTCGGATCTTAGACCATGATTTATCGACAATGTAGCTAGCAATCACATCTAGGTCCAATCGGGACCTCATCGATGTCCGATTGACTAACCCCTATTGCAACCATGTCTATTCTAGATCAATCAGACCAAAATGCTGCAGTCATTTCGTCTATCAGTTCCTGCACTCAAAAGAAGTCAAGAACAAATCAGTATCTTTATCAGGAATTCCATTTCATAAAGTCATCCAACAGAATACTGTCAGCTCTCAGTATCCCTGAAGCTCAAAGAGACATCAGTGACTTTAGTATCAAAATCAAGGCATCTATTGACAAAGGAGCGGAGTAACTCCCCTCTTGTGCATCCCACTGCACCAGATCTTCGGCCAAGCTCAATTTCTGGGTTCCGTTTGGAGTAGACTATGCTAAACAAAAATATCGAGGTAAAGTTTCACAATCCGAGGAGTATCTGCTAGGTCCTCCTCCTCCATCCACTTCCCATCAGATGCAGGAAAGTTCTTGAACTTAACCAAGAACCGCCTTCGGACTTTACCTTTGTTCGTATCCTTATGTGCCAAATCTGTTCAGGAATAAGGATCTCCTCGTTTTCTTCCACTTAGGGTTGCTCATCAGGCTTCCCATCATCAGGCACATCACCTTTAAAAGGTTTCAAGAGACTCATATGGAATGCATTGTGAATCCTCCAAGTATCTGGCAGTTTCAATCGGAAGGAGACATCATTTATCTTTTCAGTAATTTGGAAAGGTCCGTAGTATCGCATACTTAGCTTTGGAAAAAGCCTCTCCTTTCCCTTTTTCTTTCTTAGGCGTGCCTTCTCAAAACATAAGAGCACCCAATCATCCTCCTTCAATTTCAAGTCGTGACGATGGCGATCCGCTGCCTTTTTCTGTCGTTCTTGAGACTCCTGCAAAGTCTCACGAACCTTGGCAAAAGTTGTATCCAAATCTCGCAACTATTCATCCGCTTCAAATATCTAATCTTTCGTGCTCAGGAAGGATGGAACCTTCGCAACACTTTTAACAATCTTAATGGCGTCTTCCCCGTCGAAGAGTGTATCTTGTTATTGTAGGCAAGTTCCACCAAAGGTAAGTTCTTTTCCCATTGAGTCTTCTGATCCGAGATACAA
Source organism: Adiantum capillus-veneris (assembly GCF_014529385.1). Taxonomy (NCBI): domain Eukaryota; kingdom Viridiplantae; phylum Streptophyta; class Polypodiopsida; order Polypodiales; family Pteridaceae; genus Adiantum; species Adiantum capillus-veneris. The sequence continues at coordinate 48,615,445 of NC_140937.1, forward strand.
GACTTCAATAAATCTAAAACCACTGAATTGGCAATCTCAGATTGCCCATCAGTTTGCAAGTGGAACGATGACGAGAACTGCAACCGCGTGCCAATGTTCTCCCAAATTGCCTTCCAAAACAAATTCATAAATCTGGGGTCTCTGTAGGAGACAATCGTCTCAGACGTGCAATGTAATTGGAAAATCATCGTGATCATTCTGTGTTCTCGGGAGATCAAAAATGAAATCCATTTCAATATTTTCCCAGGGGCGGGTGGGTATGGGTAAAGGTTGTAACAATTCCTGTGCCTTATGCCTGTCAAACTTGACCTTCTGGCATACTGCGCAAAAACTCTTCCACATCCTTTTTGAGTCTCGGCCAAAAGAAGTATCTCTCTACCCCTTCATGGTGGTAGCAATGCCGCGGTGACCCGTAAAAGGTGGACAGTGGCATTCAGTCATAACCTTTTCCCGCAATGGCTGTGTAACGCACAACATAGTCTTTCTCATCAAGTAGCCTTCCCGAAGGGAGTATCCAGCTACTGTCTCCCCATCCAGTATCCGTGTGAAAATATCTGCAAAATCTGTATGTGTGGCATACTGATCGACCATATCCTCGAAGCTCCTATGATGTATCGCGGAAATAGCCAGAACCAACGGCTTCCGAGACAAAGCATCTGCCACCACATTCTTCTGTCCTTGCACATGGACAATCTGGAAGTGAAGTGTGACAAGATGTTCGCCCACCGCATCTGCTTTTCCGAAAGATGCTTCTGTGACAAGAAGTAGCGCAAACTCTGATGATCTGTAAAGACAGTAAAATCCGCCCCGAGTAGGTAATGCCGCCACTGAGTAAGAGCATGGATAACCACCAAAAGCTCTTTCTCATAAATCTGTGCTGTCATCTCCGGCCTAGAGAACAATCGGCTCTCGTAAGCAATGACATGGCCTTCTTGCATCAAGACCGTACCCAGACTACGACCATAAGCATCACAAAATACTTCAAATGACTTCTGCAAGTCCGGCAAAGTCAAATCTGGTCGTGTAGTCAATTTCTCTTTCAATGTCTGAAAGGCAGTCACCTCTGTGGATCCCCACGAGAAAGGGACTCCTTTCTGTATCAAGAATATGCAAAGGGGAAGCAACCTCTGCAAACTTTCGAATGAACCGTGTATAGTACGAAGACAGTCCCAAGAAGCTTTGAACTTCATGGACATTCTACAAATCGGGCCAATCACGGGTAGTGTCCATCTTGCCGGATCCATTTGCACTCCTGCTGCTGAGACAAAGTATCCCAAAAAAGTGTATCTCTGCAGCAGATGATCTCTGTGTTCTGCCTCATTCTTGGAGAAAACAATGATATCATCAAAGAAAGTGCCAACAAATAGCTTGTACTATCGAAAAATCCTGTCCATCATCCGGTTAAATGTCGCAGGAGCATCGGTTAAGCCAAAAGGCATCACCAAAAACTCAAATAACCCAAAAGTTGTTCGAAAGGCTGTCTTGTAGACGTCTTCCGACGCGATTCAGATTTGATGATATCCACTCTTCAGGTCAATCTTGCTGAAGCACGAGGATCCCTGTAATCTGTCAAGTATATCATCGATCCTAGGAAAGGGAAATCTGTTCTTGATGGTGATTTTGTTGAGAGCTCTATAATCGATGCACATTCTCCAAGATCCGTCTTTCTTCAAATCCAACAACAGTGGAGAGCAATACGGTGAAGTATTATGCTGGACAAGACTCTTTTCCAAGAGGTCTTTCACTTGGTTCATAATCTTTTCAGTCTGTACTCGGCTCACACGGTAAGGTGGCCGGTTCGGTGGTGTGCTTCAAGGTATCAAATCAATGGTATGATCTTGAGGCCCTCTAATAAGCATTCGGCATGAGTGTGGAGAAAAATCTTGGCGTTCTTTTGATCAGGTCCAAACATATTCAACCTTTATCCATCGTTCAGGTCTCTCCCATAAGAATGAGTAAAGAAAACTGAAGTTCATCAAGTACAATCTCTGAGCCCTTCATTTGTCAAAGTCGCTTTCTCGGCCCGATAGTCAACCACGGCGTAGTTCTTGTGGTACCAAGGGATCCTGAGTAGAACGTCACTCGCGTGTCCCGAACACCCCTGTCGTTGCAAATGAAGTTTGCCAATGCTCGGTGTAATGGCAACATCCCATCCGGGTGCCAGTCGAACTACCTCCGCCTGTGGCGTTAGTCTGTCGGGCGTAATTCCAAATCGAGTCGCCAATTCCAAGTGAAAAGAAGTTGGCCTTGGCTCCTTCAAAAGAGCTTCCTGATCCTTCACTTTGCCCCAAAAGCGGCAAAGTTTGTACTTTCATTCATTAGATTCAGTGCAGGTCCCACGCCATGTGGTACCTGTTCTGCTTTTCTATTTGCCTTTTCTGCCATGTTCCTCAACTGCTCTCGAACTCTCAGGCCTGTCGTCGTCTTTATCATTTTGTTCTTTCTATGCCTTTTTAGGGCACTTTGCAGAGATATGTCTATGTTCCCCGTATCCAAAGCAATTCCCCTCTCTGATGAAGCGAGCTCTCTCTGTCACAAAGTGATGATGTGGCGGACAGCAGAAACCCTAATTTCTGCCAGAAACCCTAAAATTCTTGCAAACCCTAATTTCTGCCAAAAACCCTAATTTCCGGAAATTGCGGAGGCTTTATTATTATTTTTTTTAATTTTTAATTTTGAAATGATGAGCGACGCGAATTTTGATTTAAAAAAAAAGAAAAAAGAAAAGACTCTCTAAAGAGAGAGAGAGGACTACTGCTTTTGATTTTAAAAGCTTTTGGGGCTCTGTTTTTGGGCATCCCTTGTAACCTTTAAATAAGTGGTGAGGATCTCACTTCTGAGAGCATCTGGACGCAGAGTCTGAGAGTGAAACCCTAACCGCTCTCTTGTACTTTGATGATTGATTAATACAAAAAGAAATACCGAAAGGGGCGCCAGTCTTTGGGGCCAATATCTCTAGGCACGGAACTCCGCTGGGCCAGTGCAATTCTATTGTGATCTGTGAATTGTTTTGAAGTGGTTATTTGGTGCTGTCGCGATTGATTCTTGACTTGGAGTGTCCAAGTCTGTTACAGTGGTATCAGAGCACGACCGATTTCTCTTCTACGGGAAATCCGATCCTTGAATTTTTTTTCCACGGCACCTATGGCTTCACGCAAGGATCAGTCGACTCCCTCTGCATCTGGAGATGCGGGCTGGGATCACAACGAAGATTCTGGCAGAGAGTATGGCCCGCCTCGGCCTACTCAGGCGGAGCAAAGAGAGATGACGCGTCGTCAATTGATTGGCGATGCAACGAAGATGATGCTCAATTTTGCCAAGGATCCGAAGATGGCAAAATATGTGACCCAGACCTCGTTGGAAGAGGTACAGATGGAGTGGCAGAGAACCACAACACCACTCCCGAAACCCGCTCTCAAGAAACCTTCTGCCTCCAAGAAAATATACGGAGAAGGAACTGGAGAACGTGGTTGATGCATGGATTGCTCAGCTTTTTGATGTGCAAAAGAAAGCCAAAAAGCACGGCAAAAAGCAGAAGAAAAGCACTGCCTTTCCAGGTTATTTGGGTCGTCAGTAGACTTTTGACAAGGCAAAGAAACAGAAGAAGCGTGTCAAGTTTGAAGGCTTACCCAGTTCTTCTTCTTCTTCTTCTTCTTCTAGTTCTTCTAGCTCCTCGGATTCGAGCGAAGAAGACAGAAAAGGTAAAAAGCGAAGCAAGAAACAAAGCTTCGGAAAGGGCAAGAAAAAGGAAAAGAAGGCTACATCTTGCCCAGAGACTGACAGTTCTACTGAGGACTAGTCTACAGACAACTCAGATTCCGATGACGGAAAGTTTTATGCGAACAAGAAGAATTTTTACAAAGCCAACCGGTATGACTTTCTCGAAGATAAAAGCAAGAAAGTTCGAGAGTTTAAGGAAGGTGGCCACTCGATCAAGTTTGATACTTTTTCAGGATACTCAGATGCTTCGAAGGCTTTGTCTTTTATACAGCAGTTTGATAAAGACGACGACAGGTCTGAGAGTTAGAGAGCAGCTGAGGAATGTGGCAGAAAAGGCAGATAGAAAAGCAGAACTGGTACCACATGGCGTGGGACTTGCACCGAATCAAATGAATGAAAGTACAAACTTTGCCGCTTTTTGGGGCAAAGTGAAGGATCAGGAAGCTCTTTTGAAGGAGCCAAGGCCAACTTCTTTTCACTTGGAATTGGCGGCTCGATTTGGAATTACGCCCAACAGACTGACGCCACAGGCGGAGGTAGTTCGACTGGCACCCGGATGGGATGTTGCCATCACACCGAGCATTGGCAAACTTCGTTTGCAATGACAGGGGTGTTCAGGGCACGCGAGTGACGTTCTACTCAGGATCCCTTGGTACCATAAGAACTACGCCGTGGTTGACTACCGGGCCGAGTAAGCGACTTTGATAAATGAAGGGCTTAGAGATTGTACTTGATGAACTTTAGTTTCTTACTCATTCTTTTGGGAACTGAACGCTGGATCATTCTTTTGGGAACTGAACGCTGGATAAAGGTTGAATATGTTTTGACCTGATCAAAAGAACGCCAAGATTTTTCTCCACACTCATGCCGATTGCTTTTCAGAGGGCCTGAAGATCATACCATTGATCTGATACCTGGAAGCACGTCACCGAATCGGCCACCTTCCGTGTGAGCCGAGTACAGAATGAAAAGATTATGAACCCAGTGAAAGACCTCTTGGAAAAGGGTCTTGTCCAGCCTAGTACTTCACCGTATTGCTCTCCAGTGTTGTTGGTTTTGAAGAAAGACGAATCTTGGAGAATGTGCATCGATTATAGAGCTTCCAACAAATCACCATCAAGAACAGATTTCCGATTCCTAGGATCGATGATATACTCGACAGGTTACAGGGATCCTTGTGCTTTAGCAGGATTGACTTGAAGAGTGGATATCATCAGATCAGGATAGCGCTAGGAGATGTCTACAAGACAGCTTTTTGGACGACTTTTGGGTTATTTGAGTTTTTGGTGATGCCTTTTTGCTTAACCAATGCTCCTGCGACATTTAACCGGATGATGGACAGGATTTTTCGAGAGTACAGGCTATTTGTTGGCACTTTCTTTGACGACATCATTGTTTTCTCCAAGAATGAGGCAGAACACAGAGATCATCTGCTTCAAGTCTTTCAGGCATTACGATATCACACGTTAGTGATTAATGCAAAGAAAAGTGATTTTTTCCTACCAGAGATACACTTTTTGGGACACATTGTGTCAACACAGCAGGAGTGCAAATGGACCCGGCCAAGATAGAGACTATCCGTGATTGGCCCGATTTGAAGAATGTCCATGAAGTTAGAAGCTTCTTGGGACTGTGTTCGTACTACAGGCGGTTCATACGAAAGTTTGCAGAGGTTGCTTCCCCTTTGCATACCTTGACACAGAAAGGAGTACCTTTTTCGTGGGGACCCACAGAGGTGACTGCCTTTCGGACATTGAAAGAGAAATTGACTATGGGACCTATTTTGACTTTGCCGGACTTGTAGAAGTCATTTGAAGTATATTGTGATGCTTGTGGTCGTAGTCTGGGTGCGGTCTTGATGCAAGAAGGCCATGTCATAGCTTACGAGAGCCGTTCGTTCTCTAGGCCGGAGATGACAGCACAGATCTATAAGAAAGAGCTTTTGGCGGTTATCCATGCTCTTACTCAGTGGCGGCATTACCTACTCGGAGTGGATTTTACTGTCTTTACAGACCATCAGAGTTTGCGCTACTTCTTGTCACAGAAGCAGCTTTCGGAAAAGCAGATGCGGTGGGCGAACATCTTGTCACAGTTCCACTTCCAGATTGTCCATGTGCAGGGACAGAAGAATGTGGTGGCAGATGCTTTGTCTCGGAAACCGTTGGTTCTGGCTATTTCCGCGATACATCATAGGAGCTTCGAGGATATGGTCGATCGGTATGCCACAGATACAGATTTTGCAGATATTTTTCACACGGATACGGGATGGGGAGACAATAGCTGGATACTCCCTTCGGGAAGGCTACTTGATGAAAAAGACTATGCTGTGCGTTACACAGCCGTTGAGGGAAAAGGTTATGACTGAATGCCACTATCCACCTTTTACGGGTCACTGCGGCATTGCTACCACCATGAAGGGGGTAGAGAGATACTTCTTTGGGCCGAGACTCAAAAAGGATGTGGAAGAGTTTGTGCGCAGTTGCTTGGTATGCCAGAAGGTCAAGTTTGACAGGCATAAGGCACATGGATTGTTACAGCCTTTACCCATACCCACCCACCCCTGAGAAGGTATTGCAATGGATTTCATTTTTGATCTCCCAAGAACACAGAATGATCACGATGATTTTCCGATTACATGGCACGTCTGAGACGATTGTCTCCGACAGAGACCCCAGATTTATGAGTTTGTTTTGGAAGGCAATTTGGGAGAACATTGGCACGCAGTTGTAGTTCTCGTCATCGTTCCACTTGCAGACTGACGGGCAATTTGAGATTGCCAATTCAGTGATTTTAGATTTATTGAAGTCTTGTATCTCGTATCAGAAGACTCAATGGGAAAAGAACTTACCTTTGGTGGAATTTGCCTACAATAACACGATACACTCTTCGACGGGGAAGACGCCATGTGAGATTGTTGAAAGTGCTGCGAAGGTTCCATCCTTCCTAAGCACGAAAGATTAGATATTTGAAGCGGATGAATATTCGCGAGTTTTGGATACGGCTTTTGCCAAGGTTCGCGAGACTTTGCAGAGTCTCAAGAACGACAGAAAAAGGCAGCGGATCACCATCGTCGCGACTTGAAATTGAAGGAGGATGATTGGGTGCTCTTACCTTTGAGAAGGCACGCCTACGAAAGAAAAAGGGAAAGGAGAGGCCTTTTCCAAAGCTTAGTATGCGATACTACGGACCTTTCCATATCACTGACAAGATAAATGATGTCTCCTTGCGATTGAAATTGCCAGATACTTGGAGGATTCATAATGCATTGCATGTGAGTCTCTTGAAACCTGTTAAGGGTGATGTGCCTGATGATGGGGAGCCTGATGAGCAACCCGAAGTGGAAGAAAACGAGGAGATCCTTGTTCCTGAACAGATTTTGGCACATAATGATACGAAGAAAGGTAAAGTCCGAAGGCGGTTCTTAGTTAAGTTCAAGAACTTTCCTGCATTTGATGCGAAGTGGATGGAGGAGGAGGACCTAGCAGATACTCCTCGGATTGTGAAACTTTACCTCGATGTTTTGGTTTAGCATAGTCTACTCCAAACGGAACCCAGAATTCAGCTTGGCCGGAGATCTGGTGCAGTGGGATGCACAAGAGGGGAGTTACTCCGCTCCTTTGTCAACAGATGCCTTGATTTTGATACTAAAGTCACTGATGTCTCTTTGAGCTTCAGGGATACTGAGAGCTGACAGTATTCTGCTGGATGACTTTATGAAATGGAATTCCTGATAATGATACTGATTTGTTCTTGACTTCTTGTGAGTGCAGGAACTGATAGCCGAAATGACTGCAGCATTTTGGTTTGATTGATCTCGAATAGACATGGTTGCAATAGGGGTTAGTCAATCGGACATCGATGAGGTCCCGATTGGACCTAGATGTGATTGCTAGCTACATTGCCGATAAATCATGGTCTAAGATCCGAATGAATGTTGAATGTCATGTGATGTCCTGTGATGTCTGGTGATGTCCTGTGATGTCGTGTGATGTGACTGTCGATTTTGTACATGTGCTAGATGTGTGTTCCTAGTACATAGGTACTAACAGTCAGTGTTTGCTATAAGACGGTTTATGGCTTTTGTCAGTTTTGCAGGCGTAATCGCGGTCGATTACAATGCTTTCAAGAGGGGGGTATGTCACAAAGTGATGACGTGGCGGACAGCAGAAACCCTAAAATTCCTGCAAACCCTAAATTTTGCCAAAAACCCTAATTTCCAAAAATCGCTGAGGCTTTATTTTATTTTATTTTATTTTTTATTTTTGAAATGATGAGCGACGCGAATTTTGCTTTTTTTTATATAGAAAAAGAAAAGACTCTCTAAAGAGAGAGAGAGGACTACTGCTTTTGATTTTAAAAGCTTTTGGGGCTCTGTTTTTGGGCATCCCTTGTAACCTTTAAATAAGTGGTGAGGGTCTCACTTCTGAGAGCATCTGGACGCAGAGTCTGAGAGTGAAACCCTAACCGCTCTCTTGTACTTTGATGATTGATTAATACAAAAAGAAATACCGAAAGGGGCACCAGTCTTTGGGGCCAATATCTCTAGGCACGGAACTCCGCCGGGCCAGTGCAATTCTATTGTTATCTGTGAATTGTTTTGAAGTGGTTATTTGGTGCTGTCGCGATTGATTCTTGACTTGGAGTGTCCAAGTCTGTGACACTCTCCTCAGGAGGAAGCTTGGGTCGTGCATCCTTTTTCTCTGGGTTGCTCTTTTTCTTTCTACTTTCTTTCCCAGAAGTGTGTTCGGCTCGTTGTGTCATGGCCTCATCTGTGGGGTAGGTCAGACTACCAGAGTGAATGGCAAAGCCCCGCTTCGCATGACTCATCAACTCCTGAATAGAAGCCGACTTCTGTTCCAAGCAGTGATCTCGGATCTCTGTAGGTAGACCCAAGGTGAACCGCTCAATCTGTTCTCTGAACGAGATCTTCTTGAATGAAGAGGCGGGTAGAAAAGAGCTCCAGAATCTTTCACAGTAAGCATTGATTGTATCTTTCTTGGTCCTCCGAAGATGGTTCCAAGCAGCTCGTATATCTCGTTCATATTCTTGCGTCAACCAAGAAGAAATAAAAAGCTTCTTAAATTTCAGCCATTTAACTGGCGCAGTCTTGTTTAAAAGAAGTGTGGACCACCAAGTACGAGCATTCCCCTTAAAGTAAGAGGTAGCTCTCCGAATCTTGGAGTGCTCTGAATAGCGTCCTCCCACGAAAGCGATGTTAAACTGCTGTATAAAAGACAACCTTCGAAGCATCTGAGTATCCTGAAAAAGTATCAAACTTGATCGAGTGGCCACCTTCCTTAAACTCTCGGACTTTCTTGCTTTTATCTTCGAGAAAGTCATACTGGTTGGCTTTGTAAAAATTCTTCTTGTTCGCATAAAAGTTTCCGTCATCGGAATCTGAGTTGTCTATAGATGAGTCCTCAGTAGAACTGTCAGTCTCTGGGCGAGATGTAGCCTTCTTTGCCTTTTTCTTGCCCTTTCCGAAGCTTTGTTTCTTGCTTTGCTTTTTACCTTTTCTGTCTTCTTCGCTCGAATCTGAAGAGCTAGAAGAACTGTCAGATGAAGAAGAAGAAGAAGAAGAAGAACTGGGTAGTCCTGTAAATCGAACACGCTTCTTCCGTTTCTTTGCCTTGTCAAAAGTCGACTGACGACCCAAATATCCCGGGAAGTGAGTGCTTTTCTTCTGCTTTTTGCCGTGCTTTTTGGCTTTCTTTTGCGCGTCAAAAAGCTGAGCAATCCGTGCATCAACCACCTCTTGTAATTCCTCCTCGGAGTACTGTTTGTGATCAAAAGGTTTCTTGAGAGCGGGTTTTAGGGGTGGTGTAGTGGTTTTCTGCCACTGTGCATGCACTTCTTGAAAAGAAGTCTCGCTCATATATTTTGCCAATTTTGGATCCTTCGCAAAACTGAGCATCGTCTTTGTTGCATCGCCGATCAATTGACGACGCTTCATCTCTCTTTGCTCCGCCTGAGTAGGAATCTTCGTTGTGATCCCTGCTCGCATCTCCAGATGCAGAGAGAGTCGACTGATCCTTGCGTGAAGCCATAGGTGCCGCGGAAAAAAAATTGGGGATCGGATTTCCCGTAGAAGAGAAATCGGCTGTGCTGTGATACCACTATAACAGACTTGGACACTCCAAGTCAAGAATCAATTGCGACAGCACCAAATAACCACTTCAAACAATTCACACACACACAATCGTTACCCTGCAGCAGCAGCCATTCAACGTGTTGCTCTCCTCTTCTTCTCTTTTTAACTATTATCCAAAGTATATTTACAACATAGTATAGTCAGTGTCCAGCCGCCCATAGCACAATGGACATATTCTTTAACATCATATTCTTTAACACTCCCCCTCAAGCTCAGAGTGAGCTTGCATATGATGGATACCCAATGCTTCACGAAAGTAGCAAAACTTCTCCTTTCCCAGAGCTTTTGTGAATATATCCGCAACTTGATCATTTGTCTTCACATACACGAAATCAATCTCATTTGCCAAAACTTTTTCTCTAATGAAGTGATAATGTACCTCAATGTGTTTAGTGCGAGCATAGTAGACTGGATTCTTTGCCAACATGATGCTGCTAATATTGTCACAATATATAATGACACTGTCAAGATAGTCAAAACCAAAGTCTACCATAAGTACTCTCAACCATGACTCTTCACATGCTGCCAAAGCTGCTCCACAATATTCAGCTTCTGTACTTGATAATGCTACAATTAATTGCTTCTTGCTACTCCAACTTATCATACCATTGCCAATGGAAAATGCATAACCACTTGTAGATCTTCTATCCATAAAATCTCCTGCCCAATCTGCATCTGTGTAACCATAAAGACAAAGCTTCCCATTCTTTTCATAAAACATTCCATAACTGACAGTGGCTTTCACATATCTCATAATCCGTCTCACTGCATCAAGATGACTTTTACATGGCTTTTGCATGAATTGACTCACAACACCTACTGCATAACTCAAATCTGGCCTTGTTATTGTCAAGTAAACAAGGCTTCCAACCATCTTGCGATACGTAGTGACATCCTCAATGCAATGTCCATCATCAAACAACTTCACATTTTGATCAAGAGGTGTATCAACCGGTTTGCACGCTGTCATTCCATACTTCTTAAGCATATCCAACGCGTATTGTCTTTGTATCATCCAAATTCTTGATAATGTATTGACAATTTCAATTCCCAAGAAATATCTCAACTCACCAAGGTCCTTCATGTTGAATTCTCTCAACAAACTCTTCTTGACATGCAAAATTTGCTCATCATGACTTCCAGTGAGAATCAAGTCATGAATATAGATAACAATAACGACGATCCCTCCATCAACATGCTTCAAAAACAATGAGTGATCAACAGTAGACTGTTTAAATCCAATCTTCTTCAAGAATCTGGTTATCTTTTCACACCAAGCTCTAGATGCTTGCTTCAAACCATATGTAACTAAGTCAGACTTTGTAAATAATTAATTTATTTACGAGAAAAGAATTATCTAATTAGTTGTGTACACACCAGAATAGACCTAGCAGTTCTAAGGCCTCAGGTGAGCCTAAATGTGGGCTAGAACACCTCAGAGGGACCTTAGCAGAAATTACCCTGAAGCCCTAGTGATTGGGAAATCGGGTCTTCAGAAAGGGGTAAGCAGTAGCCTCAGATTTTAGGCTCAGAAAATTACGCGCGCTAGTGCAAGCACAGGAATGAGATGGGGTCCTTAGACTACTAACCCTAAGGCCTGATTATTTTACGGCCTTAGGATAAGTTAGTTAAAAGTATCTTAAATGATTTGCGCTGGACCAAATGGCCGGACAAGTGCGAACAGGTAATGCCAGAGCATTGCTGGTACGGCAATGCGCTAGGGAGCAGATCAAGTTTTCATTTGTTGCATCTATGTGTGTAGTTGTGCACTTAATTGCACATTTCATTAACTAGCATAGGATTTTTAAAAGTCAAAAGTTGAATGGTTTAAAAGTTTTAAAGTAAGTGTGCCACTTGGCACACTTTCCCATGCAATCTCTCTCTCTCTCTCTCTCTCTCACTCCCTCTCTTCATGCTAGCGCCCCCTCTTCTGGGAGGCTATAAGAAAGCAGCCCCTCCCCCTCTTGCCAGGTTGGCAGTGCACTACCCCCCAAAGTTGATCATCCTCTATGCAGTGAAGCTCTCCATTGAAGCTTGAGAGCAGCAAGCACCTTGTGGTGTATGTGGAGCCTCTGAGCACCCATCACCTAGAACAAGGCCTCTCATGGTTGCTTGCAGCTTTGGGAGAAGTTTCATCGCGTAAAGTAGTGGAAAACTCTTTTTCTCCCTTGTCTAGCTGCTGCAAATTCCCTGTTTTCAGCCCCTAATCACTTGTATTAGGGTGAATTTCAGCAAAGTCTTATTAGAATCTCATTCCCCACTACCTACTCTACACATACACCAAGTTTGGAGCATTTCCATCGCGGAAAGGACCTCCATTTTGGCATTGGAACGCGCTCAGGTAACAATTTCTGGTTATGTGCAGAAAATTACAGCAATCGTGCGTGTGTGTGTTTGGCATGTTTCTGTGGTTGGTTAATTGCAGGAATGATTACGTCCAAAGGGGCACAGTTAGCGGAAGATAGACCCTCATTCGTAAGAGCTTCCGATGAGTTTTGTGGAAGGTAGACTCTCCCCTACGAGAGCTTCCCAAAATCTCACAGAAGAGGATAGATCCTCTCAGTAGTCAGAGAGCAGTTTTTCTACTCTCTCAGTCAGAAGCAGAAAAAGGCCAAGAAAGAATAGAGGACGGGCTTTCGCCCCGTTCCTGTGCTTGTAAAGATTCTCCCTTAGTAATAAAGATTTTCTCTTTATGGGGGGGGACCAGCCCATCTTCTGGTCCCCAATGAAGTGTCAAGTTTTCTCGCTCCCTCTAATTCTCTTGAGTATTTGAAGTGCAATTAAACGTTAGTTTACGCTTCCGTATTTTTGTGACACCATACAATGCTTTCTTTAACTTACACACATAATATGGAAACTCTGGATGTTGATAACCCTCTGGCTGTATCGTATAAACTTCTTCCAAGTCACCATTCAAGAATGCATTATCGATATCCATTTGCCGTAACTTCCAACCGAACATACTTGCCATTGCTATCACCAATCTGACTGTTGTCATCTTTGCAACTGGAGTAAATGTCTCATCATAATCAAGACCTTTTGTTTGTGCATAACCTTTAGCAACAAGCCTCGCTTTGTATCTTTCCACACTACCATCTGACTTGCACTTCACTTTGTATACCCATTTTGAACCAATTGCTTTCTTTCCACTTGGCAAGCGAATCAAATCCCAAGTGTCATTCTTCACAAGAGCATCCATCTCATCATCCATAGCTGACTCCCATTCTGATTTTCCAATTGCCTCTTGAAAACATGTAGGCTCTTTATATTGCACACGTGAAACTATGTATGCATAATGTGTACGCATGTAACCGTTGTATGTCAATCTATCAACTGGATAACGCACCCTCTTTGATCTTCTCAATTGTGGTACACTCTTCTCTTCAACTCTTGCATATGGGGGGTACATATTTCTCAGCATGCTTACTACCAGGTGTCCTCAAATGTGGTAAACCATGCTCTTCATCGAGGCTTTCATCTCCAGAACTCTCTTCAACCACTTTCTTCTTGCCTTTCTCGTCTTGCTTCTTGTCTCGCAAACGACCACTTCATGAGTTGACACTTCCTGTACACTCCTCTGCCATATGTGGTCCTGAAATAGTTCTTGTTGATGGTCCTGGCTTATCAACAACATGATGCACATTCTCTTGCTCTTCATACTCATCTTCTATCATCACTGGCTTTTGTTTATACCATGGTTCATGCTCACAAAATCTGACATCTCTACTGACATAAACTTGTCTTGTCGTAGGATCATAGCACTTGTAACCTTTCTTTTCAACTGGATAGCCCAAGAATATACACTTCACTGCCTTTGGCTCCATCTTCTTTCTTGCTTCATTTGGCACATGAACATAGCTGTGGGGGAGCAGGAGAGAGAGCCCACTTGCTGTCCTATGCAATGAGAGTGAAGGAGAAGAGGAGATTGGCGCAGAAAGAGCACACGCAGAGAAAACGTGAGAGAGAGAGAGAGAGCTCGTTGAAATCTGGGAAAAGCCACGCTAGTTATCTTTTGGGCTTCACATTTGAGTATATGAGTAAGTGACTAGGGGGCCATTCACACTTGGGCCCCCTCACTTATAAGTCTTTTAACTTATAAGTTAGTAAGTACAAGGCACTTAGGCCTTTATTCCCTAACAACCTCCCACCTAAAGGCAATGTACCTTGGGAGATCAAAGAATCAACTAACTATGATACATCAGCTGATCATGCACTTACTCATCCAACACCCATCATCTGTCGGCAATATGCAAACCGTTCTGCTGGAAGACTCTTGGTCAAAAGATCTGCAGGATTGTCATCTGTGTGCACCTTGACAAGTGTAATGCTCTTGTCATCAAGCACACTCTTGATAAAATGATACTTCACCTCTATGTGCTTTGTCTTGGCATGAAAAACAAGATTTTTTGCAAGCATAATTGCACTCTGACTATCACAGTGTAGCACAGGAACCGGTGACTTAATGCCAAGCTCTTCTACCAAACGCATGAGCCACAAAGCTTCTTTGCATGCCTCAGTGGCAGCCACATACTCAGTCTCAGTGGTAGACAAAGCAACACATTTTTGCAGTCTAGAAATCCAAGAAACTGCACCTCCTGTGAATGTAAACACATATCCAGAGGTAGACTTCTTGCAATCTGGATGTCCAGCAAAATCTGCATCTGTAAAGCCATGCACAGATGTCTCACTCTTCCCAAAACAAATGCACAAGTCTTTAGTGCCTTTCAAGTATCTCAAGATACACTTCACTGCTTCCCAATGCTTTTTGCCAGGATTGCTCATGTACCTGCTTACCACTCCCACCGCAAATGCAATGTCCGGACGTGTAGCAACCATAGCATACATCAAACTGCCAACGGCTGATGCATAAGGAATCTTGGCCATTTCAGCCCGCATATCATCTGTGTTTGGGCAGTCATGTGCAATCAATTTTACATATGGAGGCAGCGGAGTACCAAGTGCCTTTCCCCCATCCATATGAAAACGATGTAGCACCTTATTAACATAATCTCGTTGAGATAGATACAGACGCCTGTTGGGTCTATCTCGAGAGATACGCATGCCCAAAATATGATTAGCATCACCAAGATCCTTCATGTCAAAGCGATTCTTTAAGCTTTGCTGTAATGCATCCAACTCCGTGACATTTTTACCTGCAATAAGCATGTCATCAACATACAAAATCAGCAATAGAAGAGATCCATCACTTGCCGTTTTGATATACAAACAATGATCAGAATTACTTCTTTTGTATCCTTGAGACCTCATGAATGTATCAAACTTGTGATACCATGCACGGGGAGACTGTTTCAAACCATACAAGCTCTTCAAGAGTCTACATACTTTCTTCTCTTGCCCCTTTGACACAAAACCTTCTGGCTGCATCATATAGATCATCTCAAGCAAATCGCCATGCAAAAACGCTGTTTTGACATCCATTTGCTTTAACTCCATATCTTCAGAAGTAACCAGGCCTAAAACAAGACGTAATGTGGCAAGCTTTACAACAGGAGAAAAAATCTCATCAAAATCAACACCATGCTTTTGTTTGTACCCTTTAGCAACCAAACGTGCCTTGTACTTAGAAGAAGCATCAGATGTGACCTTGGTCTTGTAAACCCATTTACATGGCAGAGCCTTATGCCCTTTAGGCAAATCAACCAAGTCCCATGTATGGTTTTTCTCCAAAGACTGCATTTCCGAAACCATTGCTTTGAACCATTTCTTACTGTCTTCCCGTTGCATAGCCTCTTTATAGCAAGACGGCTCACCACAATCAGTAAGCATGACATAGTCCAAAGACGGTTCATATCTATCGGGGGGCCTTGTCACCCGAGTAGACCTACGCACCCAATGATCCATAACAGGTGGATTTTCAGCCTGTAAACCATCAAAAACAGCAGGCTGTTCAGCCGGTTGCATCGCAACAACGGGCGGTCTAGGAGCATCAACCTGTTCCCCTACCTGTGGTGCATCAATGGCAACTTGTTGGGGCTGATTTTCAGCAGCTAATGGCTGATTTTCAGCACCATTTTCAGCATGTAAAGGCTGCTGAACATTGGGCCTTCTTGGTTGTCCATATGTAACATCTTCACGAAAAACAACCCGACGCACTTCCTCGACCTTTGTGGGCTGTTTGTGCATGCAATTCTCATTGAAGATGACATCATTGCTGCGTATGATTTTCCGTAATGCGGGATCCCACAATCTATACTCCATTTCACCATCCTCACCATATCCTAGGAAAATGCATTTATGAGACTTTGGTTCTAGTTTGGTGCGCAGTTCACTCCGGATGTGAACATAGGCCTCACAACCAAACACTCTTAAATGTGCATATGAGGGTGGCTTGCCAGACCACACCTCCTCAGGCACCTTTCCACCCAAAGCCTTGCTAGGTGAGCGATTAATCAAGTGAATAGCTGTTTGCACAGCTTCTGCCCAAAAACCATGAGGTAATGCAGCATGTGACAGCATACTCCGAACTTTCTCTTGGATAGTCCGGTTCAACCTCTCTGCAACTCCATTCTGAGAGGGATTAAAAGGAGCCGTGAGCTCTCTTTTAATACCTTTAGTAGCACAAAAGTCAATAAATGCTTTTGATACATACTCCCCCCCATTGTCTGAGCGCAAAGACCTAAGCTTCTTGTCAGTTTGGCTCTCAACAAACGCAAGAAACTTCTTGAAAGTATCCAAAACATCGCTTTTAGCACGTATTGGATACACCCACACCTTACGTGTAGCATCATCGATAAACGAGACAAAATATTTCTTTCCCCCTAAGGACAACTGTGGCATTTCACATACATCGGAATGCACTAAGTTTAACCTGTCAGACTTCAAAGAAAGAGACCTTTTGTGCGGTGTTTGACTGTGCTTACCATAAATACAGTGCTCACAATGAGAAAAATCAGCATACCTCAAACACGGCAAATAACCACAACGAGACAGAGTTTCCATTCCTCTTTTACTCATGTGTCCCAACCGGCCATGCCACAAAGAAACACTTGGCTGCTCGGTTACGGCGACAACATGGTCACGCACACTAGATACATGCAAAGGATACAAAGTGTCCGATTTACAACCCTTGGCTACAATCCGGGCCCCTTTACAAATTTTCCACTTACTATCACCAAAAGTGGTGTGATAGCCTGCATCATCTAGCTGCCCTGTACTAATCAAACTCTTCTTGAGTTGTGGCACATGACGCACTTTGTGCAAAACAAAAGTCATACCATCAGCAAAGGAAAACTGGACACTGCCAATACCTGCAATGTCACATGCATAGTTATCTCCCAAATAAACAGTGCCCTGCACCTCACCTGAGTACTGTGTAAACCAATCCCTATGAGGTGTTACATGAAAGGAGGCACCTGAATCAAGAATCCAAGTATGCATGTCCACATCAGAACCCATAGCAAGGGTATGTGCATCCACAGAAGAGGCATTGAGTACATCAGTGCTGCTGTCACTGTCACAACTACTAGCAACATTGATTTCCTCAATCAACACAGTGCTCTTCTTGGCATTTCCCTTGTCCTTTGCATCAGTTTCAGCACCCTTGTTCTTCTCTTTCTTCCACTCATAGCATTCCCGTTTATAATGCCCTTTCTTTCCACAATGATGACACACAACATCTTTCCTACGAGATTTGCTGCGTGCCCTGTTCTTACTGTCAGATTTCTCCCTCTGTTGAGACCTGCCTCTCAAGTGCAATGCATTAGAAGACCCACCTGTGGTGTTCTTCCTGTTCATCTCTTCCATCAAGAGAGAACTCTCTACATCTGCATACTTAAGTGACGCACTTGAGTTACTAAGAGCTGTCCGGAATACATCCCAACTCTCGGGCAATGTGCATAGCAGAAAAGTAGCTTTGAACTCCTCATCAATCGTGAATTTCAGCTCTGTCAGTTGGCTGAAAATAGAATTGAATTCATTGAGGTGCACTGACATGTGCGTGCCCTCCTTCATGCGGAGATCCATAAGCTTCTTAAGCCAATACACTTTACTGGCAACACTCTGTTGTGCATACAACTCGTCTAAACGCTTCCACATGCCCCATGCTGTCTGCTCATTCTCTACATTGAAGAGTAAATTGTCAGACACCGAAAGCATGATCGTGGAGCGAGCCAACTCGTCCACTTCTTCCCATTCTTCAACCTCCATATCAACCGGTTTCACACCCTGTAACTTAATAGGTTTCGCCTGTTTCTTCTGCAACATTACATTATAACATTGCTTCTTCCATATAGCAAAGTTATGGGCACCTTCAAGCTTGCGAATGTGCAACAAATTGCCACTTTCACTGCTAGAAGCCATTCTGAGTGATTGCAAACACTGAAACCCTGTTTTGCCGACCTAAACACGCCCAAATGTGCGCAATCGGGCAAAAAACAGCTTGCTGTTACAGAAAAACAGCGAGCAAATTTCACGCGAAATCACCCCAAAACGGCGTACATTCATTGCCAAACCCTTACCAAAGGTTTCCACAAGGTGTATACATCATTTGCTTGCTGAAATTCCCTGTTTTGGGGCAAAAATCAGACCTGTAAACACCTGTTTTGCTGAATTTTCAGAGCCTCGTTGGTGGAAACACCTGTAAGATTGACCTGTGAGACTTGCCCTAATGAAATTGCATCAAATTGACCCCGAAATTGGTCAATTTCAGCAGAAATAGACTGCTGTTCGCCAGTTTTTGAAACCCTAATTTTGGGGAAACTGTCACCGGAGGTCGATTCTACACGGTGAGAGGATCCCTTCGCGACAGAGTTGATCGAAAACGGTTGAATATCCTTCCCGCAGCGAGCAAGAATAGAATTCTGATCTGTGTTGCGAGAATGGCTCTCTTGGAAACCCTAAAGCTCTGATACCATGTGTGGGGGAGCAGGAGAGAGAGCCCACTTGCTGTCCTATGCAATGAGAGTGAAGGAGAAGAGGAGATTGGCGCAGAAAGAGCACACGCAGAGAAAACGTGAGAGAGAGAGAGAGCTCGTTGAAATCTGGGAAAAGCCACGCTAGTTATCTTTTGGGCTTCACATTTGAGTATATGAGTAAGTGACTAGGGGGCCATTCACACTTGGGCCCCCTCACTTATAAGTCTTTTAACTTATAAGTTAGTAAGTACAAGGCACTTAGGCCTTTATTCCCTAACAATAGCAAACACATCCAAAAACTTTCATGTAGGAAACTGTTGGCTTGATCCCATAAAGTCTCTCATAAGGTGAAATTTCATGAATGGAAGTTGTTGGTGTTTGATTCATAATGTGTACTGCTGTATGAATTGCTTCAGCCCAATATGTTAATGGCATATTCATCTCATTCATCATGGCTCTTGCAATCTCTGCTATGACTCTATTCTTTCTCTTAGCAACTCCATTTTGTTGTGGTGTGTATCTGCAAGTAATCTGTCTTCTTATGCCTTGTTCACGTAAGTAATCATCAAAACTGTGTGACATGTACTCTCCTCCTCCATCTGTACGTAGGCATTTAATTTGACAACCATTCTCTTTCTCAACCATAACTTTGAACTCCAAGAATACCTCAAATGCCTCTGACTTTGCCTTTAGAAAGTAAACCCATGTCATTCTGCTGTAATCATCCGTGAATGTGATGAAATATCGACAACCATTTAGCGTAGCATGATCACAAGGTCCCCAAATATCTGAATGAACAATTTCCAAAGGACTTTGGCTAATTCTCCCCCTCTTTGGAAATGATAAACGAGATTGCTTTCCAAATTGACAAGCTTCACAAACATAATCAAAATTCAATCTCCCAAACTTTGGTAATCCACGTACAATTTGATTTGATTGCATATGCTTTAGTCTTCTAAAATTGACATGACAAATCCTCTTATGTCATAACTCTGCCCAATTATCTTGAGTGGCTGATTTGTTTGCATACATACCACTGTGTAAACATGGATCTCCAGCTTCCAATGAGAACAAGCGACCTTTCTTTCTTCCACGTGCCAATATCTTGCCTGGTCTGCCTTTGTGAAACTCCTCTATGAAGCAGCCATAACGATTAAAACGGACTTGCAACCCTTGATCTGTCATTTGTCTAACTGATGCTAAATTCTTTGTGATTGAAGGCACATATAGAACATCTCCCAATGTGTTGTATGTCCCGTCTTTTTCTAGCAATGGAACTGAACCAACATGTGTAATCCGATGCATAGTATCATCACCTGTAGCGACAAACTCATCCTCTTTTAATTTCTCTTTTCTGTCAAACCATTCACCATGATATGTCATATGATTTGTGGCACCACTATCTAAATACCAATCATCTGTATGATGTGGCTCCACCATGCTTCCAACAACATGCTCCATAGGAAATAAATGTCCACTCGATCTATTGTCATATATATTTTGATCATGAGGATTGTATCCAACAAAGTTTCCTCCATGTCTGCCATAACCTCGGCCTCTTGACCATAAATGCCACGTCTGTTACAATATCCATCTCTTTGAGGATGTACATATCGTCCACCTCCACGTCCATGAGGTCGGGCTCTCCCCCTGCCTCTTTGGCTATAATCATTGTAACTTTGACTTTGTTGGTTTTGCCATTGACCTCTTCCAGCATTGTTTCCACGACCATAGTTTCGTCTTTCACCTCTATTGTTTCCATGACCTCTAGAGTAAAATACCTGATCTCTAGAATGGTTATTTGATGTAGAAGGACCTGACTTGCCTAACTTCACCTCTTCTTGCAAACAAAGGTTTACTAACTCTTCAAAATCAGGCATGTGTCCTCGAACAGATATAGATGTATCCAATGACTTGTATTCCGGCCCCAAACCATTCAATGCCACTGAAACTAAGTCATCATCTGGAACTTCAACATTAATGCTCGCAAGATCTTCCTGTATTTGCTTTATCTCTGTCACATAATCTGATATGGATCTATTTCCTCACCATACACAATGTAACCTTTGCTTCAAGTGAACTTTTCGTGGTTCTGTATTGGAGCTGTTCATTCTTGCTAGTATCTCCCATGCTTCCTTTGGAGATTGAGCCTTCTTCACATGTGGTATAAAGAAGTCACTAATGCACAATGAAATCCAATGCATTACTTTCCTTGAATTCTCGATCCACTTCTTGTAAGCTTCTACTCCTGCTTGCCATGTTTTATGTGCTTCAACATTCTCTCTATTTGGTTCCAAACCAACCTCGGGACACTCTTGTTCACCTGTAATAGAATCCCATAAACCTTTGCCCATGATAAAGTTCTCCATCCTGTAAGACCATATGCTGTAGTTCTCTCTGGTCAGCTTCTCTCCAACAATCTGTGTGACTTGAGTTGAACTTTCTGCCATCTTCACTCTCTCAATTTCTTCCAAAGGATTTTGACAAAATTTCGGCAAAGTTTCGTTTGTATTTGGACAATATCTCAAGTGACAATCTCAACCAAAGTGCTCATAAACACTGACAGAAAATCTCTCACTGCCAAGGGAAAATCCACTGACTCACTTTGCCACAGACTGACTCAGTACTATGCATAAATACTCTAAAACAATGTCCACATGGACCAGTATGCAAATGCAATCCATACGCTGTCCTGTACCACATATCCATACATCCACCTTCTTCCCATAGTCGTAAACGACATATGAGGTCTTTCGCGGGGCCAATCGAGGGTTCGCTCCAGTACCTAATCCACCTTGCCAAGGTACCAAAGCTCCCAAGGCAAGGCTTCAAAAAACCTCACTCGACCCTCACAAAGGCTGCAGTTTTCCAAAATACATTGACTGCATATCTATACATAACCACAAAGTACTCAATCTGACAATATAACCGCCTCAACTTCTTTCCACAACCTTTCTTACATAGGCGGCTGTCCATAACGGACCCACAACAACCAAACATAATCTTCGATAACACAATATCATGATGCAAAAGCTCTATGTCGCTCTCCAAAACCTGTGTAAATGCTGAATTCTTCACGTGTAACTTGTAAATCTACTGTCGAGTGCAAAACTGGACATCTCCTATGCTTGTGTGAGTTGGCTGTTTGTTGCAGAAAATTACTATGCCAATGCGTTCGGAATGCCTAAAAACATAAAGATAGACTCCTGGATCACTGTATTCCGAGTTCGGGTGAGGGAGTTATGACCAAAAAACCTCTCTTTTTTGTTGTTTTCCAGAGCTGCAGAAACCTGTGTATTGACTGTAGCTCTTTAAACTGAGTTCTGATACCACTTTGTAGAGTGCGCAGGTGATGGAGAAGGTAGAAAAGAAGACTACGCACACACACCAACACACATCGAGACACACACACAATCGTTACTCTGCAGCAGCAGCCATTCAATGTGCTGCTCTCCTCTTCTTCTCTTTTTAACTATTATCCAAAGTATATTTACAACATAGTATAGTCAGTGTCCAGCCGTCCATAGCACAATGGACATATTCTTTAACATCATATTCTATAACACTGCGAACAGGCTCACAAAATTGCCGGTACTTATCCTCCTAGGATTCTAGACATCCCTATCTAGGAAGAAGGGGAAAACTGGCTCTAGATGTCGATGAAGCATGTCCATGTGGCACACAGAGCCATGCGCACGTGACATCCCCTCCTGCTGAAGGTGAGGCTAGGTGGTCTCGTATGGTCACGACGTTTTGTCCACATACGAAGACGTGCGCTATTCATCGAACTTTAAAATATATTGTCGCACGACGACGTTACGTATGTTCAAAAAAAACAAGCGTGCAGTTGTAGAGCTTGGGAGATGTAGACTTGGGGAAGGCTTGAGAGCTATGAGGGAGGGAATGGAGAGCTTGAGAGCAATGTCTCATGAGAGAGCTTGAGGAGAAGCTTAAGAGCTATGAGTTTATGAAGAAGAGGAAAAAAGAGGGTATGCTTCTACAGAGTTAGGGCTTTGAGGCCCTTGAATCTTGAGCTAGAGGAAAGGAGGGAGACAGGAGGAACATTATGCATAATGCAGAGAGGGAAGGAGAAAGGGAGAGAAAGAAAGAAAGTTCTATTAACGTCCTTGTCGAGGCCAAAGCTGGCCTATAGGACAATCATATACATCTTTGATTACAATCCACTTTGGGTATCATCAAAAAAGAAAGGTGCATGTGCCAACTAAGTTGAAGGCTCTAATGACTCATGAGAGTTAGATATTACAAATGATAGAATCACCATGTGCATAATGTGACTAGATGTGTGTGTGTCAAGTCCATGTCTTTGACAAGGGGCTGTGGTCTTGAAATCTCTGATAATAGCTTTTCCTTCTCTGTAAACTGCCCATTTTCCTTGTTTCCTTGCTTCTTTGACGCATTGGATTCCTTTGTGAGAGAGAGAGAGAGAGAGAGAGAGAGAGAGAGAGAGAGAGAGAGAGAGAGACCATGTACAATGCGAGGGAGGGGGATAAATTATAATGGGCAACTAGCATTGACTCTTGAGGTGATGTCACAAAGGTATCCTAGGCTAAATGTGTGCAAAAAGTCCCCCTCAAAAAGGCAAAGTCAAATAGTCAAACTGCTAGTTGACAGTCAACATGATAGTTTTGGTCGGACGGAACGGACTAAACAATCGGATGGGATGAGACTATACGGACCGCACTAAACGTCCCGTCCAACGGACGTGAACTACCCCGAGGTGAGGTACGGGTACCTATTTGCATGGTCTCCTTGCATGAGGCTAGCAAATGTGGAAGTCGGTAAAGTACTCCTCATCCACAAAAGAATCTGCACGTGTTCCTCGATCCTTGGATTTGAGGAAATGTTGCTTTGCTTCCTTCTTATTGCCAAACTGAAATTGAAGTATTGAAAAACGCTTCGGGTTGATGACTTTGAATGGAACAATGATCTTCGGTGGTTCTTCTTTTGGATTGCTCCTTGAAAGTCCACCCTTTTGGTGGCAACTCGACAGGTCCACTTTGGAAACTCGTTGTGCCTCATGTAGACGCTCCAAAGGAACGGCCATGTGACGTCACAGCTTCCGAAATTCGACCATCCTTGACTTGAGTGCCTTGAAATCCACACAAAACTGAAGTGAGTTTGATTTCTTCTGAACAAAGAGAACTGGTAAACCAAAAGACCGTACCTTGGGAGGGCGAAGCCTCCTAAACGAGAAATCACCTGGTTTTGGCTTCTCTTTATCCGGTTCAGAAAAAACGTTACCCATCATGCAATTGATGGGAGACAATGTCCATAGATCGATGGGGAGGGTGTATAGGGGAATGATGATCCTAGGAAAGTACGAAATTGACCTTGACAAAACCTTAACTATACCTGTCAGGAATACCCAAGTTCCTTGATGTGGGGTTAACATAGATGACCGCCTCTTGGGCTCCTCTTTAGCGCTCTGTTCTCCTGGACGTGAGAGATGAGAGGGAATACCACTCTCGCCTCGAATGAGGACAAGTTGCGACACATTATCTTTGATGAAAAACGTGAACTTCTCCCAATCGATAATGGGCTTGAACCTGCGAAACCACTTAATGCCCAAAATGATATCACATCCTGCAAGTTTAGAGACTACAAAACGACAAGTGAATTGGGTTTGTTGAATGATCAACTTGACATCATCACATTCTTGAAGGATCGAAGCATCCATGCCTTCAGAAACCCTTGCATCGGGAGGGTGGGGATAGGAGAAGTCTGAAGACGTGTACATTTCACAAGAGATTCACTTATGACATCATGAGACCTTCTAGAATCAAACAACACAATGACCCTTTGACCATTAACTTGTCCATGACATTTTTTAAGTTCATCCTCTTTGAAAGTCCCCTCCTGCTTAGCTTCTTGCTCGACCACACTCATAGCACTTGAGGGGTGGAGTGAGAAGTTGAGGCAATAGAGGTTTTGAAACTGGCCCGTAGGGCGGTAGACGTAGGCTTTCACCCAAAACTTTACTTTAACTTTATGACACAAAGGAACTTCATGAATAAACCTGTGATTGGAATTCAACACTTCAAGACATTTCATGACTTGGTAGCTAGAGCGCTCCCAAGTAGACAAGGACACCCTGTTGGCCCCAAAGACTGGTGCCCCTTTCGGTATTTCTTTATTCTTATTAAACTTGAGAAAAACCTGTAAACTTTTACAAGCTGTCCCACTTTTATCGGGCTGAAATTCCTCTACTCTAACCCGATATTGGCAACATAACCACAGTAGAAGTCTCCACGGACAAAATCCCAAGTAAATAGTGACTTTCCATGCACTTTAGAGCACTTTACAAAACCTGGCCAGAAATTACAGCTCGCTGAATTCTCTGTTTTGAGCTCCGATCCGCGTGCCAATCTTTTCTGTGGATAGCCCTCGAGCTCTCGCACCTGTAGGGTCACTTGCCCCTTGAATTAGACGAGATTCCTCGCGGGAAATCTCTTTAAATGTCTTGTACAAGCACCCAATGCTTTCCCGAGGCTCCCCTGGCAAATAAATGATCCGAACGCTTGTACCTTACCCTCACCAAGCTGTCCAAACCTGTCCATGGCTGTAATTGCAGGTTTTTGACCCAATTTCTCCAGCATAACAGCCCAAAAGTTCCTCTAGGTCAAAAGGTACATGTCAAGGACACTTTCCCTTGCGGTATGGAAGCTTTCCAATGAGCTGTAGGTCAATTTCAGCATGCTTTCCCCTGTAATTCGGACGAGTTTTCACGCGAGAAAACTTTCTGTTTTCGCATCCCTTCGCGATGGACTTGTGCGTACCTGAAGGGGATTAGCAATTAGCTAATCCGGTTCCTGTATAGAAGGCTCTTGCCTTGGCAAACGCGCATAAACCCCTAGAACTGTACATGGTCATCTGAGCAACCCAACTAGTGGGGCATTACCATATGTGCAAAGGGGAGAGAGAGATGCGCGAGAGCAAATCGTCGTGCTACATAGAGCAAGGGAGAAGGAAAGCTTTCCATTAAAGCTGTGATCACCTGCACCCACTACTCACACAGACTATAGCACTCTCCTCAAGTCAAATCAGCCCTCTCATGGGCGCCCCCTCTTGCTGATGTTTCTTGCAGATGCATCTGGAGCCGCCATGTGTCCCTTATGCCTCTTTTAAGTTAATTTCCTAGTACCCACCAACTTAGAAGTGTCGCGAGGGGCCTAAATGACTTTGAACTGAGCCTAGACACTTTTATTGCTCGGATTCCAGTGCCGATTTGCCCGACCAACTCGTGGTGACCTGCCCTTCCCGACTACGAATGAAACTCTCGGCCGTCGGCTATTTCACACCGGCCATACAATGTCCGACCATTTGCAACTTCAAAAAGAGGGTCCCAAAAATTAAACAAAAATCATCAGAAAGAAACCAACAACTCAAGTTAGCAATTGCCACGTCTTCGTGACATGTTTCCTTGTAAGATTCTTTCTTAGGACACTCCCTTTTCATGTGACCAACTACGTGACAATGAAAACACCTACGATCCTTTGCATACAATGCTTGTTCTTCTTCGCTTTATTGACCACCTAAAACTCCTTGAGCAATCTTTTCATCGGGTGTGAGTTGAGGTTTATCAGATTTTCCTTTACCCTCATCCTTAAAGTTATCGCTCTCTGATTGAGATTGACATGGAGAATTAGATTGAGAAGAAGAACTGGAAGAGTTCTTTTTATGTCTACCATTCCCATTAGAGTTCTTGTCCTTAAAGGAGTCATGAGAGGAAGAGTTACCATTACCTGAGGCCGTCTTGAGCTTACTCTTGTTGTGCTTCATCTCTTGGACTTAGCCAAACGTATAGCGTCTTGCAATGTCTTTGGATCAGCGGCTTCCACATCAAACTTGATTTAGTGGTCCAATCCAAAGAGAAAGGCCTCTAACCTTTCCTCATCCGATTTCCGCAATTGTCAACCTAATTGCAACACACGATTAGCATACGACATCACAGGTTTACCTTGTTGAGACAAAGCCCGAAAATCCTCTTTCAATCACTTCAAGTACTGTGGAGGTAAGAAGCGAGTCTTGAGATCCTCCTCAAACTCCTCCCATTTAAGCTTGAGAGGGGGAACAAGGAGAGACTTGGCATAGGCCGCCTTGTGGACCTCTTCCTTCTTCTCCATCCACTCATCCTTCCAAGTGATAGCATCAGCCGGTGAGATGCATGGAAGCCAAGAGAACCTTGTTATTATCAGACTTTTTCACAACCACAAAATAGGATGTAAATTGATGCAACCATAGGTAAAATAACAATAGCATTGTCACAAACTGCTGATGTGTCAAGCCATTGAAGAACGGAGCCAACATACAGATCCCAACAGAGGAGCCTAAACCCTAGAAGAAGCAGCAAAAGAAGCAGAACCAACAGAAAAAGTTCGACCAGCTTGCAAAGTCTTGCCGAGTGGTAGTCTTACCAACTTATGGGATCCCGTCTGATGGGGCCCACGGGACCTGAAGTGTAACAAACTTGGACACCCCAATTCTAGGTTCTGTCGCAACACAATAGAGATTCACTAAAAACACTTCACAATTAATGAGTCGACACAGCCCGGCGTAGTTCCGTGCCAAGAGAGATTGGCGGCAAATGCTATAATCTTGTCGTTAAAAATCGGAAGAGTTTTAAGTTTGTCCTTTTTCTCTTTGGTTAGCAAAAGCATTTTTGGTGAGCCTTGGTCCACAAGTATGCCACTCAATGTTTTCAGTTTGTGGAGGATCATTCAAACGCTTTGCGGCGTAGCCTATCTACTGGAGTTGCTTCCATAGTGTCGAGTTCATCCAATGTTTCGTGTTAGTAAATTGAAAAGGTTTATTTCTAACGACAATAATGTAATTGATGGAATGATTATTTTACGAGAATCGAAAGAGTATGACCATAGTCCATAGAAGATACTAAATAGGAAAGAGAAATGGTTGAAAAACCCTATCTTCCAAGAAATCATTGAGGACAAAGATTTGTTGAAGGGGGAGAGAATGCCAGACGAAGAAGACCTCGAATTTGAGGATCGGACCTAGATGGTTGAGAAGATCTAGATTAGGCGTGAGCCAGCAACGAACGAGGTGTGAGGCCGAAAGCTCGGGTTTTTTCTTGGGTTGATCTCCAAGAGGAAGGTGAAAGGTGCCCAATACTGTAGGGGGTAAATATGGTTGGGTGGTGAGTTGAAAATCACGCCATTGAAGAGTTTGCAAAAGGGAAGGCAGTGGAACACTCTAGAGTGGGAGCTCTGAGCTGTGGAAGGAGTAGGAAACTGAGAGAGGAAAAGTCTCTTATAAAAAGGTCTTGTACTTGGGTCATAATTTCTTCCTGTTGAGCTCAGCTCACTCTTGATTTGGAGGAGTACTGCCAGGGTTCGATTCTATGGTGTGATCCTCTGCTCTTTCTGGCAGTATCTCACTAGGCAAATCCTGTGAGAAACAATCCGCGTGAGCTTGTCGGAGAAAAATCGAGTAAACAAAAAGACTTGATTTTATTAATTCAAAATGACTGAAGCTAATACAAGCGGAACTGTCTCGCCTTTGAGTTTTACGTCAATAACCACTTCTCTACCCTTAATCGCCTCTATTTGAAGTGTTTTCAAGTTCTGTGATTGCAAGTCTATATAGTTCTTAGCCAGCCAGGTTTCACAATGTGTTCACTTTATGTGGACCAACCAAACATCGGACTTTTAGTGCAATAACGGCATAACTATTATGTTGACTTCCTTCTGGTTTTGTTTGAAGTGATTTTGCCTACTTTGAAAGGGTTGGATCAGCATAGACACTCTCGTTGTGTCTACAACGTTAAGTTCCATTTCATGCTGTTCCAAGATTTGTAGAGAGAAACAAGTGAAAACTTATTCTATTTTATATGTGCTTGTCATGACAGTAAGTCAACATGCTATGCAGTCTCCCCGCAGCTATGAGGAGGGTTATCTAGGGATGGTGGAAGTTTCACATGCATTAATGAGAGGCAAAAGTGCAGCACAGCAAGCAGAGGCTGTCATCCAGGTCTGCATGCTAAGTTCTCACTTCAAGTACCACTGTTCTCTCTATTTCAAATATGAATAATTTCATGGGCATTCCAGGGATTCCCAAAAGTGCCAGTTTGGTTTAGAAAATTATTTCCTTATTCTGATTGGGGAGCTGAATTAAATGCCCGGATTACTCCTCTTTTCTTCGAATGGCTCGTGGGTCCTTGCAAGGTACTCGCTTACTGAATTATGCTTGGTAGGATCAGTAGCTAAATTGAACATCTTTGGTTCATATTGGCCTACAGATAATTGAAGTGGAGATAGGAGGAAAAGCTCTGAGTAGTGGGGTGCAAATTGAGAAATGTCGGTATTTGGAGACAAGTGGTTGCACAGGAATGTGTGTCAACCTTTGTAAAAGGCCAACTCAGTATTTTTTCACTAAAGAGCTTGGGTGTGTCTTTTGTGATATTTCATTTCTTTTACCTAGAATTGGCATATGGCTTCAGATTTATTCACCATAGCTTATACGCACGTTATCATTGATAGTTGCTTTCTAATGGGAGAAGTTTTACTGGGCAGAATGCCACTAACAATGGAACCCAATTTTGAGGACTTGAGCTGCCGCATGATTTTTGGTCAAGAACCCCCTCCATTAGAGGAAGATGAAGTTATGCAGAGAAGTTGTTTCAGCTCCTGTCCCTCTGCAAATATTGCCGCGGAAAGGTGTCCCAAGCTGATGTAAAATCAATCGAACATTCACTGTACATGAACAGAATTCGTATCTATTTGCAAGCTTGGCACGTGCCATTAATAGATATTAGCAATACCAAAGCAAAACAAATTTTTAAAATGCCTAACTAAAGAGATTTAATCCTATGGAAACTAGACTTGGTATAAGAGCCCTTGGGAATGATGCCCCTATCCTTTCACCTCGTAAACAAGCTTAATTATCTGGTTTTTTTCACCCCGGTCGCCTTCTTCGTATTTGCAATAACTTGTAGCAAGTATTGTGTGGCTTGAACTCTGTTCACAATGGCTGCTCGTTGGCTCGACTCCTAGTGATAGCTATATTAGAGGTGAGGTGCGACCCCTCAGGTTATTTATTCACCTAAGATGGTTACTTTTATTTTTCTACATGGATGATTATTCACCGAAAATTATGGGAATGAATGATCTCTGCATTGGCTATTTATTGTTGTTGAAAACCTAAAACAGAAATGCTATCGTCGTTGATGTTTGAAAAAAAAAGGGTAGAAGGAGCCATCCTCTTTTTTTATACTTACTGCTTTAAAATTTAAAAACCTTTTGATAGGAATAAATCCTACTAGGGAGGACCTTGTAATGAGGAGACTTTTTATGTTAATGTAATTGGATAGTTTGGTTGATGTTGGTCTGCTCTTAATAACCTGGAGTGTATTACAGTCTTGGAACAAGGACCTTTGGATAAAGGGAATGAATATTTCTGTCGTTGGATTAGGAATATAGGTCTCTTAGTGAGGATCTTGTAATTGATATGCCACACATTGGTAAGGGCACCCCTCACAAGAAGTTTTGGATAGATTCTCACTATAATTCTCACATTGTGACTTCCTCAACATCATGAGCTTTTGTGAGGGAGGCACCGCATACCTAGCTAAGTACGATTGGGGCCAGGGGACCGTCGGCCCCCCATCGGGCCGGCGGTCCCCTGCCCCCAATCGTACCTAGCTGGGTATGTGGTGCCTCTCGAGCAGAAGCTCATGATGTTATGCATTGTATGAAAAACACTGAAAAAGACTCCATTTTCCTAGATCAAAAAATTTCTAATCTTCGTGTGCCTATGATTAAAAATAGTAGCAATAATTATGTCTATAGTTGGAAACCAGTGTGCTACTACTGAATCTAGGACACTGAGTCTTGAGATTGCCTAGACTCAAGATGTTGAGGAAAATTTAGAGCACTTCATTTTTTAGAACAGAATAGGCTAGTGAGACTAAGGGAAACACATTGGCAGGGGGAATTGTATGGTTGGGTATATTAGGTTAAGAAGAAATGCCTTAAATTGCATAATGTGTTAACTTGAATAATGTAGAAGGGTTGAAATTCTTGCGTCTAGGAGCTCTATGTTAGGTGAGGTGTAACCCACTAAGAGCATATGTTTGGTTGAGCACTAGACCTAGACACTCTAAAGAAAGAGTCCGAACTCTGAGAGCTTGATATTTTTCATGTATGATTTGAGTGTTGTTTTGGTACTCACTGATCTTTCTATTCTGCCAATGGCTACTAGTGGCTAGTCTTGACTGCTTACACTCCTTGAGATGTGATAAACCTTTAAAGACAAAGGACCAGCTAAGTCAATAACATATGCCTCTATTGGGCTATCTGTCCTATGGTGGGGTAAAATATACTAGGTTATGCTATTGACCTCAGGGTTATTATCGTAATGTCCGAAAAATATCAAATGGTTTAATATAAAAAAATACAATGTATTACAATGTATATCGTATGGTTTACATTTGTCCGGTGTGCTTGACTTGACTCTTCGATACTAGTCTTTGGTTGGAAACCTAGTGTTTTAATTCTTATATATGAGTGGTCGATCAAATTCTCAACCATAAAAATAAACATACTCCTTCGAACCTTTTTACTTAACTGCATAGTTGAATATAAATGATAAAAGGACTAAAATTGTGTTTTTGTTTATACCTAGGCTGTATTGAATCAAGCTTAACCTTTGCATTCGTCTCTACTAGATGCCGTTTTCCACTACTTAATGTTGGAAGAAGGTGGGGAGGGCAATAAGGAGTTTGCACTTTGAGTAGTTCAAATTAGTGGCTTTTTTCTAGACTTTCTAAAACTAACATCAGCTCTGTGAAGAACTTGAAGATTGAATAAGTTAAAACAATGCTCTTGGCCAAGTTATCTTTTCAAAATTCCGATAAACATTGGAGATACAGGGGACAAAGTATTGTGCTTAGTGTGGAGGATATATTATTGAAGCGTACAAATGAGTGTACTTGTGATAAGGACATCCCTTTTGATCCTTTTGTGATTGAATTTCATATTTTGAGCATGAATGATACAAAGGCCAAAACTTTAAGTTGTACTGAATCAAGCTTAACTATAGGAATTGTCTCTCTCTCGATGGCATTGTCCACTATGAAATAGAGAAGGTGTGGATTGCACTATAGGGTTTGCACTTTGGGTAATGGGTAGTACTACCTTTTTTATAACCATCTTTTGAAATTTTTTTACCAACATCAATTTCAGACCTAAGGTTACAAAGGAGAAGTGTTTTGAATACTTTGTGGGACTTTCTCTTTGATCTAATTGCTTGAAGTTGTCCTTAAGGATTCCTAAAGGGAAGCTACTTGAGAATATAGGAATCTATAGTCATTTCTTTGAGCATTCTCGTCTAGTAATGAACATGTTGCTTGGACTTGAAACTTATAATCTAAGCAAAATTGGTGGTTGATTGTGGAAAAAGCTATTCTTTTATGATTGAGGCTTACAAAGGGTATAGGAGCTAAAAATAGATGATTGGACCTATCCAAACTAATTTCTTTTTATAGACACTTGATTTTATGGCATAGATACTATCGTAAATAGTTTTAATGGATTGAATCAAACTTTGTATATATGGGGAATGGAATAGATGATTGGACCTATCCAAACTAATTTCTTTTTATAGACACTTGATTTTATGGCATAGATACTATTGTAAATAGTTTTAATGGATTGAATCAAACTTTGTATATCTGGGGAATAGTTAATCATTTGCACAAGAAGTCTTAATGACTTTTAAAGACCAAATTTTATGGTAGAGATACTATTGTAAATAGTTTTAATGGATTGAATCAAACTTTGTATATCCGGGGAAATGGTTGATCATTTGCACAAGAAGTCTTAATGACTTCTAAAGACAATATATAATATTGATTTGGTAGTTTAGTTTTTCATAAAAAGTAGGTAAAAGAAACTATGGGTTAAATGCTATATTCTTTTTTGAAATAGAGGATTATCAGTTTGAATAATTCATAATAACAAGGATCTATTAGGGCTTAGAATAAGTGAATAAAGACTTAGCCTAGTTGAAGTTTTTTACAGTTTTTGCTTAAGAATGGGGACAAGGCCCAAATATAACTATCAAACTTTGGAGAAAAAACACATATAGAGGAAAGAAACATATATAGAGGAAAGAAGAACTTTGCATAAGAAACTATGAGTACAATAGGAAGAATCCTAATGGTTAAATATGGTAAGCTTTGATTAGCTTCAAAATAAGTGAATAAAATTTGATAAAATAGGCTAAAGTTAAACATTCTTGGGTGACATCTTTAGCATGTAATGGTTCCTTGGATTTTCGTAATACTAAAAATTGACTAGTCAATATGTTTTCTCTATTGATGGATACAAGTAGAAGGGATTTCTCTTCTCTTGATGTGTAATGATTGGCCTCTAGATTGCTGGATGATGAAGTATAGTTCTTTTGTTCATTAATGGACATTTTTGTAAATTATGGATGTGATGAAATCTTTATAAAATAATTGTGTAGACTTCTAATAAATAAGAATGATGTACATGTTTTTGGTCTCTGAGAGGTAGATGCTAACCTTCTTGCACAAAGTGTCCACTCTTTGTGCTATTTTATAATACTTCAATACAAGAACACATTAGCCATTAGAAACAAGGGCTTTTGCTAAGAGACTATGGCTTCAATCCCCTTAATGAAGGAAGTATAAAACAATATATATTCCCTTGGTGGGGTTTTTGCACATAGTCATGTGTATGGTTTGATGGTAAGAAGGATGCAAAAACTACCTACCTTGTAATCTCTTAAAAGCTACACAAGCTTAGCTGTGTTTTGTGTCTTTTGATGCCTTTGATAAACCATACAAAGTGAGTGCTAGGATGAGAACGTCTAAGTGTTTTGAAAATATGTCTCATTGACGAAAAGTTTCTGTTGCCTAGTGTATACAAGGAATATATTCTTGTCACATTGGTTGTGCTCTCAATAACTTGTGGCTAGTATTGTGTGGCTTGAAGCCTATTCACAATGGTTTCTCCTTGGATACTCTAGTTTGAATCCTAATTATAGCTATAGAAGAGGTGAGGTGAGACAACACTAATGTGTCTCAATTGATCCATCTGGTTTCTTCTTCTCTCTTTCTATCTTGTTGAAGTGGTGCTTTCATGGAACTCCCTCTCGTTGTTGTGGATTCATTATCATCCTTAAACCAGGTAAAAGAGGGTTGTTTATGTAGATGGACGAATACTCAAAGAAAGTTTGATCATTGGCTACAAACTCTTGTTGAAACCTAAATTGGAAATGTTGTTGTAAAATGCAATTTGTATTCATTTACCTAAGCTGATGTTGGATAAGAGGGCTACACAAGATCTAGGGAAACCACTGACCTGTTGAATCTAGGACATTGAATCTTGACGTAGCCAAATAGGGATAAGAATATTCCTAATATTTCCTAGACTCTAAGTGATGAGAAAAATTCTGAGCACTTCATCTTTTTGAACAAAATATGCTAGTGGCATAATGGTGAGACTAATAAAAATGCAATGGAGGGGAAGTTGCATGATTAGGTGTATCAGGTCAAGAAGTAATACTTTAAAGTGCATAATGTTTTCTCTTGTCTAAGGTAGAAGAATTGAAATCCTCATGTCTATGCATAAACTAGGAGCTCTATATTAGGTCATAGGTAACCCACTAAAAGCATGTGTTTTGTTGAGTAGTAGACTTGAACATTCTGAGCAAACAACTCAAAATCTAAGAGCTTTGATATTTCTTGCCTATGATGTGAGTGTTTTTTTGGTATTTTGGTTAGACAATTGATTTTTCTATTATTGACTGCAAATGGATGCAATGGGTTGGTCTTGACTTGATGAACTCATTGATTTTTTATAAATCCTTGGAGACAAAGGACCATGCTAAGTCTAGAAAATATGCCTCTATCGGGGTATGAGTACTTGGTATGGTTCCTAAAGTGGTGAATATCAAGGTCTACTATTGGACCTCAGGGTTATTTCATATGAGAAAATACATTGTGTTACAAATATATCATATGTTTAAGATTCATTCAATGTGCTTGACCGGACTCCCAATAGTGGTTTTTTCTTAGAAACCTATTGTTTTATTGCTTATGTATGAGTGGTCTATTAAATTCTCAACCATACAAATAAACATTCTCCTTAGAGCCTTTCAGAATTTCATAGTTTAACTGTGAGTGATAAAGGGACTAAAATTTTGTGTTTATGCCTATGCTCTAGAGTTTGCTGAATCAAGCTTAACCATAGGATTAGTCTCTACTAGATTCCATTGTCCATTATGTAATATTAGAAGAAGGTCGGGAAGGCAATAAGGAGTTTACAATGTGGGTAGTAGATATTAGCAATCTTTTCTAGACTTATTCAAATGAACAACACTGTTTGAAAAAGTTGAACATTGACTAAGTGAAATGGATGCTATGGGTCAATCTCAACTTCCTAATTTTTTCAGGTTTTGATAAACACTGGAGATATAGGGGAAAAAGTATTGTGCTAAGTATAAAAGATATATTGTTGAAGCATACAAATGACTGTACCCGTAATAAGTGCATCCTTTTTGAGCCTTTTGTGACAAAACTTAATCTTTTGAGCGGGAATGCTATAAGGGCTAAAAATATTGAGTTTTGTTTGTACTAAATTAAGCGTAACCATAGGGATTGTCTCTCTTGAAGGGAATGTCCACTATGAAATGCATACAAAAGGTGTGAAATGTACTGAGGGGTTTGCAATTTGGGTAATATGTAGTACTAACTTTTTTATAGCCATCCTCTGACTTTTCAGACCCACATTAGTTTTTGACTAACTATACAAAGGAGAAGGGTTTTGAATAGTTGGTGGGACTTTTTATTTGGGTTGATTGCTTAAAGTTGGTCCGTAAGGACTCATGGGGGAGCTACTTGAGAATATAGGATTCTATGTACTGCGTTATACAAGCATACTTATTTGGTAATGAACATGCAACTTGGATTTGAAACTTGAGTGTGGAGACATTGAATAAAGCCTTAACCTAGTTTTGATAAAATTTCTTTCTAGTTTTTGCTTGAGAATGGGGATAAGACCATACTCTCATCATCAAAATTTAGAGACAAAACATATATAGAGGAAAGGAAGAAGTTTTCGAAAGAAACTAAGAGTACAATATGATTTCTAATGATTAAAGTTGTCAAGATTTGATTGGGTTTAAAAATAAATAAATAAATTTGATAAAATGACCTAATGATAAGCATTCTTTGGTGACATTTTTAAAATATGGGGGTTTTAGATGGCACCTATAATACCAACAAATGACTAATCAATTGGCCTTTTTGGGGCCTTTCTCTATTGATGGATGCTAGTTTTATGAATTTCCCTTCTCTTCATGTGTGATGCTTTGTCTATAGATTCCTAGATTATGGAAGATGATTCTTTACTGTGAAACTGAAACTTTCTATTCATTATGGATGTGTGACATAATACTTGCTAAATAATTTTACATATCTGTAGTATATGAAAATGTTGTAGATACTTATGGTCTTTGAGGAAGCTAGGAGGGAGTATTTGTTACTTGTGGAATTATACGATAGTTTAATACAAGAGCACTCACACACATGCATGTGTACATGCTTGCTCGCTCTCTTTCTCTCTCTCTCTCTCTCTCTCTCTCTCTCTCCCCCCCCCCCCCCCCCCCCAAATGTCATAGCACCATTGACCATCTTGTCACTCTTCGTAGTCTCATGGAGAAAAGTCAGTTGTTTGAAAGGCAAATGATTGTATGGTTGCTTTGTGGACGTCAAGAAAGCGTTTGATAAGATTTATGTAATTATTTGTGGAGAAGGATGGAAGATTCCAAGTGCCAAGTGAGTTTATGCTTGCGGTTTCTTAAATCTATGAGAAGGTGGTATGACAATTGCGCATGGGTAGAGGAATTTTAAAAAATTTGCAAGCACTATTGGAGTTAAACAAGGATGTTCGTTGTCACCAACTCTCTTTGGTCTATGCATTGATCAATTGGAACAAATGCTACTTGACTTTGTGCATCAAGAAGGCATTGAAGAGGTTACTATTTGCACTAAAATAAGCATGCAGTTGTTGTATGTGGATGATGTAGTGCTCCTATCACACAGGTTAAAGGATGTACAAAATCTTGTGGTCGTCCTTGAGAACTTTTGCTTACATTTTGGGGTGATTGTGGATGAATCCAAAACAAAGGTTATGCTTGTGAAACTCAACCATAAGTAGAAGCCATGCATTGTGTAAAACAATGGGACACTTGAAGTGGTTGAGAGCTTTAAGTACCTTACCCTTGAGGTTTTGTCCAATCACAAGTGGCATGAATGCGATATGCATCATTTGAAACCTGGGAAGAGAGCATACTATGCATTTGAGAACATGTGTAATGTGGGGGATGCCAAATGTTGGCTTCTCAAGAAGTATTTTTTTGACACATCGGTGACACCGGTTTTTCTTTATGAAGTTGAAGTCTGGGGTGAGAGCGTCTCAAAAGTCTACTTGGAAAGAGTTTGAGAATGTCCATAAGAGTTTTCTTACAAACTTTTTTCAAGGTAAGACACAAACACCATGTATGAAAAGCGTTGTGGAGTACATGATAAAGATGCATCAAAACCCCTCACATCGAGTGCATGCAATTGCATGTGAAGCAAGAAAATGAGTTCAAAAGACGCATTGAAAGCAAGATCTTGAGCACAAAAAGGATGCAAGACATAAAGAAGTGCTTTGGGAGATGGGATGCTTTACACTTGCTACATGATGCCTCAATAGACGTCCAAGTGAATGAAACCTTTCTACAATGCCAATGTATTATGGCTTGGGAGGAATCCAGTGGGTCACGCTTCATATATTACATCACCCATATTGTCCCCGACTACAAAACATGTTCTTCACGGAAATATAAAACTGTACACTCCCTTACAAGTGTGGGCTTCTGCCGCACGTATCAAAGCAAGGGCCTTGCCTAGCACTGTGTGCGAGCCACAGATGGCTCCAAGCACGGAACTAGCCTAAACTAGTAAGCTCAAACATGGCGATGGTGTGTCACTCACCGCTCTACGCTTGCTGTCGTGGAGGATTCCTCGCCGCGAAGAAGAAGGAGCCACCACTGCGTCCCGCTCAACCGCTTCACTGCCGTCGCCGTGCCGTCGTCGCAATGCTCGATCACACACACACACTCTCTCTCTCTCACGTGCACACACACACACACACACACACACACACACACACACACACACACACACACACACACACACACACACACAAGGAGATGAAGAAGAAGAAGATGGAGATGGAGCAAGAGCACTCTTCAATTGCACAAATGAGAGAATGAATGATTTTTAGGTTTAGATGACTTTTATATGAGCTCGCCCCATTCACACTTGGGCACCCATACTTAGCCAACTAACCCTTGAATGTGCCTGTTAGAGTGCGCCTCTCATCGGCGATCACTCTTACCCTTTTCCTATTGGACTGACAAGCCCGGACCATGACTACTAGAAGTGGACGCTAATGGTTAACATGCCCCCCTTTTTGATGTAGATTCTGTCCTCGGAATATAACAGTGCAACATTGAGATCCACGATAGAAGTACCTGTATCAGAAGAAAAACAACATTGTGAAAGCTCAAAGGCAACATGCACATGTGTGCAATAAGTGGGATGCATACATGATATTCTAGGAAATGCAAAAGCAAATTCATGAATGGTAACATTGCCAACTAGAACAAGCGTAGAAAATGCAATTGAGTTAGGGTCTATTAGGTCAACTCTAAGAGAAGTACACAAGAGCTAGGGCTAAAGTAAGTACTAGATTGACCAACGTTAATTAAAAAATGTCGACTAAAGAATAGTTAACCCTAGGAATGCTCGTCGAGGTCTAAGGACTAGTGGTCTTGTCACTTATACCACTTAAGTGTGATCTACAAAAAATACAAGGAAGTTTGTGCTATTTTTTTTTTCTTTGTTTTCTTTTTTGTTGTTGACATAGTTGCTACAATTAGCTGGGGGACTCAAGGTCTCAAATACCAGCTTAACACACGGGCTTCCATAACACAAGTCACACTTAGGTGGAATAAACTAGAGAGAACTATATCCTCTTAGCCTAAAACATTACTAAAGTTACTACAATTAATAGACTATTTAGGAATTAAAGTCAGCATAGTTTAGCCTAAGGTCCTGATACCTACTTAAAGCCAACTAATAGACCAAACTCAAAGAGAAGAACAAGGTATTAGAAGTTTGAAAAATTATAGCATCTAAATTGGCAATGTCACAACTTTATAAATTTTATGCATTGTTCGAATTCAAATGACAAGATGCAAACATGTTAATGTGGAAGTATAGATAAAAGGAAGTAGTACACCTGATATAATGGAGAATATCTATTGTAACATGTAAACATGCATTGTCGTTGTCCTTCAAAGGCATCCTTATGTAGTCACAAACTATACAATAGTTATCACCAAACATCCACCTTCCAGAGGCACATTAGTGGGAAAAGGTACCAATACTTATTGAACACAATTAAAAAACATAAGGATCCCTAACCTAATTATTTGCTCTCCCCCTAGAGAGTCAAGGGAATAGGATATTGTAGAGATTGGGAGGGACCCCTAAGGCTAAACCCCTATCCTCGTCGTCAACAAAAACAAAGTCATCATCCGTGAGACCATATTTGCATCCGTGTAATCATGTAAATCTTCTTCTTCATCAGAGGCACCAATGTTTACTAAGAAGGTCACTAGACGCCCATAGTCATATTGGTTAAAAGGGTAGGCTTGTGCAATGGGAGAAACGCTCTCTACTAAGTATGGATCAGTCGTGGTCAAGAGATGTATCAGCCATTCTAACTCCTCGAAATTCCTTTCACATGCTAGCGTACCTACCAAATCCCATTCACAGGCAAGCACCGGAAAGACCATGTGAAATACTTGTGAAAAGTAACGAGAGTACCTCTCACCCAAGGCAAGAGTGGATGACTCTAGCATACTAGCCATATCTGTACACACATATAGATGATGGTTAGAGTGCAATATTACAAGGGTCGTGTTCTTGTGCATAATGTGTTTTTATGATTTTGTGCTATGTATAGAACTTGTAAGTTTCCACATTATTGTTTGGTGGCTCTTGCTCTTTTACCTTTTTTATCTTGTTTTTGTGAGTATAAGGCTTTATATATACATTCCCTAGGATTGGAGATTGATAGTTCAGGGAGGAAGGTTCAGAGGGAAGCAAGTGAATGATGGATGTCAGAAAACACTCTCCCCTTCCTTGGGTAGATCATACCTTTTGGAATGATGTCATCACCTTTTGAAACCAATTGTTCCAAGTTGTTATGGGTGAAGGCTTTAACCAATAGTTTTCGACCGCCCTATGCGTTTCATCTAGTTGCAAGGCGGTAAGGTACTCTCCCACGATTTTATTTACAACTTTTTGTTGTAGGTGGTGAACTTACAATGGGAGGTGCAAACTCTTCCTTGTTTATATGAATATGTACAATGGTGGGTGGAGGTTGTGTCAAAGCTTCTATTTCCATATAGGAACTACATGAAGAGCAAGAAGCTTCATTTGACTTCCCTGTTCCTGAGATAGGTGGAACAAATCATTCTTTCTTCAGTACCCAAACTAGCTCTGGAGCGGGTGTGTAACATTCCGTGATTTTTTCCTTTCTGCAATTTTCAATTTGTTTTGGAGCCACAGGATTGGGCTCACATGGGCTAGGTAACAAGTAAGAGCACAACTTACGTTTTGGCACCCAGATTTGATCATTTTCTTCATAGTAGCCTTGGGCTTCCAATAGTTTTTTAGGAATCCAACGCAACATTTATTTACATTTCTTGGGGCGAGTGGGACGTCTCTTACCAGGCTCCTGTGTTTTAGCACTAGCTATGCTCGCAAAAGAAGCTTTAGGGACCCACTTGTATGTTTTCTTTGTTATGTTGGGATGGGTCTTGTGTGTCTCAAGCTTTATTTCAACTACATCAATTGAAGATCTAGAGAGTTGGGCTATGGGGACATATGGTTCAACCTCTTGGACATGCAATGTTTTGGGTTATCTTTCCTTAAGAGGCAATATCTCAGGGACTATGGCTTGAGTCGCAGGGCTAAGAGTTGGTTTTTGCGTTGTGACACTCCCTGTCCCCCAATCAATAGTGCATTTGGTGGCTATCATCCACGTGCGTCCTAGGTTTATATTACCCTCCATAGTTCCAACAAGCATGACCAAAAAGTGTCATAACTGTCAGAAGTGTGCCAGATTCCAAAAACCGTAATTTTTTTCTTGTTGACACCCTTGACTTGGATAATACTCTTAGATAGAGGTGGCTTCCCTAACTGACACCACACCCCATATGATAGTAGATTATATTTGGCACACGTGTTCAATAAGGCGTTATATAGCACTTTTCCATAGGCAGTGTTTAGCTCAATAGGGTATCGTAGAGGTGTGTCAGAGTCCAACAAATCCTCGTCGATTTCAACGTGAAATGCATATGTAACTCCAAGGTTAGCCTCTCGTTGTCATCTTGTGCGTTATTGTCTCTCCTTAGCCTCAGCTTGAGCTTGTATCTTCTTCAATTCTGTTTGTGCCTTGGCTGCCTTTTTTTGATGGATGGCACGTAGCTCCTCTTGGCTTAAAGGATCATAGTATCTTTTAAACTTGCTCCCATTGAGGAATCCAATGGTTTCAACTCCATCAAGAGTCTCCACACGAATGGTTCCTTGTGGGGTGATCTCACATACTCTATATGGTCCTTTTTCCACATATTTCAAATTTTTTGTTTTGTTACGCACTCCATACATAAGGACTTTATCACCAACATTGATATCTTTGTTCTTTAGATGATGGTCAAACCATTTCTTCCTCCTATCTTTCTCCACAAGTGCATTTTGCACAGCTAATTGCCTCTCTTCATCTAGCTTTTCAAGGATATATAATCACTCAACTAAGGGGTTACCATCCCAACCTTCTTGAGAAGCTACTCGAAGACTAAGAACGACAAACTCCCATGGCATAACCTTTTCTTAGCCATACATCATCTTAAATGGTGTGCAGTTAATGGCAACTTTGTACGCAGTACGATAAGCCCATAAAGCTGAAGTCAGCTTTAACTCCCAATCTGTGCGATGAGCATCCACCATTTTGGTCAAGATAGAGATTAAGGTCTTGTTGGTGCTCTCAGCTTGGCCATTTCCTTGTGAATAATAAGGTGTGGACTTATGGTGAGCTATCATAAA
This sequence comes from Adiantum capillus-veneris, assembly GCF_014529385.1. Classification (NCBI taxonomy): domain Eukaryota; kingdom Viridiplantae; phylum Streptophyta; class Polypodiopsida; order Polypodiales; family Pteridaceae; genus Adiantum; species Adiantum capillus-veneris. Next base: position 48,657,416 of record NC_140937.1, read on the forward strand.
GTTGGTAGTGAGTTCTTTTATTACTCCATTTATAAAATGAGTACCATTGTCACTCACAATCTCAAAGGGACAACCAAATCTTGTAATAATGTTCTCAAAGAGAAACTTGGCAGTTGACCTCGCATCAGCCTTACGTGTCGCCCTGGCTTCCGTCCACTTTGTGACATAGTCAGTTGCAACGATAATATATCGAGATTAAGTTCTACAAGGTGCCGGACTAATTGGGCCTACAAAGTCCAAACCCCATTTTTCAAATGATTGAGTCACTTTAACAGGATGTAAGGGCATCCTATCCTTTCGTTGCGTGATTTTGTAATGTTGGCATTCATCACATCCTTTTGCAAAAAGTGATGCATCCTTGAATAAGGTAGGCAACCAATAGCCTGATTGTGATACCTTTCTAGCTGTTAGTTCCCCTGAGAAATGTCCTCCGGCTATACCCATGTGGGCTTCTTGAAGTATGTATAAATACTCATCCTCACGGGCACAACGTCTAAGAATATCATCCTTCCCTAGTCTATAGAGAGCTCCTGCAATGAGAGAGTAAGGTTCACATTCTTTTAACAGTTTTCGAGCTATGTCCTTATGAAGCTCTTTGGGTGGAAAACCATTAACTAGAAGGTTCACAATCTTCTCACTCCATTCAAGTATGGTTTCGACTAGGAATAGAGAAGTATCGGGAAACTCATCATCGACTCCAGTAGGGAATTCACCATTGGGTATGCGAGACAAATGATCCATCCCATGACATGTCTTTTACCAGGCCTCACCACAATGGTAAAATCAAACTCAAGGAGAATTAACAACCATCATGTAATTCTTCCCGTGGAACAAGGTTTATTTACTAGATACAACAAGGCTTGATGATCAACATAGAAAACAAACTTGTTGTCCAGAAGGTAGTAGCAAAATTTCTTCAGTGCATGAATCATACCTAAACCTTCTCACTCTGTAGTGGTGTAATTTCTCTCGGCATCATTCAATTGACGACTTGCAAAGCTAATGGGATAGTCCAGTTTATGTTCTCCTGGTTGAGCTAGAACACACCCAATAGAAAAGTTTGATACATCAATATGCACATGGAAAATTACATTCCAATTGGGCACTCGTAGAATAGGAGTGCTAGTCAAGGTCTTTTTCAATGACTCATAAGCATGGTCACACTCCGCGGTCCAATGGAACTCAATAAGAAGCTTGTACAAAGGACGAGCTATCTCGGCAAAGTTTAAACTAAACCATCGATAATAACCAACATGGCCCATGAACCTTTGAACTCCTTTATAGTTTGTAGGTGGTGGCAATTCAGCAATGGCTTTAATTTTGCTCTCATTTGTGGAAATCCCATTTTTTGACACTATATGTCCTAAAATGACTCCATGTTTAACCCAAAAATTGCCATCTGAAAGGGTTTAAGGAGATGCGATACAATTTGAACTTCTTGAACACTTTTTGTAAGCATGATAGATGTTCTTTCCAAGAGGAAGAAACACAAAGGTCATCTAAGAAAGCTTCACAAAACTCCCTCAAATATTCTCTAAAAGCAGTGTTTATTAATCTTTGAAAGGTAGCAGGGGCATTGGTTAAGCCAAAAGCCATAACACGAAATGTGAACACTCCAAACTCGATTATAAAGGCTGTTTTAGCTTGGTCCTCCAGCGCAATTGTGATTTGATTGTAGCCAGAGTACCCATCTAAAAATCTATAAGCTTCCTTTTTTGCAACTCTTTGAAGCACATGTTCTGAATATGGCAAGGGGTTATGGTCCCTCCTAGTGGCGGCATTGACCTTCTTGAGATCCAAGCACACTCTGAGTTTCCCATTCTTTTTTGGCACAATCACTATTGGAGACACCCATCTGAGTGTTGGGGTATAAAGCCCAATGTGGTCGCCCAGGTAAGTGGGCGGGCCGCCAGGTATGTACACATATTCTTTTGTAAAAACCTAATAAGAACTCACTATGCTCTACACATTACAGTAGAGCGAGTTCACCATATCGTCGTGCTCTTCTTCTCGCACTCTCTCTCGCGTCGCACTTCCGCTCGTACTCCTTCAACTGGTATCAGAGCTCAGATCGAGGCTCGGGGCAGCACTACAGGAGGCTAGAGTCACCAACTCAGATTGGAGTGAAATTCAACAGGCGAAGACATGACCCCGAATTTGGTGGGTAAGCCCAAAGGGCTTGGTGTGCTCAGAATTTCATTCTGAGGTCATCTCGGTCACCGTTCGGCTTCGACAAAGGTCTGCGCAGGCCATTTTCGACTACGAGGTCTCAACGGGTGCAGATCTGACTCTGCAAATTTGGGGTTTTCGGCCTACGACTGCAGGTGCTGAGGATATCGACACTCCCAGAGTGTTGATTTGTGGCTGTCTACACATCGAAGGATGGCTCACAGTTCTTGGAGGCGTGTCACATACGACACGGGCGCATCTACACACAAACTGTAGGCGACATCCACTAGTTCATCAGGTAGCTTGTGTTTGCTGCTTGATATTCCAGATTTCATCCTGACATTGCAGGTACATCCGCATGGGATGTATTGTCAGAGATGATGTATGTCTGTTGAGGGTTTGCTGGCTGTGAGTCACGCAGCAAACAACCGCCGCAGCGGTTACAACATACAGTGGGAAATTTGTCGATGTATGACTTTGTGGGAAGTCTATGTATTGTCAGATTTACTACAGCCTTTGTTGAGGGTCGAGTGAGGTTTTATTGAGCTAGGGGATTCTCGAATGTTGAGATCCTTTCGATGATACAGGTCTTGGAGCGATCCCTCGAGCACCCTTAGATAGGCAGCTAGGATGTATTGACTGTGAGTTAGACAGTTGGGATTGCATCTTTGCTTTACTGCCGTTGAGGCATTGTCGCAGTCTATGCTTACAGGACAGTGACAGGACAGTCAGAGACAGTACAAGTGCAGGACAGGTTTACCCGCAGCTTACAGTGTCAGAGAGACAGTGTTTTTTTTTTGAGCTGTTTTTTGGTCTGTTTTTTGAGTACACCAGAGCCATTTTACAAAGGAGACTCTGCCAAAATTTATGCAGAATCTGAAGCTTTCTTGGTTCATTTGATAGGTTGATATTGGTTCAGAGGTCAGTTTACAGGGGAAACTCTGCCGAATTTTTCCCAGGAAAGTAAACCATTGTGAAGCGTAGCTATGGCTGGATCACAGGACACTGCTCTTTACAATATCAAGAAGCTGGATGGAACCAATTTCCCATTGTGGAAGAAGCAGATTTGGCACATGTTGGTACAAAAGAAGCAGATAAAACCTATAAAGCTCAAGGGGATAAAACCAGAAGATATGGACGAATATGAATGGAGCGAAATGGATGAATTAGCACTTTCTACCATTATGCTGACTTTGGCAGAAAGCGTTTACTTCAATGTAGCAGACGAGATGTCGGCTTATCAAGCATGGTTAAAGCTGAGTGATCTTTATGAGAAGCAGAGTGCAGCTTCACAGGTATACTGGCTTAAGAAGCTTGTTGACTTGAAGATGAAAGAAGGGACACCTATGTCCAATCATCTGAATGAATTCAACACAATCTATAGTCAGTTGTCAGCTCAAGGTGTCAAGTTTGATGAACCTGTTAGAGCTATGTTCCTGTTGATCACATTGCCGGAAAGTTGGGACACTTTTCGCACAGCTTTGAGTAATTCTGCACCTCCAGATGGTTTGAACATAGCAGGTGTAGAAGGAAGTCTGCTTACTGAAGAAACCAATAGAAAGACAATGGACAAAGGCAAAGGAATAGCCTTAGTTGTCAGGGGAAGGACCAAAGAAAAGTACAAAGGTGGAAAGAGGAATCAGTCTTTAGCAAGTCCCGCAGTGCTAAAGGCAAGAGTGACATAGAATGCTACCATTGTGGCAAGAAGGGTCACATGAAAAGAGACTGCAGAGAATGGAAAGCAGAAAAAGGAAAAGAGAAAGCTGAAGACCATGGTGAGAAGAACAAGTCCTCAGTGAAGATTCAAGAAATAAATGTGACAAACACTGTTGCAGAGGATGACAGTCTAGTGTCAGGAGACATCTACTTCTTGAAAAATACAATGGACTCAGCTCTTCTTACAACATCTGATGGAAATGCACTGAGTGACTGGATTATAGACTCAGGGGAATCACTTCATGTGTCTCCAAACAAGGAGTGGTTTACTTCTTATGTGACCACTAAAGATCATGTTCGGCTAGGCAATGGGCAGACATGTGAGATCTTAGGTGTTGGAGATGTTCAATTGAAGTTTCAGAATGGCTCTTATTTCACGCTGAAGAATGTGAGACATGTTCCCGCAATTACAAAGAGCTTGATCAGCACAGGTTTACTTGATGATGCTGGCTACGTCACCACTTTTGGATAGAACATGTGGAAGATATCCAAGGGTTCTATGACAGTAGCACATAGAGTAAAGTCTGGAGGACTTTACATGATTTATGTATCAAATGTCTCTAAAAATGTAATCAATGTAACCGAGCAGCCAAACGTTTCTTTGTGGCATAGCCGGTTAGGACATATGTCCAAGAAGGGAATGGAAATCTTGTCTCGTTCTGGTTATTTGCCTGGATTTTCATTTAATGATTTTGAATTCTGTGAACATTGTCTGTATGGTAAGCAAACACAGCAGCCACATAAGCATAGAAGCAGTAGAAGAGATACACAGTTGGCACTTGTTCATAGTGATTTGTGTGGACCTATGCCTAACCTATCTCTAGGGGGAGCTTCTTACTTTATGACATTTATAGATGATTACTCGAGGAAAGTATGGGTTTACTTTCTCAAGCACAAGGATGAAGCGTTTAGTGTTTTCAAAACGTTTGTGACACTTGTGGAGAATCAGAGTGGCAAGAAGCTTAAATGCTTACGCACTGACAATGGTGGAGAGTATGTTTCAAAGGCCTTTCAGGACTTTTGTGAGTCAAAAGGTATAAAACGTGAACTTACTGCTCCTTACAATCCTCCTCAAAATGGTGTTGCTGAGAGGATGAATAGGACCATACAAGAGAAGGTCAGAAGTATGTTGTCTAATGCACAACTGCCAAATGGGTTTTGGGCTGAAGCTGTATCAACAGCTGTTCATCTTGTAAATAGATCTCCTAGCAAGGTTTTGCAGAAGGATTCAGTGCCAGAGATGGTATGGTCAGGCAAGGTGCCCTCATACAAGCATCTCAGAGTCTTTGGCTGTGAGGCATATACTCACATTCCAAAAGAATTTAGGAACAAACTTGAGCCAAAGAGTAGAAAGTGCATCTTTCTAGGCTATGGTAATTCTGGTGAGATGGGGTACAGACTTTGGAATCCCGAATCCAGGAAAGTTGTCCGCAACAATGATGTTCACTTTAATGAATCCAAATATCATTCTAAACCAGAGAGGGTTGGGGAGATTAGAAGAGTTGTCTTCCAAGAAGATGGACCTGCACGTGCAAGACAAAATGTCAGGGCTCAAGAGGAGCAAGGACAGGATAGAGTGGAACCACGGTTGTGGCTGAGCCTGAGCCACCTATTGTGCATAGATCTGGACGTGTCACGCGACCTCCTGATTGATTTGTTCCATCTATGAACTATGTCATGTTGACTGGTTGCAATGAGCCTTCATGTTACAAGGAAGCAGTGCAAATGAAGGACTCCGGGAATTGGCAATTGGCCATGCAGTCAGAGATGACAGCTATGCATAAAAACAAGACATGGAAGCTAGTTAAATTACCACAGCGCAAAAAGGCTCTACCTTGTAAATGGGTTTACAGGTATAAGATCACCGCTCATGATAGTCAGCCAAAGTACAAAGCGAGGCTTGTTACCAAGGGCTTTAAGCAAGAACAAGGAATTGACTTTGATGAATTCTTCTCTCCAGTGGTCAAGATGACTACATTGAGATGCTTTCTTGCATTGGTTGCCATATTAGATTTGGTGTTGCACCAAATGGATGTCAAGACAGCGTTCTTGCATGGTGATTTAGATGTGGAAATTTACATGCAGCAGCCAGAAGGGTTTGTTGAGAAAGGCAAGGAAGATTGGGTATGCCAGTTGTTAAAGAGTCTTTATGGCTTAAAACAATCACCGAGGGCATGGTACCATAAATTCCACAAGTTTATGCTTTCTCAAGGCTACAAACGTAGTGAGTTCGATCACTGTCTATATACAAAGAAGGCTAAGGATGGCAGTTGGTTGATCCTTATTTTGTATGTGGATGACATGTTGATTGCTGGCAAGCACTTGGAAGAAATTTCAGCTTTGAAGTCAAAGATGGCAAAATCGTTTGACATGAAAGACATGGGTGAGGCAAGTCATATACTTGGTATGCGCATTGAGAGAGACAGATCAAAGAAGTTGATTTGGTTATCTCAAACAGAGTATATTGACAAGGTTTTGCAACGTTTCAATATGGAGAAGGGAAAGGCATTGAGTGTTCCATTGCCACCATATGTGAAACTTAGCAAACAAGATTGTCCTGTGTATAAGGAAGAACAGGCTGAAATGGATAAGATTCCATATGCGTCTGCAGTGGGTAGTTTGATGTATGCAATGATTGCTACTCGCCCAGACATTGCATTTGCAGTGGGAGTAGTAAGTCGATACATGTCAAACCCAGGCAAGAAACATTGGGAGGCAGTGAAAGGAATATTGAGATACCTGAAAGCTACAAAGAGTATGCGTATATGCTATGGGAGTCAGGAGCTAAGTGTAAAGGGTTTTACAGACTCAGATTATGCAGGTGACTTAGACAACCGAAGGTCTACGTCAGGGTATGTCTTTACATTGGCTGGTGCAGCAATATCATGGCGTTCTAGATTACAAGATTGTGTTACTCAGTCTACTACAAAGGCTGAATATGTTGCAGCATCAGAGGCATGCAAAGAATCAATTTGGCTTAATCGACTAGTAACAGATTTGGGAATCAAAGAAGAGATGCCTGTGTTATATTGTGATAGTCAAAGTGCTATACAATTGGCTTGCAATCCAGTTTATCACTCAAAGACAAAGCATGTGGATGTGAAGTATCATTTCATCAGGGAAATGCTCGAGGATAAGCAACTTCAGCTTGTCAAAGTTCACACCACAGAAAATCTTGCTGATCTACTTACAAAAGGACTTTCCTCAAAGAGCTTTGCGCATTTTCGCAAGCAGATAGGTGTAGGGTAGTACATCACTTCTCTACATCTCTTGTATATTAGCTTGTATAGTAGCTTCTCTCACACTTAAAGTACCACATTAGACTTTAAGTGGGAGGTTGTTGGGGTATAAAGCCAATGTGGTCGACGCGAGAGAGAGTGCGAGAAGAAGAGCACGACGATATGGTGAACTCGCTCTACTGTAATGTGTAGAGCATAGTGAGTTCTTATTAGGTTTTTACAAAAGAATATGTGTACATACCTGGCGGCCCGCCCACTTACTTGGGCGACCACATTGGACTTTAAGTGGGAGGTTGTTGGGGTATAAAGCCCAATGTGGTCGCCCAGGTAAGTGGGCGGGCCGCCAGGTATGTACACATATTCTTTTGTAAAAACCTAATAAGAACTCACTATGCTCTACACATTACAGTAGAGCGAGTTCACCATATCGTCGTGCTCTTCTTCTCGCACTCTCTCTCGCGTTGCACTTCCGCTCGTACTCCTTCACTGAGTGCTCAATAGGGTATATGAATCCACATTTCACAAGCTTTTCAATCTCTTCTTGAATGATCTTTGCATATTTAGGATTCATTGGGTAGGGTCTTGGAGCTGTGGTGTTACTTGACTGGGGCTTCCATGGATGTTGTTGATGGAACTCTTGGACTTTGAGAGATGCATGCTACAGATCGTGTGCTGGTTCCCAGGTTCGTTCACTGACATCATAGCCTTTCCAATGCACCAAGTACTGTAACTTGCCACGCGAAACTCAAGAATCTAGGACTTTCTCGACCTCATATTCATCATGTCTTTGAATCTCAACCAGAGGAGGTGGTTGTAGGGATCTTCCTGGGATCTTAGATATGTGACAAGTTTCTAGGACTGAGACATGAAAGACCGGATGGATTTTCATGGATGAGGGCAACTAGAATCCATAGGTGACTGGATTGACTTGACGGATAATTTTAAACAGGCTAAGCCTTCGATAATCAACCTTTTGATAGGGACGAGATGAACGCAGATCACGCCAGATGAGCCACACTTTATCCCCTTCTTTGTATTTTGGATGCTACATGCGATGGAGATCTGCACTGTCCTTATACTTGGATTGGGCTTCTTTGATATGAATTGTAAGCTCTTTGTGAATTGCAGAGAATTGTTGTGTAAGATGAATAGCAGCTGGATTCTTGACTTGATGGTGTCTATGGATATCCTGTTTGGGATGTTGACCATAATTAGCAGAGAATGGAGTGTGATGGGTGGAGGCGTGAAAACTATTATTATAGGAGAATTTTGCTAGCGGTAGGAGCTCGACCCAATTATTATCCTGGTGATAATTGATAGTACAACGGAGATACTGTTCCAAAACTTGATTTACTCTCTTTGTTTGTCCATCACTTTGTGGGTGATTGGATAGAGAGAGATTAATCTTTACAACTTGAAGCTTGAACAAGCCTTTCCAAAAGCTTGATATCAATTATGGTCCTTGGTTTGAAACAATGTCACATGGAAGCTCATGATAGCGGTAAAGATCCTCAAAGAAAAGCTTCTCCATCCCTTTCCCAATGAATGAAGAAGGATGATAGCCTTGGCGTAGCTTGCTAAGCTTGGTTTCAACAACTACTTCTCCAAAGCGTGTTGAGAGAAGTGCACCAATGAGATTAATTTAAGAAGCACCATCCAAATAAAGCTTTGGTTGCATGCATATAAACAGCTCCTCTTGTTGGAAGAAGCCTCTAATTTTGATCCTATCCCATCATACTTTTCAGGTAAGTTGACCTCGGGCTCCTTCCTTTGTTGTGGTGAACTAGCTAAAACCATGGGTAGATTTTTGAACGTATTGGCTTCTTGGATTGGTGATTGAGGCTCTTGCACTATTGGACTTGGAAAGTGTGGTTGCTCTACTTGACCCACTGGATCAGCCAAAATCATGGTTGGATTTTGGCACATAGTGGCTTTATGGAGTTCTTGCACTGGGGGTTGAACCTCTTGGGAATGGGATGGGGGTTGAAGCTCTTGCACCACTAGACTTGGCAAGTGTGATTTCTCTTCTTTTCGTTGTGCGTGTAGCTCTTGAATTTGTTGTTGCACCTTTTACAAGGTGGATGCAATGCTTTCCAAAATAGATTGTTGCATGGCTAGGTAAGCCATGATGTCAGTCTTGCCAAAATGTTATGAGGGCGTATAGAGCTAGAGGAGGCACTCACAATGTACAAGAACTTGGGACTTGATGATAAGCTTAACCTTGATTACAAGACTTAATACTTTATTAAGAGAGCCAGATACAAGACTTGGATTACATGACTTGAGTATAAGACAAGGCTTGATTGCAAGGACAAGACTTGAACATAAGACAAGAACTAGAAGAGGGCTTTCCTCATAGGAGCCTCACAACTGGTGTTGGCAAGAATGAGAGGCTTGTGACCCAAGACCCCTATTTATACTAGTGCTTGAGGAGGTTACTTGAGGAGGTTAGAACTTTCTAGGTTCTTCTTGAGGAGGTTAGAATCTTCTAGAACCTTCTTGATCCTTCTAGTTCTTCTAAATGTTGTTCATCATGTCGTTCATCCTTTTGAGCATATCTTCTATGGCTGAAAGTGGTGCTGCAGCAGACGTTCCCACTTGTGCTGGTTTAGTGGATGTTGTTTTCTCACTTTGGTTATCCTTAGGGACATCTTTTTCATTAAAAATATCACAATTGTCTCCTAAGTCAATAGCATCTGATACACACTCTTCTAGGGTTATATGCTTCTTGCTATAGAGTATAGCATGAAGTTCTTTGTTTAGCAGTCCCTCTAGAAACAAAGATACGAGTCGTTCTTCTGCAGGTATCTCTAGCCCTGGGCATCTGGCAATGTATTGTTTTATTCAAGTTACACAATCCCTAACAGACTCACATGTTTCTGTTTAAATCTGTAGATTTGAGCTACCGTATTATGTTTGATCTCCGTTTTGGAACAAGCAGCTACAAATCCTTGAGCTAATGTGTTCAAGTCCATGATTGACCTTGGTGGAATGTTTTGGAACCATGTCAATGCTTTTCCTTCTAATGTCATTCTAAACTCCTAGAATTGAGTATGGAAATCGAATATACGTTCTGCTCTTAGCACTTGCTTAAAGCTTGCTAAGTGGTCGTATGGATCCCCTGATCCATTGTATTTTGTGACCCATTTCTGAAAATCAGCTGGTCTGACGTGTCTGTTTTGGTTCAACTCCCGGTCTTCTGGCAGTTGGTCCTGTTCCGAGTCCTTCAAACCAGTCTGTTGAAAATAGTGACTCATGTAGCCCTGGACTGGCCTTAGGGTCACCCGGTTTTCTTCGTGATGAGGTGGTTCCTGGTTTCTTAACATTACTCTCAGATGATCTCTCATGGTGTTCATCTCTTGGAATTGTTTCTGGTCCTTGTCCCAATATCCAATCCCTTATGGAATACCCTCGGTATTTGGTTTGTTCTACCGCCTCAGGAGTCATCATAACAAGGTTTTTGTTATAACAATTCCTAAACAGGTAGGTTGGTAGGTCTGTTGATCCCTTATCTTTGATCTTGAAGATATAGATGATCTTCATGGCCATTAGTTGTCTTGATTTGGCATACAAAGTCCACAGAAGATCTTTTACGTTTCTATCCTCCCAACAATAGACTCCAATCCTAGGATTATCCGTACTAAGCCATTTCAAAGGCTTCAAATCTACTTGATCGTATCCCTCGAATCTAAAGTTGGTGGTCCTTTTTTTGATGACATATCTGGGATTATGTGTTTACTTCTAACCCCCATTTTTCTATCACATCAGGGTTTTCGACTTACCTATGAGGGGACCAGGACAAGGGATACCTCAACAGGGACAACCAATCAGGCCACAAAAACGGTGTGCAATTGAGGATAAATGGACCAACCATGACACCCACGATTTCTACTTCCAACCAAAGTATGATGGGAATGTTCAGTACGTGCCTATGAGGCCACAAGGACAACCCATGTACATATATCAGCCTAATATGGCCCAAGCTCAAAGACGACCGATGGGTATGGAAAGACCTCAACCTGTGTTGGGTCAGCAACCTCCGTATCCAGGACATAATGTAGTGCCTGTAAAGTACATGCACTCCGAAGGAGCATAGCAGTGAACAAGCATTAGTGCCTGTTACATCCTATGCGGAGCCTAGTCCATCTACATTAATGGTAGAAGGAGATTGGCATAATTCACGTCCAACATCAATGGAAGAAACTGCGACTTATGCTCCACCAGAGCTCGCACCAGTGTATTATGTAGCTAATCAAGGTGTCAGGTCTCCCATGGTAAGACCCATGATTAATCCAAGAACGGGAAACTGTCACAACTGTGGTGCAGATGATCATTACAAAAATGAATGTCCAGAGCCTGACAAAAACCTCAAGCCAGTTGAAGCCTATTGCATACAATGTTGCAAAAAGGAAGGACACTTTCCGAAAGATTGTCCTAAAAATCCTTTAAACAAGGGTAAAACAGTAGTAAACGTAGTTCAAGTGATACCTAGTAGCTCATCAGAGGGTGAACCGATTGTTCCAATCAAGGTAATCACTAGAGCCTAAGCTAAGAAAAAGAAACACAACTCCTTTGATGATTCGGAAAATACGAAAGTTTCCTCTCAAAGGATCAAAACAAGCAAAAGCAAAAGATATGAGATGAAAAAACAAAAACAACGGGTTGAAATCGAGGAGAAAGCAAAAAATCTATTCCAGGAAAAGGTGAAAGACACTCGAAGTGAAATCAAGGAAACAACCGTGAAATATGGAGGATCCATTTTGGTTGATAAAATTTTTGAGCCTATTAATGCAGCCTTGGAAGCCTACCAAGCAAGGTTGAAAGTAGGCCAAAACATGGAAAACAAATGGAAAAACTATTCTTCTCCATACATGGAAGCAACTAAGCTGGAAGCTTATCAAAATTTGGTAAGAATCATGCAAGAAATGCTAGAAAAACAAAAACCCAAGCTTGAAAGTATCGCAAAACCTGAGGAGCTTGTGGTAAGAGACACTAAAGAAAAATCTGATGTGGTGGTAACCCCACCTTGAAACAAAAGAACCAAAACTTATAGTGCCGGACAACGAAGATGCCTTAGATAAACTTCCATTCGTAGAGGAAGACTGGCCAGGACACTTATGGGAAAGAGCTAGAGAGGTCAATGATGGGAGCCTAACTCTAAAGTCAGCTCCTATAAAGGAAGTTTGATTGGACAACCTACCTTCTGATATGAACATGGATGTACAATCCTTGTACGGGGATTGCGGATCTAAAGCTTCAGGAATGTCAAAACAATTGACCTTGAAAACATTACCCTCTTACTTGGGGGATAACGAAGATGAATCCATAGTGTGTAAGACCACTCAAGTAAAAAGAGCTAAACAAACCTTAGAAGTAGAGAACATCCATTCAATCATATCTACACCCATCCAATGCACTCTTACCTTGGGAGAAATGTTAAAACTCAGACCATATTTATGGAATGATCTACAGAAAATCCTAGAGAAGGTGGGGATAAAGGGGCTAATCTCAAAAAATTTGGAAAATTTGAAAAACGAAATGGATAACAAAGAGATTCGATCTGTTACAATGAACAAAGTTGGAGAATATTACGAAGGGGAAGAAGAAAACACCACCCTTCCAGTGAAATATAATGAGATTGAAACCATGACAGTACTGGATAGGGGGGCAGGCATAGCCATAGCCACGAAAGCAGTATGGGAATCCTGGGGACAACCAGCCATTAGACAAACTCAAATGAAATTACAATTGGTTGACGGACACATTGAGAGACTATTGGGGCTGCTTGAAAAAGTGATAGTCAATTCCTGTGGAATTGAATATCAACACACTTTTGCCATAGTAGACTTTGGGAAAAAATTCAATTATGAAATCATATTGGGAAGACCTTTCATGCGACAGGTACAACTTATCCAAGATTGGGGAAACAATTATCTGTACTTGAAGCAAGTGGGATCTCTAACAAGGGTAAATCTAAAAGATCACACTTATAGAGATGTTTTGAAAACACTCATACAAGAGTTTGATTCAGTCTCTTTGGCTGAAACTACGCTTCCATCCTAGTTAAACAAGGACACTCCTATCTGGATGTGTGGAGCCTCACAAAATGGGAGTTTAAAATGAAAAGAATGTATTCTAGAAAGAGATTGCACAAACAAAGCCTATGTTACCATATACTACATGTGGTAGTGATGTGTGTGAACAAACTAGGACCGCTGGGGCATTTTTTCCCTCTTTAGGAGGTTTTTTCCCCCGTGCATTGTATATACGCCCATCACTCTAGGGCTATCTATCTTCCATTGCACACTAAGTAACACACTCTCTATTGTGTACCTTGAGCTTCCTTCGTCTTCTCTAAGCTGTGTGCATTTCTCTACAACCCTAATTCCAACAATTGGTATCAGAGCAGGTTGTGTCCCCCCGGGCTTAGTCGCCAGCTGCTCCAGCACATGCCTACTCACTTTCTCCGATTTCAGTTAGCTTTGGCGAGCGTTCACAGGTCGACAAAAATTTTGGGAAAGCTCGGAGAGCTGAGTTTGCTCAGATTATTGATTCGAGCTCATTTTAGCCTCCGTTTCCACTACTGCACAGGCAATTTTGTCATTTTGTGCAGAACTTTTGTCAGTGTTGTTTTCTGCATAACAGGTGTCTTACAGTCTTCTATGGTTTGTGCTATATAGCACGTGTTGTTCCCACGTTGTTTCTGTCCTGGTTCTGAGGATGTAGGCAATGTTGAGGATGTTGCAAGTCTTGCTGCAAGGATTGTTGATATTAGAGTTGTTTTGCCTACGGCAGAACAATCTCATTGGGATGTGAAGGATGCGTAGGCTCATGCATTGATTGCATTGTCTGTGAAGCGCACCATTTTTCCTCACATTTGTTCATCAAAATTTGCAAAACAGGCTTGGGATATTTTGGTTGGTCTTTATGCAAGTGGCAATGAGGCTAAAATTGATTTGCTGCGTAAAGAGCTGGAATCGAAGATTATGCATGAGGAAGATGATATAGACACTTTCCTTGCTGGTGTCAAGGATATCAATGAGAAGCTTATTTATGCAGGTGAAGTCATTTCAAACAGTTCCCTTGTGTAGACTGTTCTTGATGCCTTACCAGATTCATACCAGATTTTTGGTAGTACTTGGAGACTGATGACCCAAGGAAATCCTGAAGTTGTCAAGTTTGATGCATTATGCACATTACTGTTGCAAGAGTCACTTTCCAAAAAAACAGGACTAGGCAGCGTGCAATTGAACACGCTTTTATTGCTTCTCAAAGAAAGGGTGGTAACATCAATGCAGCCACTTCTTATGGTTCTATTGCGAGTGGAAAAACTTCTGTTCCTATTGCTTCAGCTGGAAGAAATTCATCTGGAAATTTTGGTGATAAGGGCAAAAAGAAGATGCCTTGCCATTATTGTAAATCTAATGATCACCTGATTAAGCAGTGTCCTAAGTTGAAGGCCAAAGAGGCTAAGAAGAAAGAGGGTGGTTCCACTGCAAATGCTGGTTCCACTACAAATGCAGCCATTGTTGAGTCTTTTGTGAAAGGAGACTATGTTGCTGATGTTGATGCAAAATGGGCTTTTAGCGCAGAGTGCACTTACAATCCTGTTGTCCATGATGCATGCTTGTCAATTGTTGCAGATTCACATGTGTGGTATTTTGAGAGTGGTGCTACAAAGCACATTACCTCACATCGTGAATTGTTCACCTCTCTCGAGTCTGTCCCTCATGGGAATTCAGTCACTTGTGCCAACAATACCTCTTATCCGGTTCAGGGAGTTGGAAAGATTGTGCTTACTATTGCAAATGGCAATTCTTGCACACTTGTTGATGCACTTTATGTACCTGGGATAAAGAAGAATCTTTTGTCTGTATCTGCACTTGCTAGACTTGGACTTGTAGTCAAATTTGTGGATGACAGATGTACAGTTCATGATCTCAGTTTTGGTGATGAAATTGTTGCATCTGGGCTTTTGTGCCATGGGCTGTATAAGATCACTTTGTATGATAAGTGTGGATAAAATTTTGCAAACAGTTGCAGATTCAAGGGCCATTTCAAATGCAAAACTTTGGCATGCACATTTTGGTCATTTGAATTTTGCCAGTTTGCTGCGTTTGCAGAAATCTGATATGATTGCTTCTTTGCCACCTCTTGAAGCAACTGTCAAACATTTTTGTGAAGGTTGTATTTAGGGTAAGATACAGCGTTCGAAGTTTCCAAAGGATGGTTCAGTTAGGGCCACATTGAAGGTTCAACTTGTGCATAGTGATGTTTGTGGGCCCATGCAAACTCCGTCCTTGGGCAATTACCTGTACTTCGTGACTTTCATTGATGATTACTCCAGGTATGCATGGGTATTTCCGCTTAAAGAAAATTCTGAAGTTTTTATGTGCTTCAAACAATTTCTGGCTATGGCTAAAAATGTATCGAAATGTACTATGGGCACCCTCCATTCCGATCAAGGGGGGGAGTATATGTCTCATGAATTTCATGCATTTCTAGCTAGTCGTGGGATAAAACACCAACTTTACAGTGCCTTATACACCTCAACAAAATGGTGTTGCTAAGAGGAAAAACAGGTCACTTGCGGAAATGGCACGATGTATGGTCAAAAGTCAAGCTTTGCCGCATTCTTTTTGGCTTGAGGCCATCATGTGTGCCAGTTATGTACTAAACAGGTGTCCTACGAAAGGTTTGCAGTCTATTACTCCATATGAAGCATGGCATCATAGAAAGCCTTCTATTGAGCACATGCGTGTTTTTGGTTGTATGGCATATGCTTTGGTGCCACAAACATAGTGCAGAAAATTGGTTGATAAGGTTGTCAAATGTATTTTTGTTGGTTATAGTGATGAAAGAAAAGGTTACAGGTTGTATCATCCACAAACAAAGCATATTTTGGTTTCACGAGATGTAGTGTTTGTGGAAGATTCTGTTCAGCCCTTGCTGTCATGTACTAGAGATAGTAATGTAAGCTCACAAGACATTTATAACACTTTGTTGCCTCTTTTTAGTGGTGGAAGTTCCAATGTAAATTCCAATGAGTCAAATGTACAGCCTATGGGGGATAGCTTGCCCTTTGCACCAAAAAGAGTGAAAACTTATTCAGGAATCCTTTGGCTTTATGATTTACCTGAACAGCCTGTTTGGATTCCTCATGCAGAATCCTGATGAGGTGATAGAGGAGCAGGATGCAGCACTGGATGAAGAATGCGAGGAGACAACATATATACAAGAAGTCGAGGAGGTTGAAGATACAGTCGACCTTGAGGTGAGGCAATTGAAGTACAAAGAAGTAAGATGCTCTCTGTGAAAACAACGGAAATCAAACTATCCTTGGATGTCAGTAACTTCACGGAGAAGCATGCTCAAATGATGTTGCTTGCTGTGCCTGAGTTCAGGATTGGAGACATGACCTATATCTTTTTACATGATGTGCAAAGAATATTTTATTTAAGGGAGGACTTCTCCCTGGCTATCATTTCCAGAGTCCAAGAGGAGAGGAGTGGATTTGTTTTAGAGGATAGTAGTGATGATGAGGCAATGGAAACATCCAACAATCCAATGGAATGCCTCCGAAGTTGCTTTGAGAAAGCTGAAAAATACAAGGAGACACTACCGGATGAAGCCACCTTCCAAGCAATAAGACAAAGCCTAAGACCATCAACAAGTCACAAAGAAGTGGAGGATTGGTTTAACTATTCAGGTCAAGGATAAACTACATCTGTGGACCTGTGGCAGGAAAACCTCTTTTTAACTGTGTGTGTGTGTGTGTGTGTGTGTGTGTGTGTGTGTGTGTGTGTGTGTGTGTGTGTGTGTGTGTGTGTGTCACTTACTCATACATGATATGTGCAGTCTTGGATTGCTGACAAGGATGACTTCCTTCGACGGCGGACTCGAGAGTATCGTGGAAGGGATGCCGCCCTAGCATAGTACCTTTCAAAGCTTTGCGAGTCGCCGATAATAGTTTTTCACAATGGAATGTCACAAGAGGGTACAATAGCAACTTACACATTAAAGACACTATCACGCTTCTTGGGTGGACCCGTGTTGCCTAAAAGTGCAGATAAAGTCATTCTTGTGGACAAAGTGTTTGCCAGAGATTGTTTTGGTTACTGCCCGGGCTATACAGGTGGTCGAGCAGCGTATTACTACACTTACACAGCAATGGCACTAGCTCTTGGCAGATAAAACCCGGATGAACTTTTAGAGTATGGCAAACATCTCATGATTTGTTACAAGGGTGATCTGCCAAAAAACAAAATTGAACCTTCAAAATCTTGATACACTTCAAGTAGCAATTGTATAAGATCATGTATTACAAAAATTTTGTACAATGCCATCCACTCAAAGTATCTTTCTCCACTTGTGGTTCACATACACCATTGTCTCTCTCCACCTTCGTTGACCTTCACGAGCACCGGAGTTGTTGTATGCCATTGATCTTTTAACTTTTTTTTGTTGTAAATGTCTGATGGCTTGTGTTGTTGCTGAAGAGGCCAAGACTTCTTTTGCCTGCATTCATGAATGATTCTACGATAGAACCATTCAAATAGTTCTCTTAAACTGTTAGCCTTGATTCGAGAGCCACCATGTCGTGTGTGCCTGAAATACGCATTTCTCGCCATGTAATGAGACTTTTCCATCCCTTGGGTATTCCATATTGCCGGGTTCCCATACTTTTGTATAAAATATGGTAAATGATTGAAAATGATGTGCTGGATATGAAAACAGATTACTTAGAATGTTTTACACTCACATAGTTACACATAAAAGAGAATCAAATACACAATAATACCATGTAGTGAGTAATCTGGGTGTCTGTCCATGCTGTCTTGAGTGATTTCTTGAGAAGGTTGAGATTCTCCTTGAACTTGTTCATATCACCTTGTGACCAGTCATCTTTGTCGCACACAAAATTAGCATGTCTATTGATCGCCAAACCTCAGCCTTCGTGCTACGAGTAGTTGGTTCTTGATCTTTGACTGCAATATGTAGCTTTTTCCAGCTCTGATACTCTACCTTGCTAACATAAGATGTGTTATATATTTTTCCATGTTTTGTTAGCTTCGGATCTCGTAATCCTTGGGGTTTAGATAAAAACCTCCATGCCTTCACCCCACTGATGGATGGTTTGCATGGGAAATCCTTCTCTGCAGTTGATCTCTTTTCATCCCACTGGATTTTCACATTGCCACCATGAAGCCCCATATCCGACGGTACCAATTCTAAGCACTGCAGGGCCACTTGTCGCTCTGCTGAGTTCTTGATTTTCCAAGCAAACCCGATATATAAGTAGACCAATTTCTCCACAATTCTACAAAGGGCATGCATTGTACAGATGTGGACATTTACAAGTGGTATTTTCAAAACCGGTCGAAAAGCAGGGTCCTCAATGTGATGTGGTGGAGATTTTCTCCACCACTTTGGGTCCATGACCTTTGCAGGCTCCATGCAGAACAAACACGGTGACTTTGCCATTGCATCCATTCCACAATTATACTAGCACTTTAATGTTTTGAGGTCACCTACAAGATGCCACTGAAGTTGAAAGTCTCCCCTTCCATCTAGACGTAGTACCTCTCCCTGGTTAGTCTGTCGATCAATCACCTCCGAAACATTAGTTTGATGGAACACCCAATATAGAATCTCATGATCTTATTTCTTTACCTGCAACACAAAATAAATGAGACTTAAGTAGATGTGAACATTTGAGCTTAGCTGAGAATCTCGCTGTTGTCGTCACATCACGACAAGGCGGAAAAGCATTTTTTATTTTCTGAAGTTAGCTGGTTTAGCAGATAGACTTGTATGTAATTTGGGGTCACCAAGGACCAAATGTAATGATTTGGGGTATATACCTCCAGCTTGTAACATATGTACACAGTAGACCCATAGAGGGGTTGAATTTTGGTAAGGAGGGACGAGTTTTCTTGGGGGACTATGAGGTGAATAGAGCAGAAGAGGTAAAAGCCTCTTGATAGGCATATCTTTATGGGTCCATATCTCTCTTTGTGCTAAGTATTTTGCTATGAAGTTTTGTGTGTGCAATGTTGATGCTTTGATCTACACTTTGATGTAAGTTGTTGCATGTAAAAAACAGTATAGGCAACCATCAGGACACTTTTTGGCCGTGTTGCTATTTTGCTCATATCTTGAGGTAGGAGTGTCCAAATTAGATGATTTTTGGTGCATGAGGTCGGGCTCACAAAGGGCTTTACACTGATGTCATCAATCGTCATTTTTCATGACCTGCAAACATCATTACGTTTTTTGTCTACGGCTTGTAAATTGCAGATCTAGGACATTCTAGCTTCCAAAAGTGAATTCTAGTGATACCATTGGCATTAGGGACCTTGTGGGGTGTTGAGGAGTGATTTTGGAACATTTTCATTTTTTACAGCATTACGCCCTCTATCATTATGCGTATTGGTGATAGGTACCCAGGTGCTACAGGTGATGCCAAAGTGTTGGGATATAGTCTAGACTTGCTTTTAGCATGTTTCCTTGCATTGTTGATGCCTAGAGGACCTAGTTTAGTGCCGGGACTCTTGTAGATGGAATAGCGTCGTGCTGACTAGAGATTCGTAGCAAGTGCTAGTTTAAAGGACTCCATGGCTTGACAACCCATCGGGGCCTCCGACTGCCTATCCATGGTCCATACTCCCTGTATTGATAATTAGTAAAGCTAGTTGTGAGATAGATCCTCTATACTGCATAGAGTAGTGGTGACAATCCCCGAGGCGCAGTGTCGATCCATGAGACAATATCGCGCCCGAAAACAAGTTTTTGGCGTCGCTGCCGGGGAGTAAGACCTAGGATAAAGTCCTTTTGAAAGAGAGCATAGGTAGAAGGATCCAGTCCTTAGCTCTATTTGCGAGACGGCTAGCGAAGTGTGACTCTTAGGAAGTGATTCCTTGTGAGTTAGTGCTTGCGAGCTAGTTTGAGTCGATAGTGGGATATTTTGTGTGTCAGTTTAGCGACTGATTGACAAGTGTCCTAGGAAGGTCGTAACAGAGTCAGATTTGGTCGTAATTTGGTAGATAGCTGGAATAGATGATGTATTTTCATTGTACAGTGTCATTTTAGGTTTTAGGATTAGGTTAGGCTAGGAAACTGAGTGGTTTTTTGAGTCATTCTAGCTAGCTTATGGTCAACTTGACCATAAACTCCAAAGTCGCAAAAGCAGACAGAAAATTGAGCATAACTCGAGATCCAGAGCTCCAAATTGAACCAAACCACATACAGAGGCTCAAGAGACTAGGGACAAGGTGAAGGAGCAATCACAGTAAAAAAAGGCCAAGTCTGGAGCAATTTGACATCAACATGCGTGTTGATGTTTGGACAACATCTGGAAAAAGTGATTATACCATCTGATAGAGCTAGGTGAGGTGGTCTCATCAAGCCTCCTTAATTCAGATTTGGACAAGGTTGCTAGAGTATCTTGGTCAAGAATTAATTTTCGGAGTGTCGTGCTGTGAAGCAGGCCTCTTTGAGTGACTAAATCAAGTCCAAATTGAATAAAACTTGGGATACAAGGTCTAGAGGACTAGGACAACTCACCCTAGAGTCTGGGTTGCATTCTGATAAATTTTTTTCCAAATAGCAACACGCTTATTGATGTTGGAATTGGCCCCAACCCAACTTTTGATGGCACAAGCCTGTAGAGGGTGTTGAGGTGAGCACATTTCTACCCTCATATCCCAGTTTGGACAAAATTTCATATGCCAAAAGGGCCTGGAGCTAGAAAGCTTTGCAGCTAGAAACTGGTCTCAAACACTGGCCAAATTTGATGCATTTGCTACCAAACTCCACACAAGTGCTTAATACACCTAGGAAAAGCTACCATACAAGTTTGGTGTGAAAAGGACAAAATTTTTCCAGAACATCAACACGCATAGTGATGTTGGAAATTTGCAGAAATTGGAATCTGACCATACCAGCTTGTAGTAGGCATTGAGGGGATCCTAGTGGTACCTTTGGATCTGAATTTGGACAAGTTTTGGTGTGCTAAAAAGCCCAAGAGCTAGCAGA
This sequence comes from Adiantum capillus-veneris, assembly GCF_014529385.1. Taxonomy (NCBI): domain Eukaryota; kingdom Viridiplantae; phylum Streptophyta; class Polypodiopsida; order Polypodiales; family Pteridaceae; genus Adiantum; species Adiantum capillus-veneris. Next base: position 48,678,577 of record NC_140937.1, read on the forward strand.
TCTTGCAGCTAGAAAGCAGAGCCAGAAAGTGGTCTCTTGGAGTAAAAGTGCAACCAAAACTCTGACATAGTGCTTAACATACCCAAGGCTAGCTACCCTAGAAGTTGGGGTACAGTTTGGACAAAATTTTCCCAGAATAGCAACACGCGTGTTGCTGTTGGAATTGCAGATTTTTGGGAAGCTGGTCACACAGCCTGGAAGCCCTAGACATTGTGAGCACTATTGTATAATTTTGGTCAAGTTTGGATCATTAGTTTGCAAGTTAGGAGCAATTTAGTCTGAAGAGCACGACACTGCGTCATATTGCTAAACGAAAGTTTGTTTTCGTCCAGAGTTCTAGCAAAAAGTGCGAGCAAGTTAGGAGCAGTTTAGTCTGAAGAGCACGACACTGCGTCATATTGCTAAACGGAAGTTTGTTTTCGTCCAGAGTTCTAGCAAAAAGTGCGAGCAGCTAGTGGAACTTCGAAGATCGCAAGACATACAAGAGGAGCTGAGTACCGACAGGTATTCTTCTATCCTTGTGTGTCTATATGTATTCGAGATCAGGGACTTACTACGCTACGGAAGGAGCTAGTGTGCCAAGAACGAAAAGCGGAAAATCTTTGGAGGAGAGTATCTCGAACTTTCCTGCACATCTAGAGCCAATCCTAGAGGAGGTAGAAATCCTATCCACGACTAGCTCAAGCATGTCGATGGACATGAACATGAATGCAGATGGAAGACCAGAGAGTTCATGGAATCCGTACACCATCTGTCTGGTTTATGTCAAGAAGAATGAGTATGGTGCGAAGTTGTTCCACGATCCTTATAATCGTTGGGCTGTGCAGGTTGAAACCCATCCTACGGAGTTCAATCAAGTGCCAATGGTAAATTTCCAAGGAAACAACACTTACATTGCCATGATGAGCCGGAGAGAGTCGATAAGTTTGGAGTGCTTGTCGATGCGTTTCGAGAGGAAACCGTGCAAGACAGAGCTCCATTATTAGACAATGAAATAGAAAAGCTAGTGGCAAGTTGGGATGTGACTTTAGTGCCGACGGATGATCTAACTAAGATAGTTTACCGACGACAAAGCGGTGACAACATGGTGTATTACGCCAAGAGACCAATGGCAATGACTGAAGTTAACCCATTGAGCCGAAAGCTGTATATGTACACTTGCGGATTAGAGACTGGCAAACCATATTTCGCCTTCTTTGACTTCAATGGTGGTCAGTACGAAGGATTGGATGCACAGCAAGTGAGAGCATTGACATACAACGGAATTCCTGTAGAATTCGCAACGAGAGTGGACTCACCAAGTAGGAACGACATGTTCAATGAATTTGCGAGAACATCAAGTGCAAGTCTTCAAAGACCTCTTGCACTAGAATTTCCGAGTACAAGTTCCATGTCAGGTCAAGCTAGTTCTAGACTTGGAGCAACTTTTCATACATCGTATCCACCACCACCGTGGGTACCGCCAGCTAGAAGTGCTTCAATGCATGTGAATCCACCAGTAAGTGCGTTTAGGGATGGCAATGCGACTATGAGAGAGTCAGGAATGCCATACGACCACACTCTAGGACGAGAACCTCCGACGATGGGTTCAGGGAATCCTTTTGCCAATCGATTTGCAAAACACTCTAGGAGAGTAAGACCAAGCCATTTCCAGAAAGGAGTGAAAGCTTACAACGGATCAGGTGATCCTCATGATCACTTGGCAAGAGTCAGGCAGTTTGCTAGAGCTGAACACGTTCAAGACTTACACACGTTGATAGAGGGATTTGGATTAACCCTAGAAGGAAAGGCGGTTGAGTGGTTTCAAACTCTAATTTTGGAAAGCTTTTACAGCCTACAAGAGCTTGAGAGGGAATTCATTACGGAATTCTCCAAGACGGGAATGAAGCACGATGAGCTATCAAGCTTGTACAGGTTCAAACAAGAGAAGGGAGAGTCGATGAGGGATTGTGCGGCTAGGTTAAAGAAATATCTAGCTAGATGTCCACAAAACAAGAGACCGACACAACCTAGACTCATATCCATCTTCTTAGAAGGTTTGTTAGACAAGGCAATGTATAAGACTCTGTACATGAAACATCACGTTGATCTCGATCAGTGCATCCATGATGCGATTGATTACGACGACAACTGCAATGATGTCAAGAGTATACATAGTGCCAAATAAGAGGATCACAAGTCAGTGCGAAGTCAAGTCGAGGAAATAACTAAAGAAGTGGTTGAGAAAATGCGGCAGATGTTTGTGACGCAACCACCACGAGTTCACGAATAATATTGGAGACCGGATAGACCATATGTCTGTGGAGTGTGTGGAGGCAATCACCCCACTGCTCAATGTTTACCCAAGCTGAAGATGGTGCGACCAGATGGCAAACCGCCATTGTGGTGTGACTTTGATAAGAAATGGGGAAACCACGAGATAGAAGAGTGTTACAATAGAATACGACACATGAGAGAGCAAGCTATGAAGCAAGCAGGTGTAGCAGCAGGGGATATGGCTAAGCCAGTACTGGAAAGGAAACCATTACCTCCGGGTGCCGCTGCAGCTGTGCGCTTGTACAATCCTGAGGAAGAGGAGCAATAGGCGAAAGCCTTAGTGCCAGTAAAACCTTATGTAGAAACGGAAAAAACGGAAAAGTTTTGGAAAACGGATCCAGTGAAAACATGGAGAACTCCACCAATAGGGTATAATGAAGGTCAATACAATATGCACTTGAATACGCTCATGTTCATAGCAGGACAAGGGAGGCCCGCTCAGCAGCCCAACGCTTATGCAAAAAGAGCGTCGAACGCACCTTTGGGACCATGCTATAACTGTGGAGGAGATCATTTGATCAGAGATTGTCCCTATCCAAAACAGCCAAGAGCGGTAGACGGAAACACTGTGCCTATGCTGGTGCGATACTGCTTGGAATGTGGTATCAAGCATTTGGTTGCAGATTGTCCTCAAAATCCGGGATTCAAGAAGAAAACAACATTGAACTCGGTCACGGTAGAAATCTCGACAAGCAGTGGAGAAGAAAACACTGACGCTGTGCCAGTAGATGTGTTAACACGTGCCCAAGCCAAAGAAAAAGGGGAAGATCCAACCGAAGCAGCTATCCTGACTAGCAAAACAGAGAAACTGGCTAGACGTAACTACTGGAGAGCTAGAAGGCAAAAAAGAACTGAAGCAAGGAAGAAACAAAAGGAAGCTGAAACCATGAAAAGCGAGGTTCGTGAGGAAGTGAAAGAGAGAGCATACGAAGTAGGGTCAGTCCTAGCAGATAAGATGGTTGAGCCATTAAAGGCCATGATGGATGCATATCAAGCAAGGTTGAAACCAAACGAGACCCTAGAAGAAAGATACAGGAGTTACCCGGATCCCGTGTTGGAAACGAAACGACTGGAGGTGTTCCAAAAAATGATAGAGGTAACCCAAGTTGCACTAGAGAGACAGGCAATTCCGACTAAGTCAAAGTCCGCGAAGCCTACATGTAGAAACAAAAGATGACAAAAACGTAGAGACGAAGGAAGTAAGTGAAACCAAAACAACGAAGAACTCTAGGAGGAAACGCAAAGCGAAAAAGAATCTGGACAAAACAACCACTGAGGCTTTGCAATGATGGTACCAGATAGTGTATCGCCAGAGGAATCAGAGAATTGGATGCAGACCTTATGGAATGAGATTAGAGATGAGAAATGCAAGGAAATTCCACAGGAGGATGCACCAATCATAGAAGTGGATCTGGACAAACCGTGTGTTAAGCATGGAGAAACTCCTATATCAGACTCAGGTGAATCGGGACATGAAAAGGGAAGCAAGGATAATTCTGTAAGGACTTTTCCTTCTTTCATGGGAGACTATGAGGTCAAATTGGACATTCGCAAAATTCCCACTCGATATAAGAAATCACCTAAAGTTTTGGACACCGACAATCTTCAAGCATTGTTATCAACGAAAGTGAAAGTAACGCTACCCTTGGCGGATGTCTTGAAGATCAGACCAGAATTGTGGAAAGAGGTGCTCATAGGTTGGGAGAAACTGGGTATAAAAGTGCCAGATCAGACTCTGGACATGGACACCAAGTCAGAGGAAAGGAAAGGATCAAAGTGTGAGCCTGTTCCAATCAACAAAGTAGGTGACTACTGTGAAAGAGAGGACGGGAATACTAATTTACATATAGCCTATGAAGAGCACACGAGTCTAGCAATACTGGACAGTGGTGCAGAAATTGCTATAGCTACCAAGCAAGTATGGGAAGCCTGGGGCAAACCAGCCATCAGGAAAACTAGGTTGAAATTACAATTGGCAGACGGCTATGTCGAACAACCTTTAGGGTTGCTAGAGAAAGTCATTGTTTCTTCATGCAACATTGAGTATGAACACACCTTTGCGGTGGTGGACTTCGGGAAGAAACCCAACTATGAAATCATCCTAGGACGCCCATTCATGCGGAAGTTGAAAATGATTCAAAACTGGGGCTATAACTACTTGTACCTTAGACAACCTAATGCTACCACGAGGATTGATCTTAGGGATCATTCGTTTAGAGACGTTGTCAACACTCCAGTGCGAGACTTTGTGTCAACCACAGCGGACGAAATAACGCCATCTTGGTTAATTCAAGACAAGCCAGTATGGTTTTGCGATCCAAGAGACGACGACATTGTAGAAGAAAAGAGCGAAAAGAGTTCTGACGGCTACATTGTAGAGACATTTCCAGAACATCAATTTGAGCCTTACGGGTGGCAGGACATCCTTGCCACATTGGATGTGTGTGTGGACAAGATCCATGCAACCAGACATTGTGACGAAGAGGGATACGACATAAGATCTATTAATATGGTGAGTGTCATCCCGGAAGAACTTTTAGGAAGCGATCTAGAGAGGAATAGATCTTTACAGGGAATTCATTCAGAGAAGTCGGAGAGTAGAGATGAGAGTATAGAAATGGAGGGACCAGGCGCAGACATGTCCAAAATAACTCAAGTTGTCTTTGACGGCAAGAGATATGTCACGGACATCAAACAACTGAGAGCCAGAAATGAGATCTCATCCTTCAAAATGGAATCTAAGACCAGGGAAGAAGGGTTCGAGTCAGGGATCAGTCTAGAGGTTGAACAAGCGGAATGTTACGACGCATTTGACGACTCTTTCCTTGACGACGACAGAATTAGTGCTGTTGCGAATCCCAGACTGCGGAGAAGAGATGGTATGGAAATTTCATTTAAATGGGATAATGAAGCAGCTCTAAAGAACCAGAACAAGACTAAAAGACACAGGAATGTTCTAGAGCGAAAGCGCAAAGACAAACGAGTCGAGAAGCGAACAAAGAAAAACAAGGGGAACAATGGGAAGACTCCGGTCCTATTCCGGATCTGGATAACTCAAAAGCATACTTGGCTTTGGTCAATGCAGAAGATTGCATCAAGGATTGTGTAACCGGGTTATATTCGATGCAGCTGCAAACAACCTTGGCAAGTAGGGTGTCGAGGAAACAGGAACAAGCAAAGAACAAAATGAAAGAGATGACAAAGAAGCAAAAACAGAAACAAAATAAAACCACCGAGAAACTCGAGGGGGCTAGTCTTCACGGGTGGAGCACAGAATCAGAGTCTAGTGATGAGGAAACAGAGAAAAGAAAGATGGATGTAATTAGTATGCCCTCTCACTACAAGAAGTATACGGTGGAGGAGAGAAAAATCATGGCTCAGGCTCCAGAGAGAAGAGAACAAGAAGGAGTGTCTTACGATGGTCCTGAAGTTGCCAAGAAGATAGACATTGCGGAACCAGGAGAAGAGTCAAGACCAATGTATATTGCGAATGATTTGACTCCTGAAGAAGAAGATGACCTGATCAAGTTATTGAAAGAGTTTAGAGATGTGTTTGCATGGTCGATCAAGGATCTGAAAGGCGTGGATGCAGCTGTCTGTCAGCATACCATCCCTATGAGAGAAGATGCAAAATTGAGCAAACAACGTCCATACTCGTATAATGATAACTTTGCAACCAAAATTAAGGAGGAGATTGATAAACTAAAAGATGCAGGTTTTATCTATCAGATCGAGCATACGGAATGGGTCTCACCAATCGTGGTGGTGCCTAAGAAGAACGGTAAATTGCGGGTGTGCGTAAATCTCAAAAAGGTGAACGCTGCAACTATTAGAGATCACTATCCTCTACCGATCACGGATCATGTCTTGGAGAGAGTAGCAGGAAAGAAAGCGTATAGCTTTCTGGATGGATTTTCGGGATACAACCAATTGTCCATTCATCCCTTGGATCAACATAAAACAGCATTTGCTATAGAATGGGGGACATTTTCATATAGGGTTATGCCATTTGGTCTAACCAATGCACCTGCAACCTTCCAGAGACTAATGTGTCACATCTTCAAAGAATTTCTCCGAGACTTCTTGGAGGTGTACGTAGATGACTTGTGCGTTAATTCCAAAGAGAGAAGGGATCATCTACAACAATTGCGACAAGTGTTTGAGAAGTGTCGAATTTACAGGCTATGTCTTAACCCAGAAAAGTGTGTCTTCATGGTTAGACAGGGCAAGATATTGGGACATATCGTCTCGGAAAACGGCATTTCTACGGACGAAGAGAAAATAGCGGCTATCGTAAACATGCCAAAGCCTCAGAAAGCAAAAGATGTCCAGTCTTTTATGAGACACTGTGGCTACTATCGCAGATTCATATTTCAGTTCACCATAATTGCCAGACCTCTTTATGCCTTGATAGTAGAATTCAACTGGACGCCAAAGTGTGATGAAGCTTTTGAAAAGCTTAAGTCGTCTTTGATAACAACACCCATTTTGAGAGCACCAGATTGGAGAAAGATCTTCCATGTTCATGTAGATGCTTCAAACTTCGCTATTGGATGTGTCTTAACACAACTAGGAGAGCATAACATGGATTTTCCTATCTCATACGCTAGTCGACAACTTATAAGTGCAGAACGTAACTATATGACTACGGAACACGAAGGACTAGCAATGGTATATGCCGTTAAGAAATTCAGACACTATCTGTTGGCTAATAAGTTTGTTTTTTATACTGACCACCAAGCATTGTTATATCTGGTGAACAAACCTTGCCAAACAGGACGAATAGTGCGATGGTTTTTTATACTGCTAGAATTTGACTTTACGATAGTGGTAAAGAAGGGTGTGACTCATCAGAGAGCTGACCACCTTTCTAGATTGTCCAATAAAGAACCAGCTACAAGAATACAGGATGATCTACCAGATGCATATCTGTTTAATATTGACATGGTACCAAGTTGGAGCAAAGATATTGTGCCATTGTTGATGTTGGGCAAGCTCCAATTAACTTCATCAATTGATGCAAATTTGGCTCAAGTAGAGAAATCCAGAAACTTTAGTATGCTGGCAGGCTGTTTGTACAAGCAAGGGCAAGACCAAATATTGCGTCTTTGCATAGACCCTAGTAGCGCAGAACCATATCTTGAGAGAGCTCACGTGGCAATTTGGCAACATTCACCTCTCTCCAGAGCAGACATTGCGAAGGTTGGAAAGAATGGGTGTCTATTGGCCCACAATGAGACAGGATACGTATAAAAGAGTGCGGAGTGTACATGCGGGTTAGGGAAGCAACCGATCCAGACAAACGCCATTACCCTATTCCAAATCAACACTCTTGCACCTAATTGGGCTAAAACTATAGTGGAGTATCTGCAAAACAAAACGTTTCCAGAGCACATGAGTAAAGTTAGGCAAAGATATCTGCAGAAACAAGCGAATGATTTGACTGTCATTGCCAACCAACTTTACCATCGTGGAAAAGATGGAACCCTGAGAATTTGTGTTCTAGAAAGCGAGTATGTTTTCGTGTTGGAGCACACTCATTCAGGAGTCCTAGGTGGACATTTCTCAGTGGATGTAACGGCAAAAGCGATCATGAGAGCGGGTCTTTGGTGGCTGACATTATTTCAAGACGTAGCAATGTATGTAAAGAGTTGTGACGAGTGTCAGAGAGCCAAGGTTCCTGTCCGCAGGGATGAGATACCTCTCAGACCAATGATGGGAGCGAGAGCGTTTGCTAAGTGGGGAATAGACTTTGTAGGTCCTATTCATCCTGCAGCAATGCGTACACATGGAGAGTACATCATTGTCGCAACAGATTATGTTACCAAATGGGTAGAAGCCAAAGCAATGGTGAAGAATGATGCATACACCACCACAAAGTTTTTGTATGAAAATGTCTTCACAAGATACGGGTTGCCGATAGAGATAGTTAGCGATAGGGGTACACACTTCTTAAATGAAGTCATTGAGAACTTGCTTAGCGAGTTCATGGTGATACATAAGAAGTCAGCTCCCTATCATCCCCAAGAGAATGGTCAAGCAGAAAGCACGAACAAAATTCTGTGTACAGTGCTCAAGAAGATTGTGAGTGACACGAAGACAGATTGGGAAATGAAACTGCCATCTGTTTTGTGGGCTTACAGGGTTGCTTATAAAACGGCAATTGGTATGACTCCCTTCAACATGGTTTTTGGGTTGGATGCCATACTGCCAATGGAGTTCCTAATGCCAACCCTACATGTCGCAAAATAACTAGAATGGACAGGACATGAGTTGTCAAAACGAATAGAAGAGCTAGAAAAGCTTGATGAGACTAGACTGAAAGAAGTCGCAGGAATGTACGCTTTGAAGCGAAGACAGAAGCAATTTCACGATGATCATATCATCACAAGGCGGTTCAAGCTAGGTGATCTGGTGTTAGTATACACTCTGAAGGAGTTTTCCAAGAAGTTCACCAAGCGCGGACGAGGTCCTTACGTGATTAGTCAATTGTCTTCAGGAGGTGCAGTCAGGCTTTCAACTCTAGATGGAGAGCAGATGCCGAATTGGATCAGTGGGTGGCTATCGTATAAAGAAGTATCATATGCCGCTGACCAACGAGCAACTAGCTAAGTTGCACGAAGAAAAGTGGAGACAGGAGAAGAAGCGTCTTACCATTGAGTTGGCTCAAGAGGAGGCAAAATTTTGGGCTCAAAAGCGCAAACAAGAAATTCCACTCAAGGAAGGTGTAGGAAAGCGTTACAAGATAGAGTTCATAGATGATTCGCTAGTAGATGCACCTCTGCCTTTCATTGAAGTCACAGTAAATAATCAATTGCAAACACATGCATTCATAGATACGGGAGCAGATGGTAATACCATTTCATATGAATTGTATGGGTGTTTGAATGACATGTCTATATGTCCTACGGTGTTACAATTTCAGGATTATTCAGGACATAGGTCCACTGCATTAGGTGCTTGCGATTTGATGATAAATGTTGGTGAACTAACCTGTGGGGACGAGTTCTTTGTCACCCAACCTAAGTTGCAGGAGGTGCCTATCATTTTGGGAAGGACATGACAAGCGAAATACGACTGTTACTTCAATTGGGGGGAAAGGTCAGTACACTGCAAGGTAGATGGACAACACAAGTGGGTGGATCTGATGACTCCAACTCAATTCTATGGTCCACAAGTGCTTCCATTACCAGAAGCATAGGCAAAAGAGGCATCGGATTCATCACAAGACTCCACAAAGGAAAAAGAAACTACACCAGCAAAACAGGGACTAACAAGCAAAGCACAACTCACACTGATAAACAAGAAAAAGAACTACTAGAAAGAGTCGCAGCAAAAGGGAAGTGGATATGGGTAAAGAAATCCAGCAGAAGTGCCAAATCCATGACTCACACGACTCCCAATCAAGCAAAGACTGAGAAAGCAAAGCAGACAATCAAGAAGCCAAGCAGAGCAATGGATTTGGAAAAGAAAAGATGACAAATCAAAATCCACGACTCACACGGCTATGCAAAAACAAGCAAAGAGAAATGCCAAGAATACCAAACCCAAAGAGCAAGCAAAGTCTAGAAACACACGAACTCATAGTGGTACACAGGTTTGGATCAGAAAGGATGAAGTGCAAAGCTTGACAAAGCAGGAAACAACAAAAAAGCTGACACGAAGAACACACGAAGAATACCCAAAGGGGAAACACCAGATGAAGATGGTTCCCAAGAGTGTAATTCATCCGGCTTATAATGGTATTAGTTGGGTTCCCAAAACGCTAATGTCGCAAAAGCCATCAAAGACAACACACAACAGTTCTCAAGGAGTAAAGTGAGACACGCAGATACTAAAGAAACCCAAGATGCATAGCAAGATGTGGGTGAAGAAAGTGAGTTCTGTTCTCATAAGAAACACAGCAAGGGTAGACGTGGCGATTCCAAGCAAAAAGCTGATTTGGTATCAAGCTATGGAATTGCAGCGTAAGCTATTCGGATGGAGCTCAATGTTACTGCCAACAAAGTCATGGTTACAGATGGTTCGTCACCAACAAGGATATGTGAAGTTGCCATCACAACCCTGGCAAGAGAGAGTTCGGAAGAAGCAAGGATATCAACGTATCCCTATGACACCATGAACGTCAAGGTCATTCTGGTGACAAAGCACCAAAGACATCGCCTACATTGTACATAATCAATTAGAATAGGATGGGATAGAGCTTCGCCATTGACAGCCCATGGAAACATCGTCCATGACCTATTCTTGCACAGCATATGGTTTAACATGCATGATCTGTGTACGCATACATAGGGTCACTCAAGACCTTGCATAGACACGAGCTTCGTACCTGACACACTCCTACAAGAACCACGTTGTCGCACGTAGTGCTTCGATTAAGTGAGGGGGAGTCACGAGTGCTGGACAGGTCAACCGTGAGGAGAATTATTTTTCAATTTTTAAAATCTAATGTCTCGAGCACACACTGGGCTTCATGTGATGTCGCGCGGCGCGTGTATATGGTTGTTTTCTTGAATTTTTTTGCCTTTTTGAGCCAAAACGAGCCCAAAATGCACTTTCCAAGCACTAATTAGGAGAATTCAAAGCTCAAATGGAGTCCAAAAGGTGTTATCATGGAAAAATTTGAGCGACTGTGCTAAAGTGTGTTGATGAGCTTTATTCGTGTTTTTTCTGGTCAATTTTGGCATTTTTCTTTAATTTTCCTTATTTTTCTTCAATTTCTTTTTAAAAATCCATAAAATTTGCTAGAAGCTCCAAATCAGAAATGGACTTCAAACGCCGAATGTACAAGTGAAGAGGTTTCTAAGGAGTGGTCAAATGACAGAATCGGAAAAGAGCGCCCGAATGGCCACTTAACGCCAAGAGCTTGAAGATGTCAAAGACTAGAGAAGAGCATCGTCAAGCAAAGCATGTGATGTATACAATCGATTTTGCATGTCACGCAATATGCTACACAACGGTATGCTCAGAATAAAGTGTCAAGGTAAGTCACGGAAACCTGTGGGTATATAGGCCATTTGGGGACCTCATTTGGTCATTGCACTAGTGAGAGAGCTAGAGAGAGAGCTTTTCTGTGCGCGCAGTCACCGGCCTAGTAGAGCTCGAGCACACCACCCTTTGCAGCGAGAGTGCACAGGAGTGCTCACCATACATTACAGAGTGCACTCACTCACCCACGCAGCTCAGATCCACACACAGACGGCTAGCACGACACTATGGTGTCGGGATCCCACCGCCCCGATACACGCGGTGCAGGTCATGTTTCGCAGCAGGGAACAATGGAAGCGGGATCTAGTCAAGCGCCGGCAACACAAGTCGAAGATATAGTGCCACAGTTTGAAGTGATCGCACAACAGGCTGTGATCAAATGTTTCATCAGTTGGGAGAGCTTGGAAGCTGCAAAGACATTCGTGCTGAAGACAAAGTATCAGACTCCAGCAGGCGACAACCTGACAATCATGTCAGTGCCGCAGTCTTTCCTGAATTTACAGAGAATGTCCGAAGTGCGGAAAGTGATGCAAATGATTGGATTAGAGAATTGGAATTTGCAAGATGTGGTGGCGGTCGACGCACGAAGGTGCTACGAGCTTATGACATCCCTCAAGGAAGACGGCACCGCATCAGTCACCTCAAACAAAGGGAAGCTTCTCCAAATCCAAATCACATCCGACGTGATTAGAGAAGCCCTAGAAATCAAGACTGGAAGATTCAACATAGCTAAGCTGCGGACAACTCAGAGCATGAAGAGTTCCACATTTCTGCAGACTGATGGGGGCAAAAAACTTTCTATGATATACTTAACGATCAGATAATCTTGCCCATGCAGATTTTACATCAGATGTTCAGCATCATCAAACCACAAAAATATACACATCCAGAAGTGGGACTCACCTATTGGCTAACCACAGCAATGAGCCATCCACAACCACTGAGATACAATCTGCCGGAGAAGATCTTAATGGATATCAAGAGAGCGGCAAAGACGCAAATAGTGCAGAAGAAGGGTTATATGGGAGCTGGCCAAATGCTTACACGAGTATTCTACCAAGCTCTTGGCATGAAGGAAGACTTGAAGCTGCAGGCCTCAGATAACGCAACCCTAATTCACATGGCGAGGCGTTTGCGCAAGAATCTCCTGTCAGGCCAAGCAGAGGAAGAAGAGTCTGAGGATGAAGAAGCCACTGCCACAGCCACAGCTTCAGTCCACAAACCAACAGAAAGGGAAGAAGAAGAAGCTACGGTACAACCTGAGCGCTCCGAGACAAGAGCAACAAAGGGTAATAGAGGAGATTAGTCGTCAAACCGAACCTCAACCCAAGAGGCAAAGGCAAGTTGCTCCCCACATACAAGAGCATGAAGAGCAACTACAGCATTTGACTCGCATGAGTAGATTGGGACGAAGATTAGCTAAAGAACAAGTGAGAAGAATACATGATGAAGAGGGAGCTCCACAAGAAGAGACAACTGCTGCTGTAGAAGAGGAAACCGTGCAATACTCTGAGACGGTACAACATATGGAAGTGGAACTAGAAGAAGAACTTCGAGCATCTTATGAAGAGCGCCAAGTACCACGAGCATCCACAGAGGAGCCAAAAATTCCGCTAGAGGACATTTCTACAAAGGAGGACTGGACATCCATGATAAATCTGGAAGCAGGCAACACTCCACCTCCTTCACCAAGACAAGCTTTGGTTCCTTCACAACCATCTTCTCCATTAATAGCTCAACCTGCAGAAGTTAGCGAGCCAAGCCCGGCTCCTGTCGAGCAAAGTCCTCCAAGACCAGAAATCGCAGAAGAAACGCAAGAAGAAGGAAGGAGAGAAGTAGACTTGCCAATGCTCGCCAGAGATGAACAAATAGAAGATCGAAGAAACCGCATGATTCGATAAATCAATGAGATGGCAGCATTGTTGCAGAGTCAAAGCCAATTAAAAAGAGAGGAGGAGGAAAGAAGACAAAGTGTCCAAGACGAACTTGCCAAAGCCAGAGCAGACGCAAAGAAGTCGGAGGAAGAAAACCAAGCACTGAAGCAACAGATCCATATCCTCCAGACTCAAGTAAAGGAAGCGATGGAAGCAAAGAAAGTGGCCGAGGACAGAAACGTAGAAACTGAAAACCAAATGGCCATTATAAGAAAGGTGCATGAGGTGGCTATGGAAAAGCAAAGGTGGATGCAGGCGTTATTGGCTCCTCAACCATCCGTGCAGCCAACTCATAGTATCGAAGGTCAAGAGATGCTCAGGGAGCTGGAAGCACTCAAGAAAGAAGTGGCGGAACTCAAGGAATAGAGAGAACTAATGACAGCCACGACAGCTCAAGCATCAAGAAATAATTTTGAAGAGATGCCAGAAATGGAACAGACTGAAGAAATGGACACAGAGGAACCTACACAAATCGAAGAGCCGATGGCCGAAGAACCCAGTGGGGAAATGGCTGTGGAAACCGAAGACAACGAACTGCTCCGCACTATGCAGCAGGAGGTAGAAGAAGATCAAGAGCCTACTATCAAGGCATACAAGAAGTGGGAGTATGAGGTAGTGTCAGTGGTGGTGAAGCAGTATAAAAACGCACAACAGATCATTGACAGTATGATACAACCGTCCCTACCTTATCCTTTCCTTCGGCTCATCAATGCCATGCAGATAAAAGAATTGTTGCCTTCTTGCACTATGGAAGAGATAGGAGGCTATGAACCTCTCACATCAGCTGAAATGTCAGGCACTGCTCCTCTCAGGAATCAGCCGAGAGAGTAGGGTAGGGATTGTTGGTGCCATTGCACATTTATTTGATTGGGAGTGAGTTGTGTGACATTGACATAATGAAGTACTCTCATATGAAGTACTCTCATCTCCCAATCCATTGATGCCTTTCATTGCTCATCTACCTCGTGTAACTTTTTCCTTTAGTGCATCTTCTTCAGCCTTTGAGAGTTGGACCATGTGCACTGTGTCTTCTTCTGTGATGGGTACCTGAAATTCATCCTCGCTGCTCAGCTCTACTGCGGCATGTGTCTCCATGTCAGAAAATGGTACTAAGGGGATTTCTATCTGAGGTGTCTCTGAAGTGCGTGCCTCTTCTTGCATTTCTGTCCTTCCCTCTTGTAGTAACTGGTTGACTCGTTTGAGTTCAACTATCTCCTTGAGCAGCTCGTCTTCTCTTTTACCCGCATCAAGGCCAGGTCTCTACGCTGAGACTGCTCTAATTTCAGCTCTAGCTCGAGGTATTTATTTTTCTTTTCTAACGCCTTGTAGACCTCGTATGTTCCCTTGATCAAGGCGACGACTAGATTTTCTCGTATTTACCGCAAGAATATCGCCTGATAATTGATTCTTTGTTCTGAGTATTGTAGAGAAGCATTGGCCACATCTAACTATGCCTGGACCTTTTGAGCTAATAGAGTGGTAGTTAGAAGTTCATTTGTCACTTTCATCCTTGACCTTGCATGCATCTGACAGTTTTGACAGCAACTCACCCAGTTCTTCCCTTTTTTTCTATTGCTTATCTCTTGCGAGCTGGTGTTGTTCAACTTCTGCTCTCAACAACTACACTTGCCTCTGTAGATCAGTGATGACATTAAGTCTATTGTCTAACTCCCCTTGGAGTGCGTCAATCACCATCTCTAACTCTTTGGCCCGTGTGCTACGACCAAGTGCTGCTGAGCGAAGCCTTTCTGTCATCTCCTGCATTTGCTTAGCATATTCGTTCACTTGCAGGATTGCTTCATCACTCGATTTCCAATCTTCATGTTGTGCCAACTGAGTTGATGTTTCTGCAACCTCTTGTGTGTCTTTTGGCTGTGTCAAGACGGCTAGTTGCTATTGTTCTTGTAGCCATGACTGTTCTTTTTCCGTGGAGTTAGAGGGTGGTGCCTCGGCCTTCTCTTGCTGTGCTGAGGTAGAGGGTGCTTTCTGAGCCTCTTGTTCTCTTATGTGCTCAACTTTTGCGGATTCCTCTTGTGGTGTAGGAATGGCTGCCTTTTCTGTCTCTGGCTCTCTCTCTATTTGCTTCTCTTGAGTAGAGACATCTGCTTGTTGTGCTGTTTCCACTGCTTCTTGTTGTTCAGATTCTTGTGTAGCTTCAGTTGCTTTCTCCTGTTCAGCTTCTGCTTCTTTTGTTGGCTCATTTTTTGTGTCTTTAACTGTTGGTGATGGTGGTGGGCTCGGCATTGGTTGATCTTGGTGGTCAGAGACAGGAGAAGAGATGCGGGGAGACACATCACCTTGGGCATGTTGTGATTATCCTTGTGCAGTGGTCTCTTCTGCATGCTCTTGATGTTCTTCCACCTCTTTTGCCTTCTTTGTCTCTTTTTTGGCTTCTTTTAGCTTTAAAGCTTCTGCTTCTTGGTACATCCGTTCCAGTACAGCAGGTTCTTTAGCCTGCTTCCTGGTGTGATGCTTGGTCCTTGGTTCCTTAAGCCCACTAGGCACCCACTTTTTCAGGTTCTTTCCTTGTGCTTGTCGGCTGCGTTGGCATGCGTGTTTCTCTCTTTCAAACCGGGCTTGCTTTTGCATAGGCTCTTCTTGGTGTGCTGCCATGGCTTTTCTCTTCATTTCCTCCCTTCGTGCTCTATTTTCTTCATTATCCGAGCTCTCACTGATGTGCCTTTCCGACAATCTTTCAGCCGATTCTTCTCATCAAATTTGTAGGATCTCTTGGTCGATCTTGTAGCTCGAGGAGATGGTTGAGCTGACACTATCCAAGTGTTTTGGTCTGGGACAGGTTGTCGGCCATGCCGATGGCATGGTATGCAATTCTTGTCAACACCTCTGGTGCACCCTGGTATGTGATCTTTCCTTCTCTCTTTATTCCTTTCAAAGTGGTCAAGACATATTGAGCATGGTCCACTGGTTGCCTGGTTGTTGACTTGAGGACTTGTGTGAAGGTGGTGGAAACCGCATGATTGGGCGTGGTATACCTTGGTGGCCTCTTAGCCACGAAGTGGAAGTGTTGGTGGTATAACCTGGCTGGCTCTTCCACTTGCTTGTGAATAAGGTCCACAAAGGTGGCCGTGGCAGTTTCTTTTGTGAAAGTTCAGGCCGTCTTCCTATCCCTTGCCCTCTTTGTCATTCCTTCTGTGGGTAATCTGAGTGCCTCTTCCACTATTTCCTTGGTGATCACCACTTCAACTTTGTTCCCTTGTGGGTCAAAAATCTGCACAACTCCATCTTCCTTGATCGTGGACAAAATCTCATAAGCTTTTTGGAAGTCCACTCCACACGGCTCTTGTTCGTAAAAATCTCTGAGTCCTAGCCATCGGTTGGCATCTTTGGTTTCGGGCTTTGCGACGACACAATACACTTCTTTCATTAGGAAATTTCGGAGGTCATTTGGAGGGCCTTCTAAGAAAATGTATTTTTCGCACTCTCTCGATCTTCTCTTAATACCATGGGGAATGCCTTCCTAATAATCAATGGTTACTTAGGTTCTTAATCCGATTTAGGCAGCATTGTGTGAAATGTACTAGGGCTTTCTAGTGGGCTTAGTCCCTATTGACCTTTAGCTTAAGTATCATAAAGGGATTTTACTAGTGTGATGAGCCTGGGGAGGGTAGCAGTGTTATATGACCCCCCAAAGTTACAAAGTTAAAATGCTGGAAACAAACGAACAAAAAAAATAAAATAAAAAGTCAAAGTGCCATAATGTAAAATCTTAAGCTGGAAGAGAAATCTCAGCTTGATTGGGTACTCCACTCATATGTATCACCTATGGTACTAGAGCCCTAGAGGTTCCCAGTGTGGGCGCTTTTCCTTGAAAAGCAAAAAACCAAAGAATACAAAATAAGCACACACATCAAAATTGAATCATTGTGAAAAGACTTTGGGAGGTCAAAGAAAAGTAATCAGTCACGCGATGATTTCATGAGAAATTCCTTTTATCGTAGCTTAACTACAAGGTTTTCTAGGTATAGCCTCTAGTCAGCCCTTGGACATGAAAGACTTGGCTCTCGCGATTAAACAGCTTAATTGACCAGAGAAAATTGAGAAGCTTTTTATCCATGGTATTAATAGTCGATCTTTAGTGCCTTTCGACTGTTAAATTAGCGACCCTGGACTTGTTTAATTTTTTACCTTTACAGCTGTTTATGCATTTGATTATATTGCAACTTAATGTTTATTGCTGACAAATGGTTTAAAATTTTGTCACCAATCAAATTGTCCGCCTACAACTGTATATGCCTTTTAATTGCTTATGAGAATGCAATTACTGTGCCAATGTTGTTTGATTTTGCAGTGACTAAAGGAGGCTAAGCACATTCATCTCAAAAGCTCTTCCATCTTTACGAACGAGCTTCAACTCAATAGCTTTCGAGGACGGAATCTACATCAGGAAGGGGGGCATGTTAACCCTCACGCACATTCCTATCACCTACAATGGACATTGTATTATTTATTTGGTAGAGTCAGGTACCGGGCTTGTCGGTCCAATAGGAAAAGGGTAAGAGTGATCGCCGATGAGAGGTGCACTCTAATTGGAACATTCAAGGGATTAGTTGCCTAAGCATGGGTGCCCAAGTGTGAATGGGACGAGCTCAAATAAAAGTCAACTAAACCTAAAATTCACTCATTCTATCATTTGTGCAATTGAAGAGTGCTCTTGCTCCATCTCCATCTTCTTCTTCTTCATCTGCTTGTGTGTGTGTGTGTGTGTATGCGTGAGAGAGAGAGAGAGAGAGAGAGTGTGCAATGGAGCATTGCGGAGGCACGACGGCTGTGAGGTGCTTGAGCATGGTGTAGTGGCGTCTCCCTCTTCTTTGCGGCGAGGAATCATCCACGACAAGAAGCGTAGAGTGGTGAGTGACACACCAATGCGATCTTTGAGCTTACTAGTTTAGGCTTGTTGTGTGCTTGGAGCCATTTATGGCTCGCACACGGTGTATCGGCAAGTTCCTTGCATTGACATGTGAGACATACTCGCACAGTTCTAAACCACCCATTCAACAGAATCCTGGGGATTAGGATCAAATGGGAAGGGCATCCCTTCACCATTGTGAATGTGTACGGCCCTTGCAATGCAAAAGACAGAGCCAAACTATGGTTGCATCTTAGAGATACTCCTATTGAAGGTGAATGGATGTTGGTGGGCGAGTTCAATATGGTAGAAAAGAGTAGGGATAGAACAGGATCCTCCAGTATGTTGGCTGGCTCGAAAAGGTTTATATGGCAAAGTCTGTGTGAAAAATGGGCGATGATCCACTTATGGGAAATCGGCCCATGGAACTGTACGCCTGGGTTCACCTACACAAGCCTCCAGTATGCCCGCATTGCCTCCAGGCTGGACAGATGCTACTGCTCACACCAAGCTGATTGGATACCGTTGTTGATGGAAATGAAGGTAGTCCCAACAAAAAGCCTTTCGGATCACATACCTCTGCACATACATTTTAAGAAGAGTACAGGGGAGAAGCAGACCCCAAGAGGTGGAAAAAAATTGTTAGCAATAGGGGCACACCTATTCAAAGACCCTCTTTTCAGGAATCTAACCAAGAAAGCATTAGGTAAGCTCAAGAAAGATGTCGACCTCAACAAAACACAAGGTGTGGGACCTCTTTGCTTGGAGCATTCAGAAACAATCAAAACCTCGGGCCCCCGAATCAAGAAAGTTAGGGAGGCACACCTGCAGCATCTTACGGTGGAGGTACAATTGCTTACCTCTAGAAAAGCCAAGGGGTTGGCTACTGAGGATGAGCACAAACGATGGCTCGAGGCAAAATCTAAGCTAGCTGATGAGCAGTTAGAAGATATCAAAAAGGAAAGGCTTCTCTCCAGCGAAACTGCCCTTCAACCTAAAGCCTCTAATCAAGCGCATTTCTTTAGGGCTTTAAAAATCAAGAGGAGCCGCTCACTCGATGATGAGAAAGGGACAGCAGTTCATAACCAGGATGAGATGGTTGGACTGATGCTGAGCTATCTTAGTCAAATCATTGGACGGCCAGAGACCCAATCCCAAGAAGTGGAAGAAGCGAGAGGGTCCTTACTTCAGAGTGTCAAGAAGAAGATTCCCCACTCAGAAGCTATTTTCTTGGAAAGGGCATTTTCTGAGGACGAATGTTCACTAGCATTGCAAGCCCTTGGCAAGGAAAAGTCCCCTGGTTGAGATGGGACGACGATGGAATTCTTTAGAGAATTTTGGGACGATCTCAAGATCCCAATCACAAGGTTGGCCAATAAAGCCATTGTCGAAGGGTCGTTGGAGTTAAGTGTAAAGAGAGGGCTTATCAAACCCATCCCCAAACAGATCTGTTGTTCTCAACTGTAACACTGGCGCCCTATAATGATGATGTCGATGGCCTACAAAATTATTGCTACAGCTGTAGCCCTCAAACTATTAACCAAGATTATCTCTCCCCATCAGCATGGGTTCATCAAAGGAAGGTCCATTTACGATAACATCTTGGTAGCAATGGTGGGCATTGAGTACGCAACAGTCACAAAGCAAGAATGTGTACTGCTACAGTTGGACCTGGATAAGGCTTATGACATAATAACATGGACATATATAGAAGCCGTCATGGAAGCTTTGGGCTTTGGGCCATGCTTATGTCGACTGGTAAGTGTACTGGGAGATGGGAGCCAGTCAGAGCTCCTATTCAATGATAGAATTGTGGGCTCTTTTGAGGTCAAAAGGTCTATTAAGCAGGGATGTCCTTTGGCCCCTCTGCTATTCGCCATAGGATCACATCCTTTAATCATGAAGCTCAAAGCTAGTGCAAAATGAGGGGAGTTGCACGGCCTGGAATTGCCAAGAAACAGCCAATTCCTAGCAAAACTTTTTGCACACGATTCTCTCCTCTTCTTGAAGGCGTGCCCCCGAGTCATCAGGAAAGCTCTGGAGATTGTACAAATATTCTCAGTAGCCTCAGGTTCCCATTGTAATATAGAGAAGTCAAGAATGATCTCCCTATCGAAAAATGACTCATTTGACCCCTCTGACTGGTCGCGAGAGATTGTCACAAAAGGGAATATCTTCAGACATCTGGGAGCCCCCTTGGGGGTGGACGTAACTCACAAGCAAAGATTTCAGTGGGTGCTAGAAAAAATCAAAACAAAAATGAGTAGGTGGGAGTATGCTCTTCTCCCATTCCCAAGTCGGATAAAAGTGATAAATGCCTTTATGCTTCCTTATATTGTCTTCACTAGCCCGCTTCTCAAGATGGCTAGTGAAGAGTTCTTAAAACCAGTGAAAAGGTTTGTATGGAAAAACAACACGAAATCCTCCAGGCCATGGCAATGTGCCCGTTGGGAATCAGTTGCTTGGCCGGTGAATCAAGGAGGCATGGGAATTTTGAACCCTGTGGCCCATGCACAAGCTTGTTGCACCAATGTTTTTTTTTTCCTTGGCTAAACAGGATCGAGTTTGGGCTATCATGATCAAAGATATGATAGAAGCAACTCAAATTGGTTCCAAAGGTGGAAAGTGGAGAGGGGTGGAGGTTCATGACAAGCTGTTAGCCCCGACGTGGACTACCCTAAGACTGGGGGCAGCTCACGAGAATTGGTAAGAAAATGCAACAGAGCAGTAGGAGTCTTAAAGTGGGGGGAAAAAACCAGATACTTGAAGAACTCCATTTTGCATTGGTCCCCTTAGCTTTCCAAACTTGTAGATCCGCCACAAATTCCCTATTGGATAGAGACAGCCAGGAAGCTGAATAGTAAGGATCTGAATCGACTGGGGCACTTCTGGGACAGGGACAACAAGAGTTGGAAAACCATTGATCTCCTGGTTACCTAGTTCCAACTTAATAGCTTGGAGGTCTTGCTGGTCCACAAAGTGAGGAAAGATCTTGACAATATAATGATGCCTATCTATGATTCGGAGTTTGACTGGAACGCCTGGAAATAGCCCGGAAGCAGTCTCTTAGGGAAACCCCATCCAAAAGACATTTACCATACAATGATTCAAAAGAAGAATTGGTCTAGCCCCCTCAACAAGATATGGAAAAACAATGGTCGGAGGAAAGGTGGGAGCAAGTAATGGAGAACATCTGGAAGCCAAAGGTTCCGCAATACGTGAAGGTATTTTTATGGAAGGTAATTTGGGGTGCTCTACCGGCGGGGGTGAAGATTCAGGAAAGAGGGATTGGGTCAGATCGATGCTTGGGGTGCAAGTTGGCTAGTGAAGATCTGGCCCACCTCTTCATGGATTGCCCAACTATCAAAGGCCTCGTAGGGAAAATATGTAAATGGGTCCAAAGAACATGGAAAATTGGTTTTTACAAAAGTGATCTATTCCTTGGAGGGAAGAATTCAGGTGGTCATGCCATCCTCATCAACACTCAAATTGTCAGGTACTTCTTCTTGCATAATGTATCGCAGACAAGGAACCACCGTGTGTTTGAAGGAGGTCTTGAGGTGGCAAGCTTTGCAGAAATTATACAAGAAAGCAAAGTGCTAATTTGGACGCTCGGGTGCAAGCAACACTCGGAGGATTGGTCTAGGACTACTTGTGCCTTGGTGTCAGCAGAGGGTATGCCTAGAATGGGGGAAAATCTTGGCTATCAGTAATTAACAGATCGTAGAAGAACATGATAATGGACCTTTTGTATCAAGGATAAGGGGGCGAGTTGGTTTGGATCGCTGCCGATGTAATTATGGATGATGTCATGGCTCATCACGAGCATGACAAGACATTGTAATTTTTTTAATTGATTAATATAATTCACTCACAATTGTGAGTTTTGGAAAAAAAAAGTTTCCATCTTCATCGCACTAGCTAGTATTGAAGGAACACAAAGAATTTTATTGTAAAATGTCTCTCTTGATGGGAGAAACCATAATACATAGCCTTTTGGAGGGGGGACCAACTCCATGCAAATCCGGTCCTCAACTGTTGTCCATTTCTTAATTTCTCTCTCTTTTGAAGTATTGTTCATGCTATCTAACTAGGTGTTATACTTTTTGTTGCTCTCTCCACCCAAGCACTCTTGTTATTCTCATTAGGAATCTATTCTAATGAAATCCTCACTATGTTCATGCTATTTTCCGCTACACACAAGTTACTAGACCATTAAATGTTACATTGGTCTCAGACCACAAGGTTTCTCTTTTCTTGCTCAAGAAGGGAGGTCCTCAAGCTAGCTACAAATGATTGGTATTATTAATTTCATGTGAGTAAGTAGAATAGGGATTTTTCAGCCTTGCAGTGCACCTGCCTTCGTGTAGATAACGAGGCATCACCATCGGGAGCTATGGTCTTAATAGTGGAGTCCTACGGGGCTTGCCTACAGCTTAACCACTATTGAGCTATTAGAATCTTGACAGGAGCCGGTGTTGTTTTGGTGTTGAACAACCCTCTCTTCTATTCCTTGCAATTAATGGTATTCGAGCCACGGGTACAGTAGCTTGAGTGCTTTCTCTAAAGGGGTAAAGAGGAGTAGCAACTAGGGATTGAAGTCCCAAAGTACACCTAAAAAGTTTACACCTAAAAGTTGTTAGAATGACTGACAATAGTAAAGAGAGTGAAATTAATGTTGATAACTTTGATTTTGCTAATGAGGAGGCTACTGATGATGCCCCTATACTTGTTAACTATCTTGTTTCTATGCTTCAACAAGCCATGGGAAATCCATCCCTCCAAAGTGAAGTGCAACGGCAGCTTCATTCTCATGGGATTCTCCAAGCTCCCCACCATGACAAGAGAGTACCTAGGAAACCTCCTTGTGAGACTTCCAAAAGAGGCCTCTCTCCGATTCGGGAAGAAGAAGAGGACCCATACGAAGGGCTCAAAAATTTTCTTATTGATGATGCATCTCCTTCCCAAAGGAGAATTCAAGAGCCTCACCAAAGGAACGATAAAGAAGTGAGTCTACTGCCACCTCGATGGAGATGGCTCTACGAAGACTGCACGCTCTTCGTCACCTCCAAAATGGAGAAGACAATCACATGCTTCTCCACACCATAATTCAAAGAGGGATGAAAAAAAGCAAGATAAGAAAAAGGCGAGAAAGAGGACACCCTCTTCTCCATCTTCTTCATCCTCTTTCTCTTATGAAAGTGATTGTGAAGACAAAGAAGATCAAGGCAAGAAAAAGGCGAGAAAGAGGTCACCCTCTTCTCCATCTTCCTCAAATTCTTCATCTTTTGAAGAAAGTCATGGTGCAACTTTTGAACCATCAAAAAGAAGAGTCCATAGGAAATCCTATGCCATGTGGAAGAGGTCGTCTAAGATCAAGAAGTTCAAAAAGGGAGGGAAGAGCATCTCTTTCCTTACCTACGATGGCACCTTTGGTGCTACGGACAAAGTCTTGGCCTTTATCCAACAATTCGATGCGGCGTTTGGAGATGATGGCTTCACGGAGTCCTCTAAGCTACGCCATGTATCTATACACTTTCAAAAGTCCGCCAGACAATGGTGGTCTAGCCTACGGGCCAACTGTGAAGCTCCACAAATGTGGAAATCTTTAAGAGCTTCCATTATGAAGTAGTTTATGGCCACCGATGCCAAAGAAAAAGTAATCACCGAATGGCGAAGCTTGAAGCTCTCTCCTTACGAATCCATTCACAAATATGTAGACAAGTTTTGGGACTTACAACTCAAAGCCACTGTCTTCAAAAAGTTGGATTTTGAAAAGCAAAAGCAACAATTTTGTGTGGGCTTAACTGAAGAAATGGCGGAGTATGTCAACTCCCAAAGGCCACGCACCATATCGGTGGTTCTACACCATACTATGGTGGCTTCTCAAATTAGCTTCCAAACAGGGGCTAAGAGAAATTCTAAGCCCACGGATAACAAGGGTTACAATGAGCCTATGGGGAAGACAATGTCCAAAAGTCTCCTAAGGGCAATTCCAACAAAGCTAAGGAGAAGGGAGTTTACAAAGGCAAAAACAAACTCTCTCCTGAAGAGCTTGAGCATTATCGCAAGGATAACCACTGTTTTAAGTGCGCGAGCAAGGGCACGTGTACCGTGCTTTTCCCCAAAAGAACACCCGCCATGAACCTCCTAGAGCTACCTTCATCGAAATCCAAGAGGAGGAAACTCACCACAAAGGATCTCCTCTATGCCATGCTTGGGGAAAGGTAAGAGAACATCATGCTTTTATTCTGTTTGACCTTGGCTCTACTCACAATTTCATATCCACAAAGTTGGCCACCAAGCTTACGAGATGGGGGATGTCCTACCCACCGCCGCAGATAGTGCTTTCAAGGGGCAAGCAGCTTCAGTCACTCCCTTAATTGGGAAATCGAGGCTCCATGTCTAAAGCTATGTGGACAAAGAGGACTTCTTCATCTCTCCTCTCAAGCACGAGGATGTAATCCTAGGGGCACCATGGTTTGATCGCATGGCTGCCAATGTTAAATTCCCCGAAAGAAGAATCTACTTTAGGTTCAGGGAAAAAGATATGTACATAGATGCCAAGCAAATGGGTAGCACCCTACCCACTGTACATACAAAAGCTTTCAATAAGTCAATAAAGAGATCTATTTCCGTGTACATGATTTTTGTTAAATATTCTCAAAATGAACCTAATGTTTTAACAAAAGAAAATAAACACACTCACAAGAAATTAGAGTTATCCAACTTTCTCAAGGGGTTTCAAGATGTCTTTATTGACGACATCCCCTGTGAGTTACCTCCTAAATGAGTCAATGATGACCATGCAATTGAACTTCCTCCAGGAAGTTCACCGCCTAATAAACCTCTTTATAGAGTTTCTCAAGCTCAACAAGAGGAGATTATGTGGCAAGTGCATGAGTTAGTTGAGAAGAGAATGGTTAGGCCTAGCTCATCTCCATTTTGTTCTCCTGTGCTACTAGTGCAAAAGAAAGACGGCACATATCGTATGTGTGTCGACTATAGAGAACTAAATAGGATCACTATCAGGAATAGGTTTCCCGTTCCATGGGTAGAAGACCTATTTGATAAGCTACAAGGGTCCACCTACTTCAGTAGGATTGACCTAAAAAGTGGCTATCATCAAATAAGGATAGTTGATCAAGACATTGTAAAGACCGCATTTTGCACTACATTTGGTCTTTACGAATACATTGTCATGCCTTTTGGCTTGACCAATGCACCAGCCACATTCGATCGCTTGATGGAGAAGCTATTCAGGCCTCACCGAACCTTTAATGGAGTGTTCTTTGATGATATCATCATCTACTCTAATTCATTAGACGAACACAAGAAACATCTCCTAGTAATATTTCAAGTTTTAAGAGAGAATAAACTTTATGTTAATTGAAAGAAAAGTGAATTTTTCTTACAAGAGATTCAGTATTTAGGTCACATTATCTCTCAAGATGGCATCCGAATGGATCCATCAAAATTAGAAGTAATAAAAGGATGGCCTAAACCAAGGAATCTTCATGAATTAAGAAGCTTTATAGGTATGTGTGCATACTATAGACGCTTCATAGAAAATTTCTCACTAATAGCAGGACCATTACATGACCTAACAAAAAAAAAACGTTAGGTACACATGTTCTGCCAAGGAGAACAATGCTTTCGAAAAGCTTAAAGAAAAGCTTATCTCTCAACCTGTGCTTACACTAACGGATCTCTCAAAGCCATTTGAGGTCCAATGTGATGCTTGTACTTGTAGTCATTGCCTTGGAGCTATTTTGCTCCAAGAAGGGCACGCCATAGCTTATGAAAGTTGAAGGCTCGACCCTATTGAGCAAGCTCTAGGCATATATGAAAAGAAACTCCTCGCAGTTCTACATGCCTTGGACTCATGGAAGCACTATTTATTGGGGACTCTTTTCATTCTGCGACGAACGGATCACCAAAGTCTTAAGTACTTCATGACGCAGACCAAGATCTTCGACAAGCAAATGAGGTGGGCAAATTTCCTTTTGCAATTTCATTTTCATATTGCTCACATTGCTGGCAAGCATAATCAAGTTGCTGATGCACTCTCAAGACGGCCGAGAGTGAATGCGGTTTCCATAGCAACTCACAATGATCTATCTTCAATGATAGATGAGTATGCTATTGATCCCGATTTTAGAGATGTGATTTCAGCCCTTGCACTAGGGAAGAAAGAGGAACCATTTACTTTACAAGATGGTTATCTTCTCTATGGCAATAGACTATGCGTTACTAACTCACTCCGTGAGAAAGTAATGTATGAATCGCATGCTCCTCCTTATGCAGGGCATAGAGGGATTCAGTCTACCCTAAAGGGGATTGAAACATATTTCTATTGGCCTACCATGAAAGCAAACATACAAGAGTATGTTTCTAAATGTGTGGTATGCCAAAAGACGAAGTTTAATAGAGGGAAGCAACCTGGATTACTTCAACCTTTGCCAATCCCTAATTCACCATGGGAGAGCATATCCATGGATTTTATCTTTGGATTGCCTAAGTCTATCCATGGGAATATGGACGATAGTAGATAGGTTCAGTAAACAAGCTCATTTTATACCTGTCAAAAAGACTATCAAAGCCCATCAAATGGCAACCCTCTTCATTTCACAAATCTTCAAGTACCAAGGCTTGTCAATGTCCATAGTGTCGGATAGAGATCCTAGAATGACCAATAATTTTTGGAAGGGTCTCTTTGAGAATTTAGGGACAAGGCTAAACTTCTCTTCGGCCTATCACCCACAAACGGATGGCCAAAGTGAAATAGCTAACCTAACAATTCTTGGTCTACTAAAAGCCTATGTAACGGAAGTAGATCAAAGATCCCAATTGTCATGGATGCTTGAGAGTCAGTCGTCGTTGCCTACATCATTGTCTGTCATCATCTACATCATCACTAGAAGGCTCTAGAAGAATCTAGAACGATCTAGAAGATTCTAGAAGGTTCTAAAAGTATCAAGGAGATTCTAGAAGTTTCTAGAAGCTTGGAGAAGATTTTGGAAGAATCTAGAAGTTTCTGGAAAGCTCTAGAAAGTTGAAGAAGGATCTAGAAGGTTCTAGAAGAACTAGAAGGATCAATAAGTTTCTAGAAGCTTGGAGAAGATTCCTGAAGAATCTAGAAGTTTCTCGAAAGCTCTAGAAAGTTGAAGAAGGATCCAAAGTTAGCTATTCTTCTATAAAGACAGTACAGTTTTTGCTAACTGTTGTGATTGGTCTATGTGTATCACTTCAAATGGAGCTATGGGAGTCAGCAATTGATTTTCAGATTCGACTTTGGCAAAAAATCAAAGAATTAATATGCAACTTGGAAACTGAGTGAGCATGTACCAATTTGGATCTGATTGAACCCAAAATTGCCCGGTGGCTTTGTATTATGATGGTCTAACACTGTACAAGTTCAAAAGTCAAAACTGGTGTCCCTAGGTAGCAGTAGTAAATAATTGCGATTATTTACTTTTGCTAGTTTTTTGCACTTTTTGGCTTGGTTTGGCAAGTATACAATGTTAAAGTTCCTGGACAAGTTTCAACAAGTTTGGACAAATTTTGTTCAAGTTTATCAATTGTTTAATGTCCGCAGACTCTGATTTCAAGAATCTGGCTTACGTCTCACTTTTGTGATCCAAATTTCACCAAAATTGATTTTTGGGGTCTACTTGATATGCTTGACCTTGTGGTATACTCAAATTTGTAAAATTTTCAAGTTTTGAAGCAGATGTAAATAATCGTGATTATTTACTCCAGCTATATTTTTACAACTTTTGTCCCAACTTTGACACAGACCTATTGAGCACCTCAAGTTAAGGTCTCTAGCCAAGTTTGCAAATTTGGTTACAATTTTCAATTCAATTTTTTGTCCGCACAAACACTAACTTTGCAAATTTGGTTACAATTTTCAATCCAATGATCCAAATCTTACCAAATTTGGTTTGTAGGCTAATTATAACATGGTAAAACTAGTGGTATGCCAACTTGATCAAAAAAGTTGAAAATTGGGGCAGATATAAATAATCGCAATTATTTACTTCTGGCAACTTTTTACATCTTTTTGGTCAACTGAGCATGTACACATGTTTATCACATCAATATAAGCCTATGAATCAAATTTTAACAAGTTTGGATAAATTTTTACCCAATTTACACCCAAGATTTAGAAAGTAAGTGCAAACTTTAGTTTTTACCCAGTTTCTTGCCAGTTTGGTGATCCAAATCTTTTGTGCCTTTACAAAAGTTGTTTGTACACATGCAATGAGTCAATGGTATGAACCTTGGTCAAATTTGAGTTAGAAGTTAATAATCGTCGTGATTATTAACTTCAGGCTTGAAATGAACCAATTTTTGTAATTTTTCAATGAACAGTCTTTTTATGGTCTATTTTAAGCCTATGAATCAAGTCAAAACTTGATTTGACCGAAAATGTCAAGAAAAAGTAAATAATCTGAGTTTTGGCCAACTCTTTAAATGTTTACCTTGAAGTGTCCTTGAGCTTACCCACTAGTTCAGACAACTTTTAAACTTACTCTCCAGTCAGATTGAGTGGTTTAAAGTCTTTTCGTGCTTTTTCTAGCCATAGACCTGAAATTCTGTAAGTTCCAATACCAACTCACAATGATTCTTTCGGAGAGAGCAATGTTCTAAAATCCATGCAATGGGGTTGTGGAAAGTGTCCACAAACACTCGTTTTCTTGTCTTTTATGGTTTTTTGAGTATTGATCTTAAGACTTGTTTCGTCTATCAATAATCCTCAAAATCCTAATCTATTTCTATAATCCTACAATCCTAAAGGCACTCAGTAAGTACGATTACTTCCAAGCTACCTCTACACTGCAAAAGATGACAATCTTAGGCTATACGGTTTGTAAAAGAAAGTTTTGAACTCTACGCGATCCTAGAGGAAGTTAAACGATAACTTCACAAGACGCTTGTGTTTTTTCCTAGTTTAGATCTCTTCGATCCCGGCAGCGGTGCCAAATGTGGGATGCATGTCTAACTTCACCATCCTATCTTATTACAACATTAGCAAGAACCACGATTAAATTGTCAATCCATGGGATAAAGCTGACTCGACTAGTGCATAGAGGCTACAAGAGGGTGTCAATCTCTTGGAAAACAACTAACAACTCGCATCTAACTCATGCTACACTCAAGTGACTGAAATCACCAAAAGCCAATCGCTCATCGACAAACAAATCAGATCCATTGCAGTATCAAATGACATCCAAATGTAACAAAACTTCTAGGATATGTTTATAAGACCTAAGCACACATGCTTATGGTCTCAAATCCCACTTTAGGTCAAGTTTCAAAATCGTGATTATTAACAGCAGTGGATTTTTGACCTAGTCGTTTTCGACCAGAATGCACCTAAATGCTTAACAATGATGCCCCAATACCCACCTATGCTTAGTTTTTTATTTGAAAGTGTAAAGTTCTAGTTATGATGAAATTAGGCTGCGGGTCGGCAACGGCAAAAGCTACAAAATATCGTTATGTGTTTACGTCAATGCGTAGAGCTCTTACCTGCGGTTGTAATGCAACAAACATAACTGCAATTTGACAACCGAGGAGGGAGTAGGAAGCGCGAGAAGGAGAGGAGTGAGCGCCATTAGCTCACACTGTGTATTTCATTATCCAAAACTTAATAATAACTTACAAAAATTGGTTTTTATACGTTAGCCAAGGTTTTTGGTGGTCAAAACGAATAATCTGGGAGTTCTAACGAAGATGGGTAATGACAGGTTGATACAATCTGGAAGCTTGTAGCCCCGGCTCATCAATTACAAGGTTTATCCGAACAAATAGGAGTTACAATATTCCCGATTTATCAAAATAATAAGTGTTTTTACAATGAGAACTCCAAAAAATGGTATCCGTGGTATCTGTGTTAGCTTACTGCTACCAGATTCCTACTGTGGCCGGTCTGCCAACTTGACCAATATTCTAGCTTTTTCTCCCCTGGCACTTCCCCATATTAAATAATCAGCTTAACATCAGAAAATCATTTAGGAGAATTAGATATTAGTTATTATGACAGGCAACCAAGACACAAGGTCCAGAGAAACTGCTACATCGGTTGATGAAGGGTGCCAAATTCATATGACACCAAGGGGACTTAGATTGTCTTGAGGTTGCCACTAAGGAGAGAACCCTACCACAACACATTCCTTGATAGCCAAGCTGAAATCTAAATATCACTTTTTTCTTACTATTCGTTTTAGCAGACACACAGTGGTGATCGAAGGGGCCGATACCTTAACCATATGGCCAATGAGGTCTAGTTTTTGGTGCTGCAATCCAACTTCCTTAGTGATCGAAGGGGCCGATACCTTAACCGTATGGCCAATGAGGTCTAGTTTTTGGTGCTGCAATCCAACTTTGGTCTTTTTTTCTTGCACCTCCACTGTATTCATGTCAGGCTGGGTAACATCATTCCGCGTCTCTAAAGTTGGATTTGCAGATGACTCCAGTATATCTTATGTCTTAGTAGTAGATGAGCCCATAGTGTCTTTGCTTATCTCACTGCTAGAAGGTCCGATTGGCTCCTCATGCATCTCCACTGACGAGTAACCTAACCTCTATAGCCTCCTCTTCGATAGACAAATCCTGTTCACTAACCTTTGCAACCGGCCTAAGGTCACCTGATGAGGCCCTGACCTCCCTAGTAACGCACCTCCATGTTGTCTTGACCACCGGGGTATGAGCACCTTCAACCTTAGGACAAACCCCAGCATAGTGTCCAATTATGTGGCATTTGTAAACAGGCATTTGGAAATGAGGAAAATGCAACCTCTTGTCAAAAAGTGCCAAAACTGTCCATGCTCAATCCAAATACTTGGGAAAATGCACCTCTCACTCATATTCCACAAAACGCACATCTTTATGTCCAAGCCTAATCTGACCCGCTACAGTTTCGGAATAAAGAGCACCCTGCCAAACATAGTTGATATGGAGTCAACATGGTCATGAAGCCATATAGGGAGGCCCTTGAATGTAGCCCATACTGGGCAGAGGTCCATAAACTTGTTGTTGGGACTGAAGTCAAGCATCCAAGGCATAGCATACGCAAAGTAATAACCTCCCGAAATGCCTTCTCTCATTACAAGCTCTTGTACAGTTTGTTTAGTGGCGCAAGTGGCCACATAAAAGCCTTTTCCAATCGCTATGAAATGACATATCGCATTTCTGTTTTTTGACGTTGTTGCTGCCCACTCCCACAAGCCTTGGACCGACATTAGACGACCCATGAAGTATAGCACAACCAAGTGAGCACAACAAGTCTGAAGACTTTAAAGTACTGCCTCCGGGTTGAAGTTTGCTACACTTTGTACCCATCTTCAACTTTATTTTGACTTCATCTAATTGCCACGAGCATTGTTTCCTCTGCCAACATGCGAGTTCCAAAGTGAAAAGGGTTCAAAATCTTTTCCGGATTGAAAGAATTTGTATCCGAATCCGAAGCCCTTTCCTTCCTTTCGCAGTGAAAACAAAGCTTGTGCCCCGTCAAGAGAGAACCGTTGACCTCCCTCAATGACATTCTGAACACCTACCATTCCCCGCGATGACATGGGTAAGGAGAGGAGTCCTCGTCCCCCTCCCCCCCCCAAAAAAAAACACACACACACACACCCCAAAGAGAAGAACATCTTACACCCTTCCATTTTGAAAGTACTAGTGGGGTTAAAATAAAGGTTAGATATTTGAGGAGGAAAAACATGGAGTTGTTATCATTTAGTAAGTGCTAACCTTGCTAGCCCATCGTGCCACTCAGCTCTTAGTAAACATGATTTTTGATTAAACATAGGCACACACAGCCGTTAACTTTTTTTTTGTATCGCTTACATGTTTAGGGTTAGATCTATCAATAGGCTCAAAGCTTCTTCTCTTCTTTGTAGCATTCCTGCTCACGCTATACAAAACACGTCTGTGGGCACCATCCTAGTCACTTCCAATAAGGCTCAAAAACATATGGCAACTCGAAAGCAGTTGCGATTATCTTGAAATTGCTACCCAAAAAAAACACAATTTTTTGTGTTGAGTTATTTCCCCCACTAAAGGCATTTCTAAGTTGAATTTCGTGTGAACTTTGCAAAATAATGGATAAACAAGTCATAGTTATTGGTTGCTTTAGGCAAACAACGTTCCATGGAGCTCTATCTGGTGAGGTGCTTTTTGGGCTATGGCGAGCAAGAGCACTGGCATGTGCATGCACGCGCACACACGCACACGACAATCCATAGTTTAAGCTCAAGAGCAATCCCAAGAAAAATGAAGTAATGGGTTTTGAACTCAAGCCATGGGTGGAGATAAAGAGGGGCGAGGGGGGGGGAGGGGGGGGGGGGGGGTGTGTCGAAATTGAAGAAATACAAAAAATGGCTCATGTTTATACAAGGTGTGGTGAACAGTTGGGGAGTCTCCATAGCTGTACAGCGTGTGGATGGGGGCTGCCTACTTACTTACAGAGAATTCCATGACTCGAAGGTGGGGGAGGCGATGAGGGTGGCCAGCATGAAGCTGCACAGCCCATGCCACAGCGCTTGGGCCAACAGCAGCGCCTCACCCAAGCGGCTAACAAGAAGCCACGGCTCCAATGCTCGCAGTAGCGCGCCGACACCCTGCATCTCTTCTTCTTGCCCAAATTCCACACGGTCCTTACCTGGAAGTTCTCGTCTCTCTCTCTCTCTCTCTCCCCCTTTTTATGTTCAATCTCACAAGGCTCCCACCTCAAACCTCACATTAAGTAAGGCCGGGTTCAGACAGGCAGGCAATATAGCATGAGGAAAAGGTGCGTGCATCCTGATCGATCCGTGGCACACCTCAACTGGGCAAAAGGAAAGACGCCGTTCTCGGGCCGCACTCCCCCCCCCCCCCCAAAAAAAAATAATAATAATCGGAAAAGTTGAGATGTCGTGTGCTTTGCAGCACAAAATGTGGAGCTCCACAATCAAACACAAATCAGTCGCACATCAGCCTCACACGCAACCGTTGGGCTAGTATCACCACTTCATCTCTTCTCCCGCTATCTAAACTAACATAATATGGCAGAAGGGGTAGCCCTTTACACGTGTCGAGATCTACGACATGAAGGCCAAAACTGAGAGAAGCCCCTATGCACACGATAAAGAGGAGAGAGAAAGAGAGAGAGAGAGAGGCCGGCCACCATCAGCCGGCCATACTAGTTAAACACTAAAACTATGTTGTCGTCTTGTGTGAACACATGGGCATAGGCAAGCAAGAGCTGCGCAAGAGACTTCCGTCGGGCTCGTCTGAACCTGGCGTTAGGAAATTTAAATCTTGACATTTCAATCTCATATGATATTCCATGATTTAGAATCAAATTTATGTCAAAAGACACTTCAAGAAACTCTTCAAAGTATGGGGTGCCCACTTAAATAATGAAAAAGATACCATAGTTTTATGCTATTCCTTTGGTGCTCCTAAGCTGTAACACATGGCAACTTTGAAGATGTGGCACTAGGCTACACATCATTGAGTTTGCACTAACTCATGCTTCAATTCCATTGGCCCCCTCCCCCTCGCTTTCTCACAAAAAGTCACCCTTTTATATTGCTCATCACTTGCTTACTCACTTCACACCTTCTTCCTTCCTTTTGTCGTTTTCTCTTTCTAACTCTAGCTCTTAACACATTTTTAAAAGGAATCTAAGGGCAGTTTTGCATGCTAGTGTTCTAACCCCGCTTAGCATGCATCATCAACCCTACTTACGGGTTCTCAACTTTGCCGTCTTTGGTAGAGTTGGAACATCAAACTCTCAAGCTATGCATGCTTGAGGAAGGCGGCAAGAGGGGCTCCTTCCACAAAAGACAAATGCAACAAATTTGCTGCCATGCTCTTTACCCCCACCATCCGTGTGTGCAAAAATGCTATAAGGATGTGGAAGCCCTTTCTTTAAGTCGGGCTTTCAAGGGGCAAGAAGCTTCAGTCACTAGTGCATTTTGCACAGCCAATTGCCTTTCTTCATCTTATGTCATCGAACATTGAACATGAGCTTATTGACCCACGCCAATTGTGGGCGTAAAAGCTCATCTTCAAACTTCATCCGAACCGCAATGGCACCTCAAACACAAGAAAAAAGAACATAGGGGAGTTTCTTAGCATTGTTAGGGAAAAATCACTATCTTAACCATGTTTTTCGAAAAAAATTCAAATGAAGTTTGAAGTACTTTTTGTTTTTTCCTGTTCCTAAACAGCATTATTGAATTTTCGAGCGGCACGATTGTAAGCTAAGATACACTTTTAGCGAACATGGTTTCCAAGTTCACATAGGCAGCATATGCTACAGAAACAAGCATACAAATACAATCAATCAAGCCAAGTAACACTGGCGTAAGCAAATAACAAGCCACCATGATTGCTTTGCCCATTAGCGTTATGAATAATTTTATATCTTGATGATGATAGAAAACGACCTTTTAAGTGGTTGTAGTGCCCTTTGAGACTAGCCTTCTCTTATGTTAAGAGCTTCTAGTCCATTGCATACTTGCTTGTTAACTTATTTGTTGGTCCTTCCTTATAGGACTTCGTCACATAGGCATCAATTATCCGTTAGATATAATTGTTTCAACTATGCCAAAATTGGCAAATTACAAGAAGTCGTGCATAGTTCTATACAAAACAAGTGAAAGAATCACAGTGGCTTTCTAAAACAATTAGAACGTGATAAAATCATTAGGTTGAGTTTAAGTAGAATCAATGTTTAAGAAAGGATTGCCTCAGCTTAACCTTGAGCCGGTTGAAAATGGAGACTAACTAGTTGCAAACCATCGTAAAGGGGGAAAAAACTGGTGAAATATGTGAAAAAAAAGTTCAAAAATCCTACAAATTTTAGATTTATGCTAGTATTTTCGGTTCGCTTCTTTGTGGGGAGGAAACTCAGCCGACGACCACTTAATAAAAGAGACTTTCTTTAATATTGACTAAAATTAAGTTATAGAATTTAAGAAAATGAAATGTGAAATAAAAAAGAACTCATTAATATATGTGTGTGTATGTGTGTGTGTGTCCCCTAAGATTTACTAGAATTATGCAAGTGAAGTTTTATTTTAACATTCTAAAACAATAGAATGCAAGAAAAGTTAAGACATGTCACGATATGGAATGAAAAGATCCATTTACTATTTTTAAAATGAAATAACATTTAAT
Organism: Adiantum capillus-veneris; assembly: GCF_014529385.1. Classification (NCBI taxonomy): domain Eukaryota; kingdom Viridiplantae; phylum Streptophyta; class Polypodiopsida; order Polypodiales; family Pteridaceae; genus Adiantum; species Adiantum capillus-veneris. Next base: position 48,713,863 of record NC_140937.1, read on the forward strand.
GTAAGTCTCAATCATCACGAAAAACAATGAAAGTATGCGTAAGCCAACCCAACTCTAAGGCTTCTTTTAGAAAGCAAAAATAATCAGTGCACATGTCACCAAGCATGATGCATAGGTACTTGATAAAATAATCGATAATGATGCTTTGCATGACCATTGCGTAAGTACTCACAGGCTACAAATAACTATGGGTTGTGTCTTGGCATTTACTTCTCAATATAATCTCATAAGAAATGTTAAAACATTTCGGATGGTTTTCCTTCAATAAATTAGCAACAAAGGAACCAACCAAAATCAGTAATTACATCACACACACACACACACACACACACAGGGATTTGGAAGAAATGAGTGCACTGATAATTAGTTTTGGTTTTCTCAAGTTCAAAATTCAACATTGAAAAAACTGACAATGATTTCAAGGATCACCACTTTAAGCCATCATTGTCTCATTAGGAAAAATATGAACCCTCTAGGGGCCCTTTGGGATTAAGGTTAATTAGAGGTCAGCCAATAGGAAGAGGGTGGTGGACACACTCTATACCCTCAAAAAAGTAGGGGGACAAGGTAGCATTACACCTCTTAATTGTCTCTTACCTAGTGAGAAGGTAAGGGAGGTGGCTAGGGGAAAGAGGAGAGGGGGAGGGGGGGGGGACCACTTTGACCTCTTTTCTCCCACTTTTTGGCCCGGATTTAAAAATACACTAAAAATTTTAAATTTCAAGTTTTCTCTCCTTAAAAGGTCTCCAAACCTATTTCATGGTCAAAAAAGTATTTTTGACCTTCAAAAGTTAAAAACGTGCACTAAAAAAACCAAAAAATTGATTTTTTTAAAAGACAAATAAAAACATCATTTTCACCCTCCAAAGTCTTTCCAAACCTATTATATAGCTAAAAAGTGTTTTTCTCTCTCTACAAACCTTTTCCAAGCTCTCCATTGCTGCAACAACCACATGCACCTCCTATAGTCCATCATTATCTCTCTGCTAGCTTTCTCCCACCTCCATTGTAGCACCAAGCAAGCTCCTCCTCCATCTCTTCCCCTTACCCACCACATAGTTTCAAACCAAGCTAGCTCCTCTCCCTTCTCTCATCTCCATTACAACATGAAACAAGATTCTACTCCTTCTACTTTCATTCACTCACACTACATGGAAACCTCTACTCCCGAAGGTGGCAAAAGTATGAGCTCACATGAGTTGCATAATACCACAACAATAGGAGGTGTGAATATCGTGTGGGCATTGCAAGGGTTCATCTCCAACATAAAGATAGAATGGTAAGAAAACTACCCTTGTAGCTTACATTCAAAGCTTAACATCATCTCCATCTTTAAGTTTATCATGCTGGAGAGAATTAACCTCTTTATGGATTTCAGTGTTTAGGCTTCACACCTCATAACACTGGGTAGTGCTATTTTGTTGATGACTTTGGTGCGCCATCTATAGTTGTGTAGCATGTGATTTGAGTCTCACAATGTAAGTAAGTTGTGTTATCTATGGAGAGTCGTCAAAGATTTTTCTTGTAATTTATACTTCGTATAATTGTCATTAGATAATTGGAATGATATCATTTTGTACTTTATAACTTTGTGCTCACATAATCTTTTGTTTACTTATAGATTCAACTTGTTTTAAGAGGACATGAGCAAGCAACCATGTGCAGAGATGGAAATACTCTATTTTTGTTCCTTGAGGAACCTTTCACTACCATGTTAAAAGATTTTGATAAGAATAGTAGGTGTTTTTTAGAATCTTGAACCAATAGGGACTCTCTAGGAGCTCTCATAGAAGCCATCCATATAGTACTACTATCTTCCCTAGTGTCATAGACACACAAATACTCAAGTGTATATGAATCTCTAGATGAGGAAAACAAATATTTGTAAGATAAGCCTAACAGCAACAACATTGTCTCCATTTGTAATTATTTTTCATGAGGCTGGATTCCTCTATAAATGCAATATAAATATGTTTTTTTGTTAAATGGTGTCGCATTGAGTGAGAGTATTTAATTTAGATTACTGAAGTTTCATACAGATCTGAGAAATATTGTTTACTTTTATGGATATTTTGATTTGCCTATACGATGATTCAAGTCGCAAGTCTTAATCACTCCACCTTGAAGAAATTCAAGCAATATTTTGATTTCAGTTTAATCATTAATGGTTATTCTTATTAAAGTGGATCGTAAACTTTGTCAAGATGTTCTCATTTGGGGATGTTGAATATATATCATTAGCAATGTTTCACAAGAACACTAGGTGGACACAAGGAAGTAAAAATTGGCTCCTTGTTTGGTCGATTTCTAGTGTTTAATGTTTAGTGCACAGGATTTGTGAGCCCGTTGACATGGGGAGTTCACTAAAGTATATGTAACATAGCACATGTGTTCAACAGAAGGGATTTTATATTCTTGTAAAGTTGCAGAAACATGTGTAGATAAGGCTTATAAGGGGTACTTTTAATCCATTCTAGTGAAGGCACGTGATATAGGAAAATTTTACATAGTGAATGCTCCGGACCTTTGAACACAAAGAAAGGGGGGGGAGGGGGGGGAGCTCTAATTACATCTGAGTGAAAAGAAGTGGGATTTGTACTGTCATGTTGCATAAAGATTTGCTTTCACTTAATCTTAAAAAAAATTGGTATCCTGGGGTGCAGACAAGGCCATATAATGCAAACAAAGGGGTGGCCACAAGCGCGCGTAGTGAGCCATCCAAAACTACTGGATGGGCCATATGTGGGCCCTTGTGGCCACCATTTTTTTGCATAATTAGGCTATTGCTGCACTCTAGAACCCTGGAAAAGATGAGATGAACCTAAAATTGAACTTTTCAAGCACATTATGCCTTCCTTCAACTCAACTTACTAGTTCCCTGCACCAAAATGGCAAATCACATTGGACAGTATAAAAATCTAGTCTCATGCTGCATAAACATCTGGTTTCATCAAATATTAACATTCTTGCTATTATAAGGGGCAGACAAGGCCATATAATGCAAAAAAAAGGGTGGCCACAAGGGCGCGCAGGTGAGCCATCCAAAACTGTTGGATGGGCCATCTGCGCGTCATTGTGGCCACCCTTTTTTTTGCATAATTAGGCTATTGTTGCACTCCAGGACCTTGGAAAAGGTGAGATGAATGTAAAATTTAACTTTTCAAGCACATTATGTCTTCCTTCAACTCAACTTACTAGTTCCTTGCACCAAAAGGCCAAATGTCAGTGGACAATATAAAAATCTAGTCTCATGCTACATAAACATCTGTTTTCATCAGCTATTAACATTTTTGATATCCTAAGGGGCAAACAAAGCTAGAAAATGCAAAAAAAAGGGGTGGCCACAAGGGCGCGCAGATGAGCCATCCAAAACTGCTGGATGGGCCATCTGCGCGCCCTTGTGGCCACCCTTTTTTTTGCATTTTCTAGCTTTGTTTGCCCCTTAAGATGGCAAAAATGTTAATATTTGATTTAAATTTAACTCTTCATGGCCAAAACCACTTAACTTAAAACACATGGATAAACCGAAAAGCCAAATCACTATGGAGACAGTAGACACAACTCTTAATCATTTTGTCATTGCAAAGTCATCTGAAATGATGTGAGCCTCTACAACTTCTTGGATAGCCTCCAACGCTATTGCTTGCATTTTATACTGATTTCCATAGCTTTGAAGCACCTCCTTCACCGTGTGAGCATATTTTTGATGCATGGCCATGATTCAAGTGTTAAGTTTTTTTTTTTTTTTGAAGTGTTGAACTTTTCGGTTGTTTTCAACAGCTTCTAGATTTCAATCGGCTCCGAATCTGTCTGGGCTTGTCTCACATGAATTTGTTCATCTCATCGCGTTCTTCGATCATCATGTGATGAGAAAAAATCATATCTTGCTCGCATTCTCCAAAAATCAATGTGCAAGTTGACAATTTATTTAAAAATGATGTAAAACATACATTTTTTACTTTTTTCTTAATCTACGGGCTCCAACGAGCATTAAAACCATGGAATCTGAAAATACTCAAAGAACCATTGTTTTTTATTGTGTTAAGGACTGTAGTTCCTACATACAAAACTTTCCCAAAATCTCGCCCTAACAACTTCAAAAATGGCTTCCAAGGAGTGTACTCGGTCAAAATTTGAAAGTGAAGAAAAACAATCAGAATGAACTCCTAGACTGTGTATAAACTTTAGAATAACCAAAATTTCCTTTAAAAAAAAGTTATGCTAAAAATTTGAAAATAGCCCCCCATTGGACTCCCCACAACGATAGAAGTCAAAGGGTTCAAGGAGAGGTATGGTGGTGTCACAAGTGCATGGTGGGAATCTCATCGAGGTTTATTCCGTCAAGATCTCTTGTACTTTATCATGTCTTCTCATGTACAATCTTACAAAAAAAAAATGATACTTTAAATGACTATAAATCTTATTTAACTTATCAAACAATCTAAAATATGGTAGACCAAAAGTGCTCTTACACATCAACAAACAAAAAAGTCCAAACTTCTTCTCATTAACTTTGATAAACATACATTCGTGAACTACTTCTAAGGGGTAGTGCAGTCATAGTTCTTACATCCATTCCATGACATGGTATGCTCATGGAGTGACCTATCATATAAAAACATCTCTGGTGGGGGTGCCCTCATGTTAGGAAAGGGTGTGCTGCTGATGAAAAGTTGTTGTATTGTCCTACTAGGGATCTCTCCATGTTAGCATAGTGATTTTTGGTGTAGTGGGAGCCACATTGCTTGAGAAGAGCTTTGTGCCACCGTAAAAGCTTCATGTTATGCTAGTTCCTTGAGCCATTCTTGCATTAGGATGAGATTACCCACCTCTAATAAGGATGGATTTGAAGCACCTACCTGCAAGATGTAACAAAGAAGAATGTTTTAGAGGAAAAGTGGTGACACTTGACCTCTCTAACCTGCACCCACTATTTCTTGTAATGCCACTGTTTTGAGCTGAAGAGCTTGACATTCGTGCATCCACGAATGCAAAGAAGCACCTGCACCCATACACAACCAATTGCCATAGCCTAACAAGCCTACTTCTCCCCTCCCAAGATATTGAAGAACCATACACATTCGTCTCACCGACAGTATGACGATCTTGGGATGACCTCTGCTCACCCTCACGTGCGGCCTTCGGTGCAAACACCGCGGACAAGCAATATGTACACTTTTGTTGTGCGGAGTACATGGTGGTGGAGGGATACGATTTTTGATGTCCGTGAGCACCATGGCAGTTGTTGCGTGAGGAAGTAAAGAATGAAAAGAAAGAGGGGGGAGGGAGAGGGAGGAACATGGGAGGAGAGAAGGGGGCAGAGGGGGAGAGGGAGAGAGAGGGGAGGAGGAGGAGAGAAGGGGGTAGGGAGGGAGAGGAGAGGAACATGGGAGGAGAGAAGGGGGCAGAGGGGGGGGAGGGAGAGAGAGGGGAGGAGGAGGAGAGAAGGGGGTAGGGAGGGAGAGGAGAGGGAGAGAGGAGGAAGGAGGAGGAGAGAACAAAGGTTTTTTTTTTTTTGGGGGATTTTTTTTTTGAAAAAGTGGACTTTTAGTGTTTGTAGGTTTAAAAAAATGTCAAAAAATGATTTTTTGATGTGTATATATGTTGGGAGGGAATTTTAAGTCAAAAATAAGTAAAAATAACTTTTTTGAAAAAAAGTCAAATTTTGGCTCTTAGTGACCTACGTTTTTGTTGATGTGGCCACACCCCTTTACTCCCTTCACTTTCCAAAAGCTAGAGAGACAAAGTGACCTCTTAGGTCCACATCCTACATGTGTCTAAAAAAATGCTAGAAAAGTCTACTCAAAACTAGCTTTTTGAATGCCCTTGTCCCCTTAACCCTACACAACATTAGCTTTAATCCCTAAAAATTAGGATTCCTTACAAGGCCCATGCAAGGTTCATATTTCTCCTAATGTATCTCCGTAGCTAAGCATGTCCTTGTTGAAAAGCGTGTCTGAAAGGTCGTACACACTTATGATGTAAGACCAAATTCTGTGGATATAGATTGAGTGGATGATGTTGCAGGTTCTAGCAGTTCTATTGCTCATGTTGTTTTGCCTAATGTTGAGCAATGCTAAACAAAAACATTGGAATGCTAAAGAGGAGCAAGTCTATGCATTGACTTTGTTTTGTGTTAAGCATTTCATTACTCTATAAAACATTTCATTTGCTTTGTGTTAAGCATTTCATTACTCTACACTTGCTCAATAAAAACAACAAAACAGACATGTGATAAACTTGCTTCTTTACATACAAGACCTAATCAAGCCAAAATTTCTTATTTGCATGAGCAGTTAAAATCAAAGGTTACGCACGAGGAGGGTGATATAGTTGCAGAGACTTTTGCTCGAGAATAAACTTGATGATATAAAGTTTGATATCCTTCTCTTTGTATGTTTGCAAGAGACTTAGTCTAAAAATACAAGTCTAAAGAGTGTATTGTTGAACAAGCATTTATGGATGCCTTTGACAAATGTTGTGCAGGATGCAAAATGGGCCTTTAGTGCACAGTATCAATAAAGGCTTTGGATCTCATGTGGTATTTTGACAATGTTGCAATTGAGAAATTTACATCTCATCGTGATTTGTTTCACTCTACGTGAGACTATTTCTAATAGAAATAATGTCATTTGAGCCAACAATGCCTCAAGGGGGGGAATCCCCATCCTCGAGCAAGTACTTCCGAGCAAACAAAAAACCGAGCGAGATAGGTTAGATAAGCGAACTTGTTGTATCTTACTTTGTTTATAACAAAAGATCCATAATGTTAATTTGTTCGCAAACGTAAATGGAAAATTTAAGAGAGGCACTTGAACTAACCTAGCCACCAAAAAACTGACAAAAGAAATTGAATGAAGAACATAACCCCAATCTTCAATAAGATTATGTAGCAAACCCGTTGCATCTTACATTGTTTAAAACAAAATAGTGTTCATTTTTTTACAAACACATATGAAATTTACAAGAAACTATTAATAGAATGCAGTCTCAAAACTTGTGTTGATCTCTCACAAACTAGGGCTTATCATAAGTGTGAGGTCCCTGCCCTTTCTCGATAGGAGCGGAGTACCTTTGATAGGTCTCCAATCCTGAGAAGGAAAAACCAACGGACATTGCCTTAGCTACTTAGCCACGGGCATGAACCGTTAGTGAAGGATTGGTCCTATCTCGCTATGGCGGAGCGTGACCACCATAACCGTATCTAAAAACTATCTATAATCAATTATACATAAAAGTATAAATTTTAGAGTGACCAACCTATGCACTTTTTTCCCCATGTTTCAGAAGCACAGCCGCCAAGGTTTGTCTCTTTTAAGATTTATGACTTTTTTTAAAAAAAATTCTAGCGTTGGAAAGTTACCCGATTCATCGGGTCCACCCGTCCATAGAATGATACCGTCGGGGTATCATTCTCCCACTTTCCACACCACACTCACCCTTCTTTTGTTATCTAATTACTACCACACTGTTTAAACATACATGTTCCTTTACTTTATTTATGATACTGGTTCGTTAAAACAACCCTTCGAACACTATTACAAACAATAGTCAAACAAGAAGTCGTCCAATTTTTAAACCAACAACCCTTGGATTAGGTTCACTTAAGAATCTCTACTGGCGCTATTATGTCCAATCGGTATATACATTATTTATAAAAACCCTTATCCTCATGAGCGTCCCATACCACTCGACAAGTACTCGTTGTGCTAATATACATTATTTATAAAAACCCTTATCCTCATGAGCGTACCATACCACTCGACAAGTACTTGTTGTGCTAATATGGATGTACTCCTGCCACAGCAACAACGATGTCAATCTGTGCGTCATCCTCACGCCACTGCAAAACAAAACTGCAGTATCCAGCTGGGCTAATCTGTGTGTATTCCCACCACAGCATCAGCGGTGCCATCTTGGGCGTCATCTCACGCCTCAGCAACTGCCACATAATACCATCACTAATAAGTAGAGAGACTTGAGAGAAACCATACCGAAGGTTTTGGACAAACATTCTTTCCTATAGCAACCAGTTTAACCAGACATTCTTTCCTACTTGTCAAACATATGCCGAGTTTCTTGGGGTTAAGCCCCGTGGTTCGGTCCGTGTTTTCTTTTCATAAGGTAAATAATATATTCCTATGGTCTCGCATATGCAATGATGCATAACTTGAAACTGCAATACTAACCTGTACCATAGCTCCGATTGGTCCGATTGGTGGAGACATAACATGTTCCGCAGGAGTTCCACCGTTACTTGTACCAGCTTCATGATCATTAGCGCCTTGGGTTCGAGTACGCTTTGGAGCCATTTTTTTGTACTACACTTATGTTATACACTTAAAACTTTAAATTGGTCAATTTTCCTAGTAATCTCCTTGTTTCCAAAGAGAGTCTGTAATTTGAACCCTCGCCAACTCGGATTCACACTTAGTGTTGTTTTTCTACATCTAATTTCTATACATCAAATATTTGTTAATCTTAATTAATCAAAAATTAAGTGTGTAAACTACAAGTGAAAGTTTAGGAATGCATTACTTTTATGCTTCACATTTCTAATCCAATTCTAACTTCAATTTCTATACTTCAACTAAATCAATTTTTAGTATTATTCAAAATTCTACTTAATCTAATTGACAATAAAATTGGTGAATGAGAATTTCATCATGTATAATAAGAATATGATGAGTTCTCTTATGTATTAACTTTCAATTAACTATGCATAAGTTAATAGTAAAGATGTACTAACTAGAGAGAGTAGGTATACTTAGAGAGATTAGAGTAAGAGAAAACATACACACACATTTTTTCTAAAGTTAATTGAATCTTACTAATCTATTAGAGAAATTAGAGTAAGAGATAGCACACACACACATATCCTTCTTTAAGCTAATTGAATCTTACTAATCTATTAGAAAGATTAGAGTAAGAGATAGCACACACACACACATAGCTAATTGAATCTTACTAATCTATTAGAGAGATTAGAGTAAGAGATAGCACGCACGCACACATATCCTTCTTTAAGTTAATTGAATCTTAATAATCTATTAGAGAGATTAGAGTAAGAGATAGCGCACACACACACATAGCTAACTGAATCTTACTAATCTATTAGAGAGATTAGAGTAAAAGATAGCACACACACACACACACACATATCCTTCTTTAAGCTAATTGAATCTTACTAATCTATTAGAGAGATTAGAGTAAGAGATAGCACACACACACACACATAGTTAATTGAATCTTACTAATCTATTAGAGAGATTAGAGTAAGAGATAGCACACACACACACATAGTTAATTGAATCTTACTAATCTATTAGAGAGATTAGAGTAAGAGATAGCACGCACACACACATATCCTTCTTTAAGTTAATTGAATCTTGTTGGGGTATAGGCGTCTGTGCCTTGCCCGGCCATCCAGAGTCTGGGCGTCCACTGACTTGTATACCTTATACATAACATAAGTGTATAGGGGGCTGCTCACTCTTTGAGTCTCCCCACCCACATCATGTGTGTCTCTCCTTCTCTCTCTCTCACACTCTCCGTCTGGGGTGCTCCCCGATCCCCTTCAATTGGTATCAGAGCTATGGTGACCGCGGAGAGCACGGCGGCTTTGAGAGCTTCGAGGCGATAGCTCGCTCGCTCTCGACGGTAGAGAGATTAAGAAAGCTTGAAAGCTTTGTGAGAATGCAATGGGAGCTTGTGAGCTCAGTTGAAAGTGATGTATGCTCTTGTGGAAGCTCAGAAAGGAGTGTGGAAGATTGTGTGTAAGTGAAGGTGCTGCCCTAAAACTGTGTGCGCAGAAGCACTGTTTTCCGATTCGTTTTTCTCCTTGTAGAATGCAGATCTGAGAATTTTGTCCTGCAAAGCCATCCGTTTCGACGTGGTCTACAACTTTGCAGAAGAAACTTTTTGCAAATTCCTCACCGTTTTGCTGATATTCAGCTCAGACTGACTGTATACAGAAATTCCAGATTTTCTATTGTCGCATTGTGTGCGAGTTTGATGCACTTTTGGAAGCACGGGAGATGCTTGAAGTTGAGTGCATAAATTCTGAGCTGAAGATGCAATTGCAGCTTGTGTTAAGCTTGTGGTTTGAAGGTTTTTTGGTAGACTTGGGCAACAAAGTACGGAGGCGTTTACACACCACCGAAGCGGTCTCTTGAGAGACGCAGGTTTTTGGAGCACACATGTGGAGCTTCTTTCACTGGTTTTCACAGAATACTTTGGCAGTGATTTTGTGCTTGGATTCATGGTCTTTGCGGATGGTTTGCATATGGTTATGGCGCATGGTTGATGCCCATTATACATGCATTTTGGCGAGCACTTTCAAGTGCCGGTGAGCTCTCTTGAGAGCATTGTTTTTGCATTGATCAAATTCCGGATTGCAAATCTTTTGGCGCTTGCTTATGCGCGGTCACTCCGTTGATGTACGTTGACTGCGGATTGCCATTGTATGTGAAAATGTGGAGCCATTTTGGCATTTCTACTCATTGGCATTGAGTAGTGTTATGGTTTATGGTAGAGATTGTACTTGAGTTTTTTGCTCAGTTTTCAGGGGAAATTCTGTCGGATTTTTTCCAGATTCTCGCCATAGTTTGTGATCGAGTGTTTACTCTCACTTTGACAAGTTTTGTCAGTTTGGACACAGTTTTGTGTTTTTGTATCCACTCTCGCAAGAGTGAGGAGTTGTGTATGTTTCTTTGCTTGAGACAGTGGTTTGCTCTCGGGTGGGAGATTCTTGTGATCTCGAGCATTGTTTGCCATAGTTTTGCAGAGCTTATGCATGTATGTTGAGTGTAGTTTGATGCGCATTGATTGCTCATTGTATTGAGCTTGCAGGACAATGGTTATGGCAAAATTTTCCCAGGAGTTTTATGCGTATCATTTATGCGATCTAGGTAGAGATTGCAGGTTGCACTCAGTATTTGCGTGCGGTGTTCTCTGCAGGTGGGAGATTTGTGCGTGTGTATGCATCAATACCGCACAGTGTGGGCTTGGTGATTAGCTCACAGATTGCAGTGTGATACTAGAGCAGGCGAGGCTTGTATTGACATTGCGGGCGCTCTACTTTGGAGTGTGTCTCACAGGCTTTACATTGTGTTTCTAGCCATATTTGTAGACAGTTTCTAGGTGTTGTTGGTGAGGTGGTTTTGCTATCTAGCTTGCTACTTGTGCTCATGGTAGAGACAGATGATCGATCAGATTGTGACCTCTCACAGATGCGCGTGTTTGATGGGTCAAACTTTGCGGCATGGGAGAGTGTATGCTTGATGCACAGCGAGGGTTTCATCGACCATTGAGTGGTGATGCAGGTAGACCTTCAAACATGTCTGAAAATCAGTGGCAGGAGCTAGAGGAGATGGCACTATCTACACTCTCTTTGCACCTTGCGGAATCTATATATGCTCTTGTTATGTATGAGGCTACTTCGAGAGCACTTTGGCGCAGATTACATGATATGTATGATAGATATGAGTCATCAAGGACTCATGTGAGACATGTACATTCACGAGTATGCCGACAGGTGACATGTTGGTATTGTGGTCATTCTGGACACGTTAGACGGCGTTGTTTTTGTCATATGCGACATCGTAGGAGACATGGCAGTCTCAGAGATGTATGTAGTGATGCCATGGACTCAGTTGCTTGGACAGTTGAGGCACATGTAGTGTCGGAGTATACTAGTGACGGGGATGTCACTTTTACCTCGAGCTATGCACGAGATGCTATACATGTGGATAGTGCACTCCCTTCGCAGTGGTTGCTAGACGCAGATACTATGATTCATGTCACGCCGCATCGTGCATGGTTTTGTAGCTATTCTAGTGGGATGCTTGGAAGTGTACGTTTGACCGATGGATCGGTGCATGCGATAGCAGGTGCAGGAGATGTGAGACTGTCATTATCGAGTGGTGCATCTTACTTGTTACGACATGTGCGCTATGTACCAGATTTGACAGTGAGTTTGATCTCGATTGGTCAGCTTAGAGATTGTGGATGTCAGATTTCGCTACGAGAGCGAGATTTTGTGATGCATTTGGGTTCGCTAGTGATTGCGAGAGGTGCCAGGAGTTGTACAGGTTACCCATTGCATGTGGATCACGCGAGAGACGGTGCTGTCTCTGTGATCATGCAGCCAGGTAGACAGCGAGAGAGCAGGAGAGTCTCTTTTGCTTGTAGGTTGCAGGATGCTTTGCATGGAGTGCAGAGCAGTGACCTTGTTGTGCAGGTTGCGTCTACGGATGCACAGGTAGGACGAGACAGCTCTAGTGAGTCACAGCAGGATGAGTCATCAGAGGTGATGACAGAGATGACTCACATGGATGCTGAGATGTCGGCTATTGTGAAGTCATTTCTTGATATGCTTATGCCAGAGCTTGATGCAGATTCAGGACAGATGGATACTCTTGGTACACATGTGACATGTGGTGGGCACGAGGAGTCACTCCAGAGCTCGGAGTCAGAGTGCCATGGTCTCTATGATAGGGGACAGGATTACCATGACTTGAGTTCTGAGTTGGAGGTGGCAGAGGTTTCCAGGGTTGCATCAACGTTCGGTGTCCTCATGTACGAGATGCTGATCTCGAGGCCCGACATAGCAGCTGCAGTGGGAGCATTTGCAGCAGGGTTGATTAGTTGTTCGATGACTAATCTCGACATAGAGCATAGGGGAGGTTTGCAGGTATTGGACCGATACTTGCAGGAGTGCATGAGCTCTTGTAGACTCTTTGCAGAGCTTGGAGCTAGCTCTATGTGGCTTCCGCAGTGGGATGTTTGTCTATTAGTAGAGCCGGATGCACTAGCTCATCGAGAGTCAGTGGGCATAGGTTGAGAGAATATCTCACCTTCTATTAGTTGTACACTACTAGACCTTGCTTAAAGGCACAGTCGCCTTTAAGTGGGAGGTTGTTGGCGTATAGGCGCCTGTGCCTTGCCCGGCCGCCCAGAGTTTAGGCGCCCACTGACTTGTATACCTTATACATAGCATAAGTGTATAGGGGGCTGCTCACTCTTTGAGTCTCCCCACCCACATCGTGTGTGTCTCTCCTTCTCTCTGTCTCACTCTCCGTTTGTGGTGCTCCCCGATCCCCTTCAAATCTTACTAATCTATTAGAGAGATTAGAGTAAAAGATAGCACACACACACACACATAGCTAATTGAATCTTACTAATCTATTAGAGAGATTAGAGTAAGAGATAGCACACATACATCATTCTTAAAGTTAATTGAATGCTTAATTAATACGCACCTTATATGTCCACTAGAGTTTTTGCTCTCTTAGTGGTTTGTGGATGCCTTCTCTCTAAGAGAAGTGACAGCACTCCGTGAGCACTATAGAGGCAATCTCTATCTCTAAAGTGTGAGCATGGATGCTCTATTTTATAGCAGAAAAAAAACGTCCAACTTTTTTCCCCCAAAAAAATATATTTTATTATTATTATTTTTAAAAAAATCCCCAAAAATCATACTCGCATTTTTGGTACCCTTGTGGTACCCATCAGCTTGACCACTTTGTCATTATCATCAAAAGATAAGGCCACACAGCCCCCCCTCATTAAGATTAGTCAAGACTAGCCTCTCCTTTTCATGTGACAGTGTGTCCCACTTTGTCCCCTCCTATATGAGTCCAGGTGCGTCCATGTGCCTTCATTTGTCATCCCTGTGTATTCTTTTGTCTTTATAATTATTTTATTTATTTCCTTAATGATAATTTACTTTACATTTTTAAGTTAAACTTTCCAGTCTTATATTAACTTTACAGTAGTAAAAGAAAATTCTACAATCAGTAACTAAGTCATACAATAAGTTAATTAGTGATTCATATAGCTAAACATGTCAGAATTTTGTAGCGTAAATTTTAAATTCTAGGTTTTCTCAACCTACGATTCATAATTTGAACTCGAATATCTTAAATAATGAGTGATGGTTTATAAAAAATCAAATGCGTAATAGAACTTGTGTGAAATTTGAAAGTAGAGACCTTACAATCTTCCCAACTTAGAATTTGAGATGCCCTCATCTCAAGAACAGTGAAGGGTAATCCTTAAGAAGGGATGTCTCATCTTTCCAAGTAGCATCTTCTATAGGGAAATCCTTCCATAAGATAAGATGTTCTTTGATGGATCTATTCCTAAGATTTCTCTCCCGAGTTTCTAGGATAGTATCAGGTTGGAGTTGTAGAACATCTTGAGCAGGTAAAATGATTTGCTCATCATCAAGGACATGGTCAGGGTTATATACATAAGGTTTTAACAGACTTACATGAAATACATCATGCACTTTGAGATGAGAAGGGAGTTTTAGTCTATAAGCTTGATCACTTACAACCTTGATTATTTCGTAAGGTCCACAATATCGGTAGCTAAGCTTCTTATACCTTCCGAGAGACAGATTGCTCTTTTTGGGCTTTACTCGTAAGAAAACTTTGTCACCTTCTTTGAAAATCTGATCAGATCTTTTTAAGTCGGCGTACTTCTTTTGTCGATCTTGAGCCGCTTGAATATCCCTTCGAATAGCTTTGGTTTGAGCTTCCATTTCTTCAAGCATTTTCTTTGAGGCTTCTACCCTTATAGTGGGGTCAGAAAAGTTAAGAGGTGATAAACATTCTTGACCATAAAGAGCATTAAAAGGTGTCATTCCAATACTTCTATGAGTAGAGGAATTGTATGCATACTCTACCAAGGGTAGGTATTGAATCCACTTGCGAGGTTCTCTATTGCAGTACGCTCTAAGGATGTCTTCAATTACTTGATTAACTCTTTCAGTTTGGCCATCAGTTTGAGGATGATAAGCACTACTAAAACATAACTGGGTTCCAATAGCTTGAAACAATGATACCCAAAACTTTGAAGTAAACTTGGCATCACGATCGCTGACAATCCTCTTGGGTAAACCATGAATACTGAAAACCTCCTTCACAAACAGACGAGCAATATCTGAAGCTGTAAAGGTTGTCTTGACTGGGATTAAGTGAGCCACTTTAGTAAGCAAGTCGAATATGACCATGATTGAATCATAGCCAGCTTGAACAGAAGGAAACCCGGTGATAAAGTCCATGCTAATACATTCCCATTTCATTTGGGGAATATCTAAAGGATATTTACCTGACATCTTTAGTCTCTCTGCTTTAATCCTTTGACAAGACAAACACTGCTTGACATAGCGAAGGACATCACCCTTCATACCTTGCCAATAGTAACTTCTGCGAATTGCATTGATGGTTTTGGCATAACCTGGATGTCCTGAAGTTGGGCCATCATGTGCTTCATATAGGATAGCATTCCTTAGGGTAGAATCCTTAGGTATGCATAGTCGATTTCTATAGTAAATTTTCCTATCTTCTAAGGAGTAATGTAGAGGTTTAGGCTGATTTGATGATACCCTCTCTTCACGTAGGATACTAGAAAGCATCTGGTAATCTGCATCTTTGACAGCAGCATCCGAGACCTTGTCTAAAATAGGGTTGTTAGCCATGGAAACTGCCCCAGAAAAGCTTTACGGCTTAGGGCATCCTCCACAACATTATCCTTACTTGGTCTAAATTTAATATCAAAATCATATTCGTGCGTGAGCTCTATCCATCTCCTCTGTCTCATGTTAAGGTTAGGTTGGGTAAAAATCCACTTAAGACTCTTGTGATTTGTTACCAATTGGAATTTTCGTCCCAATAGATAATGTCTCCATAGCTTGAGAGCGTGAATAACTGCTAGCAATTCTAAATCATGTGTAGCATAATTCACTTCATGAATCCTAAGCTTCCGAGAAGTATAAGCTACAGGCCTTCCTTCTTGAGTAAGGACTCCTCCTAATGCAAGGTTACTAGCATCTGTGATCACCTCAAATTCTTGGGTGAAGTCTGGAAGTTTTAAGAGAGGTTCTGAAGCAAGATACTCCTTAAGCTGTTTGAAGCAAGATTCATGTTTTTCTTCCCAAAGTATCGTAGCTCCTTTCTTTAGCAAGTGGGTTAGTGGTGCATCTTTAAGAGCATAGTCCTTTACAAAGATCCTGTACCACCCTGTGATACCTAAGAACCCTCTGACTTCAGTTTGTGAAGTGGGTTGAGGCCATTCCACAATATCTTTGACTTTGTCAGGGTCAACAGAGACTCCTTCAGGTGAAATGATAAACCCTAAGTAACAGACCTTAGGGGTAAAGAAGGTACATTTGCTTTTCTTTGCATACAGCTTATTTTGGCGTAAAAGCTCTAACACTTTCCTAACATGTCTTTCATGCTCTTCCTCTGATTTGGAATAAATTAAGATATCGTCAAAGAATACTAGGACAAAATCGTCCAAGAATTCTCTAAAGATATCGTCCATCAAACGATTGAAAGTTGCAGGAGCATTCGTAAGTCCGAAAGCCATCACTGTAAATTCGTAATGACCATAACGAGTGTTGAAAGCTATTTTGGAGATATCAGCCTCCTGGATTCGAATTTGATGATAGCCAGATCGAAGATCAATCTTCGTGAATATTTTGGCTCCGTGTAATCTGTCCAGCATCTCATCAATACGAGGAATTGGATATTTATTCTTGATGGTAACCTGATTTAAGCCCCTATAATCTATGCAAAGTCGAAGAGAGCCATCCTTTTTCTTTTGGAAGAGAACAGGTGCACCCCATGGAGATGTACTAGGTTGGATAAACCCTTGCTCAATCAACTGCTTGAGCTGCTCCTTGAGTTCTATAGCCTCTGGAAGTGACATCTTGTACGGTGCTCTTGAGACTGGTTCACTACCTGGAAAAATTTTGATTTCATGGTCTACCTCCCTAGGTGGTGGTAGTTCAGAAAGTTCAGCGGGGAAAACATCCAAAAATTCTTCTAGCCACATTGGTTCAGGGTTGGAAGAATATTTTTCTACTTTGTTTAGCTTGACTACAAAAATTTATTGACCCTTGTGTAACCCTTTCAAAAGACGATTAGCTTTGACCAAGTAAGCTTTTGGTCGTCCATTCTGGCCTTGAATAGTGACTTCTTGACCTTGGTTGTCCACAAAAGTAACACTTCCTTGGGCACAATGGATATTGGCATTATGACTGGCTAACCAATCCATTCCAAGAATTCCGTCATAGATTCCTATGGGTAAGGTTCGAAAAGTAGCAGAAGTAGAGTATTCTCCCAACTTAAAATCTATTTTTTCCAAAGTGTACTGAGATAACACTTCCTTTCCATTGGCTAATTCAACTCTCATCTTTCTTGCAGGGTGTTGATTAATTCCTAACCTCCTTAAACATTTAGGTGACAAGAAAGAATGAGTACTACCACAATCAATAAGAAGCTCAAATTTTTCACCTTGGTGATTTGCAGGTGTTTGAATGACAGCATATTGTTGTCTTGCTCTTGGGTTATCAATTGCAGCATGTAGAGTTGCTCTTTCCTCTTGTTCTTCTCCCAATGTTGGTTCTCCTATGATAGCATTGACTCTGGCATCCATTCCGCGCCCTCGACCTCGTCCGCCATTTCTTCCTCCACGATTTATTATTTGGCCTCATCCTCTAGCTCGATTAGGTGTATTTGTTGCGGAGACTCGCCTAGGACATACATTCTTGAAATGTCCTAGCTCGTTGCATTCATAACATCTAAGATCTGCATTTTGAGCTCCATTTGCTGAAGCTGCAACTATTGGATGAGTTTGGTGAACTGGGTGAACTTGCCTTTGGTTCCACATCATAGGCCGTCCTGTCCTTCCAGCATTCCTTGTATTTCCATTTCGTACCCTTTGAGAGTTTGACATCTCTTTAGCTAAGGGTTTAGCTCTTAAAAGAGCATGTTGCAAATTTACAGGCCTCATAGCTTCTAGACGTGTATTTAAAGGAGCATTTAGCCCTTGGCAGAAACGGGCTACTTGTTGATCTGCGGTCATTCGCGAAGCATAGCGCCTAAGAGTTACAAATTTGGAGTAGTATTCTTCCACTGTAAGATGAAACTGACGTAAGTTGAAGAATTCATTCATCTTAAGGGATTCATGTGCAGGTGGAAGATAACGTCCTTTGACAGCATACTTAATATCTTCCCAAGTTTGAGTGTTTTGAGCTACTTGATTATCTTTGCAGTGTTGTTTCCACCAAAGCTTGGCATCCCCCGTGAGACGAAACATAGCCAACATTGCTTGGTTATCGGGAGTAGTACCAGCAGAGCAGCAAAATAATCCTCCATCTCTTTGAGCCACACTTCTGCATCACGCTCAACTAGGGCTCCTTCCCCTTTGAAAGAGGGAAGTTTAGCTTGCTTGAGAAGTAGCTTTTTCTCTTGAAGAGATGTGTACACCGCACTCTGTGCAATATAGATTAAGTGAAACTTTATTGGATACTCTAACTTTAAGACAAGACTTGATCAGACAATAATATAAAAAAAAGATAATATTAATCCAAACTTTATTTATATACACATTATTTGCTACCAAGGTTGGTAGTCTTTACATACAAGGATTATAATGTCTCTATATTTTGAGTTTAGTGACTACAAAAGGATAGGCTAAAGGATCAAAATAATAAGTTTCTTTTGACCCTTGAAAGCTACGAGATACACATATGGGTCGAATCCTACCACCATGGATAACTTTTGTAACTTGGTTATAGACCCATTGAGTCCGAGATATCTTTTCTCCTCCCAAGGTAATGGTAGCATCCGGATTCTTAGTACCAATGAAAAGATAAACTTCGATGACTTTTAACTTCTCTGCCCAACGAAGTTTCTTGAGATTGGTATCCATGCACCATATCTTGTCAGCATCGATGGTATAGATTCCTCCAGATGGACTCCAATTGATACCCCATCCTCTATGCACCCTTGGGATAGGTGGTGCAAACACCCTATCCAAAATCATTATCACCCTTTTTCGAAACTGATAATTTGGTGATTGGCATGCATTTTCAAACATGATGGTGAACACCTGGAATTTCTAGTAGGCTGAATGAACATTTTCCTGTACCAGGAAAGTTCAATCTTCAATACCATATAAAAACTCAAAACAATTTTTCTAGGTTCTTCTATTATTTCAAACATTCGCATCCTTCAATATCAAAACATCAATCTAAAAATCTCCCCAAAGCTTTAACCTAGGCTCTGATACCAGTGTGAGGTCCCTGCCCCTTCTCGAGAGGAGCGGAGTACCTTTGATAGGTCTCCAATCCTGAGAAGGAAAAACCAACGGACATTGCCTTAGCTACTACGTAGCCACGGGCATGAACCGTTAGTGAAGGATTGGTCCTATCTTGCTAGGGCGGAGAGTGACCACCATAACCCTATCTAAAAACTATCTATAATCAATTATACCTAAAAGTATAAATCTTAGAGTGACCAACCTGTGCACTATTTTCCCCATGTTTCAGAAGCACAGCCGCCAAGGTTTGTCTCTTTTAAGATTTATGACTTTAAAAAATATAATTTCTAGCGTTGAAAAGTTACCCGACTCATCGGGTCCACCCGTCCATAGAATGATACCGTCAGGGTATCATTCTCCCACTTTCCACACCACACTCACCCTTCTTTTGTTATCTAATTACTACCACACTGTTTAAACATACATGTTCCTTTACTTTATTTATGATATTGGTTCGTTAAAACAACCCTTCGAACAGTATTACAAACAATAGTCAAACAAGAAGTCGTCCAATTTTTAAACCAACAACCCTTGGATTAGGTTCACTCAAGAATCTCTACTGGCGCTATTATGTCCAATCGGTATATACATTATTTATAAAAACCCTTGTCCTCATGAGCGTCCCATACCGCTCGACAAGTACTCATTGTGCTAATATGGACGTACTCCCGCCACAGCAACAACGGTGTCAATCTGGGCGTCATCCTCACGCCACAGCAAAACAAAACTGCAGTATCCAGTTGGGCTAATCTGGGTGTACTCCCACCACAGCATCAGCGGTGCCATCTTGGGTGTCATCTCACGCCTCGGCAAACTGCCACATAATACCATCGCTAATAAGTAGAGAGACTTGAGAGAAACCATACCGAAGGTTTTGGACAAACATTCTTTCCTATAGCAACCAATTTAACCAGACATTCTTTCCTACTTGTCAAACATATGCCGAGTTTCTTGGGGTTAAGCCCCGTGGTTTCGGTCCGTGTTTTCTTTTCATAAGGTAAATAATATATTCCTATGGTCTCGCATATGCAATGATGCATAACTTGAAACTGCAATACTAACCTCTACAATCAGTAACTAAGTCTTACAATAAGTTTATTAGTGATTCATATAGCTAAACATGTCAGAATTTTGTAGCGTAAATTTTAAATTCTAGGTTTTCTCAACCTACGATTCATAATTTGAACTCAAATATCTTAAATAATGAGTGATGGTTAAAAAAAATTTCAAATGCGTAATAGAACTTGTGTGAAATTTGAAAGTAGAGACCTTACAATAAGTAGACAAAATACCGCTAGGACTTATCATAGGGCTGATCTCTCACAAACTAGGGATTATCATAAGTAGACAAAACACCGCTGCATTTCAAACTACATACCACACAAAGACTTTACATCTAGAGGCACTTTAACTATTGCTGCACATTTGGCCGCAATCCTCCCAAAGCTTGAAACAGCTCCACCTTCGTTAGGGCTGCTTGATGCATGAACTCATGGGCATGAGAGTCCAAACCCAAAATTTGGAGAAACAGATAGTAAATATGCTTGCATGGCACATATGTCAACCTCCTGGACTCTCTCTTTTGGAAGTCCTCACATGTACATCTTGGAAAATCAGACAATGTCACAGAGTATGAGACTCCCTTTGCCCTTGACCCCTCTGTGCTAATGTAGAAAACATGTGTTTCATTGCACACAACAATAACCTCTTTAACTAATGTTGCTGCCATGCATTTTCCAATATCAATTCTGGTCTGAAATTCTTTTGTCAGCTTTGAGCGCCATTTAATAACCTTGCCATCCCTGTATTTGGGCCGAAAGGCACTTGTAACTCTATTTGCTGCTCGAATGCCCCCATTCACAGCTGCACATTCTACCCCATGTTGTTGTTGAAGTACAAATCCATTTGCTTGGAGTTGTTCTGCCTCATGTCGTAGTAGATTTGTACCGTCTGCGACCCTCCAAACCCCTGGTGCAGGTCCGGGTGGCCCCACCACCATGTCATGAATCTTCCATGTGTCCATGTTACTAGCATTGCAGAACCATACATAACCCTCAACAATCCCCCCAGGCTTTGATCCTGACCAGGGATATTTTCTTCGACCCCAAAAGCACGGTGCAGCTACCCCAGAATTAATATTAGGCGAGCCTTGATTAATGAATCGTCCACATCTATCTTGATCTTGCAAAATTCCAAAACATGTCATTTTACGTCCAGGTTTAGTTCTCCTAATCGCCCATACCGTTTTTGCAACAGTCACCTCAGGCCAATACTTTGTTTCCCCATGTGCACGTGCATACTTTGTTCTACCAATGGGTTCAGTGACTGTGACATACTCGGGCCTGTGGCTATCATCCTCTAGCACAACACCAGCATCCACAAAGATTGGTCTCTTTTTCTTTACATTCTTCTCCCTTATATTTGACCTATTCATCTCTGGACTTTGCAAACCCATTTCGTCCATTGAGCAGTGTGTAAGATTGACCAACTTTGTTGCAGTCGAGGTAGTGGATGAATGATGTAAAAATCTTTGCGCAAGGTCTTGTATTCCGGGACCACTACATGTCTTTGCACCTTTAAGGTATGCATTGTACTTAACACTTTGTAGTACAACCATTGCCATATCAGCCCTTGCGGCTTCATATAAACTAATTTTCTCTTTGAAACCAAAGCATGCCTGCATGCTAGCATGTTTACTCTCAGACAAGTTAGTGTTTGGCACAAAAATGCCAGACTCATCTTGCATAACAAATCTTCCTCCCCAATGTGAAACTCTGATATCCCACCAAGCCAACCATGTCTCCAAACATGAAACTTCACCATCAACAACATGCCCTGCTCTCCAAAAGCGACGAAGCTCTCCTTTGCAAATATCTGCTTGATTCTCTAATGGTGCATTTCGCCATTTTCGTCATTTAATTTTGTGTTCCTCTTGTGAGGAAGGTTTGATACACTTAGTAGTATGTCGGATCATGGATTGCTCCCAATGAAACACGCAAGACCTTTCCTTAGATGGTACAACCTTGTTGGGACCCCCAAAGTAAACTGTTCTGATTGCTATCCAATTTGCATTAGCCTCATCAGACATGAAACCTCTGAACTCAGGCTTATCAAATCCTTGATCTTGAACCACCTTATTGAGCATCTTCCAAAACTCTATCTGTGCAAACTTATTCTCCACAGTAAACTCACATGTTGCTATTGTCATAAGTTCATGAACAAATGGATCATAAACATGTGTAGACATTGTGGGCCATCCTTGCACACGATGCACATGATCAAAGTGTATCCACATCTGCTCAAGATTTCCACCCGGACACATTCGATTAACTAGATCAACTCCACTTCCTGGCCCAATTATTAACATCTTGAACTCATGTGGTTGCTGGGCATTTCCAAGTTGACCAAGGAAGAGAACATCATGTATATATGGATACCTACTCTTACTCTTCAAGTCAAGCACTGCTTCTAAGCCTTTTACACTTATATTTTTTGATCTTTTGGTGCATTCCAAGCTTCGTTCAATCCTTCGTCTATTTGACAAAGGTGTGATTGTGTCCAGAAATTCAACAAACTCACAATCTTCAATATATTCGGTGTTGTCTGCATTTTCCATTACAAGCTTTCCCATGATCATATCCTGAGCAGTCATGCGCTCGAGCTGTTTGGTTGTAGTGAATGGTTCTTGAGCAGCACGTGGCTTGAAGCACTGATGCTACTTTTTTCTCACTTACTCTTGACCTCCCTTCCGCACAAGGATGTTGATGCTCACCTAGATGCAGCACACAACGGGTCCACTTTTGTTTCTCCCTTGGCATACAATAATAAATAACTGCAGGATGGGTTGCCACACACTCTGGCATTTCAGAACAATGATTGCATGTCAAGGTTCCATATTCAGGTGTCAACATGCCTTTTGGAGATGACTTTGAAAGCCGTCCTCGCCAATGAACCTCATTGTAGAGTCCTGTCCTCGAGTAATATGGACAATCAATGTTGACACAACATAAGTGACCTGAGCATCGACTGAACCTAACGACCCCTGGAAAGGTATCACTGCTACATGTGACATATTCAGTCCACATGTGGCTATCATGTCTCTGTTCCATCCCAATCATTCCATTAGCGTGACCTAGAGAGGGCAACTCAAATGCAACATATCCATCATAAAACACGGGAAGCTCTTGAACTTGAATGATATCTTTAGCTTGTTTCAGGGCCAAGTACAAGTTGCTCTGCAAAGGCATTGAATGTATAATATCAAGTACGCTAGAGCAGCCACGTGACTCGGCATCTGATTCTAAATCGACAATTACTGGAGGAGCCTTAATTCCATTGTCATGTTCAAGAATTGTCAAGCGAACCTTGAAGAGCTGACAGACATCATGATTCAGAAGGAAGACCTCTTCACCACTAATAGACTCAGTAACTTCCATTTTTACCTGTCCTGCACTTAGTGTAAGTGGATGTAAAGTAAACGCATTAGTTAGCTCAAAATGCTATTTCACAGAAGAGATAGAAAGCGCATATGTGCTACCTTCAAAAATAAGGACAAGCTTTTGACCAACTTGTGGCGCGAATACTGTAATGTGCCTAGACATTGGAAGCAATCCTCTTAGAGAAGTTAAGGTTACTAATTAAGTTTCAAATGAAAGTGAGTGCAGAGTCTATACTGAAAAATAACATCAGCTACAGATGGTAGTCGTTATTTCGGGCGTCATTCTCCAAAAAGCGGTTCAGACGGCTTGCATTCATAAAACATGATCACCGAAACATTAAGCAAATTCGGTTCAAAATCTAAAAAATTCAATAAAATCTTGTCAATGAGTAAAAATCTGTAAAATCTAAGAAAAATTACCAAAATACCCCTCTAATTTGTGGAAATTCCCAATATACCCCTCAAATTTCAAAAATTCCCAAAATAGCCCTGTATTTATTTTCGTTGGATCTTCAAGATTTTCTAATCTTTATTCTTGTTTGACAATTGAGATCGGTTTTTAAGTGCTTAGCATGTAATTTTTTGCAAATTACCTCCCAAAAAAAGGCAATTATGCCTAAAAATAATGAAGGAATTCATCTCCAAAGCCTACATAACCAACTCAAATCTTAGTTTTAGCATCCTGTATGGTAGACAATCACTCTTCTTATGAAAAGCTACAATTTTTTTGTTTTTGGAGAAATTCATTCTCACAACCGGGGGTATTTTGGGAATTTTGAGTAATTTGAAGCGCATTTTGAGAATTTATGACAAAGTATGGAGGTACTTTGGGAATTTTTGAAATTTGAGGGGTATTTTGGAAATTTCCACAAATTAGAAGGGTATTTTGATAATTTTCCCTAAAATCTATTAAAATTCCCCCTCTAAGTAACTTGACTTAGGCCAAAATCTTTTAAAAATTTAATAATTGAGCCTTTGTGAAACGCGACCCTCTCTGATTTTCCTCTGATGCGCGCCTGCGTGGAGGTTTTCCCTTCTGCATGCGTGCTTGGTTTGCTCTGTTGCTCGTGCGTGCGAGGAGCCATACCAACCTACCCGTAGGAGCGCGCACCGGCGCGCGGTAGTTCAGGCAGGTACAAAGCGAACGAGCTGCTGCCGATTTCAGCCGGTTCAGCCACGTCAGGCAGCTCCGATTCAACCGATTCAAGCAGGTTCAACAGGTTCAGCCGGTTCAAGCAGGTTTAGCAGGTCCGGTTCAACCGATTCAGCAGGTCAGGCATGTCCGATTTCAGCCGGTTCAGGCAAGTCCGATTCAGCGGGTTCATGCAAGCAGGTCAAGCAGGTCCGATTTCAGTCGGTTCAGTCAGGCTAGTTTAGGCGCAGACTGATTCAGTCAGGCTAGTTTAGGCGCATACTGGTTCAGGCAGGTCAGCATTTAGTCAGGCGCAGACTGGTGATTGCTATCCGAGTTCAGGTAGCCGTAGGAGCGCGCGCCGGCGCGCGGTGGTTCAGGTAGCGACAAGCTCAGCAGGTCCGTAGATTCTGGTTTCAGCAGGTCCGATTTCCGGCTTTAGAAAGGGCTTTGAGAGGTGTGATTGAGAACACGAATTACAATGACTGGTCGAAACTCCGCGTTGACTCGAAGGGGTCGTTCACCTACAAGGTACTCAATGATGCTCAATGCAAACTTTGGTCTTGAAAATTCTTTGCTTTGAAAGTGATGAGTAAACTCCGAGCTTGATGCATTTTGAACTTAGCTTAACATTGATCATCACAAACTCTCAAGGCCTTGTTAGCATATTTAAGCACTTGAATAATTACATCTTTTTGATGGCATAGAAACACTCTAATTGGCATAGAAACAATAGTTGATCTTTTACTATAACTAGTACTTCTCACAAATGTGAAGAGGGTGTATACACTATGATGACTACTAGTATATGTGCATGAGTACTATCTTTCTGACAAATAAAACAATAGCCAACGCGCATATAAACCATTTACTTTATTTACATATGCATTGTCTTATGATATTTGTAGTAAATTTGTTGCTTCATAAATTATGTTTATGAAAGAATTTTAAAGACCAAATTTTTTCAAGTGAGAAGCCATTATGGGCTATAGTATTTTTTGAAATAATGCTCTATGTACAAAGGTAGCTCTGTCCAATTTTTTTAAGATTTCTATTGTGTTTTATTTCAATATGGTGCCATATATACTTTGAATCTTTTGTAAAATTATTGTCTCCATGTTTTTTGTTGATGTTGAAACAGCCCGAAACCGCGTGGAAGATCACGAAGGGGAAGGAGTAATAGTAACAATGCTTCTCTTTATGGCCAGATAGATGCTAGTGATCAAGTATCTTCAGTCTCAGCTACCGACATGATAGAGGAAATTGAGACACAAGGTGAGGAGGTTCTTTCCATGGAAATGGGACAGAGCTCTCTACACGAAGTTGATGATACTTTAGCCCCCAAAGATAATGGTTTACAGATTGTTCCATGGGAGATAATGGATGAGGTTACCGCAGCATCTGAGATGGAAGATGAGCAAAATACCTTTATGCATAGGGGTGCAGACATTCTTGAAATCACACGTGTTTTTAGTTGCTTCGATTGTCCCTCCATTCCTTTATGTAGATTGATTCCATATGCGAGAGTGAGAGGTTTGAGAGATGATCTCAGTGGATTGAAGGCGGCCTTTGCAAAAGAAGGTTATATGCCAGAGAAAGGAGCATTCATTGTCTCTTTGGTAACATGCAAAAGAGAGGAGAGTTTTGTGGATGGTATGTGTTCACACTTTTCATTTTTGTATTGATGTCCATGTGCTGTGAATGTTGTTTGAAGTTTGACTTTGTGAATGTTCTAGATGAGATAAAGGCTACATGGGATCCTCTTTGGAATGAAATCAATGAAGAATTTAAAGCCGAGTTCAAAAAACAAAGAAAGTTCAAGATCTCACAAATCACATGTTCTATGTTTGGGAAGGGAATCATCGCACCGTGGCTTGGAGGGAAGCGATAAAAGAGAAGTTCTCCACTTCAAAGGAGAAACATTGTTGAGTCCTATGCACCATTATAGATCCCATTAAGGTGCCAGAGATTGCCTTGCTAAGCAGTTTACAACGAATGAACTTGTAAGTGTTGATGTTTCTTCTATCTTTGTTAACACTTGAATGTGAGTATCAAATGGTTTTTTGGTCTTTCAATGCAGCATGAACACTCATGCTCTTGTTGTCACTCATCTTCGTGATGAGATTGTCAATACGACACATATTTGTACAGCGGACCATGAAATGTATCTAAAGGGTTTGCCAGATAGAGATCAAAAACTTATTGCCGTTGTACGGAAGAAGAATGCCAAAGGTACAGAGCCTTGGTATCCACTTACACGACGGTACCTTGGTAGATTGGTCTATGACGTATGTGTCAGACTAAATGATTTTTACTCTCATTTAAATGCATGATTTCAAAGCTTGTTAACGTATATTTAATTTTAAATTCAAATGACAAAAGAAAAAGAAAAGCGAGTTGCTCTTATCAAACAAAGCTTGTCTGCGGAAGAGCATCAGAAAGAAGAAGAGAGAATTTGTGAGGAGATTACTCACAAATATCAGGATCGAATTGGAAAGGTATGTAGATAACATGAATTCACGGCATTCTCTTGAGAAAAACGTGCAAAAAGTTACTTAAGTACTTGTCATATGCAATATTAAATTTTTCAGTTGCTTAACATTGTTGATCCCAATCTTGGGACGGATTGGCTAGCAAGAGTTTTGTCTTTGAAATGGGGTCTTGATAGTTGGGCTACGTTGGAGAAGCTGAACTTAATAGCACTTCAAGACACCCTTGTGCAAAACAAGATTCATTGGGTTTCATTATCGGAAGCAGACAAGATTACAAGGAGTGCATATGGTTTGAAAAAGGGAGATCACGTCTTTCGCATGTGAGTATAGCTAAGATTAAAAGTACTAAATATATCATGCCTTTATATATAAGTCTAACTTTGTCTCCTCTTTTTATTTGGGAATGTAGCTGGCTTCGTAGAGAGGGTTTTTTGGCTCGGGTTTTTCAGAGGGCATTTCAGATTGTGTCAGATCTTTTGGATGTGCCAGGCGGGGTGCCTTTGCAGCATGACTACACTCTTGCATTCTACTTTGAAGAAATTAAATTTGAGGCGAGGCCCTATCTATTTCCAATAGAGGTTTCTCTTGGAGTGAAGACTAAGGATATCGATAAGCATGCATTAAAGAAGGTGGATACATTGAGAATGGCAGCACAACGTTTGGCTTTCACGTGAATCACTAACTGACTTAGATATATAATATTCGTTGTTATTGTTTCTTACATTCGTGTCACCTAATTGACCTTTGTAGATTCTTCATGTTGTTGGTTACCAAGAGTGTCTTGCCTGCCATGCCCTTTCTGGCTAGACAGTGGACTCAGCTAGCGATCCAAGACACAAGCATGTATCCCTCTACTATGCACACATTGACTACTTGGGAGATAGATAATTGTCCATGGTGGATAGATATGGAGAAAGGCCATGTTCTTGGATGTGAAAGAGAGCTACAAGAGATGATATCAAAGGATGCTGCGATGAAGGTTCCTCCAGTAGACATAGTAGAAGAGAGTCGTGCAGGTATGTTTGATCATGCTCATATTTACCTATCTAAAAGTTACAGTGCTCTGATTTGAAGTTATCTATTTTAGCAATGCGCAACTCACAAAAGGAAAAGGAGAGGGTTGTGGATGAGATCATTGACGAGGAGGTGGAGCCACCTCCAAGTAAGCTACAAAAAAAATTTTTAATGCTTTCATTCCACGTGGTTGATGCATGGCTTATTAAACCTCACTGTAATGTCTCAGTTGCTCCTGGCACGATCGTGGCTCGAAGGAGTATCTCTTTTGTTTATATTATGGAGTCTCCATCTCATTGTCTCTCTAGTTCTATGGATACTCGATGCATGGCTATTGTTGGGGACTACATTGCCATTGCTGCAGACTATAGGGCGGGGATCCGTAATCTTGCATGGGTCCCTGTACACGAGCATCTCGTGCGGACACGCTCTGACTCTATCTTGTATACCCGCGGCACGAAATCAGTTTCATGGGCTGCAGGTTTGATTTTCTTAGATCTTCCATTTGGTGGGTCCCTCTTAGGCTCCTCTACTTCACCTCATTGGGACATTTGCACTGAGGATCATGTACGTGCTGGTGTTCATTTGGCATTCTCGACATTGGCGGATTCTGGATGGCTGTTGATCATGGTTTCTTTGGCAAGTCTATCTTGTTTATAGTCATGCAAAAAAATTGTAATATTTGTGGTATTTATCATTGATATTTAGTTAAAATAACAGGAGAGGCCGTTGGTTGGGTGGAGAGATTTTCTCGTGCTTCGGAGATGGTGGTTCATCGACACATTGTAGTGCTCCATCATCGAGCATATGGTTATGTGGAGAGTTTTGGTGGTCGTGTGGAGGTGATACATTTGTTTTTACATCAATATTTCAGCACTTTGTCTTGTTGTTTTCTCTAATCGTGTGTCTTGTTTTGCAGTGTAATTGCTCTATGCTATTTATGATTCACAGAGTGGGTATGCGTCCACCTTGCTTTGTATCAGAAACCGATGCCTTGTTCTCCCGTCTTGGTATGCACTCTTCAGATTATTTTATGGTGCATCACCTTCCGGAGCTCTCTCAGGCTAGATCATTATCAGGTGAGCCATTGCGAGGAGGACTGCAACGGAGCCATTCTTTCATTGCATGTTTTGTGGAGCTGCTTTGCCGACTAGGAGGTATTTGTTTGGAGCTTGGATGTGGCACAACCCCTGTACTAGCAGCTTGCTTGGCTTCAGGACGAGCATGTGTTGCAGTCGACATTGATGAGCCACTGATTTCAGGATATGTGTTACCGTTGCTTCGCCCTAGAAAGCGGGGCAGAGAGGAGGCGTCCACCTCTTTAGATATTGATGATGAGAGTGACATGCCATCGCGTGTCAATCCCTTTGACGACTAGTGAGGGCCCCTCTTACTTTTGACATTGACATTGCTCTCATCTTTTTTGTCACTATTTTTGTATTAGCGCTGGTATTTATTGATCATTGATTTTGCCTATATTACTTGTTTGGTGCTTAACTTCACAATCTTTTTTTTTTAAATGGAAGTGCATTGCCGGTCTACGCAAAGCAGATGGCTAGAACCATGGCAGCAGATACGCGGTACAATTCTTGCATCCCTGAGAGGCATCAGAGACATAACGTATTCATCGATGATGAGTGCGAGTCATCATAAGAACAATGGATTTATAACATTGGTGGATGTTAAAATTCAAATTCATGTCTTGTTGCGTTCATCAGAATCTCGTTATATCACGATGGAAACTTTTAACAGTTGATGTTCTAATATTTTGGATTGTGGATAAGTAGTATGTACTGTTTTGATGGATTTGGTTAAGGTTTAAAATCCTCATGTGAGGTGCCGTGAAGGCTTATGATTATTTTTGAAATATTGCTTCATGTACAAGGGAAACTATGTCCAAAAAGAAATTAAAGTACTATGTTTGTTTTGCTTTGTTTTTCGTGAGAGGAGGCATAATGGTTATGGCCATTTTTATTATTTTTTCAAGCGGTGATAATACCACAAATACTGATGTTCTAATATTTTGGATTGTGGATAAGTAGTATGTACTGTTTTGATGGATTTGGTTAAGATTTAAAATCCTCATGTGAGGTGCCGTGAAGGTTTATGGTTATTTTTGAAATAGTGCTTCATATACAAGGGAAACTATGTCCAATTTTTTTTAAAAGTACTATGTTTGTTTTTCGTGAGAGAAGGTATAATGGTTATGACCATTTTTATTATTTTTTCCAACGGTGATAATACCACAACTACATATGTTCTAATATTTTGTGTTGTGGATAAGTAGTATGTATTGTTTTGGTGGATTTGGTTAAGATTTAAAATCCTCATTTGAAGTGCCGTGAACGTTTATGGTTATTTTTGAAATAGTGCTTTATATACAAGGTAAACTATGTCCAATTTTTTTAAAAAGTACTATGTTTGTTTTGCTTTGTTTTTCGTGAGAGGAGATAAAATGGTTATGGCCATTTTTATTATTTTTTCGAGCAGTGATAATACCACAACTACAGATGTTCTAATATTTTGGATTGTGAACAAGTAGTATGTACTGTTTTGATGGATTTGGTTAAGGTTTAAAATCCTCATGTGAAGCGCCATGAAGGCTTATGGTTATTTTAGAAATATTGCTTCATATACAAGGAAAGCTGTCTGTTTTTTTCAAAAGTACTATATATGTCCTTCGTAGTTTTTGGTGAGAAGTGTCATAATGATCATGGCCATTTTTTCTAGATAGGTGCCAATACCACAACATAGATCTTCGCTCGAGTTTTGCTTTGCTCGCAAAATCTTGCTCGGGCTATGGTAGGACTCCCTCAAGGGAGTTGAAAAGATTGTGCATACTACTATAGGCGTTAGTTCCTCCACACTTTTCGTTACTTTATATTTACTCTAGGATCAAGCATAATATGTATGTATTTGAGCTTGTAAAACGTGATCTTGCAATCAAGTTTGTGGATGATAGATATACTATGCATGATCTTAGTTCTTGTGATACTATTGTTGTTGGCGTATAAAGCCCAATGTGGTCGCCCATGTAAGTGGGCGGGCCGCCAGGTATGTACACATATTCTTTTGTTAAAACCTAATAAGAACTCACTATGCTCTACACATTACAGTAGAGCGAGTTCACCATATCGTCGTGCTCTTCTTCTCGCACTCTCTCTCGCGTCGCACTTCCGCTCGTACTCCTTCAACTGGTATCAGAGCTCAGATCGAGGCTCGGGGCAGCACTGCAGGAGGCTAGAGTCACCAGCTCAGATTGGAGTGAAATTCGACAGGCGAATACACGGCCCCAAATCTCGTGGGAAAGCCCAATGGGCTAGGTGTTGTCAGAATTTCATTCTGAGGTCATCTCGGCTACCGTTCGGCTTCGACAAAGGTCTGCGCAGGCCATTTTCGACTACGTGGTCTCGACGGGTGCAAATCCGACTCTACAAATTTGGGGTTTTTGGCCTACGAATGCAGGTGCTGAGGATATCGACACTCCCAGAGTGTTGATATGTGGTTGTCTACACATCGAAGGACAACTCACAGTTCTTGGAGGCGTGTCACATACGACACGGGCACATCTACACACAGACTGTAGGCGACATCCACTAGTTCATCAGGTAGCTTGTGTTTGCTGCTTGATATTCCAGATTTCATCCTGACATTGCAGGTACCTCCACATGGGATGTATTTTCAGAGATTATGTATGTATGTTGAGGGTTTGCTGGCTGTGAGTCACGTAGCAAACAACCGCCGCAGCGGTTACAACATACAGTGGAAAATTTGTTGATGTATGACTTTGTGGGAAGTCTATGTACTGTCAGATTTACTGCAGCCTTTGTTGAGGCTCGAGTGAGGTTTTATTGAGCTGGGGTATTCTCGAATGTTGAGATCCTTTCGGTGATACAGGTCTTGGAGAGACCCCTCGAGCACCTTTAGATAGGCAGCTAGGATGTATTGACTGTGAGTTAGACAGTTGGGATTGCATCTTTGCTTTACTGCCGTTGAGGCATTGTCACAGTCTATCCTTACAGGACAGTGACAGGACAGTGAGAGACAGTACATGTGCAGGACAGGTTTACCTGCAGCTTACAGTGTCAGAGAGACAGTGTTTTTTGAGCTGTTTTTTGGTCTGTTTTTTGAGTACACCAAAGCCATTTTACAAAGGAGACTCTGCCAAAATTTCTGCAGAATCTGAAGCTTTCTTGGTTCATTTGACAGGTTGATATTGGTTCAAAGGTCAGTTTACAGTGGAAACTCTGCCGAATTTTTCCCAGGAAAGTAAACTACTGTGAAGTGTAGCTATGGCTGGATCACAGGACACTGCTCTTTACAATATCAAGAAGCTGGATGGAACCAATTTCCCATTGTGGAAGAAGCAGATTTGGCATGTGTTGGTACAAAAGAAGTAGATAAAACCTATAAAGCTCAAGGGGATAAAACCAGAAGATATGGACGAAGATGAATGGAGCGAAATGGATGAATTGGCACTTTCTACCATTATGCTGACTTTGGCAGAAAGCGTTTACTTCAATGTAGGAGACGAGATGTCGGCTTATCAAGCATGGTTAAAGCTGAGTGATCTTTATGAGAAGCAGAGTGCAGCTTCACAGGTATACTAGCTTAAGAAGCTTGTTGACTTGAAGATGAAAGAAGGGACACCTATGTCCAATCATCTGAATGAATTCAACACAATCTACAGTCAGTTGTCAGCTCAAGGTGTCAAGTTTGATGAATCTGTTAGAGCTATGTTCCTGTTGATCACATTGCCGGAAAGTTGGGACACTTTTCGCACAGCTTTGAGTAATTCTGCACCTCCACATGGTTTGAACATAGCAGGTGTAGAAGGAAGTCTGCTTACTGAAGAAACGAATAGAAAGACAATGGACAAAGGCAAAGGAACAGCCTTAGTTGTCAGGGGAAGGACCAAAGAAAAGTACAAAGGTGGAAAGAGGAATCAGTCTCGTAGCAAGTCCCGCAGTGCTAAAGGCAAGAGTGACATAGAATGCTACCATTGTGGCAAGAAGGGTCACATGAAAAGAGAGTGCAGAGAATGGAAATCAGAAAATGGCAAAGAGAAAGCTGAAGACCATGGTGAGAAGAACAAGTCCTCAGTGAAGATTCAAGAAATAAATGTGACAAACACTGTTGCAGAGGATGACAGTCTAGTATCAGGAGACATCTACTTCTTGAAGAATACAATGGACTCAGCTCTTCTTACAGCATCTGATGGAAATGCACTGAGTGACTGGATTATAGACTCAGGGGCATAACTTCATGTGTCTCCAAACAAGGAGTGGTTTACCTCTTATGTGACCACTAAACATAATGTTCGGCTAGGCAATGGGCAGACATGTGAGATCTTAGGTGTTGAAGATGTTCAATTGAAGTTTCAGAATGGCTCTTCTTTCACGCTGAAGAATGTGAGACATGTTCCCGCAATTACAAAGAGCTTGATCAGCACAGGTTTACTTGATGATGCTGGCTACGTCACCACTTTTGGACAGAACATGTGGAAGATATCCAAGGGTTCTATGACAGTATCACATGGAGTAAAGTCTGGAGGACTTTACATGATTTATGTATCAAATGTCTCTAAAAATGTAATCAATGTAACCGAGCAGTCGAACGTTTCTTTGTGGCATAGCCGGTTAGGACATATGTCTAAGAAGGGAATGGAAATCTTGTCTCGTTCTGGTTATTTGCCTGGATTTTCATTTAATGATTTTGAATTCTGTGAACATTGTCTGTATGGTAAGCAAACACAGCAGCCACATAAGCATAGAAGCAGTAGAAGAGATACACAGTTGGCACTTGTTCATAGTGATTTGTGCGGACCTATGCCTAACCTATCTCTAGGGGGAGCTTCTTACTTTATGACATTTATAGATGATTACTCGAGGAAAGTATGGGTTTACTTTCTCAATCACAAGGATGAAGCGTTTAGTGTTTTCAAAACGTTTGTGACGCTTGTGGAGAATCAGAGTGGCAAGAAGCTTAAATGCTTACGCACTGACAATGGTGGAGAGTATGTTTCAAAGGCCTTTCAGGACTTTTGTGAGTCAAAAGGTATAAAACGTGAACTTACTAGTCCTTACAATCCTCCTCAAAATGGTGTTGCTGAGAGGATGAATAGGACCATACAAGAGAAGGTCAGAAGTATGTTGTCTAATGCACAGCTGCCAAATGGGTTTTGGGCTGAAGCTGTATCAACAGCTGTTCATCTTGTAAATAGATCTCCTAGCAAGGTTTTGCAGAAGGATTCAGTGCCAGAGATGGTATGGTCAGGCAAAATGCCCTCATACAAGCATCTTAGAGTCTTTGGCTGTGAGGCATATACTCACGTTCCAAAGGAATTTAGGAACAAACTTGAGCCAAAGAGTAGAAAGTGCATCTTTCTAGACTATGGTAATTCTGGTGAGATGGGGTACAGACTTTGGGATCCCGAATCCAGAAAGGTTGTCCACAGCAATGATGTTCACTTTAATGAATCCAAATATCATTCTAAACCAGAGAGGGTTGAGGAGATTAGAAGAGTTGTCTTCCAAGAAGATGGACCTGCACGTGCAAGACAAAATGTTAGGGCTCAAGAGGAGCAAGGACAGGATAGAGTGGAACCACAGGTTGTGGCTGAGCCTGAGCCACCTATTGTGCGTAGATCTGGACGTGTCACGCGACCTCCTGATAGGTTTGTTCCATCTATGAACTATGTCATGTTGACTGATTGCAATGAGCCTTCATGTTACAAGGAAGCAGTGCAAATGAAGGACTCCGGGAATTGGCAATTGGCCATGCAGTCAGAGATGATAGCTCTGCATAAAAACAAGACATGGAAGCTAGTTAAATTACCACAGGGCAAAAAGGCTCTACCTTGTAAATGGGTTTACAGGTATAAGATCACCGCTCATGATAGTCAGCCAAAGTACAAAGCAAGGCTTGTTGCCAAGGGCTTTAAGCAAGAACAAGGCATTGACTTTGAGGAAGTCTTCTCTCTGGTGGTCAAGATGACTACATTGAGATGCTTTCTTGCATTGGTTGCCATATTAGATTTGGTGTTGCACCAAATGGATGTCAAGACAGCGTTCTTGCATGGTGATTTAGATGTGGAAATTTACATGCAGCAGCCAGAAGGGTTTGTTGAGAAAGGCAAGGAAGATTGGGTATGCCAGTTGTTAAAGAGTCTTTATGGCTTAAAACAATCACCGAGGGCATGGTACCATAAATTCCACAAGTTTATGCTTTCTCAAGGCTACAAACGTAGTGAGTTTGATCACTGTCTATATA
Source organism: Adiantum capillus-veneris (assembly GCF_014529385.1). Taxonomy (NCBI): domain Eukaryota; kingdom Viridiplantae; phylum Streptophyta; class Polypodiopsida; order Polypodiales; family Pteridaceae; genus Adiantum; species Adiantum capillus-veneris. The sequence continues at coordinate 48,749,327 of NC_140937.1, forward strand.
CAAAGAAGGCTAAGGATGGTAGTTGGCTCATCCTTATTTTGTATGTGGATGACATGTTGATTGCTAGCAAGCACTTGGAAGAAATTTCAGCTTTGAAGTCAAAGATGGCAAAATCGTTTGACATGAAAGACATGGGTGAGGCAAGTCATATACTTGGTATGCGCATTGAGAGAGACAGATCAAAGAAGTTGATTTGGTTATCTCAAACAGAGTATATTGACAAGGTTTTGCAATGTTTCAATATGGAGAAGGGAAAGGCACTGAGTGTTCCATTGCCACCATATGTGAAACTTAGCAAACAAGATTGTCTTGTGTCTGAGGAAGAACAGGCTGAAATGGATAAGATTCCATATGCGTCTGCAGTGGGTAGTTTGATGTATGCAATGATTGCTACTCGCCCAGACATTGCATTTGCATTGGGAGTAGTAAGTCGATACATGTCAAACCCAGGCAAGAAACATTGGGAGGCAGTGAAAGGAATATTGAGATACCTGAAAGCTACAAAGAGTATGCGTATATGCTATGGGAGTCAGGAGCTAAGTGTAAAGGGTTTTACAGACTCAGATTATGCAGGTGACTTAGACAACCGAAGGTCTACGTCAGGGTATGTCTTTACATTGGCTGGTGGAGCAGTATCATGGCGTTCTAGATTACAAGATTGTGTTACTCAGTCTACTACAGAGGCTATGTTGCAGCATCAGAGGCATGCAAAGAATCAATTTGGCTTAATCGACTAGTAACAGATTTGGGAATCAAAGAAGAGATGCATGTGTTATATTGTGATAGTCAAAGTGCTATACAATTGGCTCGCAATCCAGTTTATCACTCAAAGACAAAGCATGTGGATGTGAAGTATCATTTCATCAGGGAAATGCTCGAGGATAAGCAACTTCAGCTTGTCAAAGTTCACACCACAGAAAATCCTGCTGATCTACTTACAAAAGGACTTCCCTCAGAGAGCTTTGCGCATTTTTGCAAGCAGTTAGGTGTAGGGTAGTACATCACTTCTCTACATCTCTTGTATATTAGCTTGTATAGTAGCTTCTCTCACACTTAAAGTACCACATTGGACTTTAAGTGGGAGGTTGTTGGGGTATAAAGCCCAATGTGGTCGCCCAGGTAAGTGGGCGGGCCGCCAGGTATGTACACATATTCTTTTGTTAAAACCTAATAAGAACTCACTATGCTCTACACATTACAGTAGAGCAAGTTCACCATATCGTCGTGCTCTTCTTCTCGCACTCTCTCTCGCGTCGCACTTCCGCTCGTACTCCTTCAATTGTGGCTTTGGACATTTGTTTCATCGTAGGCTGCTGTATAAGCTCAATGCTCATCAAGGTTGTTTCAAATACAACATGCATATGTTGGTCATCTGATGTTTTCTAGTTTGTTGCATTTGTAAAAATCCAAGTCGGTACCTTCATTATTCTCTCTTAAGGGACCGTTGAATCATGTATGTGATATTTTGGACAAAATGCAATGTTTCAAGTTTCCTAAGGATGGTTACGTACAAGCTACTTGTAGATTTTCCATAGTGATGTCCAGACATGCATGGCTTATCCACTTAAGGTAAGATCCATAGTATTTATGTGCTTTAAACACTTTTTACTTATGGAAGAAAATGTATTCTAGTTGTAATGTGGACACCCACCATTTTGATGGAGGAGAGGATTTTAGTATGAAGGGTTCAATGCATATTTGGTGTGTTTAAGGATAAAACAACAATGTACAATGCCATATACCCCTCAAGAAAAAGGTATTGTAGAGAGAGAAAACACATCACTCACGGAGATGGCATGATGAATGGTCAAAATTCAAGCTTTGTCACATGCCTTTTGGCTTGAAGCTACTATATGTATTGCATATGTGCTAAACATGTGTTCCATTAAAGCATTACAATATATCACTCCATATAAAGCTTGGCATGACAAGAAGCCATCTACTGGTCACTTGGTGTCTTTGGTTGCTTGCCCTATGCTTTGGTGCTTGAACAAAAATGCTTCCTTGTAATAAAAGGTAGGTCTCGCTCTTGTGTGTATATATTTCCTCTACCATTTGAGCATCACTTAGTGTATTGACCTTTCTCTCTATCATTTTGGATTTCATAAGTCATGATTCAACTTAGCTTGTCTTTAATTATCTCCACTTGTTTGAGTGTTTTCTTGGCAATGGTAGCGGAAAAGTTCTACTTCACCTCCTACACTTCACTTCTCAACTAGGCCACCTCAATGTGTGTGGAACGTTCCTTCATTGTGGGGCCACATGTACCGCTTATCATAGCCAATCCATGTATAGGGGATTTTTAATAGACTCGGGAGGTCAAAAATTTGAGGCAGCTACATCATTACAAGAGATGAGACAACATGGTTCATTAGTATTCCTTTGCGAGCCACACTATAATTGCTGCAAAATCTATCAAGCTTTCTTGCCATTCCTCCCTTTTACATCTTCATGGTTTTGAGGGTCAATAAACGATCTTGCACACTTCAAAATCTCTAGAAAACTTAGTTGTCTATTCCCCTTTGGAGGGAGCATCCTCATAACCCTTTTGGTATAGTAATTGATACTTGTTCACAAACTCTAGTTGCACCACGTGAAGGTATACTTTGGCTTTCTTTTGGTATGGGTGCTTGCAAATGGTAAGCCATTGCTACGAGGAAATTGACATCAGTTGAAGAGAGCATGGTGCATGCAGAAGGAGAGGGAGAAGAGGAGCATCCATAGAGTGTTGGTGAAGCTCGTAGTGAGGATTATAATACCTCACTACTCCTAATTTTTCTATATGATCAAGAGAATAGATAAAGTTAGTATGGCTACTATGGGTGTCTGACCTGAACCCTAACAATCTCCTTGAAGGCCAACCTGGCCCAAGTGGCCTATGTATGTACATGTGTACAATGTGGCCCAAGTGCCCAAATCTTTCATAGAAAACTGTGTGCTAAATGAAATTTTCAAGATAGTTATCTTCTCTTTAGACTTCCTGGGAATGAGAATATCATCGAAATAAAGTATTAGGATGATAAGAGAACCATCGTTCAACTTTTGAGTATGCAAGTAGTGATCTTCCGGACTCCTTTCATGCCTTTGGGATTGCATGTACTTGTCAAATTGAGCCCTGCTTTAGGCCATATATTTCTTTACGCAATCTACAGACCAGTTCTTCCTTCGTAGGCTTCTCAAGTTTGACTTTAAAACCCTTTGGTTGTTAGACATTCTCATCAAGATCCCCATGAAGGAAAGTCGTCTTCACACCCATTTGGACAAGTTCCATGTCCTCGGTGGCTATTAGTCCAGGCACAAGATGCAATATAGTCAAAATTCATGCCTTTCTTTTGCTTGAAACCCTTAGCAACCAGTCTAGCCGTGTACTTAGGCTCAGGATCCTTTGCCGTGTACTTCTTCTTGTACACCCATTTGCAAGCCAAGGCTTATTTTCCCTCTGGCAATTCTGTTAGTTTCCAAGTTTCATCAGCCATAATTGAGTTATACTCAGATTCCATTGCCTACTCCCACTTCAGGCTACCTTCCATCTCAATATAGCCTCTTGGTAGTAGGTAGGCTCTCTGCAGTCAATGACCAGTAGATAGTCTAATCCTGGCTGAAACCGCTCAAGGGCACGAGATACACGTGTAGATCTCCTCACTGTCTGACTGTTGGACTCTGGTCTCTCAAGAGCATCACTATATCTCTCTATAGCATTACTAGTGGTAGGTACATTGCTAGTAGACTGAGTTGTTTGGGTAACCGAACTTGAGGCTACATCCTCAAATCTAACTTTGAGATACTCAACGTCTTTTACAAGTTGTTAATGCATCTTTGATTCATTACAAAACACTTGTGAACTACGAATAACTCTCCAAGATTTGAGTGTCAGAGATGATAACACATCTCTCCATCTACACCATAGCCAATGAAGATGTATTTGTGTGACTTGGGTTCCAACTTCTTTCTAAGATTTTTAAGCACATGTGAGAATGTCTCACACAAAAACACACGTAATCTGTCATAATTAGGTATCTTGCATATCCACATCTCCTGCGAAACCTTGTAGTTCAATAGTATACTAGGCGACCTGTTGATTATATGCGTCGATGTCATAACAGCTTCTCTCCAGAATTTGGGAGATAAATTTTCCATAGATAGTATGGAAGTAACCCTCTCTTGAATAGTTCTTTTCATGCGCTCAGCAACTCCATTCTAATTAGCAAGTATGTATGGCATAATAAACTGTCGTCGAATTCCTATTTTGCTATAGAATTTTTTAAACTCATTGGAGATGTACTCTCCCCCATTGTCAGTATGCAAACCTTCAACTTCTTGCATGACTGTTTTTTAACCATAGTTAGGAACTTCTCGAAGATATTAAAGACTTCGCCTTTGCTCTTCAAGAGGTAGATCCGCACCTTTCGAGTAGAGTCATCTATGAAAGTTAAGAGACATAATGCCTCCCCTAGAGACTTATACGGCATAGGCCTTCAGAGATCGCTATTAACCAAATCTAAAGGATTTCCTAACTTTCTATCCAATGATGAAGTGGCAATCTTAGTTTGTTTCTCGTGTATACAATGCTCACATAAACTAAAATCGGAATAGTTTAACACATGAATATATTCAAAACGTTGTAACTACTTCATTCCCTTTTGACTCATATGACGAAACCCCTTATGCCACAACTTAGCAGAGGGCATCTCGGCTACATACATAAAATTTTCTTTCACATAGAGAATATAAAGACATGAAAAGTTTTTCATTTAACCTCACTCTTCACTTTTGCATGTTGGTCGTCGTTGGACAGAGTCAAACTTGAATCCCCTCTTTAGCAACACTGTCTTCAAGTAATGTTACCAAAAGATGAGATCCAATGGCAAACATTAAAAGGGCAAGTGGGCAACCTTGTTTTATTATCTCTTTATCTCGAATGCCAAAAAAGAAAAAAAATGTTTTGAAAGAATTTTTTATTTTTTGAAATTGGGGGCCCTACTAAGGAATGTGGACAATAAAAGGTCAATGTTAGGATATGTATTTAGATTCATTTTGGAAAATTTTGGTGGAGGTCTGCCTCAAAATCTAAGTATGTTATTGTGTCAACGGCTAACAAGGAGACTATTTGTGTCACATCAATCTCGATGCTATTAAGATGCTATACATGGATGGTGTGTTTTGCTTTTTTTTATATATTTAAAGATGCTATACGTTGATGTCTAATATTGCTTCTTTCATAAGGTGCTTGAGGACAAGCATATTCAAGGTGTCAAAATTCACAAAGATACAGCCATGCAGTTTTTTATTTTTTTATTTTGCAGTGCTCAGATATTTTAAAGAAAGACCATAGTACAACCTCCACACTCAACATGAGCCACGGAGGTTTTAAAAAAAAACCATTGACAACATCCGAGGGCTTTGAACAAGTCGGACGGGCGGGGCCCACTATCCTCATCACCAATGGAACACTCTCGAGGTGCCACCAAGACGGCGTTGCTGCCACCCAGAGAGCCTCCACAAAATGCCGATGGTGAGATCCGCAACATAAACCATGGTGCCACCTCCACTGGAGAAAAACATCACCACCAACATGCAAAACCCTCTGCATCACCACCAACATGCAAAACCATCTGCACGCAAAAGACCCTAGAACCACCGAATGGGAAGCACGCTAATAAAGGGGAGCCAAGCCCTTGCTGCGAACACCCATGCTGCCCCACAGGACCCACCAACGCCTGCCACATGGGGCAAGCTGCACAAGCACTGGATGTCGATTCTCCTCCCGGGGGGAGGTGGGAGCAGCACCCTCTCCCATGACCGGGTTCAGCACTGCTAGAGACAAGAAGAAGAAAGTGAAGCAGCCCGGACGCTCATCCCAGAGACGATCACGCTCAGCCAACCCTCCCTTCCCTACCAATAAGACCGCCCCACCCTGCCGCAGCATCACCCCTAAGCCCCCTGCTCGACGACCTCGTAGGGTAGAGGGGCCATTAAAATACCGGGCCCCTGTACAAGGACGCAGTCCCCGCCAAAATAAAAGTACTATTAGCACCACTCATCGGACAACAATGGGTGAAAGGTGGAGTGGTTGTGCCATTGGCGATTTTATGTGGTCTGTCAGATCAATGGTTCTAGCCAAACCACTTATTCTACCCCCCTCAATGGTGTCTTATTGGACCCAGTTTTTGTTACACAGGAATCACGAATCTTCGTTGTTCTTTGCTTGTGCGTAACCACTGTGGGTGATAATTCTGTTGATGATAGCTCATGCGCTCACCTTTCATTTGCGCCATTTCCCGCTCGAAACAGTGCAGCAAATTGTGACAATTTTGTAAAACCGCTTGGGTGGCCTTAAGTTGGGGGTTTTACCCTAGACTACACGTTGTGCAAGCGGGATGCTCCGCAAACCCTTACTCTAGCTTCTCCTCCAAATGATGTGGGCATTGGATGGATAAGCATCTTTAAAGTTCCTTGTATGTCCATAGCTAATCCATGAGTCCACAACACATCAAGCTTCAAGTGGGAGGTTCTTGGACTTAAAGGCTAGTGCCCAACTAACCTCAAGCTCATTACATTATTGAGTAATTTCTTTATACATTATAAATGAATAAGGAGTTGTGCAAATGTATTTTGTGTGGTGCTTCAACCCAAGAGTTGTGTGTCACGTTCTTGAGTTCCTCTCAGTACCCATGTACATGCATTGCTCTTCCATCGATGCTTCAGTATGTGTGTGTGTGTGGGCGGGGGGGGGGGTTGGTGGTGGTGGTGGAGGAGGAGAGAGAGAGGTGGAAAATTATGCCTAAACATGACTATATGTCATGAGAAGAATGCCTTTTTATTACATAGCTCCCTATCACTACCCTAAACATAACAAGGGACATGATGCCACTCCTTTGCACATATAAGCAAATCCTCAGGACTATTTGCCTGAGATGGTGACGAGCCCATTTGATGGTATCAAGATGCGCGAGTGGGACGTAGGGAGCAAGGGCATCTTGATCGGATGCGTGGCGAGTCGCATGGTGGCATAGGGGCGGGGTTGCCCGCTGCAAGACGTAAACTCGAGCTCCTCAGAGGGCTGCGGAGTGCAGATGTGGCGGGGTGACGAGGTAGGCCACGGTGGACGAAGTGGGGCTGGACGAAGTTGGGGATGATGACGAGGCTGGGTGCCATGTCATGCGATTTTAATAATGCATGATTGAGGGATGTGTAGTTACACCGTGGTACTATGAAAGTTCTCCATGCATGCTCCGCAAGCGTCGAGGGATTGCCATTACAAGGCTTCTCTCCCCCTATTCCGAATAGCACGAGCACAAGCAGGTAGAGCAAGTGATGTTGTTGCTCGCCATGGCCTTGTGTCGATGCAGCTCTCCCCCCCCCCCCCCCCCCCCCCCCCCCTCCTCTTCTAAAAGAGCTCACCACTTCTGAGCCTCTGTCCTTGCTCTTGATTGCCAAGCTGCATTCGTCGTGAAGAATCGGCATCTCTCCACAGCCACCCACATTTGAGCTCTTTCATTGTAAACCCGGGCAAGTTAGGGTATTGCAGTACAAAAATGGGAGAATTTTGATGTTATCAATAGGCCAGAGGATCTTCTTTCCATGGCTTCATGATTGGATAGATGGGCAAGACAGAGAATAAGGGCAACAATGGAAGGGATGGCTTGTCATTGGGATTTGAATGAACTCCCATCCATTGAGCAACAGCCATAGTGGATAGACTCTTCAAATGAGATGCTTGGACGACGAGGTCCTCTTGATAAGTATCAAATTTATAGCACCTCTGATAAGGATATGGATGGGGGAGACACTAGTGATAGCCAACATCTCGATTGGACTTCAACTAGGACAGCAATCGTAGAAACATGGTGCACCAACATTAGGATGCATGGTATTGCACTTAGAGGTCCTTGACCTTTGCTCTTGTGCTACAGTTTCAGCTTTGGAGGATGGACATAGGCAGACGCAAGATGTGACACAATGCCTGGGTTTACATGACAAGGGTGAGAGTGGTAGCAAGAGTGACGTGTGTATTGAGCAGCACACACTGAGCTTTGCTGATGTTGAAAAAAACATTAGATAGTGTAGTTGTCAACCACAAAGCTAGATTAGTTGACTAAATTGGGCAGTACAAATAGAATGGAATTTTGTGTGCCATTGATGGGGCAACGCACGAACAAACGGCCAAGAGCGTCGGCGGCGACTCCGCACATCCAAGAAGTGTGGATGCCCCTTCATGGTTTTTGTGGTTTTTCTAAGACATGACACAAAGAAGGTCACCATATGGGTATTTGGAGGACACAAAAGGCATGTTCCAGGGTCGCGGACTGACCTATATCACCTCCCTGTGCATCCTATGGTGAAGAAGCGATGCATGGAGGATTTGTTTGATATTGGTACATATCACCATGTTGCAAGGATGAGTGTATCTAAAGAAGCCATCCACATCAACATGGCATCTCTTGTAGCAAGTATCCTATAGATTCTTTGATTCCAAAGGTAATCCAGATGATCATGGATTTCATTAACGTAATCACGATTGTGTGATTACGTCAATAACTCTAATATTTACATAAGAAAATCACGTGATCACGTTAATTGTTAACGTGACTTTGATTATGACCTCCAAAAATCCATAGAGCTGATTAGCCCTCCGGGGTTTTCATTTTTCCCTGCGGGGCCCGTCGGGATTTTTCATTTTCCCGGCGGGCCCACCGAGAAAATGAAAAAGCCCGGTGGGAGTAATTATATATAGTAAACAGTGTGCTAACTACGATCCTTTAGCTAGGCAAATCCTTGGGGAGTGTATCTGAGTGCCGGGTATAGTCATCTCCTTGTGAATTGACCTAAGGTTACAGAGTCATAGGTCCTTTTTTTGGGCCGAACGTGATTTTTAATTCGATAACCACTTCTAAAAAAATTTAATTCGTTTACCGACATAAAGGTATGAAACCAAAACAACTAAAAACTTAAAGAGTCATGCTCATTGCGAAGAAGCCATTGGTCCAAATGAGGGTTGTAATCGGTTTTAGAAGATGAGCATATGTAAATGACGAGTCGATAGTCAAGGGTCGGATGTCTTGTACTAGTGTACTGAGCATATAAAGATCCTTGAAGTCTTGTATTTTTCATCATCATAGATTTCGGTCGATTTACACTTTTCACTCCACAATATAAGAGCTATAATCCTTAATTGGGTTAAAATAGTTTTTATATATTGAATTGGTTGCATGAGGGGTCTACAATCCTTCACTGGGTACAAGTAGTTCTCAATTGAGTGATTATATTGAAGATTTATTTGCGTTAGTTCATCCATTGGTTTATACAGAGAGTGCATTGTGTATTACGATATATTATTAGTGCATGAAATGACCAATCATATATTTTATTGCTTTCATTTTGTTTTTTGTAGCAATTGGAATTAGACGTGTCTTATTGTTCGCAAATCAAAGTGGACATATAAATAATCATTATAATAATAATTGCATTGAGAGGTTCATAGCATTGTTGTAGTTATTATGCCGTGCATAGACTGTATTGCAATATGTATGTTTGCTCACAATATAGGTGATCGATATGTGGATTGACTAGCGTGCATTGAAATCTCATATTGTGCATCATGGTTACTTTCATATTAAATGGTTTTTAAATTTTAATATATATTGAAAATAAGAAAAATGTTTCAAAAAATGAACATCCGGTTCTTTTGTCTTCAGTTTTAATTTAAAAGCAATGGAGCAAAATGTGGGCACGTGGTACGAAGAAGCCAAAGAATAAAAAAGCTCTTGGCAAAGAATGGGATTATGCTCACAACATATGCGGCCGATATATGGAGTGGAAATGTAAATTTTGTTACACAACAAAATCAAGCGGTGCACCACGTATTAGGGATCATTTTCTGGGTAGCGTTAAAAAGAGTTGTAAAAAATGTGAACATCTTCAAGCACCTACAGTTGCAAAGCATTTGAGAGAAGAGCTCGCCAAAAAGGGTGGTAAGAGACAACACATATATAGCTCTGAGACTTCGAGTCAAGAGTTCTCATAGCCAAATATTAACTCTGTAGATCTTGTAGTGACGCCAACTAACCTTGGAGAACAACCTGCGCAGGGAGAGGAAATTCTAGGCAGTGTTCCTTTTAAGCGTCACAATGAAGGTGGACTTGGTCAAATTCGTCAAAAATCATTACATCAAAGCTTCGAGTGCAGTCTCTAGAAGAAGCACAAACTACACTCGCCAAAGCAATATTCTTTACTAGAAGTGCTTTGGTCATGGTAGACAGTAATCATTGGAAGGCTGCTTGGAAAAAAATCGATGAGTTTGACCCAGGATTTTCAGCTCCTTATGACACGATACGAAATGTTTTCTTGGACAAATGTTACATCAAAGTCAAAGAGCGTGTTAGCAAAATCATACTTGGGAATATTTCGCTTTCAGGATGTACAATTCTGAGTGATGGCTAGTCAAATGTTCAAAGAAGACCACTGATCAATGTAATGTTGATTTGTCCAAGGGAAGAAACATTCATAAAGGCGATTGATAGTTTAGGTACAATTAAAAGTGACAAATATATTTTTGAGGTCTTGATTAATGTAATTAAAGAAATTGGTATTGAACATGTCATTCAATAGTCATGGACAACGCAAAGAATTGTAAAAACGCCAGTAAATTAATAAAGAAGTGCTTTCCACACATTTTTGCCAATGGTTGTAATACGCATAGCTTAAAATTGGTGTTGAAAGATTGGTACACTAGCGAAGAAACCACATGGCTCACCAAAATAATTGATACAGCATGTCAGGTTGTGAAATTTATCTTGAAACAACAAAGAGTGCTCGATTTTTATAGGATGTACATGTCAGTGATGTTGAAACTTCCTGCTGAAACTCGGTTCTGCACACACTTTTATACCTTAGAATCACTTCTCCAAAATAAATGCGATGTGATTGACACATTCATTTGCGCGACCTTTGATGAATGGTAGCTTGAGCAAAAAGAAAAAGTGCAAGATAAAATTACATGTCTACGTGGCAATGTAAACAATGCTGCTTGGTGGAGGAGTGTAATGGATGCATACCATGTAATGATGCCCATTATATTTGAAATCCGCAATCTTGATCAAAGGGCGCCAAACTTGGGCAAAGTGTAGATGACATGGTGGTCAGTCCAACAGAGTCTTGAAAATCTCGAAGAGCTGAAAGAGTCTATAGTAGAGAAGGAGTGGCGACTACCATTCTTTGGCAAAAAAAAAAAAAAAGGCCAAGTATTTTCATGCAAGGTGGAAGAGCGCTCATATTCCACTCCATAGTGTTGCTTACATGCTCGATCCGTAGTATTGGAATTTAGATCTGATGTCCAATACAAAGGTGGTAAGCAATTTCTGTCACGTGGTCAACACATTCTACTCCAACGTTCAAGACCGAATTGATTACATCAAAGAAATGAGTGCATTTAGATTAAAAGAAGGGTCCTTTTGCGAATGATTTTGTACAGGTAATGGCAAAAGAGCAACCTGCATGGAAGTGATGGATGATGAATGGTGGAGAGCATTACTCTACCTTATGTCCCCTTGCAATGAAAGTACTGGCACAATGTGCAACGAACTCAAGTTCAGAGAGAAATTGGAGTATGTACAAGTATGGTCACATCACTATTCGTAACTGACTATTAGCAGACATAGCGAAAAAATTAGTGTATATGTTTTGCAACAAAAAGATATTGAATCACATCAAAAGTGCTAGCTACGAGGAGGAAATGCCAACCTGGTTGTATAATTGTCAAAACAAAGATGAAGAAGAGTTCAATGTTGGTGTATCTCAATGCACTATAGACGAAATAGAAGAGAATCTGATAAAAGATGTGGAGGTTGAAATACAAGGAGAACCACAACACTCAAACTTAGAACCAGATAACAACTTTAAGATTCAATATAGCTTGAGAATAGAATGAAGATCGTGTCAAAAACCATTGTAAAAGACCATGTATTCAAATGTGTTTTGATCATATACAATGCCTCATATTTACAATTATACATAGTTTGTCGATCTCAATCGTGTTGCTCTAAAGCAGCATCTTGTTCATCAAATAGATTTCTAATTGTGCTAGGGGTATCTTGGCAGGCTTGCTTGAATTTATACTCATTTTCCATGCCAAACATAATATATATTCCTTGTGGAATATCATGTGAACAGATTGTGCATCGGCTACTATTTTGCATTAAACAAATAAGACAAACAAAGTGATAATGATGGCAGCTTGTCAATGTATGATATCCACTCCATCCATCAAAATTATTGTAGCAAACTAGACATTGGGAAGAAGAGGATGCATCTGAAGTAGACGAGGGGACCAAATCTGGATGCACGATGTCATAAAGTACAATATCTAAATTTACCAAATGATTTTCTCATATTAAACTGATCATTTAATGTGGGAGAATAAACGGAACAAGATTTAGAATAGCGACATGTGCTTCTAGACCTATCTCAACACGGGACCAAAAGGAGAGATGGTTGCATCTCAATAGGGGTCCAAAAGGAGATGGTCTATCAAAGAGAAATGTGCAATAAGTGCTTCTAGATTTACCTCAGTAGGAGACCAAGAGGAGAGATGGTTACATTTCAATAGGGGTCCAAAAGAAGGTAGTGTATCAAAGAGCAATGTGCATCTAATGGAGCTTAAAAGACCTTAGGATTAGCTTCCTTAAAGACCTCCAATGGTTAGTGTTAAAAGTCCTTTGACCTTAGGCAAGCTAGGTCTGAGCTTGGGGTGGGAACCCAACCTAAACTTATCTTTGACCTTAGGCAAGGTAGGGATGAGCTTGAGGTGGGAACTCGACTTAAACTTGCCTTTGACCTTAACCTTAGGCAAGCTAGGGCTGAGCTTGAGGCGGGAACTCCATCTAAGGTGCTTGTCATGCTTGGTGACTAAGGTACTTGAGGTACTTGTCATACTTAATGAGGAAGGTGCTTGAGAAGCTTCCCATGCATGGGGGGTAAGATGCTTGAGTCAAAAAGAGACTCTATACACTTAATGAGGAAGTTGCTTGAGAAGCTTCTTATGCATGGGGGGTAAGATGCTTGCGTCAAAAAGAGACCCTACACACTTAATGAGAAAGTTTCTTGAGAAGCTTCCTATGCATGGGGGGTAAGATGCTTGAGTCAAAAAGAGACCCTACACACTTAACGAGGAAGTTGCTTGAGAAGCTTCCTATGCATAAAAGTCCCAAAGATAGGGGAATCTTTGACCTAACCTTCCACTTACCCAAGGGGCACCCCTTTTCTAAAAGGGCACATGGTACATGTCAAACTCTCACTGAGCTTAACCACATGGTGTGATTGAATGCTATTGGTTGGGCTAAAGAGGGGTCCAATGAGCTTCTACTTCCATCCAACAAATATATAGATATTTTCAAGCTCTCTCTCTCTCTAAGGGGTAAGGAGGACACTTGTCAAAAGACTACCCATGTACTTGAATGCATGCAGCATGTGATTGGCTAGAGGGAGAGGGGTCCAATGAGCTTGCAGCATGTGGAAAAGTTACCCCCAAGCAAGCAAGGGGGGTGCTAAGGGGATATACACCACACACACACACTCATTTTGTGGATTCATTCTCACTTGGTGAAAGTTGAGGAACTCCACCCTTCTCCAAGCTTGTGAGAAGTAAGAGCCTACACCAACACTCTTGGCTATGGAATGCAAATCCAACCAAGAGCCATGCTTCAATGCGTAAGCTTGCCATCTTCTCCATCTTCATTACTATGCTATTATGTATGCTAGCAAGAAGAGTGATGTTAGGTAAGGAACTATTTCTTTCTCCTATGGAACGTTTCTTCTTCCTCTTCCCTACCCTCATTCCCCGCTAGCTCTCTCCACCTTCGAAGGTGTTTGAGGCCTTGGGACTGAGTCTTGGGATAGTTAATGCTTTCTACAAGTTTATGCTATGCTTGTGATGCATGAAGATTTCCATCTTCATTGCATCACGTAGGCCACAAGAAACACAAAGATTGTATTGTACAAGTCTCTCTTGATGGGAGAAACTATAATACAAATGCCTATTGGAGGGGGGACCAGCTCCATATGAATCCGGTCCTCAACTATTGTCATGTTCTCTAAACTCTCTCTCTCTTGCAAAAGTATTGTTCATGCCAAGTTAACTGTGTACCATGTTTATGTTGCTACCATCAATTAAGTTCACCTGCTATGCTCACAAAGTAATCTCTCAAAAGTGCTGCACCTAATTTCCTAATTCCTCTACTCTCAAAGTTCATAGTCCATTTTCATTACATTGGTATCATAGCATTTGGTTTCTCTTTTCTTGCTTAAGAAGAGGGGTTCTTAAGTAGCCTATTAATGGTTGATTTTGTTAATTATATTAGGGTAAGTGGGATCGAGATCTATTATTGGTTTTGTTGAGCCCACTATGTGGGATATGGTGCACACCTCGGGAGCTTTGGTCTTAATAATGGAGTTTTTTTAGACTTGCCTACGGCTTTACCATTATTGAGTCATGAGAAGTCCGAAAGGAGCTATCCCTTGGCAATTCTGCTATGTTAGACCCACTCCACTACTCTCTATAAACCAAATCGAGTCGTGGGTGTAGATACTTAAGTGCCTATTTTTCAAAGGCTAGGAGGAGTAGCAACTTAGCAACCTTCCTCCTCTATCGATGAAAGCTATGGCTATTCTCCTAGAGAATACAAAAGGGGAGGACATCGCAAATCTTACCCTGCATGGAGAAGGTCACTAAAGCTAAAGAAGTTTAAAGAGGGAGAAAAGAGTATCTCTTTTCTCACCTATGATGGCACCTTTTGTGCTACCGACAAAGTATTGGCCTTCATCCAACAATTTGGTGCGGCCTTTGGAGACAAGGGCTTCACGGAGTCCTCCAAGCTACACCATGTAGTTATGCACTTCCAAAAATCGGCTCGTCAATGGTGGGCTAGTCTTCGTGGCAACGGCAAAGCCCCAAAGACATGGAAAACTCTACAAGTTTCCATCATGAAGCAATTCCTTGCAAGTGATGCAAAAGGACAAAGTGCTTACCAAATGGTGAAGTTTAAAACTTCTCTCTCATGAGTCTATCCACAAATATGTGGACAAGTTTTGGGATTTACATCTCAGGGCTACTATCTTTCAAAAGATAGACTTTGTTGAGCAAAAGCAACAATTTTGTGCAGGATTACCCAAAGAGATGGCCGAGTATGTCAACTCTCAACAGCCTGGTTCTATCACCAAAGTAATCATGGTTGCTTCACGCATCAATTTCCAACAAGGGGCTAGACGAAATGTCAAGCCCATGGAAAATAAAGACAAAAGTGAAACCAATGCCCAAAAATCTTACAAGGCTATTCCAACAACAACAACAATCGGTCCAAGGAGAAGGGAGTTTACAAAGGTAAATATAAACTCTCTCCTAAAGAGCTAGAATCTTTTCGTAAGGACCACAAATGTTTTAAGTGTGGGGAGCAAGGCCATGGTTATCATCCTTGCCCCAAGAGAATTACCCGCAATAAGACTCCTAGAGCCCCTATGTTTGAAGCTCTAAAAGAGGATGCTCATTGCCAAGGATTTATCCTTTCCTATGCTTAGGGAAAGATGCAAGAGCATGATGCCTTTATTTTGTTTGACCCTGTTTCAACTCACAACTTTATGTCCACGGAGTTGACCACCAAGCTAGGCATGCAATCCCACAAGATGGGAGATACATTGAAATCTAATGGAGCTATCAAGGGACAAGGCCTCTCAATTACTCCCTTAATTGGAAAATTGAGGCTTCATGTCCAAAGCTATGTGGACAAAAAGGATTTCTTCATCTCCCCGATGTTAATCATTGGGGAACCATGGTTTAACTACAGGCTTCCAACATGAATTTCCTTGAAAGGAGAATCTACTTCACCTACAAGGAAAAGAGCATGTACATAGATGCTAATGAGTTGGGGAACACCATACCCTTGCAATAAAGGGAATCAAGAGGAATTAGAATTGTCTAATTTTCTAAATGGATCCCAAGATGTTTTCATCGATGACATCCCTAGTGAGCTACTTCTAAAATGAGGGATGATGACCATGCAATTGAGCTCCTACCAGGAAGCTCACTGCCTAACAAGTCTCTTTATCGAGTTTCACAAGCTCAACAAGAAGAGACATGAGGCAAGAGCATAAATTGGTGGAAAAAGGGATGGTGAGGTCTAGCTCCTCTCCATTTTGTTCACCATTGCTTTTAGTGCAAAAGAAAGACGACACATATCACATGTGTGTCGACTATAGAGCACTAAATAAGATCACTATCAAAAATAGATTTCCCATGCCGCGGGTAGAAGATCTATTTGATCATTTACAAGTTTTGGCCTGACAAATGCTCTAGATGCATTCAAACTCATGATGGACAAAAATCTTCAGGCCATCCAAATTCTCTTGAAGAGTACAAGCGACACCTCCGAGTAACCTTTCAAGTTGTGAGAGAGAATAAGCTTTTCATTAATCAAAAGAAAATTAATTTTTTCATACAAGAGATAGGTCACGTTATCTCTAATGATGGCACCCGTATGGATCCAACAAAGTTAGAGATAATAAAAGCATGGCCTAATCCAAGGAATCTACATGAGGTACGAAGCTTCATAGGTATGTGTGCATACTATAGATGCTTCATAGAAAACATTCTCGCTAATAGCAGGCCCATTACGTGAATTAACAAAAAGAAACGTTAAGTATTCATGGACTACAAAAGTGCAAGAAGCTTTTGAGAAGCTTAAGGAGAATCTTATCTCTCAACATGTGATCACACTATTAGATCTCTCAAAGCCATTTGAGGTCCAATGTGATGCTTGTGGTAATTACCTTGGAGCTATTTTGCTTCAAGAAGGGCATGCCATAGCATATGAGAATCAAAGACTCAACTTCAATAAGTGAGTATGGGGCAAATACGAAAAAGAGCTACGAGCTATTCTATATGCCATAAACACGTGGAAACACTATCTCTTGGGGACTCCATTCATCCTACGAATGGATCACAAAGCCTCAAGAACTTCATGACGCAAACCAAGCTCTTCGACAAATAAATGAAGTGGAAAATTTTTCTTTTGCAATTTAAATTTCCTATTGCTCACATTGTTGGCAAGCATAATCAAGTGGTCAATGCACTTTCACAACGACCAAGGGTAAATGTGGGGTCTATAGCAACTCACAATGATCTATCTTTTATGATAGATGAGTATGCTACTGACTTGAAGACTTTAAGTATGTAATTACAGCCTTTGCAATAGGGAAGAAAAAACAACCATTCACCTTGAAGGATGGTTATCTTCCAAACGGCAATAGGCTATGTGTTAATCACCCATACAATATGAAAGTCATATATGAATCCCATACTTCTCCTTATGCGGGGCAAAAGAGGGATTCCATAGTCTACTCTTTAAGGAGTAGAAATGTATTTCTGTTGGTCTACCATGAAAAGTAAACATACAAGAGTATGTTTAAAAATGCGTGGTATACCAAAAGTTGAAAATTGATCAAGGGAAGCAACTTGGATTGTTTCAGTCGACAGGCTTAACAAGAAAACACACTCTATGCCTGTCAAAATGACTATTAAGGCACATCAAATGGCAACCCTCTTCAGATCTCAAATTTTCAAGCATCATGGATTTCCAACATCCATAGTGTCGGACAAAGATCCTAGAATGACCAATAATTTCTAGAAGGGTCTCTTTTGGAATCTAAGAAGTAAATTAAATTTCTCTTTCGGCCTATCATCCAGAAATGGATGACCAAAGTGAAATAACTACTCTAATGATTCTTGAATCTACTAAAAGCCTATGTCATGGAAGTAGATCAACGTTCTCGATGATAGAAGTACCTACCTCTTATAGAGTGTGCGCTCCTTGCCGCACTGTCGAAGCAAGGGACTTGCCAATACACCGTATGCGAGCCACAAACGGCTCCAAGCACACAACAAGCCTAAACTAGCAAGCTCAAGAGAACAAAGGGTGTGTCACTCACCGCTTTACGCTCGTCTTCGTGGTGGATTCCTCGCCGCGATGAAGAAGAAGCTGCAGTCGTGCCGCGCTCAACCGCTTCGCCGCCGTCGTGCCTTCGTAATGCTCGATCGCACACACACTCTCCCTCTCTCTCTCTCTCTCACACACACACACACACACACACACAAGGAGGTGAAGAAGAAGAAGAAGATGGAGATGGAGCAAGAGCACTCTTCTATTGCACAAATGAGAGAATGAGTAAAAATTAGGTTTAGTTGGCTTTTATAGGAGCTCACCCCATTCACACTTGGGCGCCCATGCTTAACCAACTAATCCCTTGAATGTCCAAGTTAGAGTGCACCTCTCATCGGCGATCACTCTACCTTTCCCTATTGGTCCGACAAGCCCGGTACCTGACTCTAAATAATACATAATACACGTCCATCGTAGGCGATAGGGTGTCCGTGTGCTGTGAGGGTTAACATGCCCCCCTTCCTGATGTAGATTCCGTCCTCGGAAGCTATTGAGTTGAAGATGGTTCGTCGAGGTGGAAGAGCATTTGAGATGAATGTCCTTAGCCTTCTTTAGTCACTGCAAAATCAAACAACATTGGCACAGTAATGGCATTCTCTTAAAAAGCATATGCAGTTTTAGGTAGACAAATTGATTGGTCAAAGAATTTCAAACAATTTGTTAGCAATGAACATTAAATTGCAATGTAATCAAATGCATAAACAGATGTAAAGGTAGAAAATTAAACAAGTCTGGAGTCGCTAATTTGACGGTCGAAAGGCACTAGAGATCGAATATTAATACCATGGGTAAGCTTCTGAATTTTCAGTGGTCAATTAAGTTGTTTAATCGCGAGAGCCAAGTATTCATGTTCGAGGGCTGACTAGAGGCTATATCTAGAAAACCTTGTAGTTAAGCTACCATAAAAGGAATTTCTCATGAAATCATCGCATGACTGATTACTTTTTCGTTGACCCCCCAAAGTCTTTTCACATTGATTCAATTTTGATGTGTGTGCTTATTTTGTATGCCTTGGGTTTTTTGCTTTTCAAGGAAAAGCGCCCACGCTGGGAACCTCTAGGGCTCTAGTACCATAGGCAATACATGTGAGTGAAGTACCAAATCAAGCTGAGATTTCTCTTCCAGCTTAAAATTTTACATTGTGGCACTTTGATTTTTTGTTTGTTCATTTTCAGCATTTTAATTTTGTAACTTTGGGGGGTCATATAACACTGTTACCCTCCCCAGGCTCATCACATTAGTAAACTCCCTTTATAATACTTAAGCTAAAGGTCAATAGGGTTAAGCCCACTAGAAAGCCCTAGTACATTTCATACAATGCTGCCTAAATCGGATTAAGAACCTAAGTAACCATTGTTTATTAGGAAGGCATTCCCCATGGTATTAAGAGAAGATCTCTAACACCTAACTTGGTCAAACTAGCTTAGTCGGACTGCTTGATTTTTAAACCTAGACAAGTGATTATGACAAAACATTACATTGAATTAAATGTTTGATACTAAGCAAATGCGCTGAATATTATGCTACCAATCACAATCAAAGCAGACAAACATGGATGCAAAAAGATAACGGCAATGCTAATGGACAAGAAACACCTGTTTGTGTTGATGGTCGCGCTTGATTTGAAGTGTGAATCGAGATAAAGATTCCATGAAGGTCCAAATCCTATCAATAGCAACACGCTCCTGTACACACTAGAAAACAAAAGGAATACCTCCAGGAGGCACATTAGTAGGAAAAGAGATCTTTGTTAATCACTCAACTCTAAAACAAAACCACTCCTATCGTACTAATCTTACCTACCCTCCATCACTCAAGTGATGAGGATCAAAGGTGTTTTATGGCATAGGTTTCTGTTTCACTGTACCAGATGTGACATGTGTAGGTCTGAGTCAATGTTTTGACTTTTAATGTGCATACTCGTTTGCTAATTGCTCTTGCTCTTTTTTTTCGTTTTTTTTTGTGAGTATAAAGCTTTATATGTACATTCCCTAAGATTGGAGATATAGAGGTCACGGAAAAAGGTTGAGAGGGAAACAAATGAATGATGACTGTCAGCAAACACTCCCCCCTTCCTTGGGTAGATCATACCATTTGAAATGAGCTTGTCACCCTTTGAAACCAATTTTTCCAGTTGGTAATAGGTGAGGATTTTTGCCAGTAGTTTTCTATTACCCTAGGTGCCTCGCCAAGTTGCAACGGTGGTAAGGTACTCTCCCAGGATCGAACTTGAAGTGGTTCATCAGGTGATTCTTGAACACTGGGAGGTGTGGATTCTTTTGTAGCTTCATGGAGGTCCACTACTATAGATGGAGGCTGTGTAGAAGCTTTTACCTCTATGGATGTATTACATGAGGAGCTAGAATCTTCATGGGACTCCCCCCTTCCTGAGCTAGGTGGAACAAATCGTTCTTTCTTTGGTACCCAAACTAGCTCGGGAGCGGGTGTGTAGCATTCTGTGATTTTTTCCTTTCCACGATCATTGATTCGTTTTGGAGCTACGGGATAGGGCTCACTTGGGTCAGGTGATAGGTAAGAGCACAATCTACGTTTTGGCACCCAGATTTGATCATTTCCTTGATAGTAGCCTTGGGCTTCCAATAGTCGTTTAGGGATCCATCGTAACATTTTCTTACTTTTCTTGGAGCGAGTCGTACGTTTCTTACAAGGCTTCTATCTTTTAGCACTAGCTATGGTCACTAAAGAAGATTTAGGGACCCACTTGTATGTTTTCTTCGTTACATTAGGATGAGTCTTGTCGGAAGCGATATGCATTGCTTGTAGCATATTTAAGGGTATAGGAATTTCATCCCCCTCAGGTGTTACCCAGGTCGTCCCCCTATTTCCCCAAGTGTCTATGGTTGATGCTAGGTGGACCCAATCCACATTGTCTGATTCAGTCATCCCAGGTAGGATATCCATATAAGGAGAATCTTGGCCAATGTCTGTATCCTTCTTACTAGTGTAACAATATTGTAGTGGGGCCGAGTGAACTGTGGTGTCAGAGCGATGATCAATAATGGTTTTACTCCCTAAGGGGTGTACCTTACCAGTCACCAAATCCACTCTAAGGACAGAGTCTTGGAATTGCAAATAGACATGATTTTTAGACCAATCGTGAACCATTTGTGCTTCCCTCATGAATGGTCGTCCTAAAATCATTTCATATGACATAAGGTGTTTAGAGAAATCCATTACAATGAACGTATGTCGTACCTTGTGTCCTAGAACTTTGATCTTAAGATCCTTGAGCATCCCCATAGGTTTGGGTATGGTACCATTTGCCATCTTTACCACAATGTTAGTAACACTGAGGCGGGGTTTTCCCATGGATTCCCAACAATCTTTTGTAACGATGCTAACTCCCGCACCACCATCAAGAATTCCCTTTATAGTTAATCCCTTGGTAGTGATGGGTAGGGTCGCATTAGACTCGTCGCCTTCAAAATACTGCCCTAATTCGTTAATGGGTACCTCAATCACAGACTCGTGTCCATCTAAGTCAAGTGATTGCACATGATTTTCCTCATCAATCATAATCGAGTCAGGCCTATTTGATTGCGCAAACTGCGGTAATGCCGTTCGTAGCTCTCCGTTAAGGAATGCTCGAAGTGCAAGGAATACCTCAGGATCTCCATACAGCTTTGCTATGATCGTGGTTCGGACCTCAGAAGACATGAAGTCCACTAGTTTGGCAACATTCATTGGCGTTTTGTAGGGTGTAGGTCCTTGACTAGGAACTGGTGAGGATGGAATCTCGTATTCCTCAATGGGATCAGGTATTCCTTCGTTAAACATCCTTTCCAACAAGAAGGGTGTATGCCCACTTTCTGATGTCCCGTCCTCACTCCCTTCTTGGATGATACTAGATATGGCTAACGGTCTATGGTTCATGTGGGGTGGATGAACTTGCGTGGGAAACACTGTGTCATAAATTTTGACATGCATGGGTTCTGGTTCTAGTTTCCTTTGAGTCTCCTCCACTAAACCTCTTAGATGTTTCACCTGCTTAATCTCGTCTACTGGGTTTGGATACGTCCCAATCTTCTTTTTACGATTTTTCCTTTTTTGCCCCTGCGGTTTATCTTGGGGGTCTTGGATTGGATTTGGAAACACTTGTGGTGTTTTCAGAGGCTCCTTATGGTTTTCTCTTATTCGGTTTTCATTTGGTTCCATGTTACAGTTTTCTTTGTCGGTCTTTCTCTTTGTGGTATTGGTTCTAGTCTCCATTGTCTCGACTGAATCTGAATCATCCTCGAGGTCATTCATATACACGGGGTCATCTCCTGTTCCTATGTTTGTTTTGGAACTTGGCTTTGAATTTTCCGTATTCTGCGACTTCTTCCTTCGTGTCTTCTTTTTCTTTGCTTGGATAACTGACGCGGTATCTCTCTCTTCGAGGATATGGCCTGGCCCTTGAAGCATGGACCGTGTAATCGCATAAGCGGGTGCAACGGGTGGTATTGGCGATGTCGCACTAGCAATTTCGACCAAATTCAGGGGTGTGATTTTAGGCGCATTTGGGTTATAGGGGCATTGGGCAATCAAGTGATCTATGCCACAACGATTACATGTGAGTATTGGCATTGCAGACGTGCTCCCTTGATTCATTTGCATCTGTGCAGCATTCTTTTGCAGCCTAATAGGGCACTCCGCTGCTCGATGTGGTCCACCACACTCGTAGCATTGAAGAGGTGGCCTCCTAGCCTGGGTGTTGATATTTTGACCTCTGGATGCGAGAGCAGCAGCTTGATAAACCGGCTTGACTTGCCCCCAACAATCTTCCATGTAGTATATAGGACACTCTTCCAATGTATCAAGTCCGTAGGCAATACTAGTGTCTATTTCCTCCTCACAACCATCTGCATAAGCATTTGATGGCTCGCAACCCACTTGGTTCATAGGGGCGACCCTTGGATGCGGGGGCTGCGGTCCTAGCACAGGAGGTGGTAACGGTGTAGCTTGTACAACATTTTGAGATCTAGGGACCATGTGTTGCGGTAGTTGCTCAACAGGTGGAGTAGGCATCAATACAGGAGCTCGAGGTGCATCCGTCCAGGCTACAGGTGGTCTATTTTTCATCATACGTTTGATCATTAAACAATCCTTAGCTTGGTGACCATACCTACCACATGCGTTGCAAGTTCCATTAAATTTTACTCTAAACGTAGGGCACTCACTAGTGCTATGTGGACCTAAGCAAATGGAACACCATTGTTGCTCCCTTCTTGGATACATGTGACTATTTTGAGGGGGTCGATTATCCTTAAGAGACTCTTGGATTGCCTTGGTGAGGTCTGTCAAGAAGGTCTCAAATACCTTTGGCTCATTGGCAATGGGCTTTGCAGTCATGGGTTCATACTCAATGGCTTGTGAGCTAGTGGATCTCGTGTCAGTAGACACCCTCATGCCTGCTATCATCAAGTTGTCCTCTAATTGGATTGCATTGGCAGTGACATCTTCCCAGGTTTTGATACCTCTAATCACTAGTCCATTATAGATTCCTTCATTCCTCAACCCTCGAATGAATCGATCAAGCAGTTGGTTATTGTTGAAGCGCTCATTTACAGGGCAGCGAGAGTTTAAGTGCTTTAGACGACTAATGAAGTCCCTTACTGACTCTCCTTCCTTACGTTCGGCCTTCTGTAGCTGAGATGCTACACCCCAAAGCACACCTTCTCGTATGTACTCCTTTAGAAACAACCTTCGAAGGGTAGGGTAGATTGTTTTCTCGTCCACCCTTAGGGTCCTATACCAATCTCCAGCCTTCCCACTTAATGTCAAGCTTAAGGCATTGCACTTATGTAGTTCGTTGCGTTCCCCTAAGGAATCACATACTTGTTCAAACACTTCAATGTGTTTTCTAGCATCTTCCTCCCCATTGAATTTTTGCGTGAGTTTGGCAATTTGTACTGCCTTACTTCTAGGCTCTCTATCAGATGCATGACGCATATTTTCCGCGATAGATCGACCTATGGTTTGAGAAAACGCTGCCAAGTCACCTATGTGAGGAGGCAGGGCCGGTGGAGGTACTCTTGGAATCATATGTGGGAGAGGAACGGGTACCGGTCTTGGCATATGTGTAGATGATGCAGGATATGGAACATAACCGGGCATAGGTCCACTCGGATAAGAGCTAGGGAGCGGCACTCGAGGAGCATAAGCAAGTGGTACAATTGGAGGTGTGGGGGCCATGTGTGCATAAGGGGCTAGAGGCACATACGGTCGAGGCCCCATATTAGGTACTACAACACTAGGTAGTGGCACTGCGCTAACAGTAGATGTCATCGGTACATTCTCTGTTATGCTTATTCTTGGAGTGAGCACTGTGTTTTCCTTGATAGAGGGTTGATCCAAGTTAGGGAAGCTAAAGTTTTCGCTCGGAGGCTCAGATTGCATAGAGACCCCAGGTGAAATGACGTAAGATGGGTCCATGGGGCTCATTAGAGGAGTCTCCATTTGTGATAGAGTAGGCTGTTGAGCCTTGCTCGTATCCAGAAATATCATGGGGCCAGTTGAGAGTATATTTACCCCTCGGTTTTGCCTTTTTGATTGAATAATGCCATGGATAACATTACAGATCATTTTCTGTTGATCTTCGATGCTCGTGGCACTAGAGGTGGATTGTACAATGTCTATCCATCCTACATGGTAGGCGTGGCCAGAGTGTAGATCCGTCAACACCTCAGTGTGGAGGTCGTATGTCCAATGATCATTAATGAACCATCCTTCTAGAGTCGACGTGTTAACGGTTTCTTGTGAGGTAGAAGCAATATTACTCCCCGTGGTTTTACTTGTCACCAACGGTACTTTAGAGGGAACTTCTGAAGGAGGCAGCTCAACAGGGCCTTCTTGGTAAGAAGTTGGTAGGATATCCACATGGACACTCTTTGGGGGTGTGGGATCCACATGCTATGTGAAAGGAGAGTCCACTTCCCCACCCCCTTCGTGTGCTTCATTTGCATCAGGTTCCAAGCGAGTAGCTCTACCTAATGTTTCCATGAAACGGCTAAACATACTAGTACTAGGCTGTGGAGCTTCGGGAGGTGCATGGCCTTCTCTCTCAGTGTTTTGGGTAGGGTATGCTTCCATGATCTCTGAGTCGGAGGAGGAATCACTAGCGGCTATTTTAGGGTCTTGGGTGGTGCTACCTTGTGTCCCCGCTGAGGGTCTAGAGCTTATCGTGGATGGGTAATGGGTGTCCGTATGAACAGAGGCACCCTCAATATGCTCGTGTTCTAGCACCCGCCCAGAGCGTAAGTGCATGTGCTTCTGATACCCTAAGGTGTCAAAAAGCTGCTCTAGGAGGCCTTGTGACTAGTTTTTAGCGTGTTTTTTGTTTGTTTTTTTGCTAGATTTTTTAGAGCGTGTCGTGGAATGGGCCGTGTGATAGCTCGAAATGAGCGTATCGGTCAGAGGGTCGTGCCGTGCTTTACAGCCCTCCGTTTGGTCACTCTATGCCCTCGGAATCCCTAAAACTGTCAATTTCTAATAGGGAACTAGGCCCAAACTAGAAAGTCTAAGGGTGCAAGTGGGAAGAGAAAGGAGGAGAGTGGAGGACTTGTCCCACATGCTCTCATTCTCTCTTGAGGGAGTAGGGTATATATATAAGAGTGAGTCTAGTATCTATCATAAGACTGAGGACTGAGGCCTGGGCCTGGGCTTGGGCTTGGGCTTGGGCTTGGGGAAATGATCCCGATCCCAATCTATCTTTTATACAAACCAACCCGCAAAAAACAAAAATCTCCACACACTCCTTCCCTGCCTTTCCTATGATAGAAATTGCACCACAAGGAAGTGTAAAGTGCTAACCGAGCTTAGTGTAGGGCATATCCCCGGCAACGGCGCCAAAAATGTGCGCTCCTTGCCGCACTGTCGAAGCAAGGGACTTGCCAATACACCGTATGCGAGCCACAAACGGCTCCAAGCACACAACAAGCCTAAACTAGCAAGCTCAAGAGAACAAAGGGTGTGTCACTCACCGCTTTACGCTCGTCTTCATGGTGGATTCCTCGCCGCGATGAAGAAGAAGCTGCAGTCGTGCCGCGCTCAACCGCTTCGCCGCCGTCGTGCCTTCGTAATGCTCGATCACACACACACACTCCCTCTCTCTCTCTCTCTCTCTCTCTCTCACACACACACACAAGGAGGTGAAGAAGAAGAAGAAGATGGAGATGGAGCAAGAGCACTCTTCTATTGCACAAATGAGAGAATGAGTAAAAATTAGGTTTAGTTGGCTTTTATAGGAGCTCACCCCATTCACACTTGGGCGCCCATGCTTAACCAACTAATCCCTTGAATGTCCAAGTTAGAGTGCACCTCTCATCGGCGATCACTCTACCTTTCCCTATTGGTCCGACAAGCCCGGTACCTGACTCTAAATAATACATAATACACGTCCATCGTAGGCGATAGGGTGTCCGTGTGCCGTGAGGGTTAACATAGAGTATGTGTACAATGACATTGTACATACTTTTATGGGGAAAGCACCTTTCGAGGTTAAAAGAGGGAAGATCCAAGAGTCCCTTACTACTTCAAGTACATGGGAAGATCTTTGCTGCTGATGAATATAGCTAGGACCTACAAGAATCTTTTCCAAAGATTAAAGGCGTTATATCCATCTCACAAGAAAGTAAAAAAGGGATGCTGCCACTAAGCACAAAAGAGCCTTAGCCTTTAAGGAAAATGATTGGGTCTTGCTAAAGTTTCTCAAGGCTCATCTGAGATATACTACGGGCAAGAGTCCTACGGACCATCAACAGTATGATGCTAAACTAGCAAAAAGATACTATGGTCCTTAAAATTCTTAAGCCAGTCAATGAGATGGCTTATTAATTGAAGTTGCCCAACCATTGGCTCATGCTGAATGTTTTCCATGAGAACCTACATAAGCCTTACAAAGGAGCGCCATCAAAAGAAGCAATAGTTGCAGACCCTCCAAAAATCGAAGAGCAAGAAGAAGTACTTCAATCTAAGTCCATCCTATGACATGAAGACAAGGTATTAAGAAACGGTAAGATTATCTGACGATGTTTTATTAAGTTAAAGAATTATCCTTTTAAAGATGCTAAATGGATGCAAGGAACCTAGCTTAAGGATAATATGAACCTTGTCAATGCTTACAATGTTGCACTAGAGTAAGCATATGAAAATACATTTTAAATGAAAAATGTTTTTGTCTTATAAGACTAGTTCTCTTTTTATTGTGCACAAATTTAAATAGTATGCATGCTTAGAATCATGTTTGTGGTGATGACGTCTCCCAAACACCAAGTAGAATTTGTCACTCTACTTTGGAAGTATGAAATGTCATAAAATATAATATCTAATTTCACCAAATGATTTTCTCAAATTAAACTGATCATTTAATGTGGGAGAATAAACGGGAACAAGAGTTAGAATACAGACATGTGCTTCTAGACCTATCTCAACACGGAACCAAAAGGAGAGATGGTTGCATCTCAATAGGGGTCCAAAAGGAGATGGTCTATCAAAGAGCAATGTGCAATAAGTGCTTCTAGACCTACCTCGGTAGGGCACCAAGAGGAGAGATGGTTACATCTCAATAGGGGTCCAAAAGGAGGTAGTATAACAAAGAGAAATGTGCATCTAATAGAGCTTAAAAGACCTTAGGGTTAGCTTCATTAAAGACCTCCAATGGTTAGTGTTAAAAGTCCTTTGACCTTAGGCAAGCTAGGGCTGAGCTTGAGGTGGGAACCCAACCTAAACTTAGCTTTGACCTTAGGCAAGCTAGGGCTGAGCTTGAGGTCGGAACCCGACCTAAACTTGCATTTGACCTTAGGCAAGCTAGGGCTAAGCTTGAGGTGGGAACTCCACCTAAGGTACTTGTCATGCTTGGTGACTAAGGTACTTGAGGTACTTGTCCTACTTAATGAGGAAGGTTCTTGAGAAGCTTCCTATGCATGGGGGGTAAGATGCTTGAGTCAAAAAGAGACCCTACAAACTTAATGAGGAAGTTGCTTGAGAAGCTTCCTATGCATGGGGGGTAAGATGCTTGAGTCAAAAAGAGATCCTACACACTTAATGAGGAAGTTTCTTGAGAAGCTTCCTATGCATGGGGGGTAAGATGCTTGAGTCAAAAAGAGACCCTACACACTTAATGAGGAAGTTGCTTGAGAAGCTTCCTATGCATAAAAGTCTCAAACATAGGGGAATCTTTGACCTAAACTTTCACTCACCCAAGGGACACCCCTTTTCTAAAAGGGCACGTGGGACACATGTCAAACTCTCACTAAGCTTAACCACATGGTGTACTTGAATGCTATTGGTTGGACTAAAGAGGGGTCCAATGAACTTCTACTTCCATCCAACAAATATATAGATATTTTCAAGCTCTCTCTCTCTAAGGGGTAAGGAGGACACTTGTCAAAAGACTACCCATGTACTTGAATGTATTGAGCATGTTATGCACCACACACACACTCATTTTGTGGATTCATTCTCACTTGGTGAAAATTGAGGAACTCCACCTCCTTCTTCAAGCTTGTGAGAAGTAAGAGCCTACACCAACATAAGTGTAAGCTTTCCATGCTTCAATGCGTAAGCTTGCCATCTTCTCCATCTTCATTACTATGCTATTATGTATGCTAGCAAGAAGAGTGATGATAAGTGAGAAACTATTTCTTTCTCCTATGGAATGTTTCTTCTTCCTCTTCCCTACCCTCATTCCCCGCTAGCTCTCTCCACCTTCGAATGTTTTTGAGGCCTTGGGACTAAGGCTTGCGATAGTTAATGCTTTCTACAAGTTTGTGTTATGCTTGTGATGCATAAAGCTTTCCATCTTCATTGCATCACGTAGGTCACAAGGAACACAAAGATTGTATTGTACCAAGTCTCTCTTGATGGGAGAAACTATAATACAAATGCCTATTGGAGGGGGGACCGGCTCCATATGAATCCGGTCCTCAACTATTGTCAAGTTCTCTAAACTCTCTCTCTCTTACAAAAGTATTGTTCAGCCCAAGTTAACTAAGTACCATGTTTATGTTGCTACCATCAATTAAGTTCACCCGCTATGCTCAAAAAGTAATCTCTCAAAAGTGCTTCACCTAATTTCCTATTTCCACTACTCTCAAAGTTCATAGGCCATTTTCATTACACAGAACAAGGTGGCTGATGTGTGTCCCTTGTACAGGTGTTGGATTCACTCCCTGTGTCAGATTTTGAAACGTCCTGGCTTAAGCGGTGAATGCTTTTCTCCATCCGGACTTGTGAGGGTTGGGGTGTCTGGGTGGCTATAGAAAGCCGTGGTATTTTTGCATCTTTTTCTGCCAACTGTGTCATGTAAATATCCTTCTCTCTCTTTAATTGTAGGTCGGCGCCTTCCACTATCAATGCCAGCTAATCTCGAGTGAAAGTGACACAACTCTCCGTTATATCATGAGTGGCAACAGTCGTCTCCTTTGACGAAAAGTCTACTGGTCGCTGTTGCACAAAGTGAACATATAACATTTTTGCAAAATATAGCGCACAATCTGCATTGTGCATGGGATGACCATCAACTTCCAAATAAATCCTCTTAGCATTTTCTTTGATCGCATCATGGTTGCACTTCAAAACCTTCCACCTTCCTTTCTTGATCTCTCCGTCCTCACATGGCCATATTGTCTTAACACGTCCTTAGTCACTTCTTTATTGGTCTCTTTCCATTGCATGTGGTTTGGATTTGCCCATTTTGAGAGTCGTCGAGCAATGTCGCGTCGCTTGTTGTGCCGACATACCGTGTGCTAGAGACTTCATGCACCGAAATGCATTGATAGCCGCTCATTGTTGAACATCAGGCACTGATTGGGTGCCAATATCTTGTTCTTCATCGATCATTTTCTCTTGGAGCTGCAATCAACATATAGACATATATTCAATATCATCGGTAAATATATATTCTCACGATTCAACAGTCTCATAAATGCACAAGATAACAACTTCTTGTCAACTACATAAGACTTTAGAATCCACTAAATCAAACATCGACACTCAACACGACAAATTTGAAATGACTTAAGATAATTGACTCAATTGGATGAACCACTTCAAACCAGATAATACACTTCAATAAAAATTAGAATACCCTGGACAAGATATGTATAACGTAAAAATGTTTAGATCAGATAAAATGATGGTGCAAGTTCAACAAGGGGACGTTGGACAGGGTTAGGGTCTGTTTTTAATTGTTCTTTGAAAAATATCAACACGTCAGAAGCATTTCTTCTTTGTTTCCACTCTTTTAACTTCATCCAACAATCTACTTTAATCCGAATAGCCCTTATAACATCTTCATCCAGGTGGCGAAAAACTTTTTCTAGAAAATAAACTTTCTCGCTGCACTCCAAAAATATGCGAGCATGTCGCATAGATAGCCCAATGCATAAATGTCGCTTGCCTTTGTGTATGCATCTGTGCATTGTAAATCATATAGTTCTAGAGCAATCCACGGTGGCTTAGCCATCCATGTATAACATAAAAATGTTTAGATCGGATAAAATGATGGTGCAAGTTCAACAAGGGGGCGTTGGACAGGGTTAGGATCTGTCTTTAATTGTTATTTGAAAAATATCAACACGTCAGAAGCATTTCTTCTTTGTTTCCACTCTTTTAACTTCATCCAACAATCTACTTTAATCCAAATAGCCCTTATAACATCTTCATCCAAGTGGTGAAAATCTTCTTCTAGAAAATAAACTTTCTCGCTGCACTCCAAAAATCTGCGAGCATGTCGCATAGATAGCCCAATGCATAAATGTCGCTCGCCTTTGTGTATGCATCTGTGCATTGTAAATCATATAGTTCTAGAGCAATCCACGGTCACTTAGCCATCTCGATATCCCCTGCTCTCTGTGCCTCCAAAACTGTAGAGTCCGATTCTGTGCTAGGATGCAGATAATTAATTGTTGCGCACTTAGCTGGTGTTCTAAGCATCATCCCCCAATCAATGATGCCGACGTGGGGTTTATTGGCACGAGTAAAGTCCAACATTATGTTAAATGGGTGCAGGTCACTGTGCACTATCCCGATTGAGTGGGCAGTCGCAATGCCATCGATTAAGGTGTGACAAATGGCTGGCATCTGCTCGATCACTGCTTTGATCCATGTCGTGTCTATCTCTTGTACAGGAAGATTTGTTGTAGGAAATGACCTCCAGCCGTGTTGTAGCATGTGCATGTGTCGTCTGAACAATCCGTGAGCAAATGGTAAGCGGCACATCATGTCGCCCACGGTACCCCCATTGTAGTATGGGAATATTGTGATCCAAGGAGCTTGGGTAGTAAATCCAATGCATCTTACAATGGAGGGGTGAAGCGTTTGTATTCCTTGCTCTGCTTGAAAGCTGTCAAATTTTGCCTCACTCCCTCCCTTGTAACATTTTCCCACATATGTAATGTGGTCTGGAAAAAAAGAGATGCCTTTGATGGTGTACAATGTGCACACATCAAAGGACCCTGCTCCAACCCTCATATCTTCTACCAAGGCTTCGTGAGGGATGCCGACAAGATGAGCGCACTTGGCATTCAAAGCCATGCACATGATTGTGTCGATGCAGTTGGCATCGGATCGACCTCCCAAAGCTGCTTGCACATCTTGGGCCATCTTTAATCTCTTGGGTAAGGCTACTTGGTCCTGCACTTTCACACGCTTCATCTTTACCTTGTGTTCTTCCCACAATTTATCCCAGATCTTTAATTTTGACATGTCGCAGGCAGGTGGGATATCTTCCTTTAAGTCTCTGCAACATACTTTCATATTGCCCAACACTGTCCTAACCTTGTGGTGGGGGTCAAATTCTTGAATCCCTGCTCATATCAAAAACTCGTATTGGCCTTCACCTCGCAGCTTGCGCTCTGTCTTCTCCTATATAGCGCTAGTGAGGTCTTTGATGAAGACATTGCTTTCACTAATCTGTTGTATGCGACCATCTGCACATGATGAGATTGCCAAAATGAATTCTTTAAGAATGGCATGCATAATACTTTTCTTTTGATCTGGCGTCATATTTGCATTGGACAATAAAAAACAGCATATCAAATACAAATTCATGGTTGCGAATGACACTAACACTCTCACATTATTTCAGGCAAACCCTTAACCAAGACTTGAAGACTTTAAGAAATATGCAAGGAAATATTGATAACAATTGAAAACAATCTTCACTTAAAATTGCAATCTGCTACACGTGTAAAATGCAAATCAAACAAGTGGTTTACAAGAACTTAATTCAGATCAAACAACACATGTTAACAGTCTGGCACATTTCAGCACATATTGAATTTTTAACTTATATTTTTCTTCGTGCGCACATACTAGTTCAAACAAAGCACACACCGACTTAAAGACTTCAAAAACATTTAAAACATTGGAAGTATACACATTGAACTAGAAAATTGCAAAGAATGTCTTGCTCTTTAAAAAGGTAGAAATAAATATTTAACATGCAAATTGTGTTCACACACCTTTTTACATAGAATTTATGTAAATGTAGCATTCAAAATAGCGATGATAATTGATGGTCTTTAAAAAGATACAAAAGAATATTTAACATACAAATTGTGTGCAAATTCTTTTTTACAGAGAGCTTATGTAAATGAAGCATTAAAGTAGCGATAATGCTTGACATCCTTTAAAAAGATAAAATAGAATATTTAACATGCAAATTGTATGCAAATACTTTTTTGCATATAATAAATTTAAACGGAGCATTTAAAATAGCGATGATTGATTAATAAAGCATTCTTTTGAATTTAGCTAGTATATAATTTCATATGGATAGTTAAAAACAACAAAATTAGACAATTCAAATATTTATATATGAAATACTCTTCACAGCTGCGTTACCGACCAAGTATTTCATACTACTTGAAAAATTAACTACACACGCACATACAAATTATATGACGTTCGTACGGCCGGGTTAACGACCTGAACGCCACATTTATGCAAAAACAGATGCTTCTAACAAACGACACTCTATTAGCCACGTTACGGATCGAGTGCCGCCTGAATCTAAGGAGAAATAATGGCTTGCATACAAACATCATATAGTCGCGTTACCAATCGATGCCCATATGTGTTTTGGGAAAGGGGAAGGGACGTTGACTTACCATAAGGATACTAGATTCGCCGCGTTACCGACCTAGTACCCAGACAGTAAGCACTATTTCATAGGACAGCTTACGCACACAGTCCCATTGTGTGGTAAGGTACCTTATGACTATCGTGCAATACGACAAAAGGCACGCTACCACACAATGCATATACACACACACAACACATACCCGGATCGTGTGGTCAGGTACTCCGCTACTACCACGCACTGCGACGCAGAGCACGCTCCCACACGGCCCCCTCTCTCCCTCTCTCCTCTCTCCTCTCGATGTACTTGCAAAGGTGGTCGACGAGCTCTCTCTCTCTCTCTCTCTCTCTCTCTCTCTCTCTCTCTCTCTCTCTCTCTCTCTCTCTCTCTCTCTCTCTCTCTCTCTCTCTCTCTCTCTCTCTCTCTCTCCCTCTCAGAAGATGAAACAAAGAAATAACACCCAACGGGCCCGATCGGGCTCGTATATATATAATTTTGCGGTCCCGTCGGGCTTTTCTAGTATTCCTAACAGGCCCACAGGGAAAATGGAAAAGCGGCGGGATTTTACTGGGTTTGTAGGTTGCCCTTAACCAGATTCTTTGTGATCGTCTTTAGTGTAATCATGTAAATGTGTCAATCAGACCTTGTGATCACACAAAATTTATCGTAACTACGTAAATATTAAATCCCTGGAAATGATGTCCTACAAATTGCGCATAGAAGGTAGTGACCTTTCTGTGGTTTTACTCTTTTTGAACTGAACATGGAAAGCTTTAAGAGCTTCCATGATGAAGTAGTTTTTGGCCACCAATGCCAAAGACAAGGTACTCACCGAATGGCGAATCTTGAAGCTCTCTCCCTACAAATCCATTCATAAATATGTAGACAAGTTTTGGGCCTTACATCTCAAAGCCACTGTATTCAAAAAGATGGATTTTGGAGAGCAAAAGCAACAATTTTGTGCGGGCTTAACTGAAGAAATGGAGGAGTATGTCAACTCCCAAAGGCCATGGACCATATCTGCGGTTATACACCATACTATGTTGGCTTCTTGAATCACTTTCCAGACAGGGGCTAAGAGAAATCTTAAGCGCACAAAAAACAAGGGTTCCAATGAGCCTAAGGGAAAGGACAATGTCCAAAATTCTCCTAAGGGCAATTCCAATAACAACAAAGCTAAGGAGAAGGGAGTTTACAAAGGCAAAAACAAACTCTCTCCTGAAGAGCTTGAGTGTTATCGCAAGGATAACCGTTGTTTCAAGTGCGGCAAGCAAGGGCATGCGTACCGCGCTTGTCCTCAAAAGGACACCCGCCATGAGCCTCCTAGAGCTACCTTGGTCAAAATCCAAGAAGAGGAAGCTCGCCACAAAGGATATCCTCTATGCCATGCTTGGGGAAAGGTAAGAGAACATGATGCTTTTATTCTCTTTGACCCTGGTTCTACTCACAATTTCATATCCATAGAGTTGGCCACCAAGCTAGGCATCCAAGCCTATGATATGGGAGATGTCCTACCCGCAGATGGTGCTTTCAAGGGGCAAGAAGCTTCAGTCACTCCCTTAATCGGGAAATTGAGGCGCCATGTCCAAAGCTATGTGGACAAAGAGGACTTCTTTAGCTCTCCTCTCAAGCACGAGGATGTAATCCTAGGGGCACCATGGTTTGATCGCATGGATGCCAATGTTAAATTCCCCGAAAGGAAAATCTACTTTAGGTTCAGGGAAAAATATATGTACATAGATGCCAGAGAGTTAGGTAACACCATACCCATTGTACATACACGAGCTTTCAATAAGCCAATAAAGAGCTCGATTTCTGTTTACATGATTTTTGTTAAAGATTCTCAAAATGAACCTAATGCTTTAGAAAAATAAAATATGAATAATCACAAGGAACTATAGTTATCCAATTTTCTCAAGGGATTTCAAGATGTTTTTATTGACGACGTCCCTTGTGAACTACCTCCTAAATGAGGCAATGATGACCATGCAATTGAACTTCTTCTAGGAAGTTCACCGCCTAATAAACCTCCTTATAGAGTTTCTCTAGCTCAACAAGAGGAGATTATGCGGCAAGTGCATGAGTTAGTTGAGAAGGGCATGGTTAGGCCTAGCTCATCTCCATTTTTCCCACCCGTGTTATTAGTGCAAAAGAAAGACGGCACATATTGTATTTGTCAACTATAGAGCACTAAATAGGATCACTATCAAAAATAGGTTTCCCATTCCCCGGGTAGAAGACCTATTTGATAAGCTACAAGGGTCGACCTACTTTAGTAGAATTGACCTAAAAAGTGGCTACCATCAAATAAGGATAGTTGATCAAGACATTGTAAAGACCGCATTTCGCACTACGTTTGGTCTTTACGAATACATTGTCATGCCTTTTGGCTTGACCAATGCATCAACCACATTCAACCACTTGACCGAGAAGCTATTCAGGCCTCACCGAACCTTTATTGGAGTGTTCTTTGATGATATTATCATCTACTCTAACTCACTAGATGAACACAATCAACACCTCCTGGTAATATTTCAAGTCTTAAGAGAGAATAAACTTTATGTCTTTGAGAATTTAGGGACAAGGCTAAATTTCTCTTCGGCCTATCATCCCCGAACGGATGGCCAAAATGAAATAGCGAACCTAATAATTCTTGATCTACTAAAAGCCTACCTAACAGAAGTAGATCAAAGGTCCCAATGGGAGAAATACTTACCCTTAGTGGAGTATGCCTACAATAACATTGTACATACTTCCACGGGAAAAGCACCTTTCAAGGTAATGGAGGGAAGATCCAAAAGTCTCCTGCTACTTAAAGTACACAGGAAGATCTTCACTGCTACAGATGAATATAGCCGATACCTACAAGAATCTTTTCAAAAGATTAAGGATGCTATCTCTATCTCACAGCAAAGGCAAAAGGTTGTTGTTGATAAGCGCAGAAGAGCCCAAGCCTTCAAAGAAAATGATTGGGTCTTACTTAAATTTCCCAAGTCTCAATTTAGGCACACGATGGCCAAGAATCCTACGGGACACCAAAAGTACTATGCTAAGTTAGCAAAAAGGTACTATGGTCCCTTCGAGATTATTAGACCAATCAATGAGATGGCCTATCAACTCAAGTTGCCCAGCCATTGGCTCATACACAATGCTTTCCATGTGAGCCTACTAAAGCCTTACAAAGGAGAGCCACCTCAAGAACCAACTATTGAAGACCCACCGGAGATGAGGACCAAGAAGAGGTGCTGCAACCCGAGTCCATTCTCCAACATGAAGACAAGGTATTCAAAGGCGGTAAGATTATCTGATGGTATCTTATTAAGTTTAAAAATTATCCTTTTGAAGATGCTAGATGGATGCAAGGCATACAATTAAATGATAACCGAGACCTTGTCAATGCTTACAATGCTTCCCTAGAGTAAGCAAATGTACAAATGTTTAAAATGAACAAAGTTTTTGTCTTATAAGACTCCCTTTTTCTTTATTGTGCAGAAATGTTAAGTAGTATGCATGCTTAGAATCAAGTTTGTGGAGATGACGTCTTCCAAAACACCAAGTAGAACTTGTCACTTATGGAAGATTGATAGGACTAATGTGCAGACATGCTTGTGGCAGCTTAGG
Source organism: Adiantum capillus-veneris (assembly GCF_014529385.1). NCBI lineage: Eukaryota > Viridiplantae > Streptophyta > Polypodiopsida > Polypodiales > Pteridaceae > Adiantum > Adiantum capillus-veneris. The sequence goes on from NC_140937.1 coordinate 48,786,017, forward strand.
CTCTCAAGCACCAAATGGATTAGTCATCCATTCTAGAACGATGTCGTATGATAAGATAGGGATCCTCTACCCGCTAGAAAAAGGACTAATGAGTAGGCTTTATCTTCTCTACCCCATAGTCGAGAATGACTATGATTTCAAGAGAGATGTAATGTCATAATAACTAATATGTAATTCTCCTAAATGATTTTCTCATGTTAAACTGATCATTTAATATCGGAAAGTACCAGGGGAGAAAAATCTAGAATATTGGTTAAGCTGGCAGACTGGCCACAGTAGGGATCCAAAGGACGAAAAATAGGGATCCAAAGGGGGGGCCATCTGTAAAAGAGCAATGTGCAACAATGGGCTTTAAAGGCCCTAAGGTTCATCCCATTAACACTAGTTTGGTACCAAAACAGGACACGTAAGTGTCCTTTTTTTACAAATTTAAATTAAATGCTACTTGCATTAGATAGTTTATTTAGGAAAACCCTCTTGATATTCTAAAATATGTTTGCTAGAGGGTCTTTTAAAAATGTAACCTTGCATTTTAGAATCTACCATGATCAAGAACTAAACTCATCAAGTTGACCCTCGTAAGACTGCGATTGATGGTTTTAAGAAATCGACTTTATAAGCTCAAGAAAAAATGAAGCGACCTTGTAGAAAATTTTAGGTATCTTTTCCACAATTTATCTATAGATCATTGAAAGTTTCATGTGCAAAAAAATTGACTTGGGAGTATATAAAATAATGGAAAGTTCTATGTGTTTGATATAGCCATTTCAAGCCTATCATTGTATACAAAGAAAAATATGTTTTTGATGTATTTGTGAGTTTTAGAAAGTGATGCATCGCTTACCCTTTCCATCTAGGACTCGAGGTGGCAAATAGAAGGGCTTTGGTATGCAACAATTATTAGATTACTTTAAATATTCAAAACAGCATAAGAGAGAACTTTGATATTTTCATTCTTGAGACATAAGCATTCAAAACCTCAAATAATATCAAACTTTCTATGTAGATCAACTAAATGTATCAAAGTACATAGTACATACACAATTGGGGTGCCCAAAACCTTGGTTTTAATGTTATTATGGAAAACTCAAGATTTTCAAGAGTTTTTCCATGATAAAAAATTCAAGATAGAGTTCAAGCAACGAGATTTAATTGAGTTAGGGAGCCCAAAAAATACGTAGTTTCTTGGTTTCAACATATAAAGTCATTTGTAGTTGTCAAATTACACTAGAATAGCCCCAATTCCATGAGGGGAGCTTTGGAAGACCAAAATTATGCTCTAATTCAGCACGTGCTCAAGTATGAAATTATGTCTATAATTTGCATGTGACTTGGAAACTTGTATTTAAAGTGCATTCCATTGCTTTGTAACATTAAATGCTAACAATTGGCTTTTATAAACATAAAAAGGGCCATCTCTACAAAAAGATATAAGAATTTTATGATTTTTTTGGCAAAATAGCTTGAAATTTTACTAAAATTTTATGACTTAGAACTTCGAAGAATTCTATCCATACGGATTGTATTTTGACATGGAGAAAAATTGAGTGTTTTCTTTCCTTCATGACCAACCTATGGTAGAAGCAAGGTATAAAAAGCTTCTTTCTAGCTTGATAAACAAATTGCCAAAACTTGGAAGGAAAACAGGACACTTTAGTGTCTCAAGACACTTAAGTGTCCAATTACAGAACTAGTGTTAAGACTTCCAAAATGCTAAGGTTCCAAAATTCAAAGATTATGTCCCATGGTCCAACCCTAGGGAAAATTGGATGGTTTAGTGATGACCAAAAAGTCTTTCATGACTCCTAAAAAGGAGGGGGCGAGCCCTAAAGGTAGGGGAAGAGAGAGAATCTTCTGAGAGAACACATACACACACTCAAAGGCTTCCCTTTACACAAACAGCATAATGGACACATGTCATCTCCCTAGGCCAATTGCCCACAAGGTGCACTCAAATCCTATTGGATGGCCATAGAGGTGGACCAATGAGAATTAGGCTAGAGTAAATCTAGCTTAACTCATAAAAACACTTAATAAAAGAACCAATAATAATTAAGCTTTCTAGAAGACTATTGGACAGTCTCCCAAGGGGTCCAATGAGCATTCAACAGCCCAATGGCTTGCCTGATTCCTATTGGCCAGAAGACAAAGGGGTACAATGAGAGTTTAGTTGCATTATTTAATTACCTAAAGCTCTCACAAAAGGGGAAAGGGGGACACATGTCACAAGGCTATCACTTACGCTTCTCAATTTTCATTGGCTAAGGTCCGATGGGGTGCCCGCATGAGTATTTTGCAAGAGGGGTCGACCAAGAGAGAGGGGGGGCTGATTTTGGCAAGGCATTATCACACACACATTCACACAATCTCATGTGCGGAGCAAGAAGACTCTCTCTCTCTCTCTCTCTCTCTCTCTCTCTCTCTCTCTCTCCTTCTCAAGCTTTAATGGAAAGCTCATCATCTACTCCAAGCTTGTGAGAACGGAGGCCTACACCAACAACTCTTGGCTTTGTGATGCAAATCCAACCAAGAGCCAAGCTTGAAGGAGGAAGTGGCTCTCCTTGTCATGGTGTTGAGTATGTCATGCCATGAGATCTGGTATCATGTCAGCTTGCAATCCTCTTATTGTGATTGGGCAAATTTGTGCAAGCACCTATATGGCATGCGACTAGTAGTAAGAGATTGATTTCCTCATCTGTGCCATATTCTCCCAATCATTGACACAACTAGGGAAATAGCGATGGAGAATACACAAGAGGACATTGGCTCCATACTTGAAGGGCCCGATGAGCCTCCCAATGACATGGTCATGCAACGGTCCCTTTCGTCGCATATCCTCAACCAATGCATTGAATATTTGAAGAGTGCTAAATGAGATTGAGAAATGTATCCCATCTTGTGGATGAGGTTCATGTACAATCATAGATAGGGCAGGTACAATTGGCTTATTCATGTCTTTCAGATGAAAGGCCTCCCAAGCAGATTGAATTTCTAGAGAAGGGAAGCATTTCACAAGTTCAGGGGCATGTGGTAGCCACCCGACTCGGACATGGACAACGGAGAGTTGTAAATGATGAGACAATCACAACAGTGCCTATTTAACCCTCGAGAGTAACAGGCAAGCTTAAGAAGAAACATCAAAGGGGCCAAAAGTGAGTGCACTTTGCAAAGAGAAATTGAGTGTATTGCCATCATTGTTGCACCAAGACCTTCTTGGTGGATCAAAGTGTGGAGCCATGCTAAACATGCCAAGCGATATTGCCACTCACTTCACGACATTAGGGCACGAGTTACACGTGATGCTTTAATAGGTCGGAGATTAGAGTTGTACGAGGACTCCAACTCTCATGAATGCCTCATTGCATCAATGTTTTGTGCCTCAAACAAGGATAACGAGCATGCTTTCACACTGACCTTGGCCACTGGACATAGCATTGAGAATGTGTGGGCATCAAGGCATCACATTGTACTTTTGTGAAAAACTCTAAACTTTCCTGAGTCTCACTCTGTGCTTTTGTCTAAATATTGAAATTTTTAAATTTTTTTGTAAATTTTGGTAAAGTTTTAAACAAACATTGTAATTTTTTTGAAACCAAAAGATGCAATGTTACCCGTGTTTGTAAAAACTTGTGTTTTTGCCTTAACTTTCCCTTTTGTGTGGACAATTGTACATATGCCCACAAAAACACACACACACACACAGATTATCCTAATAAGGCTTTGTGTCCCTGAGTTTATATCTTTTGTATTGAAATGTGAATTGGTTTGCTCCTGCCCAGGTTTATGTCTAGCCTATCTAGGCCTAGGTTTATACTTCATTGGATTCACCATATTCATTGTTGTTGGAAGGCCTTAACCCTCAACATAAATGGGCATGCTTAGGAAGAAGCATCAAAGGGGCAATAGATTGTTGTTGGACCAAGAGTGTGGACTCGTGCCAAACGTGTCACGCACTATTGCCACTAGCATCACGATAAGGAGCACGAGATACACTTGATGTTCTGATTAGTCGAGAGGTGGTCTTGTATGAGGGCTCCAACTCTCATGCAAGACTCATTGCATTTTGAATGTGTGGGCATCAAGGCATTGCAACGTACTTTTATAAAAAACGTGAACTTTCCCAAGATTAAGTCTTTGTAAATCAGCCCCAGTTTTTGTCTATGCTCTTCTCTAAAAATTAGGTTTTTCATGTTTAGGTGTTTTGTTCCATCGGACAACTCCCAATTTTCTAAAATTGAGAGATGTAAAGTTTCTTCAAGTTTACATGCACAAATGTTTCTACTGGAACTTTCCCTTTTGTGAAGGCATTTCTAAATGTGCTGAGAGAGGGAGACAGAGAGAGTTTGTATACCATATGCATGTGTAAACCAAGGCATAGACAATCTAGTGTAAGCCCAGGCGGTTAAGGGCAATAGTAAACCCAGACATTAGTGGTTGTGGTGGGGGGGAGAGAGAGAGAGAGAGAGAGAGAGAGAGAGAGAGAGAGAGAGAGAGAGAGAGAGAGAGAGAGTGCCAAAGCATTCAAATATGGTCAATTTACCTCTCATTTGTTGCCCATGTGTACATTTTTAGGTTCTTAGAAAAAAATTCATCTCGAGTGTTCATAGATGTCCAAGAAAAGGGAGATGCAAGGCGAAGAGCTAGTAGCCATGTTTGGTAGCATTGGGACATCCGGAACAATGGCATTGCCACAAACATTGTCGAGTTTTCATATAATAGCTAACTATATGTCGTCTTCTTGAAGAAGGGGGCACAAATAAAACAAAGGTGGGAAATACACATCTTGTCAAGCATAACTAAGAAGTATTTAAGCTTGAAATTAATAGAACATTGCCTATCAATCTTAGAGAGAGAGAGAGAGAGAGAGAAAGAGAAGAAGAAGAAGAAGAAAAATAAGTAGAAGAAGATGGTTTTAACCTCGTAGGAAACTATCCCAACTAACCTTAAGGATCTATCCGGTGAGGAGAGTTGAACTGAAGACATGTTATGAGAAAGAGAGAGAGAGAGAGAGAGAGAGAGAGAGAGAGAGAGAGAGAGAGAGAGAGAGACTTTGTATACCATGTGCAAAAGTAAACCAAGGCATTGTTAGCGTAGTGTAAACCCAAGCAATTTAGGGCAAGAGTATCTTCAGGCATTAGAGAGAGAGAGAGAGAGAGAGAGAGAGAGAGAGAGAGAGAGAGAGAGAGAGAGAGACCTTGTATACCATGTGCAAGTGTAAACCAAGGCATTGTTTAGCATAGTGTAAACCCAGGCAATTTAGGGCAAGATCATCTTTTGGCATCAATGGGGAAGAGAGTGAGGGGAAAGGGGGGGGAGGGGGGGGGGGGGGGGCTTTGCACGCCAAATGCAAATATAAACGTAGGCATTGCATGGCAGGTGTAAACCTGGGGGGGGGGGGGGGGGAGAGAGAGAGAGAGAGAGAGAGAGAGAGAGAGAGAGAGAGAGAGAGAGAGAGAAAGAGAGAGAGAATTTGTATACCACATGCAAATGGAAATGCAAGCATTACAAGGCAACCGTAAACCAAGGCATTAGTATCCCATTGTAAACCTTGGCAGTATAGGGCAAGAGCAAACCGAGGCAACAAAGAGAGAGAGAGAGAGAGAGATTTTACCCAAAGCCATTAACAAGAACTCCTTAGCTGGTTAGAAGCTTCAGCATAGTTAGATATAGCATTAAGGCAAAGATATTAACATTCAAAACATAGCAACACTCATGTCATCCAAAATCTACATAGCAATAACTTGAGAGATGTAATACAGAAAAGCTCCATCAATGCATCGGGTCTAAACCAACCTAAGCAACGCAAGGACAACTGTTGCTCCAGGGGTGCCACCATCTCCACTCAGGTGTGATGTGGAGTCCTCATCCATTGACACCTTCTCACCTGCCTCACCTTCCCCATCCCCATCTGTTGATGCATCCTTGCCTTGAGCACTAGTATCATCCCCTTCATCACTTCCATCATCCCTGCCACCATCGTCGCTTTTACCACTCTCACTCCTGCCACTATCTCCATCAACCCCATTGCCCTCAATCCCTTTGTCACTCCTGTCCCCATCTTTCTCTTCTTCAAGATCCCCTTGACCTTCTTCGTCACTCCCTTGGCCATCATCAAATTCTTCATCATCCCGCCGTCACCATCACTGGTACCATCTTCTTCCCCTGTCTCTTCATCCTCACTTATGGGACTCAAGCTTCGAACATGCCGCTGCACAAATGGGTTATGTAAACCTGGGCAATGTTAGATAGTGTAGACCCAGGCATTGATGGGCAATAAACAAAGAGAGAGAGAGAGAGAGAGAGAGAGAGTCACATGGCGTTTGTAGCCTTTCCGTATCTTCTTCACTATAGCATCTTTCTTCATTGCTAGCACACCATCAGCCTTTTGCATACAAGCCCCCATGAAGTCAAGGAGAAAGTCACTTTGGTGCATCGTACTTTCTTCTTGTTGATACAATCCCAGGCTTCCAAGCCCCTAATGAGGGCCCTTGCTTGAATAGCCTTGCGACTCAACTCGTACTTGCGGTCCATGTATTCAAATCTCTCTGCCACACATAACCTTTCTCTTTGTGTAGACTTTGGAATGGGTTTTAATTAAAGAAGCTTGAAAGGTTTTCCCCTCGGCTTTTAGTTGGTACATCACTGGAACATCAATGTAAGCATAGTTAAAAACATGCAAATCCCAATAAAATAAGTAACTCTTCTAGATTTCTGGGAGAAGTCCACCTTCTAATGGCATCCACCTTGGATTCATCCATATATAGCCCACCAACTAGAATAACATGCCCTAAGTAGTGAATTTCCTCCTTGAGAAAATCACACTTTGATTCTTTGATATTTAACTTATTTTCTCGTAGCAATTCAAACACATGCTTCGGATGTTGTAAGTGCTCTTCCTCACAGGCACTATACACTAATATGTCATCAAGAAAACAATAACAAACTTGTCCAAATACGGTTTCAAGACACTGACCATAAGCATTGTGAACGTTGCAGGCGTATTGGTCAACCCAAAGGGCATAACTAAAAACTCATAGTGTCCAAACCTTGTTCAAAATGAAATTTTGGGTAAATCAACAAGTCTAATGCGTACGTGATAATACCTTGACCACAAGTCTATCTTTGTAAAGATACGAGCATGGGTGAGTTTATCAAATAACTCATTCACTCTCGACAATAGGTACTTGATCTTGAGAGTAACCGTATTCACTCCACGGTAATAGGCACACATGCACATAGTACCATCTTTTTTAATCAGCAAAAGGATAATAGAGGCCCATGGTGAAGAACTAGGTTATATAAACCCTCTATTGAGATAGTTAGCAAGCTAATATTCCACCTCAGCAACCTCAAAAATGACTCATTTTGTAGGGTGATTAACTTACGGGCTTACTACCTGTAACCACATCTATGCTATGTTGCAGAGTACGCTATCAGTAGTAAACTTGGGGAAAATCATTTGAGAATACATCTCTATATTCCATTAATAAATATTTTAATTTATTAGCAGCATTTGCTTGTTTTGAAGGAAGAGAGAGAGAGAGAGAAAGAGAGAGAGAGAGAGAGAGAGAAAAGTAGCCATAGTTAGAAGAGAAGAGAGAGAAGCATGCGGCGTTGAGGAATGTCATTCAAAACATTATTAACATTTGAGAAAAAATGACATATTGAATAAAACAAAAAGAGTTCTTCTATTTCATTTTGAGAAGAGAGATTCATATGCTCAATTGTATAAATGAGTGGCGAGTAAGGAACATCCTTCTCTCCCAACAGGAGCATGTTCATGCCATTGGATTTGAGCATCAAACTATTGTACTCATAGCTATGTTTAAGTAATGATACTAGACTAGATAACTAGGATCACATCTCTCCGATCCAATTCATAACTTGAAAATTCCCTTGAATCTCCAGCAGTACATCTTTCACTTGAGTATCCCACACCTCGGCATCATGGTTGTTAATCATCGTCACTACCTTGTAACAGTGGGTACTCGGAGTTTGGGGCAACTTGATCCATTTCACGAACTTATAGTTAATGAAATTGTGCAAATCACCACCATCCACTAAGATTCGCACCTTGTGACCTTGGATAGACCCATGCATATGCACCAACTCATGTGGACCAAAGGTCAGGTGCCACATTGAGGTCGTGATACAACACTCGTGCATCGCTTCAGTGTCTGTTACCTCCACATTGGAGAAACAAGAGGACTTAAGAGGCAGTAGTTGTACCATGTGCACTGCTTTCTCCTTACCTTGGAAATCAGATTTTCCCTTGAAACAATCCTTTTTGTCATGTCCGCTCCCTTAACATGTAAAGCATAATTTTTCCTTTTTAGACTTCTCAAACACTTCACTAGACAAAGGGCCACTAAACCTCTTGGTCTTTTTGGATGCTTCACATGCACCTACTATGTGTGCATGTATTTGCATGTGCAATGTCATACACGTGAGTGTTATGCAATGCTTTTTCATCGGGATCGTCATGTATATGCTCTTGCACTATGGAATCCTCTAGCATCTTGGGGTCATGGGTTCTAGGGGATTCACTCTCTATAGAAAAGGGCATGCCACCTGCGCAAGGAGAGTCTTGGAAAACTTTCTATTTATGACTCATGTGAAGTAAAAATGACCCTCTTTCTACACTTATATGACATGTAGTTACTAAAATTATTATGTCCCCAACTTATATATAAGGTATAGTTTATCATAGTGCTCACTTACCCATAGTCAAATGCACATGACCAAATCTCCTACGTAAAAAGGCCTAGTAGCATAATTGAAAGATCAGTGAAAATCAAGTAGTACTGCATTGATAACCTTGGGTGTTTCCTTGCAATCCAAACCCCTTGGTAATTTCAAACCCTTGGGTTAGACTTTGTATCAAAACTTCTTAGCAACCAACGGTGACCAACACAGTCTACCATGTCTAATAATGATTGGAATCAACTTGGAAATTTGAACTTGACCACTATCCCTTGGTAGATTGCGGACTTTTTTCCTTGAAAGTACAAATGTGATGATATCAAACTGTGATCATCATACCTATGGAGTGATTGTATATTAGTTGGGTCATACCCCTGAAAATACCACTCCTAGAGACATAATTACTGATGCAACTAAGCAATAGATCTTCTCTAGTTGGAATCTTTTTCACAACTAGGCCGTGAAAGTATCTTAGCTCTCTATGAACAAAAGAGAAAGATGGATACTACCCCAACGAAAGTACTCATACTATTTCTTTGGTGTTTCAACCGGAGATCCCCTACTTTGAGCTCCCTTAGTCTATTCATGTCGTCCCATGAACTAGGTGTTGGATAGCCAGGCCATGCCTACTTGCTATTTACAGAAAGTGTCATCTATATTGGTTGCACCTTGTGCATAGAGCCAATGATTGAAAGTGTCCACGGTTGACACGCATACAACGATCACAAGCCAATCTATCAGCCTCAATACTTCCTAAATAGAGTAGTTGATGTTATAGCAAAAGCGTAAAAAATTATTCTTTAGTGAAATGAGTCCACTGTATTGGCATGACATGCATGTATATCACAAAAATAGTGTGATAAGCCCTTGGCTTCAATCACGGTCTCAACAGTGTGAGCAATGACAAACGTACCTTGCACGTTTTGTATTGGTACAGATACATCGCAGTTGGTCATTGCCAACCATAATTGTGAGCTTATATCATGCTATTGCCCATTTAATAAACTTGTATGCCATTATCCTTGGTCCCAAGTCAATGAATAACACTTTGGAACAGAATAGAAGCCTTGCTTCGTTCTATTTCTGTCAAATCACTTTGCTTTTCACAACAGATAAATCTTATTCAAATGAAAAATGAAAGACAAAAAAACAAGTAGAACTTGAAATTGTCTAACCTTGTCGCCCCTTTGAGAGCAGTTGCCTTCTCTTGAATTTGGCTCGTAGACATGTATGCTGAGAATTTTAGACCTATCGAATGTGCCCTCATGGCTAGATTCATACCGACCTCCAATGAAAATCAAGTAGACACGTTGCCAAGTTTCCCCAAGGCGGTATGCTACTAGAATATTCTAAACTTTGGAATCTTCTAGACAATATATCCAAAAGTAAATCCATGCTTCACATAAGTTCATCGAGGAGATGAGACAAAACAGAGCCTAAGGGCTCTTAGCTAACAGGTGCTCTGGTTGACACACAAATGTCAAAGCAAAAGAGAATTGACATTGTCGATTTTTCATAGAGGAATGGCCTTGCCAAATCATGCATTATTTAGAATCATGAGATTACCCAATATTTTAAGAGATGGCTCATATAGCTTAGCTATCAAATGACATCTAATTGTTGCCAAAATCCACTTGACTGAAGCAACATTTGCTTGTCAAGTGGGTATTGTAGAAAATTTTGCAAGATGGAATAAGTTCAAAAATGAAATTCAAATTAAAGTTAATTACCTATTTTGTTTACCATTACCCTTGGCATCGAAAGTCGTAGCAGTCGTGGAGCACCTTGGACCATTTTCTTGATCAACTTAAGTGAAGAAACATATTTCCTAGGAGCCATGCCCTAACAAAAATTCAAACCCCAAACTCACAAAAGGAGAAAGAGAGGCTTCTTTTGGTTTCTCGGGCTGCAAAGAGCCGGCCATGCTGAACATTTGTGTACCCATCAGAAAGTCTAGAAACAGGCCTTGAAGTATTAACAATTGCCAAGTATCCATGACCTCCCAAAATTAAAAGTTATCTCCTTGAGATACTGTAGCATTTTTTATTGGCTTTGCTTTTGTAGTAAAACCTAACCCCTTGGAAACCTCTTGAAATATGAAATTACACAAAGCTAACAAAACTCATGAAAACAAAAAATCTCAAACCAAATGATCATCTTCAATCGAGGTGCTCTGGCCAAGGTGTTGCATGGGGAGAAGACGTGCTTCGGATCAAAATTGTTTCTTACTCAAGCCTTGCTTGATTCTGGTCGTCAAACCAATCCTTGGTCTTTGCTAATATTGTATTTGGCAAAAAACAAAATGGCATTTATGGTAATAGGCACAAGCCTTTGGTCCTTTGTTGGTTGCATCCCTTGGACGTTTTGAAGACTTGAAGCCATGCATGGTTGTCTTTTCCACTTCCTGACAATCATCTTTAAAATTTGTAGGGCATGCAAAAAATCGCCAATCGTACCTCCTTGGCAGTGATCTTGACCGATGCTCCAACTCTTGCATGGTCTGTGTGGGACTTGGCTGTCAGCAAGGGAGGATGACAACTTAGGGTGCCTTCTTGGTGGTTGCTTTTTTTTTTATTTTTTAACATAAATTTCATTGCATGCAATGATGGCGAACTGAGTGCTCCAAAGGGAGAAAGAGAGGGAGAGATCATCGTGACGTTCAACTTCGGTCACTGTAGAAACGAGAAACCTTGCCCTCTTCAGCACGCATCTATCAAGCCCAACCTTGGTCAAATTTGTGCAGGTCAAACCCGGCTAGCCTTGCATGTAGGAGGCTCCTCCCACGACCATTTGCCCTCTATTGGCCCACCTTGCTCAACCCTAGGGACCATGCCCACACCATGGCGACTTGATTTTGTGCTTGAAGACGAGAGAGAGAGAGAGAGAGAGAGAGAGAGAGAGAGAGAGAGAGAGAGAGAGAGAGAGAGAGAGAGAGAGAGAGAGAGAGAGAGAGAGAGAGAGAGAGAGAGAGAGAGAGAGAGAGAGAGAGAGAGAGAGAGAGAAATTTTCCATGAGAGCACACCATGGCGACTTGATTTTGTGCTTGAAGACGAGAGAGACAGAGAGAGAGAGAGAGAGAGAGAGAGAGAGAGAGAGAGAGAGAGAGAGAGAAATTGTCCATGAGAGCTCCATGCTTTTTTCCCCTCCTCTATCATCGTTCTCCCTTGAGATCTGATACCAGTGTAAGACTCTAGGGAACCACACATGCAACTCTCCACCCAACCTTGCTATATATAGACTTATAGCTTGCTAAAATATAGCACCCCTTGACCGCATGTGAATTCTAGCCCTTGGCCCTAGCCTTTAGCCTACCTGGTCTTACCCTAGGCCTAACATTATCACTAACGTGATAGCATGTGACTATCACAATGCAACATTGGAATATGATAAATGCTAAGGTCTCCCACTAGATGAGCTAACCATACAGCTTCCTTACTAGCACCAAAATTTTCAACATACTCTTCCTCTTTGGTGGACGATGGTGCAATCTTAGAGACATGATCTCCATGACATGGTTGCTTCAACAAATAGGAATGCATAGCTAGATGTGGATCTTTGACTATCCACGGAACCCGCATATTCTGCATCTGTGTAGCCCACTATGGATGCATCAAAGTCTCCGAATCATAATCACTTTCTAATTATATCCTTAAGGTATCTCAAAATGTGTTTCACTGCTTCCTAGTGCTTCCTTTTAGGATTTTCCAAGAATCTACTAAACACTCCCATTGCAAACGCAATGACTGGTTTGGTGGCTACCATGGCATTAATAAGACTACCTACTGCTAAAGATTATGGCACCCTTGCCATTTCTGCTTTCTCAGCATCAGATTTGGGAGCATCATTCTTGCTAAGTTTTTCATATGCTTGCATTGGGATACTCAATGTATCCTTCCTTCCCTACATATTAAAACATTGCAAAACTTTATGGATATACGTTTCCTGAGTTAACTCCAATATTCCACATTTCCTATCCCTCTTGATATGCATACCAAGAAAGTGACTTGCATCTCCCAAATCCTTCATAAAAAATTGCATCCTAAGTGACTTCTTCAAGATGGAAATCTCGTTTTTGGACTTTATGACAATGAGCATGTCATCAATATAGAGTATCAAGATGATAATTGAACCATCATTTAGCTTTCTGGTATACAAGCACTGATCTTATGGACTCCATACATAACCTTGGGACCGTATGTACTTGTCAAATTTTTGGTACCATTGTCTTGAGCCTTGCTTTATGCCATACAATGTCTTATGCAGTCTACACACCAGTTCTACCCTAGTAGGCTTTTCAAGTTCAACTTCAAAACCATGTAGTTGTTTCATGTAGACGTCTTCTTCTAGATTCCCGTGAAGGAAAGCCATCTTCACATCCATTTCAGATAGTTCCATGTCCTCAATGACTATTAGTCCAAGCACAAGACACAATCTAGTCATCTTGACTATTGGAGAGAAAATCTCTTTAAAATCCATGCCTTTCTTCTCCTTGAATCCCTTAGTAATCAGTCTATCCTTATACTTAGGCTCAAGATTTTATGTCATTAGCAACCAATCTAGCCTACAAAATCCATGCCTTTCTTCGCTTGAATCCCTTAGCAATCAATCTATCCTTATACTTAGGCTCAAGTTATTATGTCATTAGCAACCAATCTAGCCTTATACTTAGGCTCAAGATCTTTTTCTTGAATCCCTTAGCAACCAATCTAGCCTTATACTTAGATCTCAAGCTTTATACTCAGGCTTGAGATCTTTTGTTGTGTATTTATTTTTATATACCCATTTGCAAGGCAAGGCTTGTTTGCCCTCTGGAAACTCTATTAGTTCCCGAGTCTCATTTTCCATAATTGGGTTATACTCTGATTGTGTTGCCTACTCCCACTTCACGCTATCTTCCATCTAAATAGTAGCAAGTAGGCTCTCCACAATTAGTAACCAACAAATAGTTGAACCCCAGATGAAAATGCTCAAGAGCACGAGAGACTCGCACATATCTTCTCATTGCCTGATTGTTGGAGTCGACTCTCTTTGGAGCACTACTAGTGGTAGGAATGTCACTAGTAGACTGAGATGTTGGTTTGATCTCATTTGAGGCTACGCCGTTGAATCTAACCCTTCTATACTCAGCCTTTTTTATAGGTTTTTTATGAATCTTTATGACTCATTGAAGATAACTTGTGAGCTAGGAATGACTTTTTTAGATTTTGGGTGTCAGAGACGATAGCCCATCCCTCCATCTGCACCATATCCAATATAGATACATTTTTGTGATTTGGGGTCTAGCTTCTTGCGTAGTTCTTTAGAGATATGTGAGAATGTTGAGCTCACACCCAAATACACATAATTTGTCATAATTTGGCTTCTTGCTAGTCCACATCTTTTGCAGAATCTTATAGTTCAATGGGTTACTAGGCAATTGACTGACGATGTAAACTATTGTCATAACAACCTCTCCCCAAAAATCTAGAGGCAAGTTCACAATAGAAAACATGGTTGTGGCTCTCTCTTCAATTGTCCTATTTATATGCTTAGTGATTCTATTTTGAACAAATTGTATGGCATAGTAAATTGTCGTATAATGCCTCTTTTTCTACAAAAATTCTCAGGGCAATGTACTCTTCCCCGTTCTCGATGCACAAAGCCTTCAACTTCTTGCCTGATTATCTTTCCACCATGGTAAGAAATTTCCATAGCATAGCAAAAACTTTGTCTTTCCTCTTCTAGAGGTAGAACCACACCTTTTGAGTAGAGTCATCTATGAATGTCAAGAAATATAATGCCCCTCCTAGAGATGTATGTGGCATAGGCCCACATATATTACTATGTACAAGGTCTAGGGGATTCCCTAACTCTCTATTCAATGGCAAAGTGGTAACCCTAGTCTATTTGCCATAAATGGATGCTCATACAAGCTAAAATCAGAATAGTTTAAGATAGATAAGTAGCCCAAAACATTGAAGTTGCTTCATTCCTTTCGGGCTCGTATGAACAAGCAAAGTATGCCACAACTCAGTAGAAGGCATCTTGGCGACATAAATAGAATTCTCTTCCACGAAAGATACATACAAAGAGTACAATGAGCCATACTTTTGGCCTTTCAAGATGACCAAATTCCCCTTGCCGATCATCCAGGAACCATTTCCAAAAACCCAAATCATCAAGGTGACCAATTCATACTAAGATCTTGGTTAACTTTGGTGCATGTCTGATACCTCAAAGCATAAACTCAGTGTCGTCACGCATACATAAATTCACATCTCCAATGCCACAAATTTCAAGTTGATATGTGTCACCTAACTTGATCAAAACATGCATAGGAGCATAACTGGAGAACCATTCTATATGGGGAATAACATGAAACTGGCATCTGATTCAATGATCCAATTTTATGCATAACACTCATCAAGAGCCAATAGCACATTTGGACAAGTCACTAGTGACTACCAAGATATATGATTGCTACGACACGTTAGGAACAACCTCAACTAGTCTACACTGAGCTCCTTGATCTTCACATTGCTCTGCGGGGGTCAGACTTGACAATGTATTTATCCTTTTCACGTTGCAAAATACTATAATCTTTCTTCAAATGGCCTTTCTTGTGGCAATGATATCATTTTACATTTTGTTGGTCACGTCCGTGACTCTTGGTACAAGCATTCTTGTGATCATGTGACCAACTGCGACCTCTTCGTCTGGGATGATTATCACTAGCCACGTATGCATTGCCATGCCCACTAGTGTCAAGCAACTGACGTCTAATCTCTCATGTGAGCAAAGCACCAATACAAACTTACCCTTAGAGAGGGAGTTACTAATGGCATTGTTAAATGTGTCCCACGATGCAAACAAAGAGCATAGCAAGAAAATAGCTTTCATTTCATCATCAAAATAGAATCCCTTAGATATAAGCTGCATAAACAAGCTATTGAACTCATTTAAGTGTGAACTGACATTGTTGCCCTCTTTAATGTTCAAATGCATGAGTTTTTTCATAAGAAAAATTTTATTTGAAGCACTCTTGCCATCCAAGTTGAGCATAAGGACTCCCATAATTCCTTTGCATTAGTCTTGTCCATAGACTCACCAAGATGTAGGCGAATGGTCGCCATAGCACGAGCATCATGCTCCTCCCACTGATCATCATTGTAAACACTCTATTTACATTCTTTCAATGGCGCTGCAATGCCCTTATTGACCAAGACATCAAGCATACGCTTCTTCCATATCGTAAAGTTTGTGCCATCAAACTTCTTGATGTAGTACTCTTCTTTTTTAAAAGATCCAACTATAACGGACAAGAGCAAATGCAAAATAGTGAGACGAAAGGTTTATGATGAAATTTTTGCAATAGATTCAACAATTTCCTCTCTACAGAGATCAAAATATCAACCAAAACTCAACAAAAAACAATGCATAGATTGTAAAAGAGTCCTAACAGGGCATCAATTGCATATACTGCTCAAAAACCGTTGTCAAAAGACTGCTAGCTTGGCATCAAAAGAACATATACCCTTCTATACATATCCTATGGCAAGGCCACAAATAAGGATCTAATCCAACTTGCATTGGGTAACCCAACCCATAATGTTCGACTCAGAAAATCTCATGACAATCCTCACAAAAGGCTAAGCAGACATAATGACTAGCCACATTCTCAAAAAGGACCCTTCTAGAACAAGTCTCAAAAACGATTGGGACTGCCAAATCAATTCAAAATAGTCTCCACAATGGCAACAATGACAGTATCCGCAACACGATGTACATGAGTCGTAACAGGCACTGCTAAGTGTCTGTTAAGTGCATGAGTCGTAACAGGCACTGCTAAGTGCAGGCATTCGCTCAAATAGGCATCAACAAGTGTGTAAGCAAAGATCACAAAATTCAAGCCCCTGTAGGGAGTAAATGCTCTCAATAAAGAACAAGCACTCTCAAGTCCTAGTCACGCATAAAACCATATGCATCCAAACTCCCACCGAAACTGAAATCATTGAAATGTTGTAGACACCTGTAGTCAATAAATATGTTACTTGTCAAGACGTGTGATAGCCAAATAGACTAGAGCAAGTCAAACCACATATGTCATACATCATAGTCAAAAATGCGTATGGCCATGCAAACCTACTCTCAAAAAACACATAGAGAGCTCAAAACATCCATGAACATATGAAGTCTACTGCTAATGGAAAGATTTAACTCTACCTAACCTGCCTCCCACTGCTGACTCTCTATGATGTCGGAGAGTGTGTGTGAAAACCAACAATGAGACTAACAAAGCATGTCTCCCAATGTGAATCCAGATTTGACGTCGTCGTTGTCGATAACAGTCGATGCCAAGTGTCACTCCTCTATAGAAGGGGCACCTCACATGAGCGTGTTGATGATGTAGCCATCCACGAAAAATGGTCGATGTTGGAGAAGAGCCAATGTGTGCTCTCTCTCTCTCTCTCACTCGCTATACCAAAGTCGATGCCAAAAATTTGAGTATGTGTGCGTGTATCCTATGACAAATGCCAAATAGAGCTTTGTGCTCCCTCTAATATTGGATCCGCTTTCTCCTCTCTTGTGTGTGTGTGTCTATGTGTGTGTGTGTGTGTGTGTGTGTGTTGTGAAGAGCAATGCTCCACACACACCCTCTTCCCTCATGTGTACCTGGTCACATGTGTGTGTACGCTCGTGCACAACCACACCCTTCTTAGTAGCACTACCTTTACTTTTGTTAGTACTCCCTACAGTGCTTGCTTTCTCTTGCTACTCTTCAATGTTGAAATTTTATTTTTTAAAATTGACTTTTTTTGCTAAGTTTGTGTAAGCCAAGCTTCCCCTATCAGTGCATCACTACCCTAGAAAAGGCTCCCTTTTGCCAGCGCTAATGTAAAGACTTGCTAGTGTTTTATATTCAACACTGGACAATTTGCTCGTTTATTGTTTATTGCAGAGCTAAAAGAGGGGCAAATAAACCCAGCATTGTTTTGTTTCCAAGACTTCAACTATGCTTTAATCTGCTCAAGAAGCTCTTTCGATTGAGCTTCTTCCTCCCCCATCCTTCTTTGTGTGTGTACTCTGCTATCACTTCATAGGAACACTCCAGAGGCTCCAAAATCCCTGCATGGCTTATGGTACTTCAACCATTGACTAGTTTGAGGCCGTTGCACATGTGAAATGGAGTGAGGGAACCATTGGCTCTGATACCACTTGTGAGGTGGTGTGCCTCATGCTAGTGTGTATGCAGGGAAGGGGAAAAAGTAGGAGAGCACGATTTGGATGGAGCATAGTGAGGATAGTGATCCCTCGCGCTCTTTATTAAATGGTTACTTTATTATATTAACCATTAAAGAATAAGGTTAGGGTTAGTGATGGCTTAGCAATGGGTCCAGTCAATTGGCCTAAACCCCAACAAAAATACAAGTCTCATTTATACTTAGGAGTGTGCACTAAAACTCAAGATTTGACACCAAACATCATGAAGAGAGTCACAAATCAAATTGAGAAATAGCACGAGAGACTTACATCAATGGGAAGAGCCTTCACTTGGAACACATAGCAATGCTTGGAATCAAAATGCAATGTCGTATGAGGGAAAAACAAGTAAATAAAATCCACAGATCTTCACAAAGCTCAACATCCGTACACTCGGCATAAAATTATTTCATTTAAAACAAAGGTGGGTCCGTGAAGAAATAAATTGTTAAATAGGCATCCAGAATCTCTAGCTAGTCTCTCAGTGTGTCAGTGGAAACCATCTTTTGATGGCCCCAATTAGCAATCAGTTACACTTCAAAAGCGAGAGTAAAATAACTTCAAGCAAAGATGGTTTGGGATCCTTGCCACGTCTTAAGAGCATGGGGCTTGGTCGATAAAAGCCCTCCACCATTGCATAGCAGTGTCTTGTATCAGTTGTTGGTAATATGGATGATATCCAAAGTAACTTTGCCAATATTGATTTAAGTTCCCATACGGAGAAATACCAACCCAAACTATTGGGTCTAAATAAGGTGAGTTCCCACCAACCATGGTATAAGACTAAAACGGGAAAGTCCCCACGACCAAGGTCGTTTTCCAAATTATGGGTGTACAACAATCACCCACAAGACTGGTAGTCACCATCCATTGAGAAAAATCCCAAGTATCGACACCTGGTAAACAATTACAAGATAATGTATTCAGCAGCTCAAAGCTAACCGCAGAGACTCCCATTAAGAGAAGTACATGATAAATAATCAAGGCAATCACGCACGATACATCACAAGAACATTTAGAAATTTTCTCATTTCATACAATGCATAACATCATGAGCTTCTGCTCGAGAGGGACCGCATACCTAGCTAGGTACGATTGGGGGTAGGGGACCACCGGCCCCCCCACCAGGCCGGCTGTGTGTGTGTGTGTGTGTGTGTGTGTGTGTGTGTGTGTGAGACGACATTTTTGAATCATATCCATCCGCCTTAGGTTGTGGCGACATGCCCAGTGGTCGAGCTGTCGTGCTGAATTGTATTCCATCATGTGTTGTTTGAGATTAGTGCTATTGTGCATGATGCATTTGATGGAAGCTTATAGCCACTGCCCGTTGTCTATGCTGTGGGGCTGATGGCCCTTGCTTTGGAGCATATCGAATGGTTGGTGCTGACAGCAAGGCTATGAGCCTGTGGACTGCAGATTAATCAAAAAGCAAACAGGCGGGTGTGCATTGGCTGCAGCTCCATTAATTGCCTTTCGTTGAATCAATAAAGGTCGGTGACTACATGCACAAGAAGTTTTGGACAAATTCTCACAATATTCCCCACATTGTGACTTACCTCAACATCATGAGCTTCTGTGAGGGAGGCGCCGCATACCTAGCTAGGTACGATTGGGGGTAGGGTACTGCCGGCCCGGCTGGCCCGGTGGGGGGGCCGGCTGTCCCCTATCCCCAATCGTACCTAGCTAGGTATGCGGTGCCTCTCGAGCAGAAGCTCATGATGTTATGCATTGTATGAAAAACAATGAGAAAGACTCCGTTTTCCTACATGAATCTTCTTGTGATATGCATATAGCTTGGAGGTGCAACTAGGGAATGTCATGGAGGCACGGTAGGATATAGGTGTTGCACCAATCAATGGGCAATGGCAAGATGTGTGCTCGCAAATGGTGCCATAGTGCAAAGCTAGCCAGCACTACATATCTGGAGCAGGTTGAGAGCTTTGATTGGTGCTCAAATAGCATTTTCGTAGCCCTCAAGCACATAGCCAGGCCCGATATCACTTCAAGTTGGAAAGCCTTCGAGTGGGAAAGATAAAGAGGTTTTTTGGCCAAAATTTCAAGGTATTGAGACATAAAATTTTCTAAGATTTGTAGGTTTTTCCACCTTCTAAATTTAACTTTGGCCAAACCTTAAAGGTGGGATTGCATTAAGCCTAGGTTTTTTTTAGTATTACACATAGCATGGCCCAAGCTCAATCTCCAAGCACCATCTCAAAACAAAAAACAAAGCATGTAGTTTCTGTAGCAGTAAAACCTGCACAACAAAGGTCGTCCGGATCTCACATGGCAATAGAAACACAAATCTCATGAATTGCTAAGACAATATGTCATTTATATAACATTTGACAAGAAACAATGATTCTACCCAATATGTTGATGGCACATTAACAAGGCCAAGTGCACGAGACCGCAATACTGATTGTGTAACAACAATATTAAGTGCATGTGACCACATAATAGAGATAGAGAGAGAGAGAGAGAGAGAGAGAGATATTGACCCTCTCAAAGATCTGCCAAAGCTTTAAATGCACTTGAGCACATGGGCTTTATGACAACCATGTCTTTCGTCGCTGCTTCTCCAACATGCCCAAAGGCATTGCATGCAGATAGTGTCGGTATGTCTAAGCTAAGAAAATCCACATAGCACCGCCAGAGGCGAAGCCGTCGCACTAGTATTGTGAAGTAAAGTACAACCACAAGCTCATGGATCTTGGCACACGAGGTTACGTTCACACCACACACCCAGCATTTAGTTCATTGTGCCACATTGGATATATAAATTACCCTCAACAAATCAGATAACCTCAACATACACACTATGACCACATCTATCTCTCTCATATTCATGGGCCTTCAAGAGACGTTAATATATCTTTCTTTCTCATTATTATCTGACAACCAGTATATACAACTGTATTGCAATCTAACATCAAGAAGAATCAATCGAAAAAAAGAAGCCTACCGCCCAATTACTTTTCCCATGATGCTGATGCCAATCCTTCATTAAGTGCCTCCTCTTGTCCAAAGAATATGCACGAAAGTGCCACCCAGACTAACAAAACTATGTTAAATCACTAGACATGGACATCATGTGATCCAACACCCATTGTATATTTCAATCCTTGACCAAAAGAATCGGTCACTCGTTGCCCAATCAAAAAGAAATCATTCTGGGATGTAGCACATCTGAGGCTTGCTACATGCTTCTACTGCAGCGACCAAATTTAAATGATTTTTGGCGAAAAGTCTTTACTTTCTTGGCAACAACTTTCCATCTATGAATCAGAAAATAAGTATTTCTTGATTCAACAGAAAGACCACAATAACAAGGAGCTTAATGAGTCCACACATTCACAAATAATCTGTACGCAAACCGATTAGCTAGCATCTGGCACACAATAGGATGATTAAGGCAAAAGGGATGAATACAACCATTGCAAGAGGGGAGAATGCCAACCTCTTCTCAACAAGTATTAACCAAATAAGGCTAAGAAGTATACAATTGTCGAGTGCTCCCTCACAAAATGTCCTAGCAAATCATTTTGCAGAGGTGAGTCACCCATTCCACATAACAGTTCCTTTATCTGCCTCAATTTTATAAATATACCAAAGAGAGACTCGGCCCAAAGACCTCTATAAGGTCAGTCATGATGATCCACTTGCTTGCTTGATCTGAAAGCATGACTGAACATGACCATTTACTGGTTGGTAGCCAAGACGTTGGTACTGAAGAAAACCCCTTCCCCTCCGTCTCATAGGAAAGTTTGGCATACAGACCATCGTACATTGTTAGTCTCTCAATGAACAATTCGGTCGATTGGTCTCTTTGTGCTGAAGAGCTTGCTCCTTGTATACAGTCCAAAAATGTCAGCTTGTGATTGTCTTGTTTTAAAACCACCTAGGAAGCTGTTGATAAAATACTCCGTGCTAAATGTTACTTAAAAAGATTTTTTCTCAATTTTCGTGGTTGGCACAGAAACGTGGGGTGGTTCAGATGGCTCCCATGATACATCTACACAAAGATGCTACAAAGATGCAATTTTTTGCTTTGCTTTTCAAAGCTTTAAGCAGCTTAATACAAAGCTTATAGTCTTGAAAGACTTTCTTGAATACTAATCGTGCCCTCGCAAAGATGCAGTTTTTTGCTTTGCTTTTCAAAGCTTTATGCAGTTTAATACAAAGCTTATAAAGACTTTAAATGAGGCCAATCGTGCCCTCGTATAAGCTTATAGTCTTGAATAAGCTTAGTATTCATAAGCTTATAGTCTTGAATAAGCTTAGTATTCAAGAAAGACTGGCACGATTGGCCTCATATAAAGTCTTTCAAGACTATAAGCTTTGTATCAAACTGCATAAAGCTTTGAAAAGCAAAGCAAAAAACTGCATCTTTGTAGCATCTTTGTGTAGATGTATCATGGGGGAGATTGAAAGTGTTCAAAAATTTTCTTACAATTTTCTTCCAAGTGAAGATACAAACACCTTAATGCTCCTCCATGAGGAGAGGGGCATGCAGAGAGTTGCAAAGTACATGGTAAAGAGGAGCAGAAGGGGCTTCCTAGAATTGCACACAAGGCAAATAACAAAGTTCAAACGCTCTTAAAAGCAGAAAATTGAGCTCCAGATGGATTCAATCGATCAAGTGGTTTGAAAGACGTAATGCAACACACTTGCTTCGTGATAAATCACTAGGCCCTACAGTGAATGAGACTTTCTTACAACACCAATGACATAGGAGAAATCTGAAGGCCTGTGCTTCATTCGTTACACCACCCACATTGCCAACAATTACAAAAGCAATTTCTGTAAGGAAGGAAGCTGTACTCACCCGTACATGTTTTAATCCTTATCCACAATCAACACCCAGCTCTTTCTATCTTCAATGTGAGACAGGGCATTGGGGCACTTGGGAAGAGTCGCTTACTATGCCCCTTGCAAGGTTGAGAGTGAGCATCATACCCTGCTTAAGAGTTATCGACTCTCTATCACATTCAAGCTTGCTTCCCTTACATATTCAAACCGGATTGCCACCCTCATATCCTCAGTCCTCAAGCATCAAGGGTCATATATAAGCTCCACATCTCTCTCTCTCTCTCTCTCTCTCTCTCTCTCTCTCTTTCTTCTTATTTCTACTAAAAACCCCTGGGCACGCTCACCTGGAGACCACCTGGAGCATGAAATTATCCTTTCTATCATCATGTGAACAGCAGACAATCAAAGAAGATGGAAACCAAAACCCTCAGCAGTAGGTGTACTAGAGGAAAGTGCAGTAAAGAAATGAGGAAGAGCAATCTTCAAAAACTTCTATTCGCAAAAAATGTATCGTATCGATAATTCTGACCTTCATCGATAACAGAGAAATGCAAACATGCTTTGTGGGATATTTAACACCCCAATCGCTTATGCTTGCATCTGAATAAAATATGTCTGAAGCTATAAACAATTGTTCTTGAACAATCACCTGGGGGATCACAAAAGAATAAAGCTTAGCAGTATCACTCATACACTAATATACAGATTCAGATCATCAAAATACAACAGACGTGCTGGAGAAAACTCCAATCAATTACAGGGGGCGCACATCACAACCTTGAGATGGCTCCAGATGGGCCTTCATACAAGTTCATGAACTCATTATTGAATTTCTTGAACATCTGCATTACTTCAGGCATATCCTCTTCAGCTGGCAGAATTGTGGTCCTCAAATGAAATGTGCTGCAAAACCCATTAAGGTCAGTGCATTCTGTTGCACAGATTAATTAAAACTTTAGCCCGTGTGCAAGAGAATTACCCGTCTTTTTGACCAAACCCTGAGCCTGGAACCGTCGATATCCCCGTCGCTTCCAGCAGCTTGATACAGTAAAAGACATCCGCAGCCTTTCCAGCCTTCTTGGCAGCTCCTATGGCAGCCGGAGGCAGCTTCACCTTTGGAAAAGAATACATGGCACCTGTCGCAATAAATAAAACAGATTTACGTCACCTTTACTTGCAATGCGTACAGTAAATGGTTACCCTTTAAATCAAAAGAGACCAAAAGACCATTTAGCTGTTCCTGCCCCACCCTCACGACTAGATGCATATGCTTCCTCCACAAGGGAGCCATGGTTGGAATGAGGTGTCACAAGTCAAGGAAATCAAGGGCATTTCACCTTAAGTTGAAAGACATGTAAAGTTGATGTCCACTATATGCGGACACACAGAACGTTCATAATCTGATAACATTGACTCCTCGGTAAACAAGGTCAGTAGAAGTATAACATGGGGGTTGAACAACTCTTGCCATATTGTTGTTGAGTTCAAACCTTCTTTTCCCTTCATATTTACCATCAGAACCCCAGCAGAGTTCACAGTAAAAACTCTACTCACAAACCCTTGGGCTAAGCCTTTAGAGAACATAAAAGCATGTCAAAGGTAGGGTCATGAGTCACGATGCATGCCATAAGAGGAAAGTGGAACAGTGCACTGCCATTATCATATTGCCTAGATTAGAGCATTTTGCAGAGAATGGGCCAAGTCACATCTTATGCCTCTTGTATCAAATGAAGGCTAATTGAAAACTGTCCCAAAACAAAAGTACCTTCAGTGAAATTGCAAGTGATGTTTCTGCAACTATTGAAACCATCTGTCATGATGTGAGCTCGTCTTCGCAACGATTCCATTATTGCCTTGCTGCATACATAATAGACGACATATTATGCAAACCAATTGATGCACACAATAGATTTCAAAATTTGGAATTGTTAAAACCAACAAACCTTTCTTGCATGTATTTAGGATAAGAAATATCATTTGGTTTGGGAGGATTGACCATCAGCCCTACCTGTATGCAATGAATAATTGAGGGACTGGAAAATAAACTTTTCATATAGTAACTGATGAGAAAATAAAAACTTACAAAAATTTGGCCCGGCACATTGGGACTAAGAGAGATAGAAGCCACTTTGTACAACTCATCAACAGTCTGTAAATATGCCCACACTCTGCTTAGCCTGCAGTAACGCACTCCTAGGAAAGTACAATGGATTATGTAGTACCTGAGGGTGTATATTTGTTAGTTCAAAATATCCACCACGCTGACCACATTCACCCCAGTAACCTTTGGAGACGGTGTGGAAAGATACAAGCTCCACCTCTTTGCTATAAGGCAGGCCCATATCCATCAAGACCTAAGGCCAAAGAACACCATGTTAGCCATTGAATTCACAAAGCCCATTCTTCTACTTATAGAGCTTCAAGCCAGAAGCCACCTTCTTAGCACTTAAAAATGGCCGCTCATCCTGGTAAATATTCTGTTGGTACACTTCATCGGCCAGCATAACAATGTGTTCAGTGTGACAAAACTGAATAAGGTCCCGAAGATTGGATTCTGAAAGGCATTGCCCTGTTGGGTTCCCAGGGTTTATAAAGACAAGTGCACGAACCTGAGTTCAAGACCAGCAGCTTGATTAATGCCATATATGTGTTGATATTTGCAAGTACAAAACATCCAGGAAAAGAATCTTACAATAATCCCCTTTCTACGAGCTGCGTTCACTTGTTGCTTCAAATCTGTAATATCCAACCCCCAATTGCTTTCCTCATTCAAGTAATAAGGGACTAAAGTTCCACCAACCAGCTCAATTGTAGCAGAGTAGAGAGGATATTGTGGTATAGGACACAACACCTGTAAATTCACATTGTAAGAGGAACTTACACAAAGCATGTAAATCCACAGGGAGAGTCTGCAAAACTTATACCCCATCATTCTTGTTCCGAACAATCATGTTGAGAAGTTGCATGACACCTTTACTAGCTCCATCAGTGAGGAAAATCAGTTCGGGAT
The DNA here is from genome assembly GCF_014529385.1 of Adiantum capillus-veneris. NCBI lineage: Eukaryota > Viridiplantae > Streptophyta > Polypodiopsida > Polypodiales > Pteridaceae > Adiantum > Adiantum capillus-veneris. The sequence goes on from NC_140937.1 coordinate 48,811,779, forward strand.
CACTGCAAGTTTTACAGGATAAGTACTAATATCGTCACAAACAGGCACATCTTTAAAATGGACGCTTGCATAGCACAATGCTCTCATGTAACTATCTTCTTGTTGAGCTCAAGAATACAACTTCTATCATTGGCTCACAAGGGGAATGCGCATAGTGACGACCACAACATTTGAGCTTATGTGAATGTTTGCATGTCTAGGTCTAGACAGGAGAGGATTCTTCCAAGAAAGCAAACAAAAGATGGAGAAAACTATACTAGAGTGCCCCAATAGCAGGCTTTACCTTGGATACCCATCACGCTGGAGAAGAAAATTGGCAACTTCCTGCCTAATGCCAGGTAATCCACGAGAATCACTATACGCACCTGAGTAGGACCCAATATCAGAGAGAGATACTTAAAATAATCACCTGAATCAAAACTTTTCATAAGGCTTACCAAGTCCACCAGATGTGTAAGACAAATAAAGCTTTGCTCTAGCAATAACATCAGCAGGGAATAACAGGTCCACATTGAGATCTTCCATCAAAAAAGGTGCCTGACAAAGAGCCATCACCTGCCACGAACACATTGATTTATAAACAAGTCCTGAACGGTGTTTCTGAGTGTGAGTGTGTGTGTGTGTGTGTGTGTGTGTGTGTGTGTGTGTGATGTTAGCAAAGTATCAATTATACATGTACCTGGCGAGGAAATGTCAACGGTTTCTGCCCGAGTGCATGAGGGTTGCCAACATTGGTAAAGATAATCTGCAAAGAGTAGCCAAAAACGCTTGATGCAAACCAATCCTTCGATATTGAAACTTTAACACCATAACCTCCAGCACTCAAAAGTGCGCGTTTAAAGAGAGAGGGCAACATACATTATGGCATCAAAAGCCAACCTTTTCATTTACTCAGAACATAGTGCAACACTTTGTACTTGCGTGAGTTTAAAGGAAAGACTTAAGTTCAAAGTCTGCTATTTAGGAATGGGAGACTTGTACAAGTTAGGGCTAAGGCTATGCATGTTTGAACCAGATCATCCTTAGCTTTATGCATATGTAGTGGTAAAGACATCTTACAGCTATAAGAAATCACCTAGCAATGTGACCACTCATCAAAAACTATGTCATGACATCTCTAACTCTGAAACTATCACAGATAGTATGACCACTAGAGCATATCAGTGCGTGAGAGTCAAAACTTCTCTTCTGCTGAAGAATCTTCAATCCTTTCTTAAAGATTATTTGACCAGTAAAACACAATAAGCAAGTTCTTGATCCTTTTTATGTTTCTGCTACGGACCTCGGAGGCCAAGGAGCAAGCATGACGCGCTTTGACTAGTGAGCTTCAGACTAGACCCATTGTTTTGATCAAAGAAACAAGAAATAATGGTACCTTTTTGCCTTCTTTCTGCAGCTCAGAAGCGCGGATATAGAGCTCCCCACGTACGGCATATACCAGCTTCTTGATGTTCTCATTGATGGTGTCGGGGTCGAGAACCTTCTTGGGCGCCATGATTTCTTCTGTGTGAGTGTCTGTGTGTGCGCGCGTGCGTGTATAAGGGCGCTCCGGCTATGGAAACACACACACACGAACACACACAGTCACAGACTTATTACGTGCGCGTACGTGAGCCACTATCTATAGAGAGAGAGGGAGAGAGCTTCGTTTTTATGCTTTATCAGGTTATCTTTTATTTATTCACGCTTTTTTTGAACACACACTTTTTAGCAGGACAAATTTAGCTTACTTCGCTTGGTCAAAAGTTTCGGAACTCTCAAAATGGCTCGCGCCCGGCTTTTCGATAGAAAAGCACAACGAGTGGCTCATGTATACCCTCTCTTCTAGGATGGTGTCACGCATGGCCTCACCTTGCATCCACTTAGCATACTCTCTCAGGTCTAGTTCAACTCTCCTCGTCGGATAGATCTTTAAGGTCTCTTGGGATAGTTTCCTACAACGTTAAAATACTCTTCTTCTTCTTCTTCTTCTTCTTTGTGTGGGCGGCGGTGGAATTTTTTCAAGGCTCAATTGCCACTTTTATCGGTATGTTCACAACACACGGAGGCAATGTGATCGTGGTAGCTCGCTTCAGTCAAGCCTTGTGCTACAGTTTGATTAGACGTGCCTTTAGCTCAAATCCTTGCTAGTGATAAACTGTCAACTTTTGCAGCAGCAGTTTCTCTTTTTCGAGGGGAGATGTGAAAGAAAATGCAGCAAGGCAGAAGAAACTATGTCGAGTCACGTGCATCCATGTGACAATGATGCACTTTTGCTAGTTGACATTGCTCCATTTGTACCCAGCCTAAGTATGGTACATTGATCTCTTTAGGTCTTGAGTTCGAGACTCGTTTGATAGATCTTTGAGGTCTCTTGGAACTATTCCTATTGGGACAATAAGAATTCTTCTCCTCCTCCTCCTCCTAATATCGGAGGAATTCAATCCAAGACGTGATTATGGGAGCTATATCTAAAAGTAAACATAATGTAGTCTATTGAATCTCTCTCTCTCTCTCTCTCTCTCTCTCTCTCTCTCTCTCTCTCTCTCTCTCTCTCTCTCTCTCTCACACACACACACACACACACACACTCACACACACACACACACACATACAGTCATATATAGGTAGGTGTGTGTGTGTATCTACGTGCCACATGTGAGGAGAATGAAATTGTAGTCCTTGGAATCACTCTAGGAAGATAACAATGCGCCTCTCTCTCTCTCTCTCTCTCTCTCTCTCTCTCTCTCTCTCACACACACACACACACACCAATGTCCCCTTTTGGATTGTTCCCTTGTTTAAAAGTATGTTCTCTCTCTCTCTCTCTCTCTCTCTCTCTCTCTCTCTCTCTCTCTCTCTCACACACACACACACACACACGCGCGCGTGCGCGTGCGCGTGCGCATGCACACACATGTATACACATACATGCCTTGGGATAGATGTAAAACATCTACAGCTTCTCGAAATATGTGATGCTAAACTAGTCAGCGGTAGTGGCTCCTAGAAGCTAAAACAACACTCCTAGCCATAGACGAAGCCCAAATGCATCCAATGCTAAGATCCTTGCATCCCCAATTAAGGTCTTTTTGTATTCACCATTGCAAGAAAAGGACCCATTTTAACTTTTTGCTTCAACCTGCATATAAATATCTCTCAGTACATCAGGCCTCGCAGTGCTCTAATGTATAGAGAAGTGCCATCGTTGCTGATGGGGGGCTGAGAGAGAGCATGGACAAGAATGTGTCCCCTAAGTTTGGCCAATGGAATGGGCTCCTACATCTCTCTCTCTCTCTCTCTCTCTCTCTCTCTCTCTCTCTCTCTCTCTCTCTCTCTCTCTCTCTCTCACACACACACACACACACACACACACACACACACACACACACACAATCTGTCCGAGTTGTGGCTACAACCTCTCCCACCTAAGCCATTAGCTCTTTACTCTCTTGCTACCATACCAAACTCATAGTGGCTCAAGCAACCCATCCACACCTATTGCCTTCAACACCCATCTTCTACTACCAAGCACTCCACACCAATGGACAGTAGCTATCCTGATTAAGGTCTTGGTCTTGGTCGCGACGACCCACTTCACTCTTTCTCTTTCTCTGTCTACTTTCTAGTGGCAAAGCTAGCTCTCTCTCTCTCTCTCTCTCTCTCTCTCTCTCTCTCTCACACACACACACACACACACACACACACACACACACACACCAATTTGACTACTACAATCTACACATTGTTGAAAAAAGGTGATTTGCACAATCTCTCTCTCTCTCTCTCCCTCTCCCTCTCTCTCTCTCTCTCTCTCTCTCACACACACACACACACACACACAATCTGTCCAAGTTGTGGCTACAACTTCTCCCACCTAAGCCATTAGCTCTTTACTCTATTGCTACCAGACCAAACTCATAGTGGCTCAAGCAACCCATGCACACCTATTGCCTTCAGCACCCATCTTCTACTTCGAAGCACTCCACACCAATGGACAATGCTTGTCCCTTGTTCACCTCTACATGATCATTAGTAGCTATCCTGATTAAGGTCTTGGTCTTGGTGGCGACGACCCACTTCACTCTTTCTCTTTCTATGTCTACTTTCTAGCGGCAAAGCTAGCTCTCTCTCTCTCTCTCTCTCTCTCTCTCTCTCTCTCTCTCTCTCTCTCTCTCTCTCTCTCTCTCTCACACACACACACACACACACACACACACAATTTTGACTACTACAATCTACACATTGTTGAAAAAAGGTGATTTGCACAATCTCTCTCTCTCTCTCTCTCTCTCTCTCTCTCTCTCTCTCTCTCTCTCTCACACACACACACACACACACACACACACATTGACAATAGGTTGCCAGACGTACAATTTTGACTATTGTACGTCATTGAAAAAGGATGGAGTTGCATAAAATATGAACTACTTCACTCAATTTTCACAAGCTCTTTAATGTCTATGGTAAGGAGGACGACCCATCAACAACTCAATTTTGACGTTGATCCAATAAGCCATGCAAATCAACGAAAAAACAACTTGTAGAGGCTCTCTCCTTCCTCTAATTTTTCAAACTCCATTATAAAGAGTATAGATAATAGACTATTGAATTATAGCAAAATTCTATTGTGTATCCCAGTGCTCAAGAAAAAACTAGATTTAGTATAATCTCACCTATAAATTTTTGCAACTATATCTAATGCACCTTGGAGGCCCTTGCCATGTGACATAAGGAAAGGGCTTGGAAGGGGGGGGGGGGGGGGGGGGGAGACTAAGGCAAAGAAAGACCGAGAGTGAATTGGGTGCCAAGAAAAAGGTCTCTCTCTCTCTCTCTCTCTCTCTCTCTCTCTCTCTCTCTACATCCATAGGATGGGCCATACACTTGTAAAATTTAATTTGAATGTTGGGACACCCAAAACAGTTGGAGGAAAAAAATTAGGTTTAGTATAATCCCATCTAAATTTTTTGAGATTTATAAAGCGGCTTGCCGAAAAGAAGAAGATAGGTCCTTGATAGAAATATAATGTACTTGCAAAAATGTTCGGGTATGTTATGGGTCATAGTGTGCATATGTTGTATTGGTTGGAGACCCTTGTGCAAAGGATATGCCCAAGGTCTGCACGTATTCTTTTTTAGTTAATTCAAATCAAGCTCTTAAGAGCATTAAAAAGGAAACAAAGAAACTACAAAGGTTAGAGAACATAAATTAATGTTTAGAAAATGTACAAAGTGCAGAGAAATTTAGTGCCAAAACCTTTAAACATAGTAAATTTGTCTCTAAAATGTTTGAAAAAAAGGTATAGTATAGCCAAATGCTTGAAAACTCCTCAATTTAGTGGAATCCCTCCTGCAAATTTTAAAATTTATCTTTAAATTATAAATTTGAAGGTGAAGAAACCTACAAAGTATAGAGAAATTGATTGTAAAAGCCTTAAAATATAATCAAGTTGGCCCTAAAATTCCTCATATGCAAGTTTTCTAAGTTATTAGAAGAAAGCATTGTGCCTCAACTCGATTTAGTGTAACCCCCCTTACAAAATTTTGAGGTTTGCATAAAATTCTAACTCGCCTTTAAACACTTGAGAAAACCTAGATTTAGTGCAATCCCACTTACAAATTTTGAGATTCATCTTTGAATTCCAAGTCAACCCAAAGGAAAGAGCACAAAGCTCAAAGAAATCTAGCGTAAAAACCTTCAAAAATAGCCAAGAATTGTCGGAGTTATCTCTCGTCATCCACCTTTGCCGTTTGTTGAGGTATGCTCCTACCCTGGGCTTGCACATCTTCTGCCTTGGATTTGTCGGATTGAACTTTTCAAATTGCGTCAACTCTCCATTTTGTAAATGTCACACGTCGATTTTTTATTTTTTATTGTCGATTGAGGATTTCGTTGTTGTCGCTTTGTGGATTGCTAATTGTAAAACCAATGCTTATTCTCCCTCCTCTCTCTCTCTCTCTCACTCTCTCACTCACTCATAGAGACACACACACACACACACAGAGGCTGTAGTGAATGATACTCTCTCTCTCTCACTCACTTACACATGCATTCTCTCTCTCTCTCTCTCTCTCTCTCTCTCTCTCTCTCTCTCTCTCTCTCTCTCACACACACACACACACACACACGCGCGCGCGCGCACAATGGGAGTGTTTTTTCTTCCTTGATTGTATATTGCCCAAGTTACACATGATGAATATACATTTTTGGACTTTTTTACCTATGGATGATTGTCTGTTTTATGCTCTAATGGTTGAATTCATCTTACACACACACACACACACACACACACACACACACACAATGTGTGCATAACATCCATAACAAATTATTGGACTCCTATCGATGAATTGTTGAGCTCAATGTGCTTCAATAATGCATTGCAAATGTGGAAAGCCTTCATGCAAAGCGCCAACACCTCGAAGAATGGCACGTGGACTTTGTCTCTTATATTCACACATCGAGACAATGGGTCTCTCTCTCTCTCTCTCTCTCTCTCTCTCTCTCTCTCACACACACACACACACACACACACACATGTGCACTTGCGTGGATACATACATCTAGCTTTTGAACTTTGAGCGTCGAGATTAAAGATCATTTACGACATAGAAGGTCCCTGCAAACATGCAAAGGGAAGTTCATTGAACAACACATGGACAAAAATTATTTATGGCCTTCAAAATGTAAAGGAAAGCAAACCTTCAAATAATTTTAGAAAATATTAGTAGTTAATGGTAGCCTTGAAATTGAGGGCTAAAGTGAAATGGCCTCCTAAGAACTGTAAGCTTAAGTATTATAAATTTAAATAGAGTACTAAGGTCTTTTTGACTTTCCACTGCCAAGACAAGCTCACAAGTCTTTTCATTTTCTACCATTCTAGTACTTACTCTTCACTTTTTCATTTTCAATTAAATGTTTTCTAAAGGTTCTCTTTGAAATGAAGCACAATGTGACACATGGATGGAGGCTCCACCATCTCTCCTTCCTTGAAAATTTTAAGGTGCTTCATATATAGTATAGATTATGGAAGGTGAAGCTTCACTTTAACATTCTAAAAAATAGAATGCAAATTTTAAGGTGCTTCATATATAGTATAGATTATGGAAGGTGAAGCTTCACTTTAACATTCTAAAAAATAGAATGCAAGAAAAGTCAAGACATGTCAATGTGAAATGAAAGGTGAAATAAAAAGATTCATCATCACACTCTAAGCATTGAAAGAATTGATAGTACGCCTAACCCAACTCAACTCTAAGGCTTCTTTTAGCAAGCCAAAAATATGACTATTATAGATTTGAATCCAGTAAGAACATATATATGAGGTTCCTTGTAAACCTTAAAAGATAGTATAAATTTATGAAAAACATGATTAAAAATTTCTATATTTTATCCAAAGGAGCCTTGAATTCTAAGACTATATATATTTTAATAATAAATTAAAGAGAAGTGATGAAAAAACTCAAAAAGATCAATGGAACCTTAGGAGGTAGCTCTTAAAGTAAAGACCCCTTATTTTTAGAAAATGAGATAATTTTTTTGTAGATCTTGATTGCTAAATTTAGCTTGAGGGACACATGTCAAACACTAAAAGATGAACGACCTTTCATGCTTCTCCTCATTTACGTACCTTTCCTAATTTAAGTATGCTTATGGAAAAAGTCAGTACATATATATACATAACAATGCTAGATGTTAGTGTGTGCCAAAATCTTAGAGAGAGAGAGAGAGAGAGAGAGAGAGAGAGAGACGAAAACATAAGTAAATGATACTTTCATCTCTTAAATCAAATTAATAGTCACAATCGTATCCATAACAATAACACATAAAAGTTGTAAACAAGTATGAAAGACCTTGCAACTCCAAGTTTCCAATTGAAATTAGGAAAATCAATTTTGGCTAGACAAACTTGTTTAAAATAATCAATTTAATCATCATACAAGAGCTTCCACCATTTGACAACTTCTTGATTGAAAAACACAAAAAACAAAACCAGCTCATTTTCTTGTTTTAAAAATTTACCAAGTATAGACACATGTTCAATGAACTTTGAGAAAAACAAGGTGAAAGTTCATTATGGCTTACATAAGGCTTTGAGTAGAATTTAATAATAAAAGGTTTCTTTGCCACAGAAAACAAAAAAAGTCGCACTAACTTTTTAAGACATTTGTTATCACAATAAAATATTATGTTATATGAAAAAAGTGTAACAGTAAATTATTAGACTATAACATATTGCAAAAACATAAAAAATAATGTTTGAAAAAACCACTTGGAAGCATTGTAGCAAATTGAGAAAAAAAAGGTGAAAGAAGATGAGAAAGATTGTGTGTGACCCAAAATTCAATGGCCCTCTTTAAAGAGAGAGGTACACAAATGTCAACACCTCTTACAAAGACCTAGAAGGAATATTTAAAAAGAAAGTTTTTTGCCATATGACACTAATCAGCAAGCTTTATCTAGTGGTTCACAATTGCAACAAAAATCCAACGCCGTACTAAGGACACTTTATATAGTCCAAAAAATGACAGTATAAAAAATCTAATTAGTATACTAGGTATGAACACAAATATACACTTGCATTAAATCTTAATTTAAGTACAAATTCATGGAAAAAGTCATATGTGAGAAGTTAGTGTGTGCCAGAATTGCTAATAATTTCCTATGTGGAGAGAGAAGAGAAGAAGAAGAGAGAACTTTTACTCTAGTGGGAAATTATCCCAAGAGGCCTCAAAGATCTATTCAACGCGCGCGCGCACACACACACACACAGAGGTACATAAGTGAAAGATACTTGCATCTGAATCTTCTATCAAATTAAATAGTCACAATCATATCAAGAAAAAATAGAACTTAAAAGTTGTGAACAAGTATACCTTTTGAGGTGAAGTGTGATACCATAGAGAAACATTGAGGTTGGAGTGTAGATATATTTGCAAACAAACTCAAACCATAAGAATCTCATACATTCTCTCATTCTCTCTCTCTCTCTCTCTCTCTCTCTCTCTCTCTCTCTCTCTATTTTGAGAGGTAGGCAATACAAAGATTTTAAAAAACATTCTCTACCTCTTATAGTAATCTACTTGTAACAATATCCTAGTTCCCTCTAGAGTATTAGGTCTTCAGTTCAAGACTCGTTGGATGAATCTTTGAAGTCTCTTAGGATTGTTCCTATGATGTTAAAATATCACCTTTTCTCTTCTCTCTCTTGCAAAAGAAAGATGAGCGCTCACAAACGGTGTGGGCAAGGACAAACTAGTTCAAAAATCTTGCAAATTTATGCTAATATTTTTGGTTCGCTTCTTTGTGAGGAGGAAATTCGATCAACGAGCGCTTAATAAAAAGAGACTTTTTTAAATATTGACTAGAATTCATTTATAGAATGAAAGAAAAGTCAAGCCATGTTTGGCTATGAAATGAAATGTGAAATAAAAAGAACTCATCAATATGTGTATGTGTGTAGAAGTTACTAGAATTATGTAAGAACATGTAAGGATGTGAAACGAAAGGTGAAATAAAAATATCCATTTACTATTTTTAAAATTGAAATAACATTTAAGGTAAGTTTCAATCATCACTGAAGACATTGAAATTATGCCTAATTTAACTCTCCTCTAAGGCTTCTTTTAGAAATAAAAAAATGTACAATAAGCCATGCGGGAAAGAACCAAGAAAATGTAGAAACTTAAAAGGCTAGGAAACAAAACCTCTCCTAAAGAGAGTAAAAAGTTCCTAGGCCACCAATTGAGAGAGTGAATGACAACTGCCTCTCCTCAAAAGAACCAAAGAAAATGTAGAAACTAAAATGGTCAAGGGAAAAAAGCTATCCAAAGAGAGTGAAAAAGTACCTTGGCCACCTAAGGAAGAGAGAGGATGACAACTACGTCTACAATATAAGCTCTTCCCAACAAATTTACTCCTAACTCCCGACATGAATAGGACACCAATAGTATCAACGATAAAGGACCTAACTGTCAAAGATAGCTACTCATAGTTGGGTTCATACCCACCGACTAATACCATTTGCAACAATGAAACTGAGGGAACATAGGAGAAGGGTAAGAGTCCTTCACAAAGATGATAGTTACTATGGTAGGTATAAAAAATATATACATACAAAACCTTGAGCAAAGAAAGAGAGTGCATAAGGAGTCTATGGAGAAGGAAACCTAGACAAGTGCAACAACACGGTCAAAATTTTCAACATTGCATTCGCGATGGGGACAATGGCATATATGGTGGCTAAGAGCAATGACCGATGATAGTCCTAGCAACAAAGCGAGGATGCCTGGGTCTCAAGAAAAACTTTCTATCCCTCTCCTTGTTGCACGTGGTGGTATGCACACACATAAGAGTTGCACACAAAAAACACCCATAGAGATCAAGATGGAGACAGAGAAAATGATCTTAACAAATTGAATTAATGCATGCCCATGATGAGTGAGCTCCTCCCTCATGCAAATATTGGATTCTATTACTTAACTTGAAAAACGAGCTCAAAAAGCTAAATGATGTGAACAAATTGGGTTTAATCCATGCCCATGATGAGTGGGCTACTCCCTCAAGAAAAAGTTGGATTCTATTGGTTAACTTGAAAAATAGCTCAAAAAGCTAAATGAGAGAGAGTAAAAGAAAAAGAGATATGTATCTTCATATCATAAATGAGATTTAAACTCATATTAATATCAAAAAAGTAGAGTTACAACAAAACAATGTTTTTTTAAAATAAAGAAGCAGTAGCCAAGTTAGAGTTATATTTAAAACAAAAATGCATAGGTTTGTCGAGGTAGCCAGCCCTCCATGGTTGAGAAGTAGGTGGAAGTGTATCGTCTTAAAAAGGGGTTGTCCTTTCACCAAAAATTGCTTAACTTTTTGGTCTAGGGAGTTAGAACTAGAACCCTCAAATAGAAAAATGCATGGAATTACCATTCTCAATCAGAGTGGAATCTACTGAACTTATCAAGCTAAGCATGGTTGCACAACAAATGTCACATCTGGATGTATCATAATACGATTCTCTACCTATAGGTTAGCGGTCCTTTACTACAAAAGCATGGAATAAAGAACATGATAAACATGATGGTTACACGAATCATTTCCGAATCAATCAGGTACATTTTAGCATACTAATGATGTTACAATAATCAAAATCATATTTTTATATATTTCACCATTATTATGCATATTGTTTATACACATCGTGAAAGAATATGAAAGAGCTTGCAGCTTCAAGTATCGACTTGAAATTAGGAAAATCAAATTTTGATTAGACAAACTTGTTTAAAGTAATCAATTTAATCATCATACAAGAGCTTCCATGATTTGACAACTTCTTGATTGAAAAGCACAAGAAACAAAGCCAACTAATTTCCTCTTACTAAAATTTACGAAGTATAGACACATATTCAATGAACTTTGAGACAAAAGAAGTTTTTTATATATGAAAATCTAATTAGTATACTAGATATGACCACAAATCTACATTTGTATTAAATTTAAATTTAAGTACAAGTTTCGAAAAAAGTCAAACACACATATATTTATACTGTATATAATGCACCTTAAAAATTTTGAGGAAGGAGAGGGCATCCACGTGTCACTCATTGCTTCACTTCAAGAAACCTTACAAAATGTCTCATTCCTCTAAAGCTTGGAATTTGTGAATCTTTTCAACTTTCAACTTTTGACCTTTTAAGTTAAAAAAAAGGGTTTCACTCTACTAAAGTTTAGAATTATCAAAATTTTGCAAGTTTACTTAAAGAGGCAAACTTGGAATCTAGCTAGGATTTTGCAAATTTTGCAATCAATACACTAAACCCCAATTTTAATCGAATGCCGACTTTGAATAGACTCAAAATGTAAGGGTGTGTGTGTGTGTGTGTGTGTGTGTGTGTGTGTGTGTGTGTGAGAGAGAGAGAGAGAGAGAGAGAGAGAGAGGTCTCAAAAAGAGTGTCATCGATTTTCTTGATCAAAATAATTTTAAAGTATATCTATCTATTCTATTTCTTTATGGAGCTTGAGAATTTCTCAAGCTCTTAGCCATGCCATACGTTGAAGAATAGAGCACCTCGAACATATGCACGCACACAACCAATTTATGATTGCAAGAGCTTGGAGAAGCTTATGCAATTTCGTGGCCTTCCTGATATATATATATATATATATATATATATATATATAGAGAGAGAGAGAGAGAGAGAGAGAGAGAGAGAGAGAGAGAGAGAGAGAGAGAGAGAGAGAGAGATGCTTGTGACGTCAGTTGCAAACATGGCAGCACACCCTAGTCAAAACATGTAGAGAGAGGGAGAGAGAGACTGAGTTGCTTGGGATCATTTGCAAACATGGAAGCACACGCCAGTCGAAGCATGTGTGTGTGTGTGTTAGGGAAGAGGGGGGGGGGGGGGGGGGGGGGACACACACACACACACACAGAGGAAGCTATGTGAGTCCATGCTTCGCTCATCTACCGTTTCCAGAGATGGAGATGTGTGACCAATTCTGCAAGAGAGGTTAATTGTGTGTGCATTGTCTACCTTTTTTTTTTGCAAGAAAATCTTGGCTAGATTTTGAGCTTACCGTCAAGAAAACGCCAAAATTTTACAAGTTTAGTGTGAACATCAGCAAATGCTTCAAATTTGGACCAAAAAATTGAAAGAGTTTGAAGCTTTCCTTATTTTCTTCAAATTGGAAAAAATGCTTTTGGCAAGCATTGTGAGTACTCGATGTAGCAACAACATCAAGAGAAAGCAAGTAGTCCATTGATAAGTACAGAAGAGGTACGCCTTTAATCTACTAGATTAAGTCTTCAAGGAAGTCAATCGCTAGCATCACCACAAGTTTGCACACCATTCATCTTTAATGCCCTAAGAGCCCCTCAAGAGATTGCACCTTTCAGATACTAATCAGTTTGTTTTTATTATTTCAATAGATTCATACCGATTTCAACTATTTTGTAATGATTTTTCTTGATTTTTGAAGGTGTTTACATACTTCACATCTCTCCTCTCTCCCATCATAACACCAGCTCCCATTTTGGAAACTTGGACAATGTCTCTGCTGACACACCAAAGAGCTTGGGATATGCTATTGAGAGACCCTTATTTACATGCCTAGAATGTCATTCAAGCCAAGTAGGATGCCCATACCCACCAACACACCAAAAAAAGCAAAGAGTAAAGGCTAAAGTGAGAGGGGTTGGAGAGGCATAATAACACCATGGACAAACTCACAAAAGTTGGATATTTCACCAAATACCAAAACTGAAGCAAAGAAGAAAGATCCATGGGGAGGCTAAATATAAGTCCATGGACACCACTAAAGAGAGAATAGAGAGACATAGAAGGTTGAAGCTTTGTTTAACCAAAAGCTTTGGGAGCTTTATGTAGAACCAATGTATTAAGGGTTGTGAAGGGTTGGAAATGCCATTATTCTCAAACCTTCGTGCTACACCTCCTTCTATATTGGACTCTTTACACCTCCCACGGAACTTATTAAAGGCTCTTTTACTATACCTATAATAACAATACCATGCATTTTCCAATACTATTATAGATCAAAAGTCCCTATTCATACCTCAACTTCAACTTGATGTTCTACTATAGAGTATATTATCTAGTGTAGATCATTGTAGAGATGATTACCTCTTAAGATCTAAAAATTAAAGCCACCCAAAAATACTTCAACTTGATGTTCTACTATAGAGTATATTATCTAGTGTAGATCATTGTAGAGATGATTACCTCTTAAGATCTAAAAATTAAAGCCACCCAAAAAAAAGTAAAGACCAAGGATGATGACACCCCATTGTTCAAGAATCTAAGGCCTTTTGCCTCCTCTTTATTTTTGGTTTTCTAAAAGAAGCCTTAGAGGAGTGTTGAGTTACACATACTTGCAATGTTTGTGATGATTGGGACTCAACAGAATCCACAACCGAGAATAAGGAATCGACATTGACATCTACAAAATCAAGAATTGACAAAATTGGGAATTGAAGTAATTGGAAAATTTCGATCCGACGAATACAAGCCAGAAGGCGTGCAAGCCCGAGGCAAGAGCGGACCTCAACAGATAGCAAAGGTAGACGATGGGAGGCAACTCTGACAAATCTTGGCTATTTTTGTCTTTATGCCAGATTTCTTGCTCTTGCCTTTGGGTTGACTCAGAATTCAAAGGTGAATCTCAAAATTCATAGGTGGAATTGCACTAAGCCTAGGTTTTTTCAAGCATTTAAAGGCAAATTAGAATTTTAGAGGCTAATCTCAAAAATTCGTAAGGGGAGTTGCACTAAATCGAGGTGAGGCACGATACTTTCTCCCAAAAACTTGAAAAACTCATATGAGAAATTTTTGGGGCAACTTAAGTATATTTGAAGGTTATTACACTCAATTTCTTACTTTGTAGGTTTTCTCACCTTCAAATCTAAAATTTAGAGATAAATTTCAAAATTTGTAGTTGGGATTACACTCATTCAACTATACTATATTTTTTCCTTTAAAATTTAGAGGCAAATATAATATTTGAAGGCTTTTGCGCTAAACTTCTAGATTCTCTCAACTTTAATATAGGTTCTTTGAACTGTGGAGATATTCTCACCTTCAATTTAAAATTTAAAGTTGTGATGTTAAGTTGTTAGCCTTTTTGCATCCATGGCTTTTTTGGAGCATGGGGATGTTGTATTTTTTATGTTTCTAATTCATTACAACTCACTCTGACAAGTGATAAGTGAGTGTTGGTAAAAAAAAAAAAATTCAAAAAATTAGAGGTAAATCTCAAAATTTGTAGGTGGGATTATGCTAAACCTAGGTTTTTTCCTCCAATTGTTGTGGGTGTCCTAACCTTTATATTAAATCTTACGAGTGTATGGCCCATCCTATGGGGATGGGGAGAGAGAGAGAGAGAGAGAGAGAGAGAGAGAGAGAGAGGCAAAGAGAGACCCTTTTCTTGGCACCCAACCAGCTCTCTTTCTTGCTTTGTCTTGGTTTCCAACTCCCATCCTCTCTAAGCCCTTTCGTTATGTCACATGGCGGCAAGGGCCCTCAAGGCGCATTAGATATAGTCGATGAAATTTGTAGGTGGGATTACACTAAAACCATGTTTTTCTCAAGCACTTGGGTACACAATAGTTTTTTGCTAGAGGGTCTCCACATGTCGCCTTTTGGTTGATTTGCACGGCATGTTGGATCAACGCTGAAATTGAGTTATTGAGTCCATGCTGGTTGTCCTCTTGCTATAGACGCATTAAAGAGCCTTCAAAAATTACATGAATTAGTCCAGATTCAATGCAAATCTATTCTTTCCCAATGCCTTGAAATAGTTAAAATCGTACACCTGACATTGTGTTAACTTGTGTGTGTAGCTGTTTTAACATAAATAATAACACATAAAAATGAACTTTTACATTCAAAAGACAACTGGCTCTAGAGAAAGGGAAATGATAAGTACAAAAACAACTCAGACTTAGAATTATTTTTGTACAATGCTTATAAGAATGAAGCCTCATTCCAATATACAGATATCAGAAGTACTTCCCCTGGAGTAGGTGTATGTGTAAACGTGTGTGGACAACTGCTTTAAGCCAAAAAAAACTTCCAAGATAAGATAAAGTCCTTACCTGCATCCATCCAAACAAGACAACAGATATGTTAGCCTTGGATGTGCTTTACAGGTATCAATGGACTATACCAGTTGTTATCCATGTCCATCTCATAACTTTTTTTAACTTACAAGCTTAGTCTAAAGTATTTACGCTGTTTTTCTAAAAAATGTTTTATTATCCCACAATTTATTTAGTATTTTATTCTTATCAGAAGGCCATAACCCCTTCTACTCAAAGTGGCATGCTCCCCCCATTAAAAAAAAAAGCCCAACTTTTTGAGTTTTTATCTGCCAAATTAATGAGGCTCCATCACATGAAGCCGTAAAGAAGCCTAAAAAATACCATGATGAGTTCAAACTTGTTTTTTGTTTATTTAGAACTGATATCGTATGTTTATATGGAATCCAATCCTTCCCAAGTTAATAAGTCACAATCTCTTAGCAAACCAAGTGGCAGAGAACCTTTATTGTCACCTAGCCCATCCAACTGTCAATCCAAAAAAAGAGCTAGATGTTTACACTGATCTTTTGTACTCAATCATGTGAATACAAATAGTGTATTGCATCATCTTGTCCAAACAACTAATATCGAACAGGTTTGGCAATGGTATGTAACCGGGCCATATTCCCCCAAAGTCCCCAACATTTGTAAAAACATGCAATATCAATGTGCAGATGGGAAAAAAAGACCCCAATATTCACTAAGCCAACCCAAACGGTGGACATTACCAGGTCTTTTAAGTGACAGTCATCATAATGCCAAGTTTTAAGTGACAGTACCAAGTGTAAGAACCAATGTACATCCTGGGTATACCCCCCATCCCAAAGCTCCACTATGTATCAACATGTTTCTTACCATCAGAGTTCTGCATTGTTAAGCCAAGTGGTAGTTAACATACACTTCTCTCCAACATCAGTGTGCAAAAAAAACCCCTTTATATATATAGCCAACCCAAAACGGTGGGCTTTACTAGGCTTAAAGGAACAGTGGTCAAGATGCCATGCTTAAGTGACAATTTTCACTCAAAAAATTAGTACACACTAGGGATATACCCCCCATCCCAAAACTTTTTGATAAATAGTATGAGCTGTCAGGTTACTTATCACCAGAATTTGCCAAGCCAAGCAGCTTAATATATATACCTCCTATTCAAAAAAACCAGTGAACCAGTTAACGCAGAGTAACATCGCATCAGAATTTTACTGTGTAAAGAGACCATATTTATTATGCCAAACCCCAAATTTTAAGGATCAACTTCATTCAAACCATATAATTATGCAGCTTTTACTGGAAAAAACCAAAACCTAGTAGAGGGGTCAAAGCTTTAAAAAAATAATTATCATTCATCCTTATGTATTGTCATGTAAAGCAAACCCATTTGGTGGGCCTTATCAGGCATTCAGAGAAGGTGATCAAGATACCATAGCCTGGTTATGTTTGCAATTTAAACAAGAAAGAAAACCAAGTTCAGTAAACAGTGACAAAGCTGGGTTGGTTGAGCTACAAGCTCCATGTTTCGTGTAGCAGTGAGTAACGAAAACTAACACACAGTCCTAACTCTAAAGTAAAAACACACACAAAGCTAAGTGAGGTGTAGAAAGCGCCCTCACCTCTTTAAATAGAGGAGGGGAGACCACCATTACTCCCGACGTGCACAGAATCCTCCCAAGTACTGAGTATAGCATACCCCTTATGGGAATTGACAATATGCAGCTGCCTCAATAGTGGTCCGGCTCAATGGAGCAAATTTGCCATAGCACCTCACGGTAGGGTAGGTGAGGCTCAGTAGATGGACCCACATTTTTTACTTGTCAGCTAATGCTTAAGTGGCAGTTATTAGCCTATAAGGGTTCCATCCCATGGTAGATTTAAACTTAGTGTATCTTTAAAAAGTTGTAGGTTTTACAGTCTACCCAGGGTGACGACATTAGGGTTTAGTAAAGTATTTTCTAATATGCTAAAAACTCAAGAAAGTAACAAAGTAAGTGTGTGTGTGTGTGTGTGTGTGTGTGTGTGTGTACCCACCCTGTCCCAGGCACCAAAGACAATGGATCGATAGTAGGCCCATTGTGAATGGGCCTGCTACCTTATTAAAGAGATGAGAATATTATGGTTGAAGTGTAACCCAGGCTGTAACCCAGGCCAGCCATGCTAAGTAAGTGTTAGTAGAATTTTATCAATTATGTCGCATCTATTGAAGCCATTAAGGCAATACTTTTTTATAAGTAGCTTGATATCTTCCCAAGCAAGGAGGTAGTTGGAGGAGGAGTAGATAATTAAGTAAAGCAGGCTGATACAAGTGCTAAGAGTCGCTTTGTGGGGTCTATTACTATTCCTTTTTATGAACTCAAAGGGTGGAAGGTTTAGGAGATCCCTTTCCCATAGAAATTTTTGGTCATACTCTCCAACACAAGGTATATGAAGAGAAATAGAAAAGTTAAGGAATTGTATTGAGGTGCAAAAAAACCCATTGGATGTAGTGAACCCTTGTATAGAAGTTGGATCTGATTTTAAGCATTTAGGATATATCTGACTGATCTCTTCTGAAAAAAATTATTGTTGATGCTCAGTATGTCATCCATATACCTATAAGTTTGTCTGATCAGTGAAAGTTTATCACTTTTTCTCCCATGGCTATGAGAAACCATTTGTATTCAAAGAAGGCAAGGAATATGTTACACATAAGCGGGGAGCAGGAGAAGCCCATGGAGATGCCAAGGATTTGGTTAAAACAGTTTCCTTCAGAGAGAATGATGCAGTTACAAAGTAACCATGATATATAAAGACATAGCTTCTCTTCATTAAATTGTAATGGGTGGGAAGAGTGTGTCTTTTTTATCCATCTAGGTTTCTTGAAAAGAGAAATGTAGAAGAAACCCTTCTTTCTAGCATTAATGAACGCAACTTTACTAACTTGTGATAGGACCTCTTTAAGCCCAAAATCTCCTTCTATGGGAATATTCTCATAACATTGAGTAATATCTGCTGAAAAAGATGAAAAATCTGTTTAGGGAGGTTAAGAGAAACCTCTGTAGAGTTTTTTGTTATCCAAAAGGGGTTGTATTGTATTTGTAGAAAGTTATAGCAGACTTTTCGTTTAAAGGTACATACTAGTTCAAACTCTGCTAGTATAAGGCAAGACAAAGAGTGATATCTTTGGTGACATCCACAAAGATGCCATTTGAGGCATCAGATATCCATTTGATTTATGTTTATGAATTTTATAGGTGGGAAAAAGTACTGGTATTTTAGTATCCTGAAGAGAATAACCTAGATTATCTAAGTGACTTGAGATGTTATTGGTAATCTCTTGTAGAGATGTGTTGATTTTTGTGATTTCCTTCCCAGATACCCGGGATTGTGCTTCTTTCCAAGCTAAGTTTTTGAAAATAAGAGTGGGACAGTTACAGATTTTATCTAGCCCTACTATGAACCAATTATTTGATAACTATCGAAATTCATGTGCCAGTTGCGGTGTTATCCGAGAGCTATCTGTAGATAACCATTCTCTAGGTATTTGTGAGATTTTTTGCAAAAAACATTCTTCCACCACTTTGGTTAAGTCCAATAGGGTTGTCTTCTCCAATTGGAGAGAACTGACATGGTCAGTTAAGCAGCTCAGTATAGCAAATAAGGCAAGATATGGGTTTTTAAGAAAGTTAGGTATGTGATTAAGCCCATTAGCCAAGATTTTCCGAACTTTGATATTTTCAATGATGCTAAGATCACAAGTACAAACATGCATACCATATGTATCAAAGTCTTTGCAAAATGTGACAAAACGATTGCAGATACATTCAAGAATTGAATTATGTCTAAGAAAATCGTTGTTGTACACCAGATTCTTGATAGGTTGTTGATACTTCCAACCAATAAGTACATTGTCAAGTAATTTGTGGTTTCCCAAAAGTAGGTCAAAGCACTCACAAAAAAGTGTTTTAGGGTGTATCCAGTCGAGAAGCTCATTTAGAAAGAGACAATGTATGTAAATAAAGTCTTGTCTTGGAGCTTTTTTGTTGAGAACGGGCTCACAGCAACATGCATGTTCATCAATGATTTTAAATCAAGAAAGTTCCTGATTGGGGTATTCCTGCCTCTTCCTCTATTATAGCTACGAGATTTCCCTCGATTAGAGGAAGAGCTAGGTGTCAAAAAAGAAGTAAAAGAGTTACACCTTTGTAATTGGCATAAGTGGTTAGATAAATCCCAAGTTCATCAGACTTTAGTTCTTTCAAGATATCCAACATTAGCCCTCAAAAGATGTTGAAAGCAATTACTATCTGTTTCACTTGGCTAGCTAACCAAGAACAAATAAGGGAGAAATGAAAGTCCACTAGTTTATCAGGGAAGAGCAAGTCAAGATGGTTGAGAATAAACCAAATGGCATGGTCAAACCACATGATGCTAGATTCGCATGAAGCTTTAGGGTCAAGAAACTTGCAAGCACATTTGACATAGGGTCGAAAACATTCCAAATGGATTCTGTGTAAAAATCTGGGTTACTTTTGGCAAACTCCATGTTCCCCTTTGTAGTATGGATGTAGAGGCCTGTATTGGAAGGGCATTTGGAATGATCGATGAGGTTGAGGTTGAAAGGGAATTTAATGAGTTCCCCTTTGTCAAGGAACTGTCCACCTTTCAAACTTTTGAGTTTGCAGTCTTCTACAATAGAGGCAGGGAGATTAGCAAGATAGACCCATGTTTCACTAAGAATTGGTGCTAGAAAGGCTTTGTTAGGTAAGACCCAAGCTGATGGTCCACCCCAAAAGACTCAATTTCAATCTGCCTACTACGTAGGAAAGGAAAGACTTTGGAGATTTTTGGTACCATTTCTAAGAGGTTAGAGTCATTGAGGGAGCAAAGATTACTCTGAAATTGTTTGACGGCTTCGAGAGTCGCACTATCTCTACAAAAGATACCACTCGTTTGAGGGATAGCTAGAGTAGTTGGGGTGCTGATAAAAGAAGGATTGAGGCCGCATAGTTTTTTCAAAAAGTTAGACAGATCAGCCTGTGAAGATGAGAATAGGGCAAGCTCATGCCGATATTGTACAGAAAGTATAGGAAGCTGTTGGAAATAAGATTAACACCATCGTTGAAATCTTTGTCTAAGGTAGCCAAAACTTTGACCCAATCATTGAAAACATGTGCAAAATAGACATCTTTTTGTCTGAGGTAAGAGCTGAATCATATATTAGTTGGGAAGCATCCAAGCTGCTAATACATCTGAGGACAAGAGATGTTGCCACAGAAAGGGGTTCAAAGGATAATTCCAAGCCTTGCGAGAGAGTAAGGGACTACAATATGCAAAAAAGTTAGTGAGGCTATGACTACTTTTTGTAGTAAGTAACACAACTTTTGGCTTTTCTAGCCAGGAAGGGTCGAGTTCTAACTGCTAAGGCCTTCTTTGGAGTATGGTCTTTTAGGTAAAAATTAATCTGCTTTAGAATCCTTGTATGATTCTTTGGGTTGTAATTTACTTGTGTGTGTGTGTGTGTGTGTGTGTGTGAGAGAGAGAGAGAGAGAGAGAGAGAGAGATTGTGCAAATCCACCCTTTTTCAACAACGTGCAAACTATAGCACCCAAAATTGTATGCCTGACAACTTGCATGTGTGTGTGTGTACGCATACGTGTGTGCACTCTGTGTGTGTGACCATCACCATGTGTGTCAGAGAGAGAAACACACACACACACACACTCTCAGAGACAGAGAGAGAGAGAGAGAGAGAGAGAGAGAGAGAGAGAGAGAGAGAGAGAGAGAGAGAGAGAGAGCGAAGAAGAAGAAGAAGAAGAAGAGAGTTTTAACATCGTAGGAAACTATCCCAAGAGACCTTAAAGACCTAGAAACTAGACAAACAAAGAGAAAGAATGAGGTGGGTCACCATGACCAGAACCAAGACCTTGACTAGGGTAGCTACTGGTGATCACGTATAGGTACGATAGGCCAAGAGGTGGTGCTACAACATTGAGCAGTAGTAACTTGGTTGTGAAGCAGAGTTGAACAAGGGACATGCATTGCTTGCCAGTGGGCGAGCGCTTGGTAGTAGCAATGGGTGCTCAAGGCAATGGGTGTACATGGGTTTGATCAAGCTACTAGGTGTTGGGGATGATAACGAGAGGGAAAAGAGCTAATGGCTTAGGTGGGAGCACCTCCAGCCATGACTCGGCAGACTATGTGTGTGTGTGTGTGTGTGTGTGTGAGAGAGAGAGAGAGAGAGAGAGAGAGAGAGAGAGAGAGAGAGAGAGAGAGAGAGAGAGAGAGAGAGAGAGAGAGAGAGAGAGAGAGAGACCATTCACCTGTCCAAACATGGGGGGCACATTCTTCTCTATGCACTATCCCATTGTCCCATCATCAACAATGGCACTTTCCTTTACATAAGAGCACTATGGGGGCTAATGTGCTGAGAGATATTTATCTACATGTTATGGTGGTCATGCAACAATTGAAGCAAAAAGTCAAAACGGGTCCTGTTTATGCAATGGTAAATACGAAAAGACCTTAATTGGGGATACAAAGATGTAGCATCCTAGCATTTGGGCTTCTTTTGTAGCTAGCAGTGTTGTTTTATCTTCTGAGAGCCATTGCCTTCGACTACTTCACCTGCACATATTTGGAGAAGCTGTAGATATATTAGATCTATCTCAAGGCATGTGTGTGTGTGTGTGTGTGTGTGTGAGAGAGAGAGAGAGAGAGAGAGAGAGAGAGAGGATGAGAGAGAGAGAGAGAGAGAGAGAGAGCATGCTTATGGCATCATTTTGAGGCATACAAAAAATATATTGAGTGACAAGTCAGTCTAGAAATTATATATATATAATATAAGAGAGAGAGAGAGAGAGAGAGAGAGAGAGAGAGAGGAGAGAGAGAGAGAGAGAAGAGTGAGAGAGAGAGAGAGAGAGAAAGAGCATGCTTATGGCATCATTTTGAGGCAAGGCATACAAATATATTGAGCGACAAGTCAATCTAGAACTTTTCTCTCTCTTCTCTCTCTCTCTCTCTCTCTCTCTCTCTCTCTCTCTCTCTCTCTCTCTCCAAGTCTTGAGTTCAAGATTTCTCGCTAGATTTTCATTTGTTCCTTTGGCTTCCTATGCTGTTAAAGGTTATGTTCTCTCTCTCTCTCTCTCTCTCTCTCTCTCTCTCTCTCACACACACACACACACACACACACACACACACACACACACACACACACACACACACACACACCACATGCCTTGAGATAGATCTAATATATCTACAACTTCTCCAAATATGTGCAGGTGAAGTAGTCGAAGGCAGTGGCTCTCAGAAGATAAAAACAACACTGCTAGCTAAAAAAGAAGCCAAATGCTAGGATGCTACATCTTTGTATCCCCAATTAAGGTGTTTTGTATTTACCATTGCATAAAGAGGACCTTTTTGACTCTTTGCTTCAATTGTTGCATCACCAAGTACTCTATGTACAGAAAGTGCCATTGTTGATGATTGGGACGATGGGATAGTGCATAGAGAAGAATGTGCCCCCAAGTTTTGGACAGGTGAATGGTCTCTCTCTCTCTCTCTCTCTCTCTCTCTCACACACACACACACACACACACACACACACACACACACACACACACACACACACACACACACACACACACACACCACACACACACACACACACACACACACACACAACACACACAGTGTCTGCCGAGTCATGGCTGGAGGTATTCCCACCTAAGCCATTAGCTCTTTTCCCTCTCGTTATCAGCCCCAACATCAGTGGCTTGAGCAAACCCATGTTCACACCCATTGCCTTGGAGCACCCATTGCTACTACCAAGTGCTCCCCACTGGCATGCAATGCATGTCCCTTGTTCAACTCTGCCTCACAACCAAGTTACTACTGCTCAATGTTGCAGCACCACCGCTTGGCCTATCGTACCTATATGTGATCACCAGTAGCTACCCTAGTCAAGGTCTTGGTTCTAGTCATGGTGATCCACCTCATTCTTTCTCTTTGTTTGTCTAGTTGCTAAGGCCTTTTTTGGAGTATGGTCTTTTAGGTAAAAATTAATCTGCTTTAGAATCCTTGTATGATTCTCTGGGTTGTAATTTACTTGTGTGTGTGTGTGTGTGTGTGTGTGTGTGAGAGAGAGAGAGAGAGAGAGAGAGAGAGAGAGAGAGAGATTGTGCAAATCCACCCTTTTTCAACAACGTGCAAACTATAGCACCCAAAATTGTATGCCTGACAACTTGCGCGCGCGTGTGTGTGTACGCATACGCGTGAGAGAGAGAGAGAGAGAGAGAGAGAGAGAGAGAGAGAGAGAGAGAGAGAGAGAGAGAGATTGTGCAAATCCACCCTTTTTCAACAACGTGCAAACTATAGCACCCAAAATTGTATGCCTGACAACTTGCATGTGTGTGTGTGTACGCATACGTGTGTGCACTCTGTGTGTGTGACCATCACCATGTGTGTCAGAGAGAGAAACACACACACACACACACACTCAGAGAGAGAGAGAGAGAGAGAGAGAGAGAGAGAGAGAGAGAGAGAGAGAGAGAGAGAGAGAGAGAAATCGAAGAAGAAGAAGAAGAAGAAGAGAGTTTTAACATCATAGGAAACTATCCCAAGAGACCTTAAAGACCTAGAAACTAGACAAACAAAGAGAAAGAATGAGGTGGGTCACCATGACCAGAACCAAGACCTTGACTAGGGTAGCTACTGGTGATCACGTATAGGTACGATAGGCCAAGAGGTGGTGCTACAACATTGAGCAGTAGTAACTTGGTTGTGAAGCAGAGTTGAACAAGGGACATGCATTGCTTGCCAGTGGGCGAGCGCTTGGTAGTAGCAATGGGTGCTCAAGGCAATGGGTGTACATGGGTTTGATCAAGCTACTAGGTGTTGGGGATGATAACGAGAGGGAAAAGAGCTAATGGCTTAGGTGGGAGCACCTCCAGCCATGACTCGGCAGACTATGTGTGTGTGTGTGTGTATGTGTGTGTGTGTGTGTGTGTGAGAGAGAGAGAGAGAGAGAGAGAGAGAGAGAGAGAGAGAGAGAGAGAGAGAGAGAGAGAGAGACCATTCACCTGTCCAAACATGGGGGGCACATTCTTCTCTATGCACTATCCCATTGTCCCATCATCAACAATGGCACTTTCCTTTACATAAGAGCACTATGGGGGCTAATGTGCTGAGAGATATTTATCTACATGTTATGGTGGTCATGCAACAATTGAAGCAAAGAGTCAAAACGGGTCCTGTTTATGCAATGGTAAATACGAAAAGACCTTAATTGGGGATACAAAGATGTAGCATCCTAGCATTTGGGCTTCTTTTGTAGCTAGCAGTGTTGTTTTATCTTCTGAGAGCCATTGCCTTCGACTACTTCACCTGCACATATTTGGAGAAGCTGTAGATATATTAGATCTATCTCAAGGCATGTGTGTGTGTGTGTGTGTGTGTGTGTGTGTGTGTGTGAGAGAGAGAGAGAGAGAGAGAGAGAGAGAGAGAGAGAGAGAGAGAGAGCATGCTTATGGCATCATTTTGAGGCATACAAAATATATTGAGTGACAAGTCAGTCTAGAAATTATATATATATAATATAAGAGAGAGAGAGAGAGAGAGAGAGAGAGAGAGAGAGAGAGAGAGAGAGAGAGAGAGAGAGAGAGAAAGAGCATGCTTATGGCATCATTTTGAGGCATACAAAATATATTGAGCGACAAGTCAATCTAGAACTTTTCTCTCTCTCTCTCTCTCTCTCTCTCTCTCTCTCTCTCTCTCTCTCTCCAAGTCTTGAGTTCAAGACTTTCTCGCTAGATTTTCATTTGTTCCTTTGGCTTCCTATGCTGTTAAAGATTATGTTCTCTCTCTCTCTCTCTCTCTCTCACACACACACACACACACACACACACACACACACACACACACACATGCCTTGAGATAGATCTAATATATCTACAACTTCTCCAAATATGTGCAGGTGAAGTAGTCGAAGGCAGTGGCTCTCAGAAGATAAAACAACACTGCTAGCTAAAAAAGAAGCCCAAAGCTAGGATGCTACATCTTTGTATCCCCAATTAAGGTGTTTTCGTATTTACCATTGCATAAAGAGGACCTTTTTTGACTCTTTGCTTCAATTGTTGCATCACCACCATAACATGTAGATAAATATCTCTCAGCACATTGGCCCCCATAGTACTCTTATGTACAGGAAAGTGCCATTGTTGATGATGGGACGATGGGATAGTGCATAGAGAAGAATGTGCCCCCAAGTTTGGACAGGTGAATGGTCTCTCTCTCTCTCTCTCTCTCTCTCTCTCTCTCTCTCTCACTCACACACACACACACACACACACACACACACACACACACACACAGTGTCTGCCGAGTCATGGCTGGAGGTACTCCCACCTAAGCCATTAGCTCTTTTCCCTCTCGTTATCAGCCCCAACACTCAGTGGCTTGAGCAAACCCATGTTCACCC